>NC_092096.1:38330087-38930087 GCF_045679555.1 Salvelinus alpinus | reverse complement strand
GGAGGGACAGAGAGGGGCTGAGGGAGGGACAGAGAGGGGCTGAGGGAGGGACAGAGAGGCTGAGGGAGAGAGAGAGAGGGGCTGAGGGAGAGAGAGAGAGGGGCTGAGGGAGAGAGAGAGAGGGGCTGAGAGAGAGAGAAATGGGCTGAGAGGGAGAGAGAGAAAGAAAGAGGAGCTGAGAGAGGAAAAAGAGGAGAGCGAGTGGCTGAGAGGGAAGAAGAGGACGGAGTCAAAGAGAGAGTGGCTGAAAGGGAAGAAGAAGAGGGGGGGGTGGAGGGAGAGAGGCTGAGAGGGAAGAAGAAGAAGAAGAGGGAGGGATAGGCTGAGAGGGAGAGGAGAGAGAGATGGGCTGAAAGAGAGAGGAGCTGAGAGAGAGGAAAAAGAGTGACTGAGAGGGAAGAAGAGGAGAGAGAGTGGCTGAGAGGGAAGAAGGGGAGGGAGTCAAAGAGAGAGTGGCTGAAAGGGAAGAAGAATAGGGAGGGAGGGAGGGAGAGAGGCTGAGAGGAAAGAACAAGAAGAGGGAGGGATAGGCTGAGAGGGAGAGGAGAGAGAGAGACAGAGCGGCTGAGGGAGGGCTGAGGGAGGGGCTGAGGGAGGGACAGAGGGGCTGAGGGAGGGACAGAGGGGCTGAGGGAGGGACAGAGGGGCTGAGGGAGGGACAGAGGGGCTGAGGGAGGGACAGCGGGGCTGAGGGAGGGACAGCGGGGCTGAGGGAGGGACAGCGGGGAGGGACAGCGGGGAGGGACAGCGAGGGGCTGAGGGGGGGACAGCGAGGGGCTGAGGGAGGGACAGAGAGGGGCTGAGGGAGGGACAGAGAGGAGCTGAGGGAGGGACAGAGAGGAGCTGAGGGAGGGACAGAGAGGGGCTGAGGGAGGGACAGAGAGGGGCTGAGGGAGGGAGAGAGGGGCTGAGGGAGAGAGAGAGAGGGGCTGAGGGAGGGAGAGAGAGGGGCTGAGGGAGAGAGAGAGAAAGGGGCTGAGAGAGAGAGAAATGGGCTGAGAGAGAGAGAGAGAGAGAGAAAGAAAGAGGAGCTGAGAGAGGAAAAAGAGGAGAGCGAGTGGCTGAGAGGGAAGAAGAGGACGGAGTCAAAGAGAGAGTGGCTGAAAGGGAAGAAGAAGAGGGGGGGTGGAGGGAGAGAGGCTGAGAGGGAAGAAGAAGAAGAGGGAGGGTGAGGCTGAGAGGGAAGAGGAGGGAGAGCCTGAGAGGGAAGAAGAGAGAGCCTGAGAGGGAAGGAGAGAGGAGTGTCTGAGAGGGGAGGAGAGAGAGAGTTGCTGAGAGAGAGAGTTGCTGCGAGAGAGAGGCTGAGAGAGGGCGAGAAGCTGAGAGGGAGAGAGGCTGAGAGGGCAGAGGCTGAGGCTGTGAGACACTGTGGCTGAGAGAGAGAAGAGGAGAGAGTGAGAGAGAGGCTGAGAGGGAAGAAGAAGAGAGAGTGGTTGAGAGGGAAGAAGAGAGAGGCTGAGCGAGCGAGAGGGAGGCTGAGCGAGCGATAGGGAGGCTGAGCGAGCGATAGGGAGGCTGAGCGAGCGAGAGGGAGGCTGAGCGAGCGAGAGAGAGAGGGAGGCTGAGCGAGAGAGAGAGAGGGGCTGAGCGAGAGAGAGAGGGAGGCTGAGCGAGAGAGAGAGATATGGAGGCTGAGAGAGATAGGGAGGCTGAGCGAGAGAGAGAGAGATAGGGAGGCTGAGAGAGAGAGAGGGAGGCTGAGCGAGGGAGAGGGAGGCTGAGAGGGAGAGGGAGGCTGAGCGACAGAGAGAGAGGGAGGCTGAGCGACAGAGAGAGAGGGAGGCTGAGCGAGAGAGAGAGAGAGGGAGATTGAGCGAGAGAGGGAGATTGAGCGAGAGAGAGAGGGAGGCTGAGAGAGAGAGGGAGGCTGAGCGAGTGAGGGAGGCTGAGCGAGAGAGAGAGAGAGGGAGGCTGAGCGAGAGAGAGAGAGGGAGGCTGAGCGAGAGAGAGAGAGAGGGAGTCTGAGCGAGAGAGAGAGAGGGAGGCTGAGCGAGAGAGAGAGAGAGAGGGAGGTGGAGCGAGAGAGAGAGAGGGAGGTGGAGCGAGAGAGAGAGAGAGAGAGGGAGGCTGAGCGAGAGAGAGAGAGAGAGGGAGGCTGAGCTAGAGAGAGAGGGGGAGGCTGAGCGAGAGAGAGAGAGGGAGGCTGAGCGAGAGAGAGAGAGGGAGGCTGAGCGAGAGAGAGAGAGGGAGGCTGAGCGAGAGAGAGAGAGGGAGGCTGAGCTAGAGAGAGAGGGGGAGGCTGAGCGAGAGAGAGGGAGGCTGAGCGAGAGAGAGGGAGGCTGAGCGAGAGAGAGAGGGAGGCTGAGCGAGAGAGAGAGGGAGGCTGAGCGAGAGAGAGAGAGGGAGGCTGAGCGAGAGAGAGAGAGGGAGGCTGATTGAGAGAGAGAGAGGGAGGCTGATTGAGAGAGAGAGAGGGAGGCTGATTGAGAGAGAGAGAGGGAGGCTGATTGAGAGAGAGAGAGGGAGGCTGATTGAGAGAGAGAGAGGGAGGCTGATTGAGAGAGAGAGAGGGAGGCTGATTGAGAGAGAGAGAGGGAGGCTGATTGAGAGAGAGAAAGGGAGGTTGATTGAGAGAGAGAGAGGGAGGTTGATTGAGAGAGAGAGAGGGAGGCTGATTGAGAGAGAGAGAGGGAGGCTGATTGAGAGAGAGAGAGGGAGGCTGATTGAGAGAGAGAGAGGGAGGCTGATTGAGAGAGAGAGAGGGAGGCTGATTGAGAGAGAGAGAGGGAGGCTGATTGAGAGAGAGAGAGAGAGAGAGGGAGGCTGATTGAGAGAGAGAGAGGGAGGCTGATTGAGAGAGAAAGAGAGAGGGAGGCTGATTGAGAGAGAGAGAGAGAGAGGGAGGCTGATTGAGAGAGAGAGAGAGAGGGAGGCTGATTGAGAGAGAGAGAGAGGGAGGCTGATTGAGAGAGAGAGAGAGAGAGAGAGGGAGGCTGATTGAGAGAGAGAGAGAGAGGGAGGCTGATTGAGAGAGAGAGAGAGAGGGAGGCTGATTGAGAGAGAGAGAGAGGGAGGCTGATTGAGAGAGAGAGAGAGAGAGGGAGGCTGATTGAGAGAGAGAGAGAGAGAGAGGGAGGCTGATTGAGAGAGAGAGAGAGAGAGAGGGGAGGCTGATTGAGAGAGAGAGAGAGAGGGAGGCTGATTGAGAGAGAGAGAGAGAGGGAGGCTGATTGAGAGAGAGAGAGAGGGAGGCTGATTGAGAGAGAGAGAGAGGGAGGCTGATTGAGAGAGAGAGAGAGAGGGAGGCTGATTGAGAGAGAGAGAGAGAGGGAGGCTGATTGAGAGAGAGAGAGGGAGGCTGATTGAGAGAGAGAGGGAGGCTGATTGAGAGAGAGAAAGGGAGGCTGATTGAGAGAGAGAGAGGGAGGCTGATTGAGAGAGAGAGAGGGAGGCTGATTGAGAGAGAGAGAGGGAGGCTGATTGAGAGAGGGAGGCTGATTGAGAGAGAGAGAGGGTGGCTGATTGAGAGAGAGAGGGGGAGGCTGATTGAGAGAGAGAGAGGGAGGCTGATTGAGAGAGAGAGAGAGGGAGGCTGATTGAGAGAGAGAAAGGGAGGCTGATTGAGAGAGAGAAAGGGAGGCTGATTGAGAGAGAGAGAGGGAGGCTGATTGAGAGAGAGAGGGAGGCTGATTGAGAGAGAGAGAGGGAGGCTGATTGAGAGAGAGAGAGGGAGGCTGATTGAGAGAGAGAGAGGGAGGCTGATTGAGAGAGAGAGAGAGAGGGAGGCTGATTGAGAGAGAGATAGAGATGGAGGCTGATTGAGAGAGAGAGAGGGAGGCTGATTGATAGAGAGAGAGGGAGGCTGATTGAGAGAGAGAGAGGGAGGCTGATTGAGAGAGAGAGAGGGAGGCTGATTGAGAGAGAGAGAGGGAGGCTGATTGAGAGAGAGAGAGGGAGGCTGATTGAGAGAGAGAGAGGGAGGCTGATCGAGAGAGAGAGAGGGAGGCTGATCGAGAGAGAGAGAGGGAGGCTGATCGAGAGAGAGAGAGGGAGGCTGATCGAGAGAGAGAGAGGGAGGCTGAGCGAGAGAGAGAGAGAGAAAGAGGGAGGCTGAGCGAGAGAGAGAGATAGGGAGGCTGAGAGAGAGAGAGAGAGATAGGGAGGCTGAGAGAGAGAGAGGGAGGCTGAGCGAGGGAGAGGGAGGCTGAGAGGGAGAGGGAGGCTGAGCGACAGAGAGAGAGAGAGGGAGGCTGAGCGAGAGAGAGAGAGAGGGAGATTGAGCGAGAGAGAGAGGGAGATTGAGCGAGAGAGAGAGGGAGGCTGAGCGAGCGAGAGAGAGGGAGGCTGAGCGAGAGAGGGAGAGGGAGGCTGAGCGAGAGAGAGAGAGAGAAAGAGGGAGGCTGAGCGAGAGAGAGAGATAGGGAGGCTGAGAGAGAGAGAGAGAGATAGGGAGGCTGAGAGAGAGAGAGGGAGGCTGAGCGAGGGAGAGGGAGGCTGAGAGGGAGAGGGAGGCTGAGCGACAGAGAGAGAGAGAGGGAGGCTGAGCGAGAGAGAGAGAGAGGGAGATTGAGCGAGAGAGAGAGGGAGATTGAGCGAGAGAGAGAGGGAGGCTGAGCGAGCGAGAGAGAGGGAGGCTGAGCGAGAGAGGGATGCTGAGCGAGAGAGAGAGAGGGAGGCTGAGCGAGAGAGAGAGAGAGAGAGAGGCTGAGCGAGAGAGAGAGAGGGAGGCTGAGCGAGAGAGGGAGGCTGAGCGAGAGAGAGAGAGAGAGAGAGGCTGAGCGAGAGAGAGAGAGGGAGGCTGAGCGAGAGAGAGAGGGAGGCTGAGCGAGAGAGAGAGAGAGGGAGGCTGAGCGAGAGAGAGAGAGAGGGAGGCTGAGCGAGAGATAGAGGGATGCTGAGCTAGAGAGAGAGGGGGAGGCTGAGCGAGAGAGAGAGAGGGAGGCTGAGCGAGAGAGAGAGAGGGAGGCTGATTGAGAGAGAGAGAGGGAGGCTGATTGAGAGAGAGAGAGGGAGGCTGATTGAGAGAGATAGAGGGAGGCTGATTGAGGGAGAGAGAGGGAGTTGATTGAGAGAGAGAGAGGGAGGCTGATTGAGAGAGAGAGAGGGAGGCTGATTGAGAGAGAGAGAGGGAGGCTGATTGAGAGAGAGAGAGGGAGGCTGATTGAGAGAGAGAGAGTGAGGCTGATTGAGAGAGAGAGAGGGAGGCTGATTGAGAGAGAGAGAGAGAGGGAGGCTGATTGAGAGAGAGAGAGAGAGGCTGATTGAGAGAGAGAGAGAGAGAGAGAGAGGGAGGCTGATTGAGAGAGAGAGAGAGAGGGAGGCTGATTGAGAGAGAGAGAGGGAGGCTGATTGAGAGAGAGAGAGAGAGGGAGGCTGATTGAGAGAGAGAGAGAGGGAGGCTGATTGAGAGAGAGAGAGAGGGAGGCTGATTGAGAGAGAGAGAGAGAGGGAGGCTGATTGAGAGAGAGAGAGAGGGAGGCTGATTGAGAGAGAGAGGGAGGCTGATTGAGAGAGAGGGAGGGAGGCTGATTTAGAGAGAGAGAGGGAGGCTGATTGAGAGAGAGAGAGAGAGGGAGGCTGATTGAGAGAGAGAGAGAGAGAGAGGGAGGCTGATTGAGAGAGAGAGAGAGAGGGAGGCTGATTGAGAGAGAGAGAGGGAGGCTGATTGAGAGAGAGAGAGGAAGGCTGATTGAGAGAGAGAGAGGGAGGCTGATTGAGAGAGAGAGAGGGAGGCTGATTGAGAGAGAGGGAGGCTGATTGAGAGAGAGAGAGGGAGGCTGATTGAGAGAGAGAGAGGGAGGCTGATTGAGAGAGAGAGAGGGAGGCTGATTGAGAGAGAGAGAGGGAGGCTGATTGAGAGAGAGAGAGGGAGGCTGATTGAGAGAGAGAGAGGGAGGCTGATTGAGAGAGAGAGAGGGAGGCTGATTGAGAGAGAGAGAGGGAGGCTGATTGAGAGAGAGGGAGGCTGATTGAGAGAGAGAGTGGGAGGCTGATTGAGAGAGAGAGAGGGAGGCTGATTGAGAGAGAGAGAGGGAGGCTGATTGAGAGAGAGAGAGGGAGGCTGATTGAGAGAGAGAGAGGGAGGCTGATTGAGAGAGAGAGAGGGAGGCTGATTGAGAGAGAGAGAGGGAGGCTGATTGAGAGAGAGAGAGGGAGGCTGATTGAGAGAGAGAGAGGGAGGCTGATTGAGAGAGAGAGAGGGAGGCTGATTGAGAGAGAGAGAGGGAGGCTGATTGAGAGAGAGAGAGAGGGAGGCTGATTGAGAGAGAGATAGAGATGGAGGCTGATTGAGAGAGGGAGGCTGATTGATAGAGAGAGAGGGAGGCTGATTGAGAGAGAGAGAGGGAGGCTGATTGAGAGAGAGAGAGGGAGGCTGATTGAGAGAGAGAGAGGGAGGCTGATTGAGAGAGAGAGAGGGAGGCTGATCGAGAGAGAGAGAGGGAGGCTGAGCGAGAGAGAGAGAGAGAAAGAGGGAGGCTGAGCGAGAGAGAGAGATAGGGAGGCTGAGCGAGAGAGAGAGAGATAGGGAGGCTGAGAGAGAGAGAGGGAGGCTGAGCGAGGGAGAGGGAGGCTGAGAGGGAGAGGGAGGCTGAGCGACAGAGAGAGAGAGAGGGAGGCTGAGCGAGAGAGAGAGAGAGGGAGATTGAGCGAGAGAGAGAGGGAGGCTGAGCGAGCGAGAGAGAGAGGGAGGCTGAGCGAGCGAGAGAGAGGGAGGCTGAGCGAGAGAGGGAGGCTGAGCGAGAGAGAGGGAGGGAGGCTGAGCGAGAGAGAGAGAGGGAGGCTGAGCGAGAGAGAGAGAGAGAGAGAGGCTGAGCGAGAGAGAGAGAGGGAGGCTGAGCGAGAGAGGGAGGATGAGCGAGAGAGAGAGAGAGAGAGAGGCTGAGCGAGAGAGAGAGAGGGAGGCGGAGCGAGAGAGAGAGGGAGGCTGAGAGAGAGAGAGAGAGAGGGAGGCTGAGCGAGAGAGAGAGAGAGGGAGGCTGAGCGAGAGATAGAGGGAGGCTGAGCTAGAGAGAGAGGGGGAGGCTGAGCGAGAGAGAGAGAGGGAGGCTGAGCGAGAGAGAGAGAGGGAGGCTGATTGAGAGAGAGAGAGGGAGGCTGATTGAGAGAGAGAGAGGGAGGCTGATTGAGGGAGAGAGAGGGAGTTGATTGAGAGAGAGAGAGGGAGGCTGATTGAGAGAGAGAGAGGGAGGCTGATTGAGAGAGAGAGAGGGAGGCTGATTGAGAGAGAGAGAGAGGGAGGCTGATTGAGAGAGAGAGAGGGAGGCTGATTGAGAGAGAGAGAGTGAGGCTGATTGAGAGAGAGAGAGGGAGGCTGATTGAGAGAGAGAGAGAGGGAGGCTGATTGAGAGAGAGAGAGAGAGGGAGGCTGATTGAGAGAGAGAGAGAGAGGGAGGCTGATTGAGAGAGAGAGAGAGAGGCTGATTGAGAGAGAGAGAGAGGGAGGCTGATTGAGAGAGAGAGAGAGAGGGAGGCTGAGGCTGAGAGAGAGAGAGAGAGAGAGAGAGGGAGGCTGATTGAGAGAGAGAGAGAGAGAGAGAGAGAGGGAGGCTGATTGAGAGAGAGAGAGAGAGGGAGGCTGATTGAGAGAGAGAGAGAGAGGGAGGCTGATTGAGAGAGAGAGAGAGAGAGAGAGGGAGGCTGATTGAGAGAGAGAGGGAGGCTGATTGAGAGAGAGGGAGGGAGGCTGATTGAGAGAGAGGGAGGGAGGCTGATTGAGAGAGAGAGAGAGAGGGAGGCTGATTGAGAGAGAGAGAGAGAGGGAGGCTGATTGAGAGAGAGAGAGGGAGGCTGATGGAGAGAGAGAGAGGGAGGCTGATTGAGAGAGAGAGAGGGAGGCTGATTGAGAGAGAGAGAGAGAGAGGGAGGCTGATTGAGAGAGAGAGAGAGAGAGAGGGAGGCTGATTGAGAGAGAGAGAGAGGGAGGCTGATTGAGAGAGAGAGAGAGAGGGAGGCTGATTGAGAGAGAGAGAGAGAGAGAGACTGATTGAGAGAGAGAGAGGGAGGCTGATTGAGAGAGAGAGGGAGGCTGATTGAGAGAGAGGGAGGGAGGCTGATTGAGAGAGAGAGAGAGAGGGAGGCTGATTGAGAGAGAGAGAGAGAGGGAGGCTGGTTGAGAGAGAGAGAGAGAGAGAGGGAGGCTGATTGAGAGAGAGAGAGAGAGGGAGGCTGATTGAGAGAGAGAGAGGGAGGCTGATTGAGAGAGAGAGAGGGAGGCTGATGGAGAGAGAGAGAGGGAGGCTGATTGAGAGAGAGAGAGGGAGGCTGATTGAGAGAGAGAGAGGGAGGCTGATTGAGAGAGAGGAGGGAGGCTGATTGAGAGAGAGAGAGGGAGGCTGATTGAGAGAGAGAGAGGGAGGCTGATTGAGAGAGAGAGAGGGAGGCTGATTGAGAGAGAGAGAGGGAGGCTGATTGAGAGAGAGAGAGGGAGGCTGATTGAGAGAGAGAGAGGGAGGCTGATTGAGAGAGAGAGAGGGAGGCTGATTGAGAGAGAGAGAGGGAGGCTGATTGAGAGAGAGAGAGGGAGGCTGATTGAGAGAGAGAGAGGGAGGCTGATTGAGAGAGAGAGAGGGAGGCTGATTGAGAGAGAGAGAGGGAGGCTGATTGAGAGAGAGAGGGAGGCTGATTGAGAGAGAGAGGGAGGCTGATTGAGAGAGAGAGAGGGAGGCTGATTGAGAGAGAGAGAGAGGGAGGCTGATTGAGAGAGAGAGGAGGGAGGCTGATTGAGAGAGAGAGAGGGAGGCTGATTGAGAGAGAGAGAGGGAGGCTGATTGAGAGAGAGAGAGGGAGGCTGATTGAGAGAGAGAGAGGGAGGCTGATTGAGAGAGAGAGAGGGAGGCTGATTGAGAGAGAGAGGGAGGCTGATTGAGAGAGAGAGAGGGAGGCTGATTGAGAGAGAGAGAGGGAGGCTGATTGAGAGAGAGAGAGGGAGGCTGATTGAGAGAGAGAGAGAGAGGAGGCTGATTGAGAGAGAGAGAGAGAGGGAGGCTGATTGAGAGAGAGAGAGGGAGGCTGATTGAGAGAGAGAGAGGGAGGCTGATTGAGAGAGAGAGAGGGAGGCTGATTGAGAGAGAGAGAGGGAGGCTGATTGAGAGAGAGAGAGGGAGGCTGATTGAGAGAGAGAGAGGGAGGCTGATTGAGAGAGAGAGAGGGAGGCTGATTGAGAGAGAGAGAGAGGGAGGCTGATTGAGAGAGAGAGAGGGAGGCTGATTGAGAGAGAGAGAGGGAGGCTGATTGAGAGAGAGAGAGGGAGGCTGATCGAGAGAGAGAGAGGGAGGCTGATCGAGAGAGAGAGAGGGAGGCTGATCGAGAGAGAGAGAGGGAGGCTGATCGAGAGAGAGAGAGAGGGAGGCTGAGCGAGAGAGAGAGAGGGAGGCTGAGCGAGAGAGAGAAAGAGGGAGGCTGTGCGAGAGAGAGAGATAGGGAGGCTGAGCGAGAGAGAGAGAGATAGGGAGGCTGAGCGAGAGAGAGGGAGGCTGAGCGAGGGAGAGGGAGGCTGAGAGGGAGAGGGAGGCTGAGCGACAGAGAGAGAGAGAGGGAGGCTGAGCGAGAGAGAGAGAGAGGGAGATTGAGCGAGAGAGAGAGGGAGATTGAGCGAGAGAGAGGGAGGCTGAGCGAGCGAGAGAGAGGGAGGCTGAGCGAGAGAGGGAGAGGGAGGCTGAGCGAGAGAGAGAGAGAAAGAGGGAGGCTGAGCGAGAGAGAGAGATAGGGAGGCTGAGAGAGAGAGAGAGATAGGGAGGCTGAGAGAGAGAGAGGGAGGCTGAGCGAGGGAGAGGGAGGCTGAGAGGGAGAGGGAGGCTGAGCGACAGAGAGAGAGAGAGGGAGGCTGAGCGAGAGAGAGAGAGAGGGAGATTGAGCGAGAGAGAGAGGGAGATTGATTGAGAGAGAGAGAGGGAGGCTGATTGAGAGAGAGAGGGAGGCTGATTGAGAGAGAGAGAGGGAGGCTGATTGAGAGAGAGAGAGGGAGGCTGATTGAGAGAGAGAGAGGGAGGCTGATTGAGAGAAAGAGAGGGAGGCTGATTGAGAGAGAGAAAGGGAGGTTGATTGAGAGAGAGAGAGGGAGGTTGATTGAGAGAGAGAGAGGGAGGCTGATTGAGAGAGAGAGAGGGAGGCTGATTGAGAGAGAGAGAGGGAGGCTGATTGAGAGAGAGAGAGGGAGGCTGATTGAGAGAGAGAGAGGGAGGCTGATTGAGAGAGAGAGAGAGAGAGAGGGAGGCTGATTGAGAGAGAGAGAGGGAGGCTGATTGAGAGAGAAAGAGAGAGGGAGGCTGATTGAGAGAGAGAGAGAGAGGGAGGCTGATTGAGAGAGAGAGAGAGAGGGAGGCTGATTGAGAGAGAGAGAGAGGGAGGCTGATTGAGAGAGAGAGAGAGAGAGAGGGAGGCTGATTGAGAGAGAGAGAGAGAGGGAGGCTGATTGAGAGAGAGAGAGAGAGGGAGGCTGATTGAGAGAGAGAGAGAGGGAGGTTGATTGAGAGAGAGAGAGAGAGAGGGAGGCTGATTGAGAGAGAGAGAGAGAGAGGGAGGCTGATTGAGAGAGAGAGAGAGAGAGAGAGAGGGGGAGGCTGATTGAGAGAGAGAGAGAGAGGGAGGCTGATTGAGAGAGAGAGAGAGAGGGAGGCTGATTGAGAGAGAGAGAGAGAGGGAGGCTGATTGAGAGAGAGAGAGAGAGGGAGGCTGATTGAGAGAGAGAGAGAGAGGGAGGCTGATTGAGAGAGAGAGAGAGAGGGAGGCTGATTGAGAGAGAGAGAGGGAGGCTGATTGAGAGAGAGAGGGAGGCTGATCGAGAGAGAGAAAGGGAGGCTGATTGAGAGAGAGAGAGGGAGGCTGATTGAGAGAGAGAGAGGGAGGCTGATTGAGAGAGAGAGAGGGAGGCTGATTGAGAGCGGGAGGCTGATTGAGAGAGAGAGAGGGTGGCTGATTGAGAGAGAGAGGGGGAGGCTGATTGAGAGAGAGAGAGGGAGGCTGATTGAGAGAGAGAGAGAGGGAGGCTGATTGAGAGAGAGAAAGGGAGGCTGATTGAGAGAGAGAGAGGGAGGCTGATTGAGAGAGAGAGGGAGGCTGATTGAGAGAGAGAGAGGGAGGCTGATTGAGAGAGAGAGAGGGAGGCTGATTGAGAGAGAGAGAGGGAGGCTGATTGAGAGAGAGAGAGAGAGGGAGGCTGATTGAGAGAGAGATAGAGATGGAGGCTGATTGAGAGAGAGAGAGGGAGGCTGATTGATAGAGAGAGAGGGAGGCTGATTGAGAGAGAGAGAGGGAGGCTGATTGAGAGAGAGAGAGGGAGGCTGATTGAGAGAGAGAGAGGGAGGCTGATTGAGAGAGAGAGAGGGAGGCTGATTGAGAGAGAGAGAGGGAGGCTGATCGAGAGAGAGAGAGGGAGGCTGATCGAGAGAGAGAGAGAGAGAGAGAGGCTGAGCGAGAGAGAGAGAGAGAAAGAGAGAGGCTGAGCGAGAGAGAGAGGGAGGCTGAGCGAGCGAGAGAGAGGGAGGCTGAGCGAGAGAGGGATGCTGAGAGAGAGAGGGAGAGGGAGGTGAACGAGAGAGAGAGAGAGAGAGAGGCTGAGCGAGAGAGAGAGAGGGAGGCTGAGCGAGAGAGAGAGGGAGGCTGAGCGAGAGAGAGAGAGGGAGGCTGAGCGAGAGAGAGAGAGGGAGGCTGAGCGAGAGAGAGAGGGAGGCTGAGCGAGAGAGAGAGAGAGGGAGGCTGAGCGAGAGAGAGGGAGCTGAGAGGGAGAGGGAGGCTGAGCGAGAGAGAGAGAGGGAGGCTGAGCGAGAGAGAGAGAGAGGGAGGCTGAGTTGAGAGAGAGAGAGAGGGAGGCTGATTGAGAGAGAGAGAGGGAGGCTGATTGAGAGAGAGAGAGGGAGGCTGATTGAGAGAGAGAGAGGGAGGCTGATTGAGAGAGAGAGAGGGAGGCTGATTGAGAGAGAGAGAGGGAGGGAGGCTGATTGAGAGAGAGAGAGGGAGGCTGATTGAGAGAGAGAGAGGGAGGCTGATTGAGAGAGAGAGAGGGAGGCTGATTGAGAGAGAGAGAGGGAGGCTGATTGAGAGAGAGAGAGAGGGAGGCTGATTGAGAGAGAGAGAGGGAGGCTGATTGAGAGAGAGAGAGAGGGAGGCTGATTGAGAGAGAGAGAGAGGGAGGCTGATTGAGAGAGAGAGAGAGAGGGAGGCTGATTGAGAGAGAGAGAGAGGGAGGCTGATTGAGAGAGAGAGAGAGAGAGGGAGGCTGATTGAGAGAGAGAGAGAGAGGGAGGCTGATTGAGAGAGAGAGAGAGAGGGAGGCTGATTGAGAGAGAGAGAGAGGGAGGCTGATTGAGAGGGAGAGAGAGAGAGGGAGGCTGATTGAGAGAGAGAGAGAGGAGAGGGAGGCTGATTGAGAGAGAGAGAGAGAGAGAGAGAGGGAGGCTGATTGAGAGAGAGAGAGAGAGGGAGGCTGATTGAGAGAGAGAGAGAGAGGGAGGCTGATTGAGAGAGAGAGAGAGAGGGAGGCTGATTGAGAGAGAGAGAGAGAGGGAGGCTGATTGAGAGAGAGAGAGAGAGAGGGAGGCTGATTGAGGAGAGAGAGAGAGGGAGGCTGATTGAGAGAGAGAGAGGGAGGCTGATTGAGAGAGAGAGGGAGGCTGATTGAGAGAGAGAGAGGGAGGCTGATTGAGAGAGAGAGAGGGAGGCTGATTGAGAGAGAGAGAGGGAGGCTGATTGAGAGAGAGAGAGAGAGGGATGAGAGAGGGAGGCTGATTGAGAGAGAGAGGGGAGGCTGATTGAGAGAGAGAGAGGGAGGCTGATTGAGAGAGAGAGAGGGAGGCTGATTGAGAGAGAGAGAGGGAGGCTGATTGAGAGAGAGAGAGGGAGGCTGATTGAGAGAGAGAGAGGGAGGCTGATTGAGAGAGAGAGAGGGAGGCTGATTGAGAGAGAGAGAGGGAGGCTGATTGAGAGAGAGAGAGAGAGGGAGGCTGATTGAGAGAGAGAGAGAGGGAGGCTGATTGAGAGAGAGAGAGGGAGGCTGATTGAGAGAGAGAGAGGGAGGCTGATTGAGAGAGAGAAGAGGGAGGCTGATTGAGAGAGAGAGAGGGAGGCTGATTGAGAGAGAGAGGGAGGCTGATTGAGAGAGAGAGAGGGAGGCTGATTGAGAGAGAGAGAGGGAGGCTGATTGAGAGAGAGAGAGGGAGGCTGATCGAGAGAGAGAGAGGGAGGCTGATCGAGAGAGAGAGAGGGAGGCTGATCGAGAGAGAGAGAGAGGGAGGCTGAGCGAGAGAGAGAGAGGGAGGCTGAGCGAGAGAGAGAGGGAGGCTGAGCGAGAGAGGGAGGCTGAGCGAGAGAGAGAGAGGGAGGCTGAGCGAGAGAGAGAGAGATAGGGAGGCTGAGCGAGAGAGAGAGAGGGAGGCTGAGCGAGAGAGGGAGGCTGAGCGAGAGAGAGAGAGAGAGGGAGGCTGAGCGAGAGAGAGAGAGGGAGGCTGAGCGAGAGAGAGAGGGAGGCTGAGCGAGAGAGAGAGAGAGGGAGGCTGAGCGAGAGAGAGAGGGAGGCTGAGCGAGAGAGAGAGGGAGGCTGAGCGAGAGAGAGAGAGGGAGGCTGAGCGAGAGAGAGAGAGGGAGGCTGAGCGAGAGAGAGAGAGAGGAGGCTGAGCGAGAGAGAGAGAGAGGGAGGCTGAGCGAGAGAGAGAGAGGGAGGCTGAGCGAGAGAGAGAGAGGGAGGCTGAGCGAGGGAGAGAGAGGGAGGCTGAGCGAGAGAGAGAGAGGGAGGCTGAGCGAGAGAGAGAGAGAGGCTGAGCGAGAGAGAGAGAGGGAGGCTGATTGAGAGAGGGAGGCTGATTGAGAGAGAGAGAGGGAGGCTGATTGAGAGAGAGAGAGGGAGGCTGATTGAGAGAGAGAGAGAGGGAGGCTGATTGAGAGAGAGAGAGGGAGGCTGATTGAGAGAGAGAGAGGGAGGCTGATTGAGAGAGAGAGAGGGAGGCTGATTGAGAGAGAGAGAGAGGGAGGCTGATTGAGAGAGAGAGAGGGAGGCTGATTGAGAGAGAGAGAGAGAGGGAGGCTGATTGAGAGAGAGGGAGGCTGATTGAGAGAGAGAGAGGGAGGCTGATTGAGAGAGAGAGAGAGAGGGAGGCTGATTGAGAGAGAGAGAGAGAGGGAGGCTGATTGAGAGAGAGAGAGAGGGAGGCTGATTGAGAGAGAGAGAGGGAGGCTGATTGAGAGAGAGAGAGGGAGGCTGATTGAGAGAGAGAGAGGGAGGCTGATTGAGAGAGAGAGAGAGGGAGGCTGATTGAGAGAGAGAGAGAGAGAGAGGGAGGCTGATTGAGAGAGAGAGAGAGAGGGAGGCTGATTGAGAGAGAGAGAGGGAGGCTGATTGAGAGAGAGAGAGGGAGGCTGATTGAGAGAGAGAGAGGGAGGCTGATTGAGAGAGAGGGAGGCTGATTGAGAGAGAGGAGGGAGGCTGATTGAGAGAGAGAGAGGGAGGCTGATTGAGAGAGAGAGAGGGAGGCTGATTGAGAGAGAGAGAGGGAGGCTGATTGAGAGAGGGAGGCTGAGTGAGAGAGGGAGGCTGAGTGAGAGAGGGAGGCTGAGTGAGAGGGAGGGAGGCTGAGTGAGAGGGAGGCTGAGTGAGAGGGAGGCTGAGTGAGAGGTAGGCTGAGTGAGAGGGAGGCTGAGTGAGAGGGAGGCTGAGTGAGAGGGAGGCTGAGTGAGAGAGGGAGGCTGAGTGAGAGTGAGAGAGGGAGGCTGATTGAGAGTGAGAGAGGGAGGCTGATTGAGAGAGAGAGAGGGAGGCTGATTGAGAGAGAGAGAGGGAGGCTGATCGAGAGAGAGAGAGGGAGGCTGAGCGAGAGAGAGAGAGGGAGGCTGAGCGAGAGAGAGAGAGAGAAAGAGGGAGGCTGTGCGAGAGAGAAAGATAGGGAGGCTGAGCGAGAGAGAGAGAGATAGGGAGGCTGAGAGAGAGGGAGGCTGAGTGAGTGAGGGAGGCTGAGTGAGAGAGGGAGGCTGAGTGAGAGAGGGAGGCTGAGTGAGATGGGGAGGCTGAGCGAGAGAGAGAGAGGGAGGCTGAGTGAGAGAGGGAGGCTGAGTGAGAGAGGGAGGCTGAGTGAGAGAGTGAGAGGGGGAGGCTGAGTGAGAGAGTGAGAGGGGGAGGCTGAGCGAGAGGGGGAGGCTGAGCGAGAGAGGGAGAGGGAGGCTGAGCGAGAGGGAGGCTGAGCGAGATGGAGGCTGAGCGAGAGAGAGGCTGAGCGAGAGAGAGGCTGCGCGAGAGAGAGGCTGCGCGAGAGAGAGGCTGCGCGAGAGAGAGGCTGCGCGAGAGAGAGGCTGCGCGAGAGAAAGGCTGAGAGAGAGAGAGAGAGAAAGGCTGAGAGAGAGAGAGAGAGAAAGGCTGAGAGAGAGAGAGAGAGAGAAAGGCTGAGAGAGAGAGATGCTGAGCGAGAGAGAGAAAGGCTGAGAGAGAGAAAGATAGAGAGAGGCTGAAAGAGAGGCTGTGAGTGGAAGAGGATGACAGAATGCCGAGAGGGAAGAATAGGACAGAAGGCCGAGAGGAGGGAGGAGAGGAGAGGCTGAGATTGGCTGAGAGGAAAGAGAAGAGGAGAGGCTGAGAGAGAGGATGAGAGGGAAGAGGAGAGGCTGAGATTGGCTGAGAGGGAAGAGGAGAGGCTGAGATTGGCAGATAGGGAAAGGAGAGGCTGAGATTGCCTGAGAGGGAAGAGGAGAGGAGAGGCAGAGATTGGCTGAGAGGGAAGAGGAGAGGAGAGGCAGAGATTGGCTGAGAGGGAAGAGGAGAGGCTGAGATTGGCTGAGAGGGAAGAGGAGAGGCTGAGATTGGCAGATAGGGTAGGAGAGGCTGAGATTGCCTGAGAGGGAAGAGGAGAGGAGAGGCAGAGATTGCCTGAGAGGGAAGAGGAGAGGAGAGGCAGAGATTGGCTGAGAGGGAAGAGGAGAGGAGAGGCAGAGATTGGCTGAGAGAGGAGAGGCTGAGATTGGCTGAGAGGGGAGAGGAGAGGCTGAGACTGAAGAGGAGAGGAGATGCTGAGATTGGCTGAGAGGGAAGAGGAGAGGCTGAGATTGGCTGAGAGGGAAGAGGGGAGGAGAGGCAGAGATTGGCAGATAGGGAAAGGAGAGGCTGAGATTGGCTGAGAGGGAAGAGGAGAGGAGAGGCAGAGATTGGCTGAGAGGGAAGAGGAGAGGCTGAGAGGGAGGAGGAGAGGAGGGGCAGAGTTTGGCTGAGAGGGAGGAGGAGAGGAGAGGCAGAGATTGGCTGAGAGGGAAGAGGAGAGGAGAGGCAGAGATTGGCTGAGAGGGAAGAGGAGAGGCTGAGATTGGCTGAGAGGGAAGAGGAGAGGCTGAGAGGGAGGAGGAGAGGAGAGGCAGAGTTTGGCTGAGAGGGAGGAGGAGAGGCAGAGATTGGCTGAGAGGGAAGAGGAGAGGAGAGGCAGAGATTGGCTGAGAGGGAAGAGGAGAGGCTGAGATTGGCTGAGAGGGAAGAGGAGAGGAGATGCTGAGAGGGAAGAGGAGAGGCTGAGATTGGCTGAGAGGGAAGAGGGGAGGAGAGGCAGAGATTGGCAGATAGGGAAAGGAGAGGCTGAGATTGGCTGAGAGGGAAGAGGAGAGGCAGAGATTGGCTGAGAGGGAAGAGGAGAGGCTGAGATTGGCTGAGAGGGAAGAGGAGAGGAGAGGCAGAGTTTGGCTAATATGAAAGAGGAGAGGCAGAGTTTGGCTGAGAGAGTAGAGGAGAGGAGAGGCTGAGATTGGCGTAGAGGGGAGAGGCTGAGATTAGCTGAGAGGAGAGGCAGAGTTTGGCTAATAGGAAAGAGGAGAGGCAGAGATTGGCTGAGAGGGAGGGATGGAGGGGAGAGAGAGAGTGTGGCTGAGAGGGAGGGAGGAGAGAGAGTGGCTGAGAGGTAAGGAGGAGAGAGAGTGGCTGAGAGGTAAGGAGGAGAGAGAGTGGCTGAGAGGGAAGAAGAGGAGAGGGAGGGAGTGGCTGAGAGGGAAGGAGAGAGGCAGAGAGAGAGTGGCTGAGAGGGAAGAGGAGAGGCTGAGATTGGCTGAGAGGGAAGAGGGGAGGAGAGGCAGAGATTGGCAGATAGGGAAAGGAGAGGCTGAGATTGGCTGAGAGGGAAGAGGAGAGGCAGAGATTGGCTGAGAGGGAAGAGGAGAGGCTGAGATTGGCTGAGAGGGAAGAGGAGAGGAGAGGCAGAGTTTGGCTAATAGGAAAGAGGAGAGGCAGAGTTTGGCTGAGAGAGTAGAGGAGAGGAGAGGCTGAGATTGGCTGAGAGGGGAGAGGCTGAGATTAGCTGAGAGGAGAGGCAGAGTTTGGCTAATAGGAAAGAGGAGATGCAGAGATTGGCTGAGAGGGAGGGAGGGAGGGGAGAGAGAGAGTGTGGCTGAGAGGGAGGGAGGAGAGAGAGTGGCTGAGAGGTAAGGAGGAGAGAGAGTGGCTGAGAGGTAAGGAGGAGAGAGAGTGGCTGAGAGGGAAGAAGAGGAGAGGGAGGGAGTGGCTGAGAGGGAAGGAGAGAGGCAGAGAGGGAAGACAGAGGCTAAGAAAGAACTAGAGTTCAAAGTTGTATTTTTGGGCGGCAGGTGGTTAGAGCGTTGGGCCAGTAACCGAAAGGTTGCTGGATCGAATCCCCGAGCTGACAATGTAAAAATCTGCCGTTCTGCCCCTGAACAAGGCCGTTATAATCCACTGTTCCCCGGGAGGCCGTCATTGTAAATAAGAATTTGTTCTTAACCGACTTGCCTAGTTAAATAAAGTTTACATTTTAGAAAAATCATGTATTGAGAGAAAGCAAAGGCACAGATTGGGAAGGCAAAAAGGACAAGGAAAGTCATAGAGAGAGAAGGAGAAAGAGCATCCAGTGCCTTTTCTTTTATTGTGGTCATTTATTAAGGTCCCATTCCCCCGAGGAGCAGTGAGAGAGAAACAATTCAAATGATCCACGACTAGACGCTGCTGCAGTTAACTGACACTTAAAGGAAAACTCCACTTAAATTATCTTTTTTTTTTCTTCTCATTAGTCCATTGTTGATATAGTCCCAAAATGTTTTGCGTGTAAGTTTTCAAGATATTGCGAAACACGTCATCATGATGATGTGGCCAGTGACACTTTGCTTCTTGAAAACGTGACTGCTGACATGCACAACATTTTGGGACTGAATCAATCTTAATTTTATTTAGCAGATGTTATTGCCGGTGTAGCGAAATGCTTGTGTTTCTAGCTCCAACAGTGCAGTAGTATCTAACAATTCACAACAATACATACAAATCTAAAAGTAAAAGAATGGAATTAAGAAATAAATAGATAATAGGACGAGCAATGTCGGAGTGGCTTTGCTTTCCGGTGGTATGTAATAACACAAAAAAAATAAAAGTTTTGAGCTAAAAATGTAAGAAATAATGAATAAAAATTGTTGCTTCGGAGCTAAAAGCATCTTACTCCGTATCAACAGTGGATTAATGAAAAAGATACCAAAATATAGTGTATTTTCTTCCTTTAAGGTGTACCCTGGCATCACTGCCATGTATAATTATGTATAATTCTAATTATGTATAATTACACCCACTAGTCTAGTTTACCATTAATACTGTCTGCTTATTGAAAATGACCTCTAGTAGGAAGTTAGAGAGGTTGTATGATGAAGA
This sequence comes from Salvelinus alpinus, assembly GCF_045679555.1. Taxonomy (NCBI): domain Eukaryota; kingdom Metazoa; phylum Chordata; class Actinopteri; order Salmoniformes; family Salmonidae; genus Salvelinus; species Salvelinus alpinus. Next base: position 38,911,549 of record NC_092096.1, on the reverse strand, counting down.
AAGACTCAAAACTTTCTTGTATGTTTTAGTTTTATGGGGTAATTGTATGGAGTAGACTCCCGAGCGGCGCAGCGGTCTAAGGCACTGCATCTCAGTGCAAGAGGCGTCACTGCAGTCCCTGGTCCGAATGTGTCACATCCGGCCGTAGGGTGGCGCACAATTGGCCCAGCGTTGTCCGGGTTTGGCCCGGGGTAGGCCGTCATTGTAAATAAGAATTTGTTCTAGTTAAAAAGGATTAATAATTTTTAGCAAGTATGAACTTTGATAGTAACTAATGTGAAGCTACCATCTCTCATGCTTCATAATATGTACATAGCATAGATGTGTTGGAATTTCTATGTAGAGAAGTGATTTGCTTAGCTGTTGGCTTAGTCGATGTTCCCTACACAGCTATATCCATATTAACAGTCTGCACTCTGCAGTGTGTCAAACCTGTGTATGTTTAAACCTCAATGTGAAGGGAATGTTTCCACAGCCGTACCTCCGACAGTTAGTTACCCTTGAAGAGCACTCTCCCTGTCCTGTCTGTCCTGCCTGTTTATTGGCTTGAAGAAGGAACACAGCCATTGATTTTCATTACGTTCTCTCCGTGTCTGGCATAAACGACCAGCCCGTCGCCCCTCGCTGTGAATACGCAAATATCACCCTCGCCCTGTGCTTTGCTTCACTGTGCTGCGCCACTGAACTGCAGCACGCCTGCCCCGGGAATGGAGAATGTAATTTTTGAACAACCCCCTCTTCTCCAGTGAGAACAGCATTAGTCCTAACTATTTACTCAGGAAAGTGGGAATAAATGTCCTTTCCTTCAGAAGGTCTTGACATGGCGCTGCGTCTGTAAGAGACGTCCCAGGGAAGTTTTGTAGAGACACTGGTGGAATTAATCATAAGCTGGCCCAGTCCGACCCAATGTGGTTATTGGGTTATTGCTTAGTGTGAGCTGCTCTCTCGCTCCCAGACACACACGCATATGTACACACACACACACACACACAGTATGCGCACACTATATCTCTCTGCTCCATATCTCGGCTCCTTCTCTCTGAGACTGTTTGATTGTTGATTTTGGCTGAGATAATATGCAAATATACAGTGGGGAGAACAAGTATTTGATACACTGCCGATTTTGCAGGTTTTACTACTTACAAAGCATGTAGAGGTCTGTAATTTTTATCATAGGTACACTTCAACTGTGAGAGACGGAATCTAAAACAAAAATCCAGAAAATCACATTGTATGATTTTTAAGTAATTAATTTGCATTTTATTGCATGACATAAGTATTTGATCACCTACCAACCAGTAAGAATTCCGGCTCTCACAGACCTGTTAGTTTTTCTTTAAGAAGCCCTCCTGTTCTCCACTCATTACCTGTATTAACTGCACCTGTTTGAACTCGTTACCTGTATAAAAGACACCTGTCCACACACTCAATCAAACAGACTCCAACCTCTCCACAATGGCCAAGACCAGAGAGCTGTGTAAGGACATCAGGGGTAAAATTGTAGACCTGCACAAGGCTGGGATGGGCTACAGGACAATAGGCAAGCAGTTTGGTGAGAAGGCAACAACTGTTGGCGCAATTATTAGAAAATGGAAGAAGTTGAAGATGACAGTCAATCACCCTCGGTCTGGGGCTCCATGCAAGATCTCACCTCGTGGGGCATCAATGATCATGAGGAAGGTGAGGGATCAGCCCAGAACTACACGGCAGGACCTGGTCAATGACCTGAAGAGAGCTGGGACCACAGTCTCAAAGAAAACCATTAGTAACACACTACGCCGTCATGGATTAAAATCCTGCAGCGCATGCAAGGTCCCCCTGCTCAAGCCAGCGCATGTCCAGGCCCGTCTGAAGTTTGCCAATGACCATCTGGATGATCCAGAGGAGGAATGGGAGAAGATCATGTGGTCTGATGAGACAAAAATAGAGCTTTTTGGTCTAAACTCCACTCGCCCTGTTTGGAGGAAGAAGAAGGATGAGTACAACCCCAAGAACACCATCCCAACCGTGAAGCATGGAGGTAGAAACATCATTCTCTGGGGATGCTTTTCTGCAAAGGGGACAGGACGACTGCACCGTATTGAGGGGAGGATGGATGGGGCCATGTATCGCGAGATCTTGGCCAACAACCTCCTTCCCTCAGTAAGAGCATTGAAGATGGGTCGTGGCTGGGTCTTCCAGCATGACAACGACACGAAGCACACAGCCATGGCAACTAAGGAGTGGCTCCGTAAGAAGCATCTCAAGGTCCTGGAGTGGCCTAGCCAGTCTCCAGACCTGAACCCAATAGAAAATCTTTGGAGGGAGCTGAACGTCCGTATTGCCCAGAGACAGTCCCGAAACCTGAAGGATCTGGAGAAGATCTGTAGGGAGGAGTGGGCCAAAATCCCTGCTGCAGTGTGTGCAAACCTAGTCAAGAACTACAGGAAACGTATGATCTCTGTAATTGCAAACCAAGGTTTCTGTACCAAATATGAAGTTCTGCTTTTCTGATGTATCAAATACTTATGTCATGCAATAAAATGCAAATTAATTACTTAAAAATCATACAATGTGATTTTCTGGATTTTTGTTTTAGATTCCGTCTCTCACAGTTGAAGTGTACCTATGATAAAAATTACAGACCTCTACATGCTTTGTAAGTAGGAAAACCTGCAAAATCAGCAGTGTATCAAATACTTGTTCTCCCCACTGTACATACAGTTGAAGTCGGAAGTTTACATGCACTTAGGTTGGAGTCATTAAAACTCGTTTTTCAACCACTCCACAAAGTTCTTGTCAACAAACTATGGTTTTGGCAAGTCGGTTAGGACATCTACTTTGTGCATGACACAAGTAATTTTTCCAACAATTGCTTACAGACGGATTATTTCACTTATAATATACTGTATCACAATTCCAGTGGGTCAGAAGTTTACTTACATTAAGTTGACTTTGCCTTTAAACAGCTTGGAAAATTCCAGAAATTATGTCATGGCTTTAGAAGCTTCTGATAGGCTAATTGGCATAATTTGAGTCAATTGGAGGTATACCTGTGGACGTATTTAAAGGCTTACCTTCAAACTCAGTGCCTCTTTGCTTGACATCATGGGAAAATCAAAGGAAATCAGCCAAGACTTCAGAAAGAAAATTGAACCACAAGTCTGGTTCATCCTTGGGAGCAATTTCCAAATGCCTGAAGGTACCACATTCATCTGTACAAAAAATAGTACACAAGTATAAGCACCATGGGACTACGCAGGCGTCATACCGCTCAGGAAGGAGACGCGTTCTGTCTCCTAGAGATGAACATACTTTTGTGTGAAAAGTGCAAATCAATCCCAGAACAACAGCAAAGGAACTTGCTGGAGGAAACGGGTACAAGATGCTGGAGGAAACGGGTACAAAAGTAGTTTTTCCACAGTAAAACGAGTCCTATATTTACATAACCTGAAAGGCCTCTAGCAAGGAAGAAGCCACTGCTCCAAAACCGCCATATTAAAGTCAGACTACGGTTTGCAACTGCACATGGGGACAAAGATCGTACTTTTTGGATAAATGTCCTCTGGTCTGATGAAACACAAATAGAACTGTTTGGTCATAATGACCATCGTTATGTTTGGAGGAAAAAGGGGGAGGCTTGCAAGGCGAAGAACACCATCCCAACCATGAAGCACGGGGGTGGCAGCATCATGTTGTGGGGGTGCTTTGCTGCAGGAGGGACTGGTGCACTTCACAAAATACATGGCATCATGAGGGAGGAAAAATATGTTGAAGCAACATCTCAAGTCATCAGTCAGGAAGTTAAAGCTTGGTCGCAAATGGGTCTTCCAAATGGACAATGACCCCAAGCATACTTCCGAAGTTGTGGCAAAATGGCTTAAGGACAACAAAGTCGAGGTATTGGAGTGGCCATCACAAAGCCCTGCCCTCCATCCTATAGAAAATGTGTGGGCAGAACTGAAAAAGCGTGTGCGAGCAAAGAGGCCTACAAACCTGACTCAGTTACACCAGCTTTGTCAGGAGGAATGGGCCAAAATTCACCCAACTTATTGTGGGAAGCTTGTGGAAGGCTACCCAAAACGTTTGACCCAAGTAAAAAATAAATAAAGGCAATGCTACCAAATACTAATTGAGTGTATGTAAACTTCTGACCCACTTGGAATGTGATGAAAGAAATAAAAGCTGAAATAAATCATTCTCTCTACTATTATTCTGACATTTCACATTCTTAAAATAAAGTGGTGATCCTAAATGACCTAAGACAGGGAATTTTTACCAGGATTAAATGTCAGGAATTGTGAAAAACTGAGTTTAAATGTGTTTGGCTATGGTGTATGTAAACTTCCGACTTCAACTGTATGCATATGAGTTGACTGGATGTTGAGAGTCTGTGAAGACCAGTATTACTGTAAGCACTTGAACATATTGTCCCATTTCCACTCCTTTAGTTCTTCAGTCTGTTTTAAGAGCTTTAATTGTCTTCCCTTGGATAGCCCTTTAGATGAGGACTATCCAGGGCTATAGACGAGGGCCATCTCAGACTCTCTCTCTCTCACTTTAATTCCCCCCCTTTATTCAGCCCTGTAAAAGCCAGGCCTGGAAATGTAATGAGCGTCTGAAAGAAGGGAGGAGAAAAAGTAAAGGGCAAATTTAACAGGGATTTGTCTTTCAGCTTCTAGTCGATTGTAAATTCTCTGATTGTGACAGAAAATATTTAATATCTTCTTCTTTTTTTTTTCGTCTTCTCTCGCTCTGCCAGGCAGCAAGCGTCCAAATTCCCACTCGGAGTGTAGATTTGTCTTCATATCAAACATAATGTCAAGGTAGAGTAGGCCTAAGTGGAGAGGTGCAGATGGAGGGCACTGGGAGGATGCTACAGTATTGTCTTCACTGTCGCTCCACTGCTGCTAACTCCTGATATGTTAGAAAATGTGTTTTGTTGTGTAATTCTCTCTCTCTCTCTTTGCAGGCTGAACCAGAGGGATTCTCTCACTTCCATCTCTACGTGTGTGCTGCTTTCCTGGTACGATGGAGGAAAGCGATTCTGGATGAGAGAGATTTCCAGGTAAGAGAGAGAAGGATGGAAATGTATGTTGTCATGCCTACATCACCTTTTACTGAGGTTCTGGGTGAGAACCCCACTTAATAGTGATGTTTCCATCACTTTATATTTGAAAGAGTGAAGTCTCTGACTCTATTCCCATGTTGCTCTATTTAAGAAATTGTGTCATTTGTGCTTTGGTCATTTGGCCACAGATGGTGCTGTTTAAAAGTAGTGCACTGTTTATACAGGGAATAGAGTGTCATTTGAGACTGTGCCACTAAGTATGAATGTGAGTCCCAGTAGGGCTGAACAGAGTGTGCCAGCCAGTGTCCTCTTCTCCCCCAGCACATCCCAGACCAGCACCACCCTCATCATTAACTACAGGGATCAGGGGTCACATTGGCTGCATTAGTGGGATGACAGCAGCAGCTGCTGCAAGGTGACATTGGCATGAAGCAGGAATCAGACTTTGGGCCCTTTCCCCTAGTTCCTCTCTTCTGTTCTCTCCGTTTCTCTTATTGACGGATGTATCTTCTCTTCCCCTGCGTGTGTCTTCTCTTCTCTCAACCACACTCTGAAGAGTTCTAGGTCAATGGATGCTTCTTCAACTTTAATAAGACCCGTTTCGAAGTTCTCCTTTCCTCTACCTCCTAGTCCCTCATTAACCTTCCTCTCCCTCCTTTTCCCTCCCTCTCTTCCTTCTTCCCTCTCTGTGCAAATTGAATTGAAACTGGTGTGTGGTTGAATATGCAGAGGTTCAGTGGTCCATGTCGTGAGGGGCTCTGTGTGTGTGTGTGCCGGTGTGTGTGTGTGTGCACACGTGTGAGCATGCGCCTGTGTGTATGTGTGTCGCAGTTGATTTATAGTGTTTACAGTGCCCACTGATTTAGTATTATCCCTGCTGCACCGCTGCACCACACACACACAGCTTGGCATGCAGACTGCCACCGACGCGCCCAGAGGCCCTAGCACTCGCATCCATCTATCCTCCTTTCCTCCTCCCCTGGGAGAGAGAGGGGGAAGAGAGGTGGCTCTCTTTTTCTCTGTCTTTATTTCATCCCTCTCTGTACCTCTCCCTCCTTCAGACCAGCAGTGTTCCTCTCTCCTCTCTCTCTCTCTCTCTTTATCCTTTTTCTCTCCCTTTTGCTTTTGCTCTTTTTCATTTGCTCTCTCTACCTCCGTCCATCTCTCTCTCTTTAGCTGAACATACAGTGCATTTGGAAAGTATACAACCCCTTGATTCTTCCACATGTTATGTTACAGCCTTGTTCTAAAATTGATTCAATTGTTTTTTTCCCCTCGTCAATATAAACACAATACCCCATAATGACACAGCAAAATCAACAACAAAAAATGATTTCACAACAAGTTTGGAACACCTGTATTTGGGATCTCTCTGTACTTTTCTCTGTTCATCTTTGCCTCGATCCTGACTAGTCTCCCAGTCCCTGCTGCTGAAAAACATCCTCACAGCAAGATGGCTGCCACCACCATGCTTCACCGTTGGGATGGATCCAGGTTTCGTCCAGACGTGATGCTTGGCATTCAGGCCAAAGAGTTCAATCTTGGTTTCATCAGACCAGATTCTCATGTTTCTCATGTTCTGACAGTATTTAGTTGCCTTTGGCAAACTCCAAGCGGGCTGTCATGTGCCTTTTACTGGCTTCCGTCTGGCCACTCTACTATAAAGGCCTGATTGGTGGAGTGCTGCAGAGATTGTTGTCCTTGTGGAAGGTTCTGCCATCTCCACAGAGGAACTGTGGAGCTCTCAGAGTGACCATCGGGTTCTTGGTCACCTCCCTGACCAAGGCCCGTTTCCCCTGATTGCTCAGTTTGGCCGAGTGGCCAGCTCAAGGAAAAGTCTTCCATTTAAGACTGATGTATGCCACAGTGTTCTTGGGGACCTTCAATGCTGCAGAAATGTTTTGGTACCCTTCCTCAGATCTGTGCCTCGACACAATCCTGTCTCGGAGCTCTAAGACAATTCCTTCGACCTGATGGCTTGGTTTTTCCTCTGACATGAACTGTCAAATGTGGTAACATATAGACAGGTGTGTACTTTTCCAAATCATGTCCAATCCATTGAATTTACCACAGGTGGACTCCAATCAAGTTCTAGAAACATCTCAAGGCTGATCAATGGAAACATGAGCTCAGTACCTGAGCTCAGTTTCGAGTCTCATAACAAAGGCTCTAAAAACGTATGTAAATAAAGTATTTATGTTTTTAATCTGTAATAAATTTGCAAAAATGTACAACATGTTTTTGCTTTGTCATTATGGGGTATTGTGTGTAGATTGCTGAGGATTTGTATTTATTTAATCATTTTTAGAATAAGGCTGTAACGTAACAAAATGTGGAAAAAGTCAAGGGTTCTGAATACTTTCCGAATGCACTGTGTATATATACAGTCACCACTGATTTACACTCCTACCTTACACCCACTGTGAAACCTCAAGAGAACATCTATACAATTTTGACTGTAGTCCTAAGGGCCATATTCACTTTTCTTCTTACTTAATTCCATACAGTACTGTATGGTTCTACTTGGAAGGGGATGGAGGTTTGGCATTTCCCTCTGGGGATAAGTGTGATACCCTGCAGAGAGAGAGGCATAAAAGAGAGGTATAGGCAGAGAAAAGAGAGAAGTGTGATTATGAGAACTGAAATGAGTGTTCAATCTAAATGTGTGGATTGGCTATACAATGAGTCACCACGGCGACCGTGTCACAGGGTGAGACTTGGGTTAATGCCGCTGTGTGCGTGTGTGCGCGTGTGTGTGTGTGTGTGTGTGTGTGTGTGTGTGTGTGTGTGTGTGTGTGTGTGTGCGAGTCCGTGTGTATGTGTTTGAGTCTGTGTGTGTGTGTGTGGCTGACATTCTCCCTGTCAGTGTTCTGTGCCTCCTGCTCTGACTGTTCTTTGACCATCTGCAGCCCTAGCTAGCCAGTCCCCTCCTCTGTACTGACCACTGATGTCTTGTAGGCCAGGCCTATTCTTGGCAGAAAGGCTGGTAATAAGTTTGACCTAATTAGGCAGCCAGGCAGCGGAGAACCAGAACTTGACATTAGACCAGAGCTCCCCTCCCAATCTCAGGTCCATTATTTAGCAGGCAGGCAGGGGAGGACCAGAGACCAGACCTTACCTCCTTCCATCATCCCAGGCCGAGGCCTGCTGTTCAGGCCAACCTGCCTCAAGCAAACCCACCTCAGTAATAGGGCTTTGATCCCCCGAAAAACAATCCTACCTCTGGGCTTCTTCCCTTCAAACTCACATCCAAGACTGGGTCTTTGGCTCCAAGCTAGCTAACCCACCCTAGTCTTTGGCTTTGTCCCTATTAAGTGGCTTTGGCTTTGACCTTTGCCTCCATCAAACCGACCTCAGACTCTAGTTGATAGCCCCAGGAAATCCACCCCACAGTGGGGCTGGTCCCCACCAGCAGCCCACCCACCCAACCTGACCCCAGCCCAGCTCCAGGCCTTGGCACCATCTCCACAGGTTGGCCAGGCCTCAGTCTGCTCCATTACTCCCACACCCAGTCTGTCTCTCTCAGCAGTGACCTTTCGTCTGGGTCTTGTGATTACCATCCAGTACAGTCCATCCAGTACAGACCACACTAACTCACACTATTCTGCTTTCCTCTCACACTACTGTACTCTTCTGGTAGCTCCAGGCTACTCTTGCCCGCATTTTCTGACTGAGTCTCAAATGGTTCTCTTTCCCCAATATAGTGCCGTACTTTCACCAGAGCCCTATGGGCCCTCGTCAAAAGTAGTGCACTATAAAGGGAACGGGATACCATTTGAGACATACACTCTTCCTCTCTCCTCACTGGACTACAGCAAGGCTCAGTATTGATGGAGTGAACACTAGGCCCCCCTGGTAGGGTTTAGGGACTGATTTATAAAAATAAAAAAACAGGCTTCAGTAATCCATTATTCACTGCTTCCTTGTTGTGGGGTTGGATTGGGGGGTCATTCCAATGCAATTCAACTCAATGCAGGACAGAACATTAAATTGACTCAGAGTCTAAAGGGTTATTGCATCCCTCCTCCACCTCCAGTAAACTGAATGACCCATAGAGGAGTTAAGTAATGAGTGCAGTGCATAGTGATGCCATGGCTCTGTTAGGCTGTTAGCTTGGCAAGGCTGTTAGCTTGGCATTACATGGAACACAAACCGGCGTGCACCATCGTGCATAAATGTATTTTGTCCCCCCACACCAAACGCGATCACGACACGCAGGTTAAAATATCAAAACAAGCTCTGAACCAATTATATTCATTTGGGGACAGGTCGAAAAGCATGACACATTTATGGCAATTTAGCTAGCACTTGCACTTGCTAGCTAATTTGTCCTATTTAGCTAGCTTGCTGTTGCTAGCTAATTTATCCTGGGATATAAACATTGAGTTCTTATTTTACCTGAAATGCACAAGGTCCTCTACTCCGCCAATTAATCCACACATAAAACAGTCATCCGAATCATTTCTAGTCACCTCTCCTCCTTCCAGGCTTTTTCTTCTCTTGACTTCATGTTGCGATTGGCAACTTTCATAAATTAGTAGGTGCATTACCACCCCCGACCTATTTCGTCTTTCAGTCACCCACGTGGGTATAACCAATGAGGAGATGGCATGTGGGTACCTGCTTCTATAAACCAATGAGGAGATGGGAGAGGCAGGACTTGCAGCGTGATCTGCGTCAGAAATAGAACAGACTTCTATTTTAGCCCTTGGCAACGCAGACACTCGTTGGCGCACGCGAGCAGCGTGGGTGCACTAATTGAATAACATGTATGTCAAAATGTATTTTGCAGCGCACGCGACGCAAGAGGAGTAGTCAGCCTGTTAGCCTGGGGGGGAAAATGACAGCTTCCTGTGGTTCACAGACCTTGTTCTGGTCAGCCACTCTAATCACTGAGTATATTCAAATAGCTCTCAAGAGCACTGCTTGTGACACAAAGTGCATCTGGTTTGTGTGTGGGTGTGCGCACATGCATGTGCAGACACAGAGTTAGTTTTCTTGTCGTGTGTGTTGACAGAGAGTTGAAGAGTTCACCACTCCTCTCCACTGTGTCTGCACACTCCTCTCCACTGTATCTGCTCTCCTCTCTCCTCTTTCTCTCCTCTACCCCTCTCGCCACTATCCCCTCCTGGCCCCCCTGCAGTGAGCCACCACAGGCCACAGACAGCCAAATGTCAGAGCCCGCTGGCATGTACTGAGGCCAATATGCAGCAAATGAGCACTCATTATCTATTTGTTTATCACATAATGGGAAGCCTTTTCTCAGGCTAATGAAACAGACACAAAGGCTGCAGCCCAAAATGGTACCCTATTCCCTTTACTGTTTTTGAACAGGACTCTGGTCAACAGTTGTGCGCTATGTAGGGAATAAGGTGCCATTTGGGATTCATCCAGAGATTGTTTTTCCTTCCAGTCTCTGATTAGCGATTACATTTCCCCTGGCCTCGCTTCACGGAAAATTATGTGATGATATATCTTGTCTACAAATCAGGACAGAATCTGGGCCCACCATCTTGTAATGCATCCTGGACATTACCTTAAAGCTAGAATCCTTAATTGGAGAAACTGACATGTCCGTTTGGGATATTACAACAACAAAGAAGTTCCTGCAATCAATGGACACAGTTTATTTATATTTTTTTACCTCTGACATCATCGCACGCGCGATAGAACAGCAGAATATGTGCTTAATATTTTGACCATGCTGCCGGATGCTCCTCTTCTCCGTTGAATCAACAAAACAAAAAGGATAACAAAGGCACTGGGGAGAAATTATCTTTATTGCAGGATAATACCTGTGCTTATACGGCTTATATACAGGCATTACTTAAACAGCAGTTCCTATGCTCATACAGATTCCTTAGAGCATCATTAGCCAGTCTAAAGTCAGCAGTCTACAAGCAATCTAGCGGTAGCTGCTGTCTTAGCTGTCCATTACGTGTCAGATACAGATGTCTTTGTCCTGCCATACACCAGGGGCTGGCTCACCTGACACCTCCCACACACCTTTCCTCACAGATTAGCCCTGTACAGAACAGAGTCTTAGGCCTCACACACTGCCTCTGTCACCCTCTCTATCTCTGTGTGTCTGTCTCTTACTCTCTTGTGAAAGACACCTGTGATCTTTGTGACCAATCCCTCTGAGTCTCAAACCAGTGTAACACATTTAAATGTGGATAGATGGGATGAGGGAGGAAGAAAATAGAAACAGGTGTAATCAATCTTCCACTGTCTGATTTGATTTAAATTGAGTTTAAACTATAATGGTGAGGGCTTGGAGTTGAGATGATGTCGTGCAGGGGTTGTTGCATGGTTGTTCCAGGGTTTCGGTAATCTTTTCACAGTTCTACACGACAGCCCTGGAGCACTTACCCTCATACACACTTACAGTCATCGAGCAATGACACACACACACACACACACACACACATGCACGAGATGGCCCCTGCAGCTCCAGCAACCAATCAAACGTGTGAAGCAGAAAACTTGGAAGTTATGCACTCTTATTATCGACAACATACATGAGTGCGGGCTTTAATTAAAAAGAGAGGATGTATGGCCACGTAATAACCTGCATGTTAACTCACACGTACAATATCACATTATATAATAGATGCCTCACTCACACGGTATCATTCATTCCCTTAATATTAGACTGCAGTTGCCATTAACATTTTCTTTAGCCATCAGGGTGACAATACAAAAACAATAGACAACTCAACATTTACGTACACAAATTTCAACAAATATTAATGACCTCACACTTGCTCAGACCCACATGTTCCCACTGTAGCCTCACCCATCCTGCCCGTCTCACAGTAACACTTTCTCATTTCTCATCCCATGGACGTCACCAGTGTTTGCAATACTTCATACCATATAGCTTCGAACTGCACGATTCTGCCTCTCTCTGTAGCCCACATTTTTTTAGTATTTAGATAATAATGCATTTGATTTATCCACTCTCTTGATTTCCATTTTTTTTTGCAAAAGTTAAAAAAAAATGATTGATGACAAAAGTACAGTCAGTCCAACCCATTGGGTATCTCACCGAACCTTCATATGCCATGTCTTAAAATTGATATTGTAATGAATTGATATTGTAAAACAGCCAACTTTCTAACTCCGCCCATAACTTTTGGACTTTATAGCAATTCTGTACATTAGTTTATACTGGATTAAGCGTACATTTTTGTTAACTGTCATTTAGTTTGTTGTGTTCCAACACTCCAACACACTTATGTGCCAATATCAGTTATTTTTAGGTCTTGGTTCCAATAGTTTAGTTGTATAGGCTTTCTGCAATGTTTTGTGTATCTTATAACTAGTTTGGCGTGTATTAGTTCGTTTTGTGAGGGCTGTGTTTACCAGGTTTATTTGCTTGTTTAAAAACCAGGTTTATTTGCTTGTTTATTTGCTTGTTTTGGAGATTTCATTTTCAAATAACCGAAAGTGAGCGGTTGTAATCTGAGTTATGGGAAAATGGCCATTCTTGAACATGGGGTGAGACATTCTTACTAATTTGTAAATAAAGCCAATTTGTTTTTTAGAATAATTTCTTTCTGTTTTTAGAGGAAGAGAAACCAAAAGCCCACCGTGCCTAATTTTCGAAAATCTTCAGGCAGCATGTCAAGTGTAATTCCCCCATTGCATTTACCCAAGTTCTCTGTTAACTCCAGGACCACCGACAGTTTTTTGTTGTTGTTGCCTGATGCAGGACTCTTGTGCCAGAGAATAAAGACTCGCAGACTGAAAATACCTCCATTAATTTACGAAAAGTCAATTTGTGCCACAGTTTAGCCTTTCTAGGACACACGTTCCGCTAGCGAAACCCCTGACAACATTCCGCTGGAAAGGCAGCGCGGGAAATTCAAAAATATTTTGGGGAAATATGTAACTTTCACACATTAACAAGTCCAATACAGGAAATGAAAGATAAACATCTTGTTAATCTACCCATCGTGTCCGATTTAAAAAATGCTTTACAGTGAAAACACAACATATGATTATGTTAGATCACCGCCAAGTCCAAAAAACACACAGCCATTTTCCCAGCCAAAGATAGGAGTCACAAAAAGCAGAAATAGAGATAAAATTAATCACTAATCTTCGATGATCTTCATCAGATGACACTCATAGGACATCATGTTACACAATACATGTATGTTTTGTTCGATAATATCCAAAAATCTCAGTTTACATTGGCGCCATGTTCAGAAATGCCTCAAATATCCGGAGAAATTGCAGAGAGCCACATCAAATAACAGAAATACTCATCATAAACTTTGATGAAAGATACATGTTTTCCATAGAATTAAAGATACACTTGTTCTTAATGCAACCGCTGTGTCAGATTTTTTTTTTACTTTACGGAAAAAGCACACCATGCAATAATCTGAGACGGCGCTCAGATAGAAACAACATTTCTCCGCCATGTTGGAGTCAACAGAAATACGAAATTACATGATAACTATTCCCTTACCTTTGATGATCTTCATCAGAATGCACTCCCAGGAATCCTAGTTCCACAATAAATTGTTGTTTTGTTCGATAATGTCCATTATTTATGTCCAAGTAGCTACTTTTGTTAGCACGTTTAGTACGCATATCCAAAACGCTCGTGCAGGTCCAGGCGAACGTCGGACAAAAACTTCAAAAAGTTATAATACAGGTCGAATAAACTTGTCAAACTAAGGATAGAATCAATCTTTAGGATGTTGTTATCATAAATATTCAATAACATTCCAACCGGAGAATTCCTTTGTGTCTATAGAAGTAATGGAACGCAAGTCGATATCATGTGGAATGCGCGTGACCAGGACCTGGCACTCTGCCAGACCACTGACTCAAACAGCTCCCATCCGGCTCAACATCACAGTAGAAGCTTCATTCAACGTTCTACAGGCTGTTGACATCTAGTGGAAGGCGTAGGAAGTGCAAACAGATCCATTTCCCACTGGGATTTCAATAGGCGATGAGTTGAAAATCGATCAGCCTCAGAATTCTCACTTCCTGTTTGGATTTTTTCTCAGGTTTTTGCCTGCCATATGCGTTCTGTTATACTCACAGACATCATTCAAACAGTTTTAGAAACTTCAGAGTGTTTTATATCCAATAGTAATAATACTATGCATATATTAGCATCTGGGACAGAGTAGGAGGCAGTTCACTCTGGGCACGCTATTCATCCAAAGTGAAAATGCTGCCCCCTATCCCTAAAAAGTTAGACTACCGAAAGAGCAGCGTTCCTACTCCCCCTTGTGATAGTGTGGTGCAATGACAGAATGCCACCGCCTACCACTAACGGTCGCGGCATAAGCTCATAACTTTTAAAGGAAGAACCACTGTAGTATGCTTTATTTGAGTTTAACCTGTAGTTGTTGGCTCTCTTCAAAAGATAATTTTCCTGCTTAAGTTAAATTATATTTTCTTCTTTACCTTGTAAAGATATTCCATGGGCTTTTTCTAAGATAGTGATTTATTTATTTTTCTTACATTTGAATTTCTAACTCAGATTGAACTTTTTCAGAATATGAAATTATCATTCCCTAATGTATGCCTTAAAAGCATCCCAAATTATATGGCTGCTGGGGCTCTACTTGGGGAGAGTAGGTTCACCGACACACTGAATTGAGGTGAGTGGAGGCATCACACTTACTTCAGGGAAGTGTCTGATGCCCTCCTAGACCCCTAATAGGCAGTGTAATGAAACAATAGAGACAGAAAAACAACAAAACAGTGAGAAAATAATCATTTTGTAAGTAATTAAATGAGAAGAAGAAGGGTTCGATTGGTTAGGCAGGTAAATGACTAAGTGGAAACTAGCAGGCAGAACCTTCTCTGAAAATGTTCTCTACTGATCCACCTCAGGTGGTTGGGAACCGTTGCGACTGTAACTGGCATCCCGCTCTGTCTGCCTCAAACTTGACACCAACTCTCTCTCTATCACACTCACACACACACCAACTCTCTCTCTCTCTTTCTGTCTCTGTCTGTTTCTCTCTCACTTGTCTCTCTCGATGTCTCTCGCTGTCTCTCTCTCTCGCTGTCTCTCTCTCTCGCTGTCTCTCTCTCTCACTGTCTCTCGCTGTCTCTCTCTCTCGCTGTCTCTCGCTGTCTCTTGCTGTCTCTCGCTGTCTCTCTCTCTCGCTGTCTCTCTCTCTCGCTGTCTCTCGCTGTCTCTCTCTCGCTGTCTCTCTCTCTCGCTGTCTCTCGCTGTCTCTCTCTCTCGCTGTCTCTCTCTCTCTTGCTGTCTCTGTCTCTCGCTGTCTCTCGCTGTCTCTCGCTCTCACTCTCTCTCTCCCCCCCCCACACACACACTCAATGTGTTGTTCAGGGCTCTGGAAGAATTGCAGAGTGCCTGAGGTGCTGTTTTCAGAAGGCTGAAGCACTCACTGCCATTCTACATTACCACCATACCCCTAGATACTCCAAAAACATTGACTAAGAGTTTGGCTCTAACTGGCTCACAGTAGTGCCATGCTAGAACTCTTGATCCGTCCAACACTGTGGCCTGTAGCTGTATCAAGGGATAAAGTGCACAATCATGTTTTGTAAAGAATTACGAGCATTCACAAAGATGATGTCAAGGCTATCATATCAAATTATACTCAATGGTGCCTTTCCATTTGGACCAGTCAGCTAGTGACAAAAGGTCAAGTGGGCAGAAGACTGGAGAGCCTGTTATGTTTCTTTCCTAGAATTCATCAAATTTAATTGAGGACCAAATGTTTCATGTAGCATGAATAGCAATGGCTTCGATACAGCCGCCATGCCATTTCTCTGTGATTGCATTACTATCTGGTATTGAATAAATGCTGGGAACATCATTTGGAAAGTTAATTCCGGCCTGACTGGGATGTACACACAAAACTATTTGTTTGGTGTAAATCAAAGATCACAATGTCACTGTGGGAGACAGACGTGGGCACACACACACACACAAACACTCTTAGCAGAGAGAGAGAAAATAGTTAGACTTTATGTGTACTGAGTGTATAATTCTATACTATAGCAATATCGGTGCTACTTCAATGTCTGTAGGCCTATACTTTTGAGTGTACACAGTGACTTCATAAAGTATTCACACCCCTTTTTACACATTTTGTTGTGTTACAGCCTGAATTTAAAAATGATTAAATAGAGATTTTGTGTCACTGGTGTACACAAAAAACCCATAATGTCAAAGTGGAATCATGTTTTTAGAAATTTTTACAAATTAATCAAAAATGTAAAGCTCTATGTCTTGAGTCAATAAGTATTCAACCCCTTTGTTATGGCAAGCCTAAATAAGTTCAGGATTTATGATTTATGTCTGTGTTATGTTTGGTGCAAATCCAGACCAACACATCCCTGAGTACCACTCTTCATATTTTCAAGCATGGTGGTGGCTTCTTCATGTTATGTGTATGCTTGTCATCAGCAACAACTATGGATTTTTTTTGTTGCTGATTAAAAATAAATGTAATAGAGCTAAGCACAGGCAAAATCCTAGAGGAAAAGCTGGTTCAGTCTGCTTTCCAACAGACACTGGGAGAAAAATGTACCATTTAGTAAGACAATATCCTAACACACAAGGCCAAATCTACACTGGAGTTGTTTACCAAGACAACATTGAATGGTCCGGAGTGGCCTAGTTACAGTTTTGACTTAAATTGGACTGAAAATCTATGGCAAGACTTGAAAATGGCTGTCTAGCAATGATCAACAACCAACTTGACAAAGCTTGAAGAATTAAAACAAATAATAATGTACAAGTATTGTACAATCCCGGTGTGCAAAGAGACTTACCCAGAAAGACACAACTGTAATCGCTGCCAAAGGGGATTCTAACATGTATTGACTCAAGTGTGAGAATACTAATGTAAATGAGATATTTCTGTATTTAATTTTCAATAAATTTGCTAACAATTCTAAAAACATGTTATTACTTTGTCATTATGGGGTATTGTGTGTAGATGGGTGGGGGGAAAAATCTATTTAATCAATTTTGACAACACAACAAAATGTGGAAAAAGTCAAAGGCTATGACTACTTTCTGAAGGCACTGTTTACTCTGTTTGGATGGTATAGACATATCAAAGCAATATTAATCTCTGTAAATCCTATTGAGTGTACATACCCTGGGTCGTATAGAAATGCCACTGTTATTTCAATTTCTGTATATCCTTTTGAGTGTACTCTGAAACCATGGTATAGAAATGCCAGAGCTATTTCAATGTGTACAGTTGAAGTCGGAAGTTTACATACACTTAGGTTGGAGTCATTAAAACTTGTTTTTCAACCACTCCACAAATGTCTTGTTAACAAACCATAGTTTTGGCAAGTTGGATAGGACATCTACTTTGTGCATGACACAAGTCATTTTTACAACAATTGTTTAAAAGATAGATTTTTTCACTTATAATTCACTGTATCACAATTCCAGTGGGTCAGAAGTTTACATACACTAAGTTGAGTGTGGCTTTAAACAGCTTGGAAAATTCCAGAAAATGATGTCATGGCTTTAGAAGCTTCTGATAGGCTAATTGACATCATTTGAGTCAATTGGAGTTGTACCTGTGGATGTATTTCAAGGCCTACCTTCAAACTCAGTGCCTCTTTGTTTGACATCATGGGAAAATCAAAAAAAATCTGCCAAGACCTCAGAAAAAAATTGTAGACCTTCACAAGTCTGTTTCATCCTTGGGAGCAATTTCCAAATGCCTGAAGGTACCACATTCATCTGTACAAACAATAGTACGCAAGTAGAAACACCATGGGACCACACAGCCGTCATACCGCTCAGGAAGGAGACTCGTTCTGTCTCCTAGAGATGAAAGTACTTTGGTGCGAAAAGTGCAAATCAATCACAGAACAACAGCAAAGGACCTTGTGAAGATGCTTGAGGAAACGGGTACAAAAGTATCTATATCCACAGTAAAACGAGTCCTGTATCAACATAACCTGAAAGGCCGCTCAGCAAGGAAGAAGCCACTGCTCCAAAACCACCATAAAAAAGCCAGACTACGGTTTGCAACTGCACATGGGGACAAAGATCGTACTTTTTGGAGAAATGTCCTCTGGTATGATGAAACAAAAATAGAACTGTTTGGCCATAATGACCATCGTTATGTTTGGAGGAAAAAGGGGGAAGCTTGCAAGCTGAAGAACACCATCCCAACCGTGAAGCACGGGGGTGGCAGCATGATGTTGTTGGGGGTGCTTTGCTGCAGGAAGGACTGGTGCACTTCACAGTCAGGAAGTTAAAGTTTGGTCGCAAATGGGTCTTCCAAATGGACAATGACCCCAAGCATACTTCCAAAGTTGTGGCAAAATGGCTTAAGGACAACAAAGTCAAGGTAATGGAGTGGCCATAGCAAAGCCCTGACCTCATTCCCATAGAAAATATGTGGGCAGAACTGAAAAAGCGTGGGCGAGCAAGGAGGCCTACAAACCTGACTCAGTTACACCTGCTCTGTCAGGAGGAATGGGCCAAAATTCACCCAACTTATTGTGGGAAGCTTGTGGAAGGCTACATGAAACGTTTCACCCAAGTTAAACATTTAAAGGCAATGCTACCAAATACTAATTGAGTGTATGTAAACTTCTGACCTACTGGGAATGTGATGAAAGAAATAAAAGCTGAAATAAATCATTCTCTCTACTATTATTCTGACATTTCACATTCTTAAACTAAAGTGGTGTTCCTAACTGAACTAAGACAGGGAATTTTTACTCTGATTAAATGTCAAGAATTGTGAAATACTGAGTTTAAATGTATTTGGCTAAGGTGTTTGTAAACTTCTGACTTCAACTGTATATCTTTTTAAGTGTATACTCTCTCCGGGTGGTATAGAAAAGCCAGTGCTATGGTACTTCAATCTCTGTATCATATTGTCGAGAACCGTGCGATATGTTTGTGATGGCAGCAACATATGAGGCAGTCACACTCCCAACCTGTTCTATCACAACTACCAGGAGAGACATATATCTTAATCATGCAGAAGTTTACACCTCCTCATCTCTGTGTAGAGGTCTTAATAGACTCACAGCCTTAACTCACAACAGCCAGTATCTAAATGACAAGCATCCGATGCGCTCCACACATCAATCTCTACTCCCAAAATACATTTGGGGAATTTGTTTACATACAAAAGCCTACATTCAATCAAGGGCAAAAAAAAAATCTAAGAAATGAAATTTAAAATACTCACCACCCCACCCAATTTCAATCTCTAAAAGTCTGGCAAGTGCCTATCGAGTTATAGGCCTAGTATGTGTACAAATTCTCAAAAAAAAGGAGCATCATTTCCATTTCTTTTGGGAGTAGAGATTGATGTGTGGAGCGTGTCAGATGCTTGTCGTTTAGCTGCTGGCTGTTGTGAGTTATGGCTGTGAGTCTATTAAGACCTCTACACTGAGAAATGAGAAGGTGTAAACTTCTGCCTGATTAATACAATGCCCCCACCATTCATCAAAATAACATGCAATTTTGTCCAAACTTTGGCTGTGAGTGGAAACTCATTTAAACTGAGTGTAGCTTGTTGAATCACCGCGCGAGTGGTTTGGTGTAGTTGTAGCACGCACGCACGCACGCACGCTCACTCACTCACTCACTCACTCACTCACTCACACGGAGGGAGAGAGGGAGGGAGATGTAGAGAAAAGGAGTTAGAGAGGAAGGAAGAGAGCGAGAGAGCTAGAGGCAGGTCCTCCCCTGTAAATTGGCTTTAAAACACTCTGTTAATGGAGTCTCTCGCATCGGCAGTATGATTCCACTCAACACAGAGGCATTTACTGAAAGGAGTAAGGGAGGGGGGGGAAAAAACGAGATAATTCTGTGGATGTAATTGTATACACTCTCTCTCCCTGCATCGTTCTCTCTCTCCCTCCCCCTGCGTCTCTCTCTCTCCCTTTATTTCTCTCCCTGCTTCTCTCTCGTTCTCTCGCTCTCCTGCTAACGTGTGTGGCCCATTGTGTATATTATCCATAAAACCCAGGACCTCCTGATAAATAGTGCTGTTTGTAAAGTTGTGCGCTATCAATCACCCGTCTGTGGTGGTTAGTGTGTGTGTCCGTGTGTTGGTGCCTGAGTGGCCGTGTGTTGGTGCCTGTGTGTCTGTGTTGGTGCCTGTGTGTCCGTGCATTGGTGCCTGTGTGTCCATGTGTTAGTGGGCGCTGTTGCGCCTTCTTCACAACGCTGTCTGTGTGGGTGGACCATTTCAGTTTGTTCGTGATGTGTACGCCGAGGAACTTAAAACTTTCCACCTTCTCCACTACTGTCCCGTCGATGTGGATAGGGGGGTGCTCCCTCTGCTGTTTCCTGAAGTCCATGATCATCTCCTTTGTTTTGTTGATATTGAGTGTGAGGTTATTTTCCTGACACCACACTCCGAGGGCCCTCACCTCCTCCCTGTAGGCGGTCTCGTTGTTGTTGGTAATCAAGCCCACCATCTGCAAACTTGATGATTGAGTTGGAGGCGTGCATGGCCATGCAGTCATGAGTGAACAGGGAGTACAGGAGAGGGCTGAGAACGCACCCTTGTGGGGCCCCAGTGTTGAGGATCAGTGGGGTGGAGATGTTGTTTCCTACCCTCACCACCTGGGGGCGGCCTTTCAGAGAGTCCAGTACGCAGTTGCACAGGGCGGGGTCGAGACCCAGGGTCTGCTTACTGCCCCAATAGGAGGTGATATAGATACTTTTGTATATACTTATACTTGCGTACTATTGTTTGTGCAGATGAACGTGGTACCTTCAGGCGTTTGGAAATTGCTCCCAAGGATGAACCAGACTTGTGGAGGTCTACAATTTTTTTTCTGATGTCTTGGCTGATTTCTTTTGATTTTCCCATGATGTCAAGCAAAGAGGCACTGAGTATGAAGGTAGGCCTTGAAATACATCCACAGGTACACCTCCAATTGATCAAATGATGTCAATTAGCCTATCAGAAGCTTCTAAAGCCATGACATCATTTTCTGGAATTTTCCAAGCTGTTTAAAGGCACAGTCAACTTAGTGTATGTAAACTTCTGACCCACTGGAATTGTCTGTAAACAGTTGTTGGAAAAATGACTTGTGTCATGCACACAGTAGATGTCCTATCCGACTTGCCAAAACTATAGTTTGTTAACAAGAAATGTGTGGAGTGGTTGAAAAACGAGTTTTAATGACTCCAACCTAAGTGTATGTAAACTTCCGACTTCAACTGTGCAGTATAAGTGTTGACTTCTTTGCAGTATGATAGTGACTGCCCCTGCATTCTCCATCAGTGATATATAGTATAAGGGTTGAGACTTCTTTGCAGTTTGATAGTGACTGCCCCTGCATTCTCCATCGGTGATCAATAAACACCACTCCGGGGTGCCGCACGGCTCTGATGCTGACGAGGGGCTCAGTCGATTGTTGTTTTCATCCGTACTCACAAATCTCCTAAAAGCAGTTATCACTCCCCACGACAGCGGCCTGTGCTGCGGCGCTCTGCCTTGCTGCCAGACCTGTCTTTGGCCCTGCAGTTTATCAGTGTGCCTGGCTGCGTGTCTGGCTTGGCCCGGACCCACCACAGTGAGCCAAAAGCTCAGCTAAATAATTAAACTGCTTCTTTCTGGCTCCTGCTTCGCTATGTGCCGCCTGCGATACGGACAGGACTCAATAACCATAGCCGCCTCCTCATTTCAGTGATTTCAGAGAGGCTAAATAAATAAATGTCATTATTGTCTTACATAAGAGCCAAACAGAAAGCGGTGAGAGCAGCGGAGATAGATTTGGCTGAGGAGCTATCTTAGGAGGTGATTTGGGGAAGAGAGACCGGGACACAAGGACAGGTTGTGAACTTACTTCTACTGGGTCTGTGACTTGGCTTTGCGTCTGTGACTGTGCGTCTGCTTGTGCCTTAATCTCGGTTAAACCAAAGCTAAAATCTTACTTAATGTGTTAGTCCATTATGATCCCCAGGAGCACTGTCACACACACACACATGCACAGACATACGCTAAGCACACACACACAGTCCATCCTCTATCCATCTATCCGCTTTGATCTCTCGTTAACTCTGTGGGGAGAAAAGACAGCAGAGTCCTTTTGAGAAGTACCGGACTTTTCATTAAACTTAATACAATCTGAGCACCATCCAGGAATGTCCTATTCAGTGTGAGGAGAGCATTTCGTCGTGGTACAATTGAATCAATGGGTCTTTGGTTTACCTTTGTGCAGGTGCTTGAATCCATAGAACTGGACTTTGCGTAAGTGGTCGGCTTGAAAGGCCTTGTACTTCCTGAAGAGGATGCTTTAACACATGGACCCGTCATTTTCTAAACGTTGTGCATTTCTGCCGCTGGCCTTGCTTCTTTAGAGAGGCTGTTAATTGTTCAGATGTCTTCTGAGGGGCCTCTTTTGATGCTGTTTTGAATGTGACTTGAAATATTTAGACACACAGACATTGTACCCCCTTCATTCTGAAGTGCCCCTACCTGTGTTAGTAAAGTGATTTCTGCAGCAGCTTGTGAGATGTGTGTAATTAAGGTCTATTAAGCTCATTAGCGGAATATAAATGATAGCCAACAGCTGGTCATTAGAATGTTTAAGTCCTTAATGAAGGACTCTCACCAGCCAGTCACCAGGGAGGTGGTTTTGAGTACTGGCTTATTCTACACATTAGGTAGGACACTGAATACCAATGAGTTGTCCTATAGAATATTCTCTGGTCCTCTGGAAGTCCATATACTCTATTATGTACCATTATATGCAGCACTTTACACTGTGCCCAACCTCAATATCCAAATTTCTCGCATTTGCGATTCTAGGATGTATGACAATTAAATTAACACTGTGCCTCTGACTAAACTAGTCAACAAACAACATGTCCTTGTACATTCAAATGCTCCCACATACACTACAAAAGTATGTGGACACCTGCTCGTCGAACATCTCATTCCAAAATCATAGGCATTAATATGGAGTTGGTCCCCCTTTTGCTGCTGTAACAGCCACCACTCTTCTGGGAAGGTTTTCCACTAGATGTTGGAACATTGCTGCGGGGACTTGCTTCCATTCAGCCACAAGCATTAGTGAGGTTGGGCATTAGGCCTGGCTCGCTGTCGGCATTCCAATTCATCCCAAAGGTGTTCGATTGGGTTGAGGTCAGGGCTTTGTGCAGGCCAGTCAAGTTCTTCCACTCCAATCTCGACACACCATTTCTGTATGGACCTTGCTTTGTGCATGGGGTCATTGTCATGCTGAAACAGGAAAGGGCCTTCCCCAAAGTTGGAAGCACAGAATCGTCTAGAATGTCATTATATGCTGTAGCGTTAAGATTTCACTTCACTGGAACTAAGTGGCCTAGCCCAAACCATGAAAAACAGTCCCAGACCAAACTTTACAGAGTCCAATGCCTGAGATCTTTACACCACTCCAGCCAATGCTTGGCGTTGCACATGGTGGTCTTAGGCTTGTGTGCGGCTACTCGGCCATGGAAACCCATTTCATTAAACTGCTGACTAACAGTTCTTGAGCTGATGTTGCTGCCAGAGGCAGTTTGGAACACGGTAGTGAGTGTTGCAACTGAGGACAGACGATTTTTACACAATGTGCGCTTCAGCACTCGGCGATCCCATTCTGTGAGCACTTCGCGGCTGAGCCTTTGGTGCTCCTAGATGTTTCCACTTCACAATAACAGCACTTACAGTTGACCGGGGCAACTGTAGCAGGGCAGAAATTTGACGAACTGACTTGTTGGAAAGGTGCCACGTTGAAAGTCACTGAGCTCTACGGTACGGGCCATTCTACTGCCAATATTTGTCTATGGAGATTGCATGGCTGTGTGCTCGATTTTATACACCTGTCAGCAACGAGTGTGGCTGAAATAGCCGAATCCACTAATTTGAAGGGGTCCACATACTTTTGGCCATCTATATACTGAACAAAAATATGAACGCAACATGTTAAGTGTTGGTCCCATGTTTCATGAGCTGAAATAAAAGATCCCAGAAATGTTCCATACGGACAAAAAGCGTATTTCTCTCAAATTCTGTGCATAAATTTGTTTACATCCGTGTTAGTGAGCATTTCTCCAAGATAATCCATCCACCTGACAGGTGTGGCATATCAAAAAGCTGATTAAACAGCATGATCATTACACAGGTGCACCTTGTGCTGGAGACAATAAAAGGCCACTCTAAAATGTGTGGTTTTGTCACACAACACAAAGCCACAGATGTCTCAAGTTTTGAGGGAGCGTGCAATTGCCATGCTGACTGCAGAAATGTTCACCAGAGCTGTTGCCAGATAATTAAATGTTGATTTCTCTACCGTAAGCTGCCTCCAACGTTGTTTTAGAGAATTTGGCAGTACGTTCAACCGGCCTCACAATCGTGGACCACGTGTAATCACGCCAGCCCAGCTTCTTCACCTGCGGAATCGCCCCTACTACGCCTACCATCTAGACCCCTTTTTGATACAGAAATAAAACCCTGGAACAGAAACACATTTGTTATTTGCAGAAGGGTGGAATTGCGTTAAATAAAATAATTAATTTCCAACCAGGGACTGTAGTAACGCCTCTTGCACTGAGATGCAGTGCCTTAGACCGCTACGTCCATGTGTGTGTGTTAACTATTTAACTGTACTAGAATGCTTAAAAGGCCGCAAAAAAATGTAATGTAATTTATTGGTATCGTTTTTGGGGCAAGGAAAATATCCTGATAATACCAGGTTCTGACCAATAGATAACACTGTTCTGCTATTAGGTGATACTTTTTTAAAGAATACCTCTCCATTGTTAAAGGGATAGTTCACCTAAATTACAAATACATGTTGTTTTCTAACTGTAATCAGTCTATGGAGCAGGTATGACAGCAACCCATGCTTTGGTTTTGTGTACCTGGCCACTGTTTCAAATGCTAACATTTTAGCGTTAATGGCACAAATCCAATGTAAGTCGGTGGTACTTATATTAGCATTTTTGCGCTTCATATCCAATTCATGGGAACCGGTTAATAACATTATTTTACATTTCAAACATTTTTTTTCAGTCCCACAAGAAAACGCCATCAAGGCGCATATGCAAAGCACTCACTCTGTCACTCAGAAGCTTCTCTTTCCTGTGTCTGCCTGCCATCTAGTTTTCTAGGCTATTTAAGGATACTATAATTATCCCGTTTCACATTGGATTTATTTACAACAACTAAGGTAAGATGTGATTTGAATTCTGGTGCCGCTTGCGCACACAAGGTTGTTAGCTAGCTCTGGTCCAAAGAGTTGAGCTAGCCCCGGCGTTGAGCCAACTTTCCGACGTTCGACCTTGTTAGGATACAATTATTAGATTCAGTGAAGTAATGATAGGCCTACTGAAATCCTAAACACATTGTAATGCATGTCTTATCATGATGCCCATCGCTTTAAGCCAAGCCTCCTCCATGTCCAGCCCTATCTCTTGCGCTCTCCCCACCCCGTAGCATTTCAGTCACATCTCGCTCCCTACACTTGTCTATTAAGCATACAAACAGCTAGCTTGCCTGGTTCATAGAAAGCTGTTCTATCTGCACTGATTGGTGGAGTAATTTAATGAGCTAAATGTAAAAACTGTTGATTTCACAAGTTAAAAAAGGAACTATATAAACCAGTACTTTTTTATTCTGGTTCAAACCGGTTCAGAATTTTATTATGCTGGTCGGAACAGTGGAACAGAATGAAAAACATATTGGTTCTGTTCAGAATGAAATGACACACAGCAGATTGTTAAATAGAATTACTCGCTAATTAAAAGTGTAAGTGTGTTCCTCTTGCTCCTCTGAGCTGATGCTTTCAATACTGTTGCCCCTGGCGACACCTTCACATTCACACACTGTAATGTTCACAGAGTGGTGTGCCCTTCTCTCTCACTTGGTCCTCGCTATCTTTCTGTCTCTTCCTCTCGATCTCTCTCTGTGGCCATATCACTTATTCTCTGTGTCTCACTGCACTCCCCTCTCTCTGTTCCTCTCTCTCTCTCTCTTTCTCTCTCTCTCTCTCTCTCTCTCTGCCCCACAGGGTCTGATGATCCTGCTGCAGAACCTACCCACCATGCACTGGGGCAACGAGGAGGTCAGCGTGCTCCTGGCCGAGGCCTACAGGCTGAAGTTTGCCTTCGCTGACGCCCCCAACCACTACAAGAGATGAGTGTGGCCCATGTGGCCCCTGACAGTTAGCTACTGAACCCCTGACAGAGGCCCCCTGGAGGACGGATGGACCACCTCCTCGACTTTCTTGTCCCTCGGCAGTCCACGACCATTGCTACTAGTAGATTAAAACAAAAACAACATTTAGGTCCCAAATGCCACCCTATTCTCTACAAAGTGCATTACTTTTGACCAGAGCCCCAAGTAGTGCACTATGTAGCGAATAGGGTGCCATTTGGGAAGCATCCAACCAGTGCTTCTTGGTATGTGTGTACCGTTCCAACCGACTGTTCTTCTTAACTCCTCTTCTCTTTGTTCTTAACAATGAAATGACATTTGTGCAACACTGCAACAACATCAATGCCTGTCCCATTGAAGTAGACCCCAACCAACCAAGAAAGACCTCCAGTCAGTATGATAATGGAGATCTTGCTGCAGACCCATGGATGACTGTTCTAGACTGTCCTGTACTGTACTGTTTGTCCCTGACTGGCCACAGCAGCCTCAACATGTCCCAAGACCTAATGAATTAATTGTAGGCTTGAACTAACCCAGTGTTGGGGGGTGTAAGAGAGCGAGACCTTCTGTACTAGGTTGATATCTGTCACTTTTAATTCCTAAGGAAACTGAGGACACACACGTCATCATTCTAGTCATCCCGAGCTGGCATCGAGCTCTTCTCTCATCTCCACGCTCCATGCTTTCAGTTCAAGACAAGCGGTCAATCCCCCAGAGACAAGTGGGTTTTTAGTTCAAAACAGAAACACATTCACATAAAAGGCAATAATTAGCTAATAGGGAGATCAGAAAGTATGTATTATTATGGGTGGTTTCATTCTGACTCTGACATGGTCCGCAGGGCTGGGTCTAATAATATAACGTCTAACAACACTCTCTGAACTCTACTGTATTATGTCAGATATTTGTGATATTTGTCGGTTGGCTGAGGGAGGGACGAGTGTCGCGTGACTGCCTGACGTACGATCGTCTCTGAACCTAGGACTCACTACCTAACTCGATCAGTCTATTAGTTAGACACGTTGGCACAGCACCATGCAGTGGTGAGCAGTCACCTTTTAGGCCAGGAGATTTCCTAGTTAGGTCACATGGTCTGAAAAAAAAACCTACAGGCCGTAGCCCTTTACACTCGTAACTGGTTGATAATGGCAGATTTGGGCACTAGTAAACAACTACATTGGAACGCAGTGGCTGTACAGTAACGTGCTATACATGTCAGAGCTCTGCGCTTCACAGCGCTGTATGGGTTTTTGACTGACAGCCGTTCTGAACTTGAGCACCTCGTGCGACCTTGTTGAGAATGTGTTTTCAGTCAATTTACCGGGTAAAACAAAAAATTGCTGTAAATCTTTGAAAGATGAGGCATTGAGGATTATAATAAATACAGTTTTGTCATGCAAGCAAGACAAACACCCATGAGTTCAAATATGCACTTCACATTTCCATATCATAAAACTCATGTCATATATAGTGTCAATGTTCATGATCACTATGTTTGATATACAGTTACAAGATGGCATGGTGTCATACACTGCATTGTTCTGACCAGAATGAGCCTATGTTTGTCTATTGTGAAGAGAATTTGCCACGGCAGACACACTTGAATGCACTCAAGACTCCTTTCTTTGCACACCAAGATTATCATCTGTTTCCCTGAATTGCATTGTGAAAGCAAGTAATATCGCATTTTATAACTTAGCTAGTCATTTTGGCAATAGAACAAGCTTTCAAATGATGCCCACCTGCGATTTATAATGGACCGTTGTTGGATTGCGTAAACAACAACAGTAATTGTGTGATGACGGGAATGCAGGGTTGTGTTCCAAACAAAACAACTACAAGTGTATTTGCGCTAGTTCCTTAACGGCACAGCTAGGAGAGCTCATAAAGGCACCTTATAGATGAAGACATAATGCTTTGAAATTACCTAGGAACTGTGGACACTGGAGAGGTATGTGGCCACAAGGAGACACCAGTTAGTCCTCTCACTCAAACCCTTGTAATCGTTTTGTCTTATGTTGCACCTACCCCACATTGTCCAGGAATGTTCTTATCATGTTACTGAAAAAATCCAGAGTATTTTCTGATTTTGTTACCAACAAATGCAGTGAAAGTACAGTAAATGTAGAACGCACGTAAAATCAAGTGTAATCATTTTCCCATAAACTCCTAACGGTTCCCTTTCAATTGTTACCATGGTCATGCATATGCTTTTCATATTTCTTCTGTAAGAAACATTTCAATTTAGCCCTATCCATATAGTCCAATTTCCACGAGTGTAAAGGGTTACAAATGACTCCCCAAAACACAGAAATAGGGAACGTGAGTTTAGTTTTTTTCTGGTCAGGCTGCGTGGTCAGGCAAAACTCCTGGACTATGACAATTTGTCATAGGGCCCATAGTTAGATTTTTGGAAAAGATAAACAAAATTGCTGACACGGGTCATTGTACCCTGTGTTCGTTATTCAGTCTATTCATAAACACTTACTGACTGAGGGTGTTAGGGTGTGATACATTAACTCTCTCCATTTGCCTTAATTTGACTGCTTAGGTTTTTTTATTTGATGTACCAAACATGAGGTAGCAACTAGCAAGGTTGCCTGAGGTAGCAACTACCACCACCATTTTGGTGTAGAGCCCTCAAACTCAACTCAGTTCCACACCTGTTTTTCATTGTTCCCCTCTAATCAGGGACTGATTTAGACGTCGGACAACAGGTGGGTGCAATTAATTATCAGGTAGAACAGAGAGACAGCAGGCTCTGCACCACGTGGGGTTAAGAGTTGTATACCCCTTGTGTAGAGGATTGCTATATGATGTTGAAATAATATGTACAACTTGTATCATCAAGAACATCCTGTCAGGTAACAGTGAATACCAATAATTGTTGCATGAACCCCTCGATGATGTGTGTTGTTGATATGTGGGTTGGGAGTGTATGTATAGATGGGGCAGCTTAATACTCTCAGTATTTGAACCTCCTCAGCTTCTTTTGATCATGTCGGTAACGCTTTTGCGCTCCATGTCAGCTCCAGGCCCAATTTCCTATTCTCACATTGATTAAAAATGAAAAAAACTACACTTGATAAAAGTACATTTTCTTCCCTTTTTTTGTACGAAATATATTATTTGGAATCAGCTTTAAAAATCAGTCTCTCTACCTTTTTTCTATACTGTTTACATGAGCCTATTAAGTTGTGCCTAATGTAGAGATAGCAGATCATCATAGATATTTATTTTACCTTCATTTAAGCTCTGCAAATGAAACGAGAACGTTTATTCAGTTGATGCATTCACTCTCTAAGCCATGACAGTGATTGCATCCAAAATGGCCCCCTATTTCCTATATAGCGCACTACTTTATGGGCTCTGGTCGAAAGTAGTGCACTGTATAGGGAATAGGGTGCCATTTGGGACGCAAACCCATGTGAGCACAGAATCACATCAGTAAGTCTAGCAGCTGCCTTCTCTGGTATCCTTATGTGTTTCAACTTGGTCTGATGTCCCCAACAAACCTTACAGACACACCTTCTGTAAAAGTCACAAGCCCTTCGTTATCATGGTTACTGTGGTGACCAGGTGTCCGTCCGCTGGCTGGAGCCCTCGGACACACATACTGGACATTTGCAGTCAGCATCTCATGGGGCATGACCTAACATGTTTGGTCTCCCTCCTAAAGCTTTTTTTTTTAGGGTTGAATTTCACTCTCTCTTTTGTTTTCTTTTCAGAGATGTTCAAATGTTTCTGACCAAACTAAGACTGGTCCTCTTTCCCTTCTGACTAAGACATCTGAAAGTGTGAATTTCATACAGTGGAGAGGGATTGTGATTATTCTTTTTTTTTTATGTATGTGTACAGAGCAAATGAATTTTGAAACAAAGATCTGTAAATAGAAAAGTGTAAATAAATGCTATATATGACCAAACTGTTTGTATATATTCATGGATGTTGTACTATAATATCAAATCTGAATATCATGCTTCAATATATACGACTCCGCGTTGCGTCTTGCATAAGAACAGCCCTAGCCGTGATGTATTGGCCATATACCACACCCTCTTGGGCCTTATTGCTATTATAAACTGGTTACCAACGTAATTAGAGCAGTAAAAATACATGTTTTGTCATACCCGTGGTTTACTTAAGCAATAAGACACGAGGGGGGTGTGGAATATGGCCAATATCCTACGGCTTAGGGATGTTTTTGGGCACCACGCAATGCCCTTTGCCGTGGTATATTGGCCATATACCACAAATCCCTGAGGTGCATTATTGCTATTATAAACTGGTTACCAATGTAATTAGAACAGTAAAAATAAATGTTTTGTCAAACCCGTGGTTTACGGTCTGATATAACACGGCTGTCAGCCAATTAGCATTCAGGGCTCGAACCAACATTTTATAAGATTAGAAGTGTATATATTCAACACCAGAACTACCCAGTGGTTTCAAGTCTCCATACCACACAATGAAAACATGAAAATTACAAGTATTTACGTTGTTATTTAAATGACTTTCACCTCAGCTGAGGGCACTTAAACCCAGGCATGCCTAGCAACTGCATAAATAAGCACTGTAATAGCTTCTACATTGTTTACCTAGACTGTTGCATTAGTAACTTCTGTATTATATGCATGAGGCTGCTGCTCCCCACACAGACGCACGCACACGCACTGCCTTGGCTGGTAAACAGGTTTGTTGTGATCCTGTGAAGTGGTGGTGGTAATTAGGCCCTTTTCATGTGTGGAGGGAGTCCCTCGTTCTCTATCTCTCTTTTTCCCCTCCCTCTCTCTCATTAAGCTAACTGATGTTCACAGTAGCAGGAATTAAAAAGTCATTAGAATCACCTGGATTTCCTGAGTCGCTCACACATGGTACAGGTGGCATGGGCCTGTAGAAGAGATGGGACTCACAATGACCCCCTTTTACGGAGGTAGATTCGGCTGTAGGGCATGTACACTGCTGTACAGAGCAGAGAAATATAGAGTTTGGCAAACGTTGTTTGAGAATTATGATGGCTCAAATAACACCCTACAGTGGTACTAATTTGTACAGTGGTAAATAGGAAGTCATTTGGGATTTTTACCTTCAAATTAAAATTGTGGCCATGTTCCAAGAGTGTTTGGAGTGTTTGTAATGGATTAGTCTGAACTCTGTAGCTGCTGTATGTCTATGGCTCTACATGCTGTAGCTATGTCTACAGAATGTCTCCATAGAGAGACCGCCGTGCACAGAGAGCTGTCCATACTGTACAGTACACAAGGTTGCCATGGTTATCATCAGTGAACTCTGCTTTAGTGCTCCTCCAGTCTGTAATGAATAATAATATTAAATATACAGTGGTGTAATTTTCATCATAGGTACACTTCAACTATGACAGACAAAACGAGAAAAACAAATCCAGAAAATCACATTGTAGGATTTTTTATGAATTTATTTGCAAATTATGGTGGAAAATAAGTATTTGGTCACCTACAAACAAGCAAGATTTCTGGCTCTCACAGACCTGTAACTTCTTCTTTAAGAGGCTCCTCTGTCCTCCACTCGTTACCTGTATTAATGGCACCTGTTTGAACTTGTTATCAGTATAAAAGACACCTGTCCACAACCTCAAACAGTCACACTCCAAACTCCACTATGGCCAAGACCAAAGAGCTGTCAAAGGACACCAGAAACAAAATTGTAGACCTGCACCAGGCTGGGAAGACTGAATCTGCAATAGGTAAACAGCTTGGTTGAAGAAATCAACTGTGGGAGCAATTATTAGGAAATGGAAGACATACAAGACCACTAATAATCTCCCTCGATCTGGGGCTCCACGCAAGATCTCACCCCGTGGGGTCAAAATGATCACAAGAACGGTGAGAAAAAATCTCAGAACCACACGGGGGGACCTAGTGAATGACCTGCAGAGAGCTGGGACCAAAGTAACAAAGCCTACCATCAGCAAGGGCATTGAAGATGAAACGTGGCTGGGTCTTTCAGCATGACAATGATCCCAAACACACTGCCCGGGCAACGAAGGAGTGGCTTCGTAAGAAGCATTTCAAGGTCCTGGAGTGGCCTAGCCAGTCTCCAGATCTCAACCCCATAGAAAATCTTTGGAGGGAGTTGAAAGACCGTGTTGCCCAGCAACAGCCCCAAAACATCACTGCTCTAGAGGAGATCTGCATGGAGGAATGGGCCAAAATACCAGCAACAGTGTGTGAAAACCTTGTGAAGACTTACAGAAAACGTTTGACCTCTGTCATTGCCAACAAAGGGTATATTACAAAGTATTGAGAAACTTTTGTTAATGACCAAATACTTATTTTCCACCATAATTTGCAAATAAATTCATAAAAAATCCTACAATGTGATTTTCTGGATTTTTTTCCCTCATTTTGTCTGTCATAGTTGAAGTGTACCTATGATGAAAATTACAGGCCTCTCTCATCTTTTTAAGTGGGAGAACTTGCACAATTGGTGGCTGACTAAATACTTTTTTGCCCACTGTAGCTGTGAGCAGCAATGAACAGGGTTCACAGGATGACAGAAAGGGCACGCGATCAGTTGGATAAAAAACAAGCCCTCTATAATGTAGGATTTTTTTTCCTTTATGTGCAGTCATGGGTGCATTCGGAAAGTATTCAGACCCCTTGACTTTCTCCACATTTTGTTACAATACAGCCTTATTCTGAAAATGGATGAAATTTTATTTTTTTCTCATCAATCTACACACAATACCCCATAATGAAAAAGCAAACAGGTTTTTAGACATTTTTGCAAATGTATATAAAAAATACCTTATTTACTTAAGTATTCAGACTCTGCTATTCGACTCAATTGAGCTCAGGTGCATCCTGTTTCCATTGATCATCCTTGAGATGTTTCTACAACTTGATTGGACATGATTTGGAAAGGCATACGCCTGTCTGTATAAGCTCCCACAGTTGACAGTGTGTGTCAGGGCAAAAACCAAGCCATGAGGTCAAATTGTCTGTAGAGCTCCGAGACAGGATCGTGTCTGGGTAAAGGTACCAAAACATTTCTGCAGCATTGAAGCTCTCCAAGAACACAGTTGCCTCCATCATTCTTAAATGGAAGAAGTTTGGAACAACCAAGACTCTTCCTAGAGCTGGCCGCCCGGCCAAATTGTGCAATCAGGGGAGAAGGGCCTTGGTCAGGTAGGTGACCAGGAACCCGGTGGTCACTGACAGAGCTCCAGAGTTCCTCTGTGGAGATGGGAGAACCTTCTTAAAGGACAACCATCTCTGCAGCACTCCACCAATCAGGCCGTTATGGTAGAGTGTCCAGACAGAAACCATTCATCAGTAAAAGGCAAATGACAGCCCGCTTGGAGTTTGCTAAAAGGCACCAAAAGAACTCAAACCATGAGAAACAAGATTCTCTGGTCTATTGAAACCAAGATTGAACTCTTTGGCCTGAATGCCAAGTGTCACATCTGGAGGAAACCTGGCACCATCCCTAAGGTGAAGCATAGTGGTGGCAGCATCATGCTGTGGAGATGTTTTTCAGCGGCAGGTCCTGGGAGACGAGGCCAGATCGAGGGAAAGATGAACGGAGCAAAGTACAGAGAGATCCTTGATGAAAACCTCCTCCAGAGCGCTCAAGACCTCCGACTGGGGCAAAGGTTCACCTTCCAATAGGACAAAGACCCTAAGCACACAGTCAACATAACGCAGGAGTGGCTTCGGGACAAATCTCTGAATGTCCTTGAGAGGCCCAGGCAGAGCCCGGACTTGAACCCAATCGAACATCTCTGGAGAGACCTGAAAATAGCTGTGCAGCGACGCTCTCCATCCAACCTGACAGAACTTGAGAGGATCGGTTGAGAGGAATGGGAGAAACTCCCCAAATATAGGTGTGCCAGCTTGTAGCATCATACCCAAGAAGATCAAGGCTGTAATCTCTGCCAAAGGTGCTTCAACAAAGTGCTGAATAAACAGTCTGAATACTTATGTAAATGTATTAAATATTTTTTCAACATCTATGAACCTGTTTTTGCTTAATCATTATGGGCTATTGTATGTAGATTGTGGGGGGGGGACACTGTGGAGTGGATTTACAGTGGTTTAAATGGGCACGTATTTTTTTTAAAGTTAAGACATGTACCATGGGCCTACATTCCACATTTGGTGTCATTTGGTCCTATGGTTCATGCAAATAAGATTTTAAAGTATTTTTAGCATATTAACGTCTGTCTTAATATGCATCTACAGTGTGGCAATCTTTGAATGCATCAACGGCATTATCTCAAACTCGTTAGGGACTATTGTGATGAGTCCAAATAACACATTTGGAGTGAATTTGACTTAGTCCATGAAGGTTTTTTATTATTATTTTAAGCATTAGCGTTACGTGGTCAAAAAAAGGAGTTTCCTTAAACTTAACATGGTTCATCATGGTAAAGTATTTGATTAGCCTACAACGTTTCTAGTTGATAAGCCATTGTGAAGTGGATTTAAATGGACATGTAAAATCGGCTTTCCAGATTTATCAAAAACCAATCCCTTAGCTTCTCTCGAACTAAGTTAAGAGATGGGCCTACAGATCGAATTTGGTATTATTTCGAATGGCTGATGGTTCATGAGGCATTTGGCTTAGGAAGGCCAGCATCCCGAGTCGCCTCTTCACTGTTGACGTTGAGACTGGTGTTTTGTGCTTACTATTTAATATAGCGGCCAGTTGAGGACTTGTGAGGTGTCTGTTTCTCAAACTAGACACACTAATGTACTTGTCCTCTTGCTCAGTTGTGCACCGGGGCCTCCCACTCCTCTTTCTATTCTGGTTAGAGCCAGTTTGCGCTGTTCTGTGAAGGGAGTAGTACACAGCATTGTACGAGATCTTCAGTTTCTTGGCAATTTCTCACATGGAATAGCCTTTATTTCTCAGAACAAGAATATAACGACGAGTTTCAGAAGAAAGTTCTTTGTTTCTAGCCATTTTGAGACTGTAATCGAACCCACAAATGCTGATGCTCCAAATACTCAACAAGTCTTAAGGACAGTTTTATTACTTCTTTAATCAGCACAACAGTTTTCAGCTGTACTAACATAATTGCAAAAGGGTTTTCTAATGATCAATTAGCTTTTTAAGAAGATAAACTTGGATTAGCTAACACAACTTGCCATTGGAACACAGAAGAGATGGTTGCTGATAATGGGCCTCTGTATGCCTATGTAGATATTCCATAAAAAAACAGCCGTTTCCAGCTACTATAGTCATTTACAACATTAACAATGTCTACACTGTATTTCTTATCAATTTGATGTTGATTTAATGGACAAAAATGTGCTTTTCTTTCAAAAACAAGGAAATGTCTAAGTGACCCCAAACTTCTGAACGGTAGTGTAAATACATGCATTATAATTCTGACCCATATGAGCGGCAGTTCATAGCAAGGTGTTAGGGCTAAACTAAGCATAGTTTACAAATGTATCTGTCACGTTCCTGACCTTATTTCCTTTGTTTAGTCTTTGTTTAGTTGGTCAGGACGTGAGCTGGGTGGGCATTCTATGTTTTGTGTTTCTATGTTGGGTTTATTGTTTGGCCTAATATGGTTCTCAATCAGAGGCAGGTGTTTGTCATTGTCTCTGATTGGGAACCATATTAAGGTAGGCTGTTTCTCACTGTTTGTTTGTGGGTGATTGTTCCTGTTCGTGTGTTCATGTGTTTTATGTTCTCTCGTTCAAGACTGTAGTGTCGTTGGTTTCGTTTTGTTGATTGTTTTGTTCGTGTTAAAGTAAGTGTTCCAATAAATATGGAAACGTACCACGCTGCGCTTTGGTCCTCCTCTCTTCCACCTAACGACGAGCGTTACAGAATCACCCACCATAATCGGACCAAGCAGCGTGGTAATGGGCAGCAGCGACAGCAGCAGCAGCGGCCCATTACGCAGGACTCGTGGACTTGGGAGAAGGATCTGGGCTATACAACCTGGGAGGAAATAGAGCACTGGTCGATCGATCCAGAGAGAGTGCCGGAGCCCGCCTGGGATTCGTTGGAACAGTGCGAGGAGGGATACAGGAGAATGGAGGAACGGAGACGTTATCAAGGTACGCGGCTAGGACGGAAGCCTGTGAAGCAGCCCCAAAGATTTCTTGGGGGGGATAAAAGGGAGTGTGGCGAAGTCAGGTAGGAGACCTGCGCCAACTCCCCGTGCTTACCGTGGAGAGCGAGAGTACGGGCAGACACCGTGTTATGCGGAAGAGCGCACGGTGTCTCCTGTATGTGTGCTTAGCCCGGTGCGGTACATTCCAGCTCTACGTATCGGCCGGGCTAGAGTGGGCATCGAGCCAGGTGCCATGAAGCCGGCTCAACGTATCTGGCCTCCAGTACGTCTCCTCGGGCCGGTGTACATGGCACCAGCCTTACGCATGGTGGCCCCGGTTCGCCAACACAGCCCAGTGCGGGTTATTCCACCTCCCCGCACTGGTCGGGCTACGGGGAGCATTCAACCAGGTAAGGTTGGGCAGGCTCGGTGCTCAAGGGAGCCAGTACGCCTGCACGGTCCGGTATATCCGGCGCCACCTCCCCGCCCCAGCCCAGTACCACCAGTGCCAACACCACACACCAGGCTTCCAGTGTGTCTCCAGAGCCCTGTTCCTCCTCCACGCACTCGCCTTGTGGTGCGTGTCTCTAGCCCGGTACCACCAGTTCCGGCACCACGCACCAAGCCTCCTGTGCGTCTCCAGAGCCCTGTGCGCCCTGTTGCTGCTCCCCGCACTAGCCTTAAGGTGCGTGTCCTTAGCCCGGTACCACCAGTTCCGGCACCACGCACCAAGCCTCCTGTGCGTCTCCAGAGCCCTGTGCGCCCTGTTGCTGCTCCCCGCACTAGCCTTGAGGTGCGTGTCCTTAGCCCGGTACCACCAGTTCCGGCACCACGCACCAGGCCTACTGTGCGCCTCAGCCGGCCAGAGTCTGCCGTCTGCCCAGCGCCATCTGAGCTGCCCGTCTGTCCTGAGCCTTCAAAGCCGCCCGTCTGTCCTGAGCCTTCAGAGCCGTCCGTCAGTCAGGAGCCGCTAGAGCCGTCCGCCAGTCAGGAGCCGCTAGAGCCGTCCGCCAGTCAGGAGCCGCCAGAGCCGCCCGCCAGTCAGGAGCCGCCAGAGCCGCCCGCCAGACAGGAGCCGCCAGAGCCGCCCGCCAGAGAGGAGCCGCCAGAGCCGCCCGCCAGACAGGAGCCGCCAGAGCCGCCCGCCAGACAGGAGCCGCCAGAGCCGCCCGCCAGACAGGAGCCGCCAGAGCCGCCCGCCAGACAGGAGCCGCCAGAGCCGCCCGCCAGACAGGAGCCGCCAGAGCCGCCCGTCAGCCATGACCTGCCAGAGCCGCCAGTCAGCCATGACCTGCCAGAGCCGTCAGTCAGCCATGACCTGCCAGAGCCGTCAGTCAGCCAGGATCTGCCAGAGCCGTCAGTCAGCCAGGATCTGCCAGTCGTCAGTCAGCCAGGATCTGCCAGAGTCGTCAGTCAGCCAGGAGCTGCCAGAGCTACCTGTCACGCCGGCGATGCCGGAATTCCCCCTCAGTCCGGAGCTGCCCCTCAGTCCGGAGCTGCCCCTCAGTCCAGAGGCGCCCATCAGTCCAGTGGGGTTAATTTGGAGGGTTGCAGTTAAAAGGAGGCCACGAAAGCAGGTAGTGACTATGGTGGGGTGGGGGCCACGTCCAACGCCAGAGCCGCCACCGTGGACAGATGCCCACCCAGAACCTACCCTATAGGTTCAGGTTTTGCGGCCGGGGTCCGCACCTTGGGGGGGGTACTGTCACGTTCCTGACCTTATTTCCTTTGTTTAGTTGGTCAGGACGTGAGCTGGGTGGGCATTCTATGTTTTGTGTTTCTATGTTGGGTTTATTGTTTGGCCTAATATGGTTCTCAATCAGAGGCAGGTGTTTGTCATTGTCTCTGATTGGGAACCATATTAAGGTAGGCTGTTTCTCACTGTTTGTTTGTGGGTGATTGTTCCTGTTCGTGCGTTCATGTGTTTTATGTTCTCTCGTTCAAGACTGTAGCGTCGTTGGTTTCGTTTTGTTGATTGTTTTGTTCGTGTTAAAGTAAGTGTTCCAATAAATATGGAAACGTACCACGCTGCGCTTTGGTCCTCCTCTCTTCCACCTAACGACGAGCGTTACAGTATCCAGAAAATAAATAATCAACTCAATTTGTGTGGTATGGAATGATTTAGTGAGACCCGGGTTTGCGCAAATTTACTAATTATGCGAAGTTCAGAATGAGACTGATGAGGAAATTAATTAATTGGTGACTGCTATGAAATCGATATTCTGATATTCTTTGAGTTGATTCGGGAAACGGTAACTCATTAAACAAACTTTTCCTGTGGTGCCCCAGGTTACTGGGTTAATGGTTACCTGATTAATTCAATCATGTAATTATAAAAATAGTTAATTATTTGATAAATAGCATGTCATCACATTAACAATAACAACGTCACGACACTAGCCACTGGACTAGTAGCTAGCTACTCTTCTGTACTACCAAAATGCAGTACCCACTTGGGTAATGGTACGGCAGTCACAAGGGGCCAGAAAGCACAACACACTTCAATAGTAATTCAGGAGTTGCCTTATAACTTAGTCCTCTATACAGTTATGGTCATCTCTGTACACCTCTGTATTTGGGCTTCTCCCCATCCTCAACCTCCGTACAGTAGGCATAATCAAATCAAAACATTGCATGCTAGCTAGCTACAATTGTATCAGTGTTCTTACGCGCACACACCCACACACACAGTTTAGTGCTACTCTCCAGTCACCAATAGACTTGTATCTACGCTCTGACATCCTCCCATTGCTTCTGTCGCTCAAGGATCTGCTTCAGTGAACACTGCAGCCTGTGCCCTTCTCCTTGTTCTTTCAAGTGGGAACACAGTGCCACTCTTGTACGCTCACAAATGTCCCTGTGACCTCAAGGCTGAAGCAAATATCAAGCCGTGACAGATATGACATAGGCGATCTAGACCCGGGGTTTTCAAACCTCTCCTCTGGGGACCCCCAGTCGACCTATTCCAGTGCTAACACAGCTGACCCAATTTGTCAGCTAATTATCCAGCCCTTGATCAGGTGAATTAGTTCAGGGATACAACAAAATTGTGAAATGTTTGGGTGTCCCCCAGAGGAGGTTTGAAAACCAATTATCTAGAGTAGGCAATGTTCCAATATGAAAAAGACTAAGGCCTACAAACTAATGCTCCTGATGGCATGGTATGAAGTCATAACACGGATGTTGATGAGTTTGAGTTGAGTTTAGATGTGTAGTTATTTGTAAAGTAGACGCGTATTAATACTGCTACAGAGATTGGATTAACAGCTATTAACCAATGTCAACACATATAGCTATAGTAAGCACACAAACACTCTCTCTCTCACTCCTCCCATCTTCCCTTCTGCAGTGATGTCTATTTTTACTGAGAAATGATTATTAAGTAAGAAAGGCTTTACAAAGAACAATGTAACATTCCATCTAGCTAGCTACACATCAAAGTTTTGTCCTTGAGATTCTGATCCTTTGCCTCACGCTATAGGCTATATATCTGCTGCTGTGCTGGCTGGAATTGTTGCAGGCTTGGCAGCCCTAAGTCTTGCAGTGATAAAGACAGAATGGTTTGATGCTGCCCAGCCAGCTCATGTGGAACACATAATTGCCTTCGAGGGATAAGCCCCAGCCCCGGTCTGAGCCCTGGACACTCATTCCCTCCTAACGCCAAACGTCACAACCACTTATTCAAATGACAGCTCAATGGAATAATAACATGCTAGCTTGGCGCATTTACCCCTAAAGAACTGCATGCTTGGACTATAAACACACACACACACACACACAACTATGATGATAATGTGTATGTGTAGCAATGGTGAGCTGCTCAAACATATTCTCCTCATATTCTCTTCTCTCTCACAAGCATAATGTAGGCTACAGTAGAAGCTCCAGCAGCCACATTTGAATATGGAGAAGCTAATTATTAGCGAAGTGCAGATGTAATTTATGACTCAGCAGCCCTGCTTTCTGAGTCTCTGCCTGCGTACCAAGTGGCACCCTACTACCTATATGGTGCACTACTTTTGACCCTGGTCAAAAGTAGTGCACAAAATAGGGAATAGGGTGCCACTTGGGATGCAGCCTAGGACTCACCCATTTCAGGACAAAGTGCCCAAAGGCATGAGCTTGCATATACTTGGGCAGGCAGAGTGAGTGAGTTGGTTGGTTGGTTGGGCTAAGTTGTCCAAGGAAGGTGTGTCATGTCTCAGCTGACCCTCTCGATCCTCTATCCCTAACACCACTCCCCTGCCCTTCCTTGTCCTGACCTGGCCCATCAGACTACAGTCCCCCCCACACACACACACACATGAATCTAGCCTGGGCTGTCCTCTATCCTCCAGATATCGCTGTATTATTTATAAGGAAGCGCTGGGAGTGAATCAGAGCCCTTTTGTCTGCTTATTATGCGGTCCGCCTCGTTAGCAGACGTGACTTAATATTAATCTTGTTTTCAGAGCAGAGCGCCTCTCGCTGCTGCATTTTTTACAGGCGAGGAGAAGCATGGCGGCCAGGGAGAGGGTAGGGAGCTTAGGAAGAAGCTGAGCATCCAGTGTTTTTTAACCTTCACAACTAAACCAAACCACAAAGCGTAAGAAGGCTGATGCCCACTGAAACAGTTAGCTAAGCATCTGTTTGTATACTGCACAATGTGTATTGTAGAAGTAACCAAACCAAAGCAGGAGGGAATGTGCTGCCCACACAGAATCAGGCAGCTGTTTGTTCTCTTTATTGTAGACGTAATGCAAAGTTTAGTGTGACAGGAAGTGTATGGAAAGGAGCAACACAGGGGTAGGCATATGCACTGTTTTGCAATGTTGCACCCCAATGAATAAGCAAGTGGTGTTTGACTGATTGTAAGGTCAAGGGCCATATAAGAAGCTCAAAGTGATGTTTCCTCATCAACACATAAAAAGTTACTTTTTGGGCCAGGCCTCGGAGGTGGAAACTCAAAAGGAAACATCTTTGGACCAAACACTGGTGCAAAGTCTGACAAGGGAAATGCACCATAATATTGCCAAGCATTTGTTTATTATTGTAAAAATCATTGTTGATGTAATTCAGATTATTCCCCTTCTAATCAGGAGGCTCTGAAAGCCCCTGGCAGTCTCTGAACTCCCTGGGTCCTCTGTGCCATGGTGGTTATGAGCTAATACACATTAGCCTAGTTGTGAGTGTGGAGTA
This sequence comes from Salvelinus alpinus, assembly GCF_045679555.1. Taxonomy (NCBI): domain Eukaryota; kingdom Metazoa; phylum Chordata; class Actinopteri; order Salmoniformes; family Salmonidae; genus Salvelinus; species Salvelinus alpinus. Next base: position 38,870,118 of record NC_092096.1, on the reverse strand, counting down.
CACGGTTCCTGTTTAAGTCCCCTCACTGAGCTGATCAAGGCACTGTGTTTTGCAGTTGCATTTCATTGTTTTACTGCTAGTTTTACTCTCTCTCGCTCTCTAGCTCTCTCGCCAGCCAACCAGCCAGCCGCAGAACGTTCCATGCGTTGGTGGAATCATAGGCCTGTTACCGTGGTACAGGTCTTGGAGTTTGTTGTTATGGCGACCATATAAAGGTTCCTTACTGTCTGTATTGATTTAAATGCTGGATGAACAGGAGTGTGGTCACTGCATCCTCCTTTCAAAGCACTCTTACCATCTTAGGCCCTGTTAAAAATGTCAAGATGTATTGATGAATACGTGTGTCGGTCTCATGAAGTATAGATTTTCTGATTCGTTTAGCTGCCTTGTGAAGCATCTCACTTAGCAGTGCATTTTTGTGTGCGTCCCAAATGACACTCGTTTTAACCCAAAGTAGTGCACTATATAGGGAATCGAGTGTCATTTGGGATGCACGCTCTATAAATCTGGGAATCCTCTGGGACAGAATTCTCTGTGACGGACGCATCTCAAAAGCATCCCGCTGACAAAACCATGTATCCCACATGTAGCACAACTGAGAACATCCTCCCACAGGATCAGATACTTGAATCATAATATAAACCCACTGATCCAGAGGAGTTCAGTTTACCCACATGCCTTTACATCAAGCACATAAACATAGGTCTATTTGCATGTTGTAGTGATAGAAGTCTACGCATATGTTGCTCTTCAAGTTGGTTTTGCACTTTGCAGTCTAAATTGTGTATGAGAAGATCAAATTTGCCACCAAACAGATTCCATCACTATGAATTCCATCACATTGAATTGCATCAATATGAAACTAATACACACAGTCAGCAACCATTTAGGATCATGTGTTTATTCATAGAATCCTTGAGTGGTGTGTGTACAGTAGGCCTAAATCGGTGTAGTCATTATTCAGCTATCTTACAACACACGCACGCATCTGTAATACATATTATGCATTAATATGGGTAAATCACATCTCTGATCCATGCAGCAGTAGAATCATGTATATATATGTATGTCATCTCTGTACTCAGTGTGGGTCCTATGAATGTTGTATATGGAATCACTTCTTCTGAATTAACATTTCAATAGGCTGTGTAAATTGAGGATGAATGCAGGGAGGGCTGGGTGGATCCGTCTCCTCCTGACTCAGCTCTCCTGTGCCGCTTTACCCAGGGAACGAAACAGGATTAGCTAGATAGCTCGACCGAGTACCACAGCAATATAGCTAACGCAAGGCCTGATTCATACAGAGGTGCTCACACACACACACTTCAGACTGAGAAGAGGCATGTTTCTAGCGCTTCATGGTGTCATCCACGCTTCATTCATAATAAGAGCAGAGGCGCGCTGCACGAGGCGCGCTGCACGAGGCACGCTGCACGAGGCACGCTGCACGAGGCACGCTGCACAAGGCACGCTGCACGCTGCACGAGGCACGCTGCACGAGGCACGCTGCACGAGGCACGCTGCACGAGGCACGCTGCACGAGGCACACCGATGTAGAGGAGCTATTGAACTCCCACTCATGTAGACAATGAAACGTGAAAGAGAGCTACCGTGTATTGATGTCACAGAAAGTGGGGCACTTAGTTTTCTATAAATGTACTTTTCCATTCATAAAACTGCTCACTTTTCTGCTCCACATTTATTTATTTTTTTATAAGTGGCCTTCACTTGCAACCATGTAACCAGGCTTCAGAGCTGTACCTGGGTTCCAACATGCAACACTTGTGGGGTGAGATTCTAAAATCCCAGCCACAGACTTCTGCATATCATACGCTTCATTTTTTGTATATAATGTGCGTACATAAAGGCCGTGTTCAAGAGTATCAAACCCATGATGTATCATGGGTAAATTGTGACTGACTGATCTACAAATAATATTGACTAGATATTTATGATGCAAGATGATTTGTAGATCAGTCAGTCTTGACTCACCTTTAAAGTCGGCTGCAATGTGGAACGCTCCCAAAGTATACAGTAAATATGTAACAAGGTCCCATTGTGTCATTAAGAGATTCTCAGTTGGTTTTGCTAACTCCTCCTACCTCTGTCCTCTCCTCACCTCTTTTTTTAAGTTCAAAAGTGATTGAGGAGAGGAGGCGAGGAGAGGAAATGTGGAAACAAATGCGCTTGTATGAAATTAGACTTTCCTTGTCCACTAGCACATCAGGCAAATTATGTTTACAGAGGAGATTGGTGAGAACGGGCTCGTGGTAATGACTGGAGCGGAATAGGTGGAATGGTGTCGAATACATCCAACACATGGTTTCCAGGTGTTTGATGCCATTCCATTTGCGCCATTCCGGACATTATTATGAGCCGTTCTCCCATCACCAGCCTCCTGTGAGAGGAGGAATCCCAAAATATGTGTAAAGTGGTAAAAATAATTGTGCTAGTTGTACTGCAAAAGTAGTTAAATTGGTAGATATTGTGACACACCCACTAAACTCCAAATGTGCAAATGTGCTCTATGGTCCTGCCTGACCCCCCCAAAAAAAACAGTTACACGTTTCTTTCTTTGATGTTGTGCCTATTTTAATCAGCTCTAAAGAAAACATAACCTAAACTCAATAAGTGCAGAGTAATGCCTGGCTGAAGGGGGGTAGTCCTCATAAGCTCATGTAAACGAATATTGCAAACTCTGATATTACTAAAATATTGAATGCAAGTAGTCAATTGTCTGCACTACATACACAAATAAACAGCATTAGGATATCTTAATGCACCTTGGAATGTAGACCGATAACACAAAGATACAATACGCAGAACTTTCTGAGTCAAATTTGCTCTCATTCAGTGATGTATGATCCTGCCTGACAAAAATGCATACAGTCACATATGTTTTATGATGTTGTGGCTATTGTAATATAATCTAAGGAAAAGGAAAATAAGTGGGTTGAGAGTGAAAACTGTCATTTCTTTTCAGTCAAAGGTTCCTCTGTAGATTTGACGTTGCACTGTACCCAAACCGGCCGCGTGCGTGCGTGGTCGCGCGCAAATTGATTTTGTCCGCCCACACCAAACGCAATCAAGACACGCAGGTTAAAATATCAAAATAAACTCTGAACCAATTATATTAATTTGGGGACCGGTCGAAAAGCATGAAACATTCATGGCGATTTAGCTAGCTAGCTTGTAGTTGCTAGCTAATTTGTCCTATTCAGCTAGCTTGCTGTTGCTTGCTAATTTGTCCTGGGATATAAATGTTGAGTTGTTATTTTACCTGAAATGCACAAGGTCCTCCTACCCCGACAATTAATCCACACATAAAACGGTCAACCGAATTGTTTCTCGTCATCTCTCCTCCTTCCAGGATTTTTCTTCTTTGGACTTTATATGGTGATGGGCATCTAACTTTCACAGTTACCGTGACGACCGACCGAACTAGTTCATATTTCAATCACCCATGTGGGTATAACCAATGAGGAGATGGCACGTGGGTATCTGCTTCTATAAACCAATGAGGAGATGGGAGATGCAGGACTTGCACCGCGTTCAGTGTCACGGTAATCTGGGGCAGCAGCGTAGCCTCGTGGTTAGAGCGTTGGACTAGTAACCGAAAGGTTGTTAGATCGAATCCCTGAGCTGACAAGGTACAAATATGTCGTTCTGCCCCTGAACAAGGCAGTTAACCCACTGTTCCTAGGCCGTTATTGAAAATAAGAATTTGTTCTTAACTGACTTGCCTAGTTAAATAAAGGTAAAATAAAAATAAAATTTTTTTAAAAAAAATGTCTGCCAATGCAATGTCAATGCCATCCTGAATCTCCCAGTCTGCCCAGGAGTGCCGTACATGTTGACTTGGTAACATTCTGGGGAGGATCCAACCACGTGATGATAAGCTCATATTGCAGGTGTTCACCACATTGAACCAACACACCTCTCCAGTTTAAATGCCATCCTGCATCTCCCAGAACTGTCCTCGATAGGCCCACTCCACCATCAGTCCCCCCTCTGGCAGTTAATTTACATTTACAGCACTCACTGTCAAAGGAAGGCCAAGAAGATCATCAAGGACATCAGCCATTCGAGCCACGGTCTGTTCACTCTGCTACCATCTAGCAGACAGAGACGGTATGCATCAATGTGCATCAAAGCCGGGACTAAGAAACAGCTTCTATCTCCAGGCCATCAGACTATTGAACTACCCAGCTACTTGCCCAGTACACTACCCTACACCTTGAGACAAATGCCCCATGTAATAAGTCATTGAATGATGGTCACCTCACATTCTGTTTATGTACTGTTGTTTATTGACTGTGTATATACAGCAGTGGCAGTCCGTGCTGTTTAATCTCTACGGGATCGGTGTCCTTTCACCGGGACGGTAGAGCTAACGTGCGCTAATGTGATTAGTATGACATTGTAAGTAACAAGAACATTTCCCAGGACATAGACATGCCTTATATGGGCAGAAAGCTAAAATTATTGTTAATCTAACTGCACTGTCCAATTTAAAGTAGCTATTGCAGTGAAAAAATACCATGCTATTGTTTGAGGAGTGCGCACAACAATAAAAAACTTTAATCACGGCAACTGGTTTGATACATTCACCTCTGAAGGTAATTGACATTCAGTAATCTTGGTCTGATTTGTCATCCTGAGGGTCCCAGAGATAAAATGTAGCATAGTTTTGTTTGATAAAATCAATTTTTATATTCAAATGTAGGAATTGGGTTCTACAGTTTGAACCCCTGCTGTGTCTGGCTCCATACCCACCCCGCCCTGCCATCTAGATGTGTGAAAGTTAGTGTATAAGCTAATGAACCATCATGTATGACATTCCTGGGTGTATTAACTTAAATGTTGTATTACCATATAATTTTATATGTTCTCTATGGTTATGTACTTGAAATGTATCAATTGACCAATTCGGCACATTTGGGCAGACTTGATACAAAATATTGTCCAGTATTGAAAGGCTTCACTGGATCAATCTGAAACTTTGCACACACACTGCAAAATCTAAATTGCACATTATAAAACATTATGGTCTTTCTCTTGCATTTCAAAGACGATGGAACAAAAAAAAGAAAAACATATGTTTTTACCAGATCTAATATGTTCTATTCTCCTACATTAATTTCACATGTCCACAAACTTCAAAGTGTTTCATTTCAAATGGTTTCACATCCATATCCTTGCTTCAGGTCCCGAGCTACAGGAAGTTAGATTTGGGTATGTCATTTTAGGCGAAAATATATATTTTTTAAAGGCCTAATTTCTAATACAGAAATTGGATGACTGTCAATCACATACCATTCACCCAGTTCAATGTAACAGCGATAGGTTTAGGCTACGTGATACTCAAATGTTCCCTATACCCATCATGAGGTTGCTACAATCCATCATGAGGTGACAGACAGTGACGCATGGACACAGTGACATTCAATACTGCCTTGCACACTCTTGCCTGCATCTAGATGATATAGGGTGTAATCAGTTGCAAACAAGAGTTTCTATTGGACAAATGGGGGTATGTTTATCCCTGTTTTGTTCCGTTTTAAGAAACATTTTTCAACTGAATCGGCGGAAGGAATACACCCCTGATCACGTGTAAATACAGTTCACCAGGCGAAAAACCTTTCTAAGCCAAACCGCTACACACAGCGTACATTGTTTTTACCATATTAGCTAAAGTAAAGTCATAATTACCATAGCTAATAGAACTAACGTGTTAGTATACCCGCAACAATCATGCAGTAATGTTACAGTGTACAGGTCAGAAAGCAGTTACACCGGCGGGCCCCGGAGCCAATAAATTAGTAATACCAATAGCTTACCTTGACTTGGAAGAGTTCCAGTGTTGTGTTGGAAAGTCATAGCCAGCTAGCTAACATAACATCCCTCTGTTTGAGAGGGGTGTCTCAGTAGGCTAACTAGCTAGCTGCATTTGCAAGCTAAGTAAGTGAAACTGGAAGTGAAAAAAATTACACTATTTATCTCTATTTCTCTCTTGCTTCTCCTTCATTTTGAAAAAAATGACTGTTCGACTATTGCCTCTTTCTCTTCAACTATTTACCACATTTTATACACTGCAGTGCTAGCTAGCTGTAGCTTTTGCTTTCAGTACTAGATTAATTCTCTGATCCTTTGATTGAGTGGACAACATGACAGTTCATGCTGCAGAGCTCTGACAGGCTGGAGGATGTCCTCCGGAAATTGTCAAAATTACCATGTAAATCTATGGAAGGATGTGAGAACCACGATCCTCCTAGGTTTTGTATTGAAGTCAATGTACCCAGAGGAGGACGGAAGCTAGTTGTCCTCCGGCTACACCATGGTCCTACCCTACAAAGTGCTGTTGAGGTTACTGTAGACCTTTGCAGAATAGTGTGTTTTAATCAATTATTTGGTGACGTGACTATATTTAGTATAGTTTAATCTATAAATGATAACTTTAATTGTTATATGATTAAAAAGTTTATGAAATTCACTGAGGAGGATTGTCCTCCCCTTCCTCTGAGGAGGAGCCTCCACTGATGTACAGGTACCTGCCACATTAAGGAAACACCAACATAAAGTGTCTTAATAGGGTGTTTGGCCAGCACAAGGCAGAACAGCTTCAATGCACCTTGGCATAGATTCTACAAGTGCCTGGAACTCTATTGGGGGGATGCGACAACGTTCTTACATGAGAAACTTAAAAAATGTGGTGTTTTGTTGATGGCGGTGGAAACCGCTAGGAGCTGCTCCAGAATCTCCCATGAGTGTTCAATTGGGTTGAGATCTGGTCTGAGATCTTGCACATTGTTTTCATGCTCATCAAACTATTCAGTGACCACTCGTGTCCTGTGGATTAAGGGCATTGTCATCCTATGGGGGCATAGCTATGGTAGCCAAAATAATGGCCTGCCTAGCATTTTTATACATGAACCTAAGCATGATGGGATGTTAATTGCTTAATTAACTCAGGAACCACACCTGTGTGGAAGCACATGCTTTCAATATACTTTGTATCCCTCATTTACTCAAGTATTACCATTATTTTGGCAGTTACCTGTATATACTGTATTCTTGACATAGCTCATCCTAATATTCCGACTACTTTACATACCATTTTCTTTCTAAATGATATACTGTATAGTATTCAGACCCCTGAACTTTTTCCACATTTTGTTATGTTACAGCCTTATTCTAAAATAGATTAAACACTTTTTCCCCCTCATCCATCTACACACAATACCCCATAATGACACAGCAAAAACAGGTTTTTAGAAACTTTTGCAAATGTGATAAAATGTCAAAACTGAAATCACATTTACATAAGTATTCAGACCCTTTTACTCAGTACTTTGTTGAATGACCTTTTGTAGCAATTACAGCCTTGAGTCTTCTTTGGTAGGATGCTACCAGCTTGGCACACCAGTATTTGGGGAGTTTCGCACATTATTCTCTGCAGATCCTCTCAAGGTCTGTCAGGTTGGAGGGGGAGTGATGCTGCACAGCTATTTTCAGGTCTCTCCAGAGATGTTCGATCGGGTTCAAGTCCGGGCTCTGGCTGGAACACTGAAGGACATTCACAGACTTGTCCTGAAGCAAATATTTTGGTACCCTTCCCCAGATCTGTACCTCGACACAATCCTGTCTCTGAGCTCTACGGACAATTCTTTCGACCTCATGGCTTGGTTTTTGCTCTGACATGCACTGTCAACTGTGGGACCTTATATAGACAGGTGTGTGCCTTTCCAAATAATGTCCAATCATTTGAATTTACCACAGGTGGACTCCAATCAAGTTGTAGAAACATCTCACAGATGGTCAATGGAAACAGGATGCACCTGAGCTTACTTTTCGAGTCTCATAGCAAAAGGTCTGAATACTTATGTTAATAAGATATTTACATTTTGAAAAACCTGTTTTCGCTTTGTCATTATGGGGTATTGTGTGTAGATTAAAGAGGATGTTTTTTAATTGAATCCATTTCAGAATAAGGCTGTAACATAACAAAATATGGAAAAAGTGGCGTCTGAATTAGAGGTCGACCAATTAATCGGAATGGCCGGTAATTTTGGTCGGCGATTTTGCCATTTAAAAAAAAAAAAACTTTTTTACACCTTTATTTAACTAGGCAAGTCAGTTAAGAACACATTCTTATTTTCAATGACGGCCTAGGAACGGTGGGTTAACTGCCTTGTTCAGGGGCAGAACGACAGATTTTTACCTTGTCAGCTCAGGGATTCAATCTTGCAACCTTACGGTTAACTAGTCCAAAGCTCTAACCACCTGCAGTAAGAAGCCAAGGTAAGTTGCTAGCTAGCATTAAACTTATCTTATAAAAAACAATTAATCATAATCACTAGTTATAACTACACATGGTTGATGATATTACTAGTTTATCTAGCGTGTCCTGCTTTGCATATAATCGATGCAGTGCGCATTCGCGAAAAAGGGCTGTCGTTGCTCCAACGTGTACCTAACCATAAACATCAATGCCTTTCTTAAACGCAATACACAGAAGTATATATTTTTAATCCTGCATATTTAGCTAAAAGAAATCCAGGTTAGCAGGAAATATTAACCAGGTGAAATTGTGTCACTTCTCTTGTGTTCATTGCACGCAGAATCAGGGTATATGCAACAGTTTGGGCCTCCTGGCTCATTGCGAACTAATTTTCCAGAGTTTTACATAATTATGACATAACATTGAAGGTTGTGCAATGTAACAGGAATATTTAGACTTATGGATGCCACTCGTTAGATAAAATACGGAACGGTTCCGTTTTTCACTGAAAGAATAAACCTTTTGTTTTTGAGATGTTAGTTTCCGGATTCGACCATATTAATGACCTAAGGCTCATATTTCTGTGTGTTATTATGTTATAATTAAGTCTATGATTTGATAGAGCAGTCTGACTGAGCGATGGTAGACACCAGCAGGTTCGTAAGCATTCATTCAAACAGCACTTTCGTGCATTTTGCCAGCAGCTCTTCGCAATGCTTTAAGCATTGCGCTGTTTATGACTTCAAGCCTTTATGACTTCAAGCCTTCAAGCCTAACCTGCCTAATCTCCCGAGATTAGGCTGGTGTACCCGATGTGAAATGGCTAGCTAGTTAGCGGGGTGCGCGCTAATAGCGTTTCAAACGTCACTCGCTCTGAGATTTGGAGTAGTTGTTCCCCTTGCTCTGCATGGGTAAAGCTGCTTCGAGGGTGGCTGTTGTCGATGTGTTCCTGGTTCGAGCCCAGGTAGTGGAGAGGAGAGGGATGGAAGCTATACTGTTACACTGGCAATACTAAAGTGCCTATAAGAATATCCAATAGTCAAAGGTATATGAAATACACATTGTATAGAGAGAAATAGTCCTATAATTCCTATAATAACTACAACCTAAAACTTCTTACCTGGGAATATTGAAGACTCATGTTAAAAGGAACCACCAGCTTTCATATGTTCTCATGTTCTGAGCAAGGAACTTAAACGTTAGCTTTCTTACATGGCACATATTGCACTTTTACTTTCTTCTCCAACACTTTGTTTTTGCATTATTTAAACCAAATTGAACAAGTTTCATTATTTATTTGAGGCTAAATTGATTTAATTGATGTATTATATTACGTTAAAATAAAAGTGTTCATTCAGTATTGTTGTAATTGTCATTATTACAAATACATTTTAAAAATTGTCCGATTAATCGGTATCGGCTTTTTTTGGTCCTCCAATAATCGGTATCGGTATCGGCGTTGAAAAATCATAATCGGTCGACCTCTAGTCTGAATACTTTCAGAATGCACTGTATATTCTGGATTCTGACATGCTCACGCTAAAATATCTACTTTGGATTGTCAATTGTACTCGTTCTGTCATTTCCTTTTTAGATTTTTTTATTATTTGCACTGTTGGAGATAGTAACATAAGCATTTCACTACACCTGCTATATCTATAAGGGCACAAGGCGAGACCAGGTGCAGACACAGGAGGCAGATGGTTAGAGTCCAAGATGCTTATTGATAATCTAAAAGGGGTAGGCAAGAGAATGGTCGTGGACAGGCAAATGGTCAAAACCAGTTCAGAGTTCCAGAGGTACAGAATGGTCAGGCAGGCGGGAATGGAGTCCAGAAAAACAGGTAAAGGTCAAAACCGGGAGGACTAGTAAAGAGAATAGAAAAGCAGAAGCACTGGAAAAACATGCAGGTTGACTTGAACATACAAGACGAACTGGCACAGAGAGACAGGAAACACGTTGATAAATACACCAGGGCCGATCTGCGGCCAACAAGGCAGAGTTCATCTCAGCCTATGCTTCCCTCCAGTCCCTCGACTTCTTGGCACTGACGGAAACATGGATTACCACTGATAACACTGCTACTCCTACTGCTCTCTCCTCGTCTGCCCACGTGTTCTCGCACACCCCGAGAGCTTCTGGTCAGCGGGGTGGTGGCACTGGGATCCTCATCTCTCCCAAGTGGACATTCTCTCTTTCTCCCCTGACCCATCTGTCTATCGCCTCCTTTGAATTCCATGCTGTCACAGTTACCAGCCCTTTCAAGCTTAACATCCTTATCATTTATCGCCCTCCAGGTTCCCTTGGAGAGTTCATCAATGAGCTTGACGCCCTGATAAGTTCCTTTCCTGAGGATGGCTCACCTCTCACAGTTCTGGGTGACTTTAACCTCCCCACGTCTACCTTTGACTCATTCCTCTCTGCCTCCTTCTTTCCACTCCTCTCCTCTTTTGACCTCACCCTCTCACCTTCCCCCCCTACTCACAAGGCAGGCAATACGCTTGACCTCATCTTTACTAGATGCTGTTCTTCCACTAATCTCATTGCAACTCCCCTCCAAGTCTCCGACCACTACCTTGTATCCTTTTCCCTCTCGCTCTCATCCAACACTTCCCACACTGCCCCTACTCGGATGGTATCGCGCCGTCCCAACCTTCGCTCTCTCTCCCCCGCTACTCTCTCCTCTTCCATCCTATCATCTCTTCCCTCTGCTCAAACCTTCTCCAACCTATCTCCTGATTCTGCCTCCTCAACCCTCCTCTCCTCCCTTTCTGCATCCTTTGACTCTCTATGTCCCCTATCCTCCAGGCCGGCTCGGTCCTCCCCTCCTGCTCCGTGGCTCGACGACTCATTGCGAGCTCACAGAACAGGGCTCCGGGCAGCCGAGCGGAAATGGAGGAAAACTCGCCTCCCTGCGGACCTGGCATCCTTTCACTCCCTCCTCTCTACATTCTCCTCTTCTGTCTCTGCTGCTAAAGCCAATTTCTACCACTCTAAATTCCAAGCATCTGCCTCTAACCCTAGGAAGCTCTTTGCCACCTTCTCCTCCCTCCTGAATCCTCCTCCCCCTCCTCCCCCCTCCTCCCTCTCTGCTGATGACTTCGTCAACCATTTTGAAAAGAAGGTCGACGACATCCGATCCTCGTTTGCTAAGTCAAACGACACCGCTGGTTCTGCTCACACTGCCCTACCCTGTGCTTTGACCTCTTTCTCCCCTCTCTCTCCAGATGAAATCTCGCGTCTTGTGACGGCCGGCCGCCCAACAACCTGCCCGCTTGACCCTATCCCCTCCTCTCTTCTCCAGACCATTTCCGGAGACCTTCTCCCTTACCTCACCTCGCTCATCAACTCATCCTTGACCGCTGGCTACGTCCCTTCCGTCTTCAAGAGAGCGAGAGTTGCACCCCTTCTGAAAAAACCTACACTCAATCCCTCCGATGTCAACAACTACAGACCAGTATCCCTTCTTTCTTTTCTCTCCAAAACTCTTGAACGTGCCGTCCTTGGCCAGCTCTCCTGCTATCTCTCTCAGAATGACCTTCTTGATCCAAATCAGTCAGGTTTCAAGACTAGTCATTCAACTGAGACTGCTCTTCTCTGTGTCACGGAGGCGCTCCGCACTGCTAAAGCTAACTCTCTCTCCTCTGCTCTCATCCTTCTAGACCTATCGGCTGCCTTTGATACTGTGAACCATCAGATCCTCCTCTCCACCCTCTCCGAGCTGGGCATCTCCGGCGCGGCCCACGCTTGGATTGCGTCCTACCTGACAGGTCGCTCCTACCAGGTGGCGTGGCGAGAATCTGTCTCCGCACCACGTGCTCTCACCACTGGTGTCCCCCAGGGCTCTGTTCTAGGCCCTCTCCTATTCTCGCTATACACCAAGTCACTTGGCTCTGTCATATCCTCACATGGTCTCTCCTATCATTGCTATGCAGACGACACACAATTAATCTTCTCCTTTCCCCCCTCTGATAACCAGGTGGTGAATCGCATCTCTGCATGTCTGGCAGACATATCAGTGTGGATGACGGATCACCACCTCAAGCTGAACCTCGGCAAGACGGAGCTGCTCTTCCTCCCGGGGAAGGACTGCCCGTTCCATGATCTCGCCATCACGGTTGACAACTCCATTGTGTCCTCCTCCCAGAGTGCTAAGAACCTTGGCGTGATCCTGGACAACACCCTGTCGTTCTCAACTAACATCAAGGCGGTGACCCGTTCCTGTAGGTTCATGCTCTACAACATTCGCAGAGTACGACCCTGCCTCACGCAGGAAGCGGCGCAGGTCCTAATCCAGGCACTTGTCATCTCCCGTCTGGATTACTGCAACTCGCTGTTGGCTGGGCTCCCTGCCTGTGCCATTAAACCCCTACAACTCATCCAGAACGCCGCAGCCCGTCTGGTGTTCAACTTTCCCAAGTTCTCTCACGTCACCCCGCTCCTCCGCTCTCTCCACTGGCTTCCAGTTGAAGCTCGCATCCGCTACAAGACCATGGTGCTTGCCTACGGAGCTGTGAGGGGAACGGCACCTCCGTACCTTCAGGCTCTGATCAGGCCCTACACCCAAACAAGGGCACTGCGTTCATCCACCTCTGGCCTGCTCGCCTCCCTACCTCTGAGGAAGTACAGTTCCCGCTCAGCCCAGTCAAAACTGTTCGCTGCTCTGGCACCCCAATGGTGGAACAAACTCCCTCACGACGCCAGGTCAGCGGAGTCAATCACCACCTTCCGGAGACACCTGAAACCCCACCTCTTTAAGGAATACCTAGGATAGGATAAAGTAATCCTTCTAACCCCCCCCCCCCTTAAAAGAGTTAGATGCACTATTGTAAAGTGGTTGTTCCACTGGATATCATAAGGTGAATGCACCAATTTGTAAGTCGCTCTGGATAAGAGCGTCTGCTAAATGACTTAAATGTAATGTAAATGTAATTTAAAATAAGCAACACCTGGAGGGGGTGGAGACAATCACAAGGACAGGTGAAACCGATCAGGGCGTGACAATAACATCTGCAAATCTGTGAACGCGACCAATAAATGTTGATTGGATCAAATTATTTCAGGGATCATTTCATTTCATGAAGCATGGGACCAACACTTTACATGTTTTTGTTCATTATAGTAGAATCAAATTATAAAACGACTATAAGAGTATACCTTTCTTATAACTGTAAATTACATATTTGTAATTTTGTGTTAGAGAAAATGTGTATATTTTCTAAAGGTCTCTCTCTCAATGCTTCTGTCCCCATCGCTGTGAACAGCTCACCTAGGTCTAGCTTGGCCTCCTTAATTAGGAACTCACCTTTCATCTAATATTAGTCTATGACAAACAGAAAGTGTTTTTTTATTTATTTAAAATCTCTGAATTATTTTAGATTAATGTCTGTAAATCTATCCCTGAATGTGTTAGTGAGGCAACTACTATCTCCTGCTGCGCTACGGTGTATGGATTGCAGGCATGTGCTTTGTCAGTGGCTGTGATGTAGGGTTCAGCCAGGAGTTGATGGACAGTCGAAAGAGCGAATGAAATCGTAGGAGGGACATCCCAGTTTAAAGTGGTTTCAGATTTCACAACCTACAGACTCAGAAAATATACTACTGTGTCCGTGGGAGCCAGGGCTATCGCTCAATGCATTTTGATCACGGTGTCCACAGATCGATTTATAAGCGGAAATGTCGGTCGGAACCGGTACCAGAACCACAATGGTCCCCTAAACAGGGACTTTACATCTAAGAGATTTTAAGACATTGTCACGCCCTGACCTTAGAGAGCCTTTTTTATGTCTCTATTTTGGTTTGGTCAGGGTGTGATTTGGGGTTGGCATTCTATGTTCTGTTTTCTAGGTTTGTGTATTTCTATGTTTTGGCCGGGTATGGTTCTCAATCAGGGACAGCTGTCCATCGTTGTCTCTGATTGGGAATCATACTTAGGCAGCCTTTTTCCCTTGTGTCATTGTGGGAAGTTAACTTTGTTTGTGGCACTAATGCCCTGTAAGCTTCACGGTTGTTTTTCGTTTGTTGTTTTGTTGGCAACATTTTATTAAAAAGAGAAATGTAAGCTCACCACGCTGCACCTTGGTCTTCTTCCAGCATCGGTCGTGACAGACATCCTAATGCTGTTTGTTTGTGTATGTAGGGCAGACAACTAACTACTTGTATTCCAAATTTGTGCAATATTAGAGCTTGCAATATTGGGTTACATGAGCTTATGTGGCCCATCCCCCCTCCACCAAGGCATTATTCTGCACATTTTTAGTTTAGTGGGTGTGTCACAATATCTATCAATTTTACCACTTTTGCAGTAAAACATTTTTTTCACAGTCATCCATTTCATAAATGGGAGACATTAGAAATGTGAAAAAACATGGGTGTGTTTTTTTCTAACTTGGGTGGGAGTATCTGTAACGATTCTCGTTGGTGGAAGGAGAGGAGGACCAAGGTGCAGCGTGGTACGTGTTCATTTTAATAAACAAAATAAACTGAACACTGAATTGACAAAAAATAATAAAGAGCGAGAAAGAAATCGAAACAGTTCTGCAAGCAATACGCACAAACAGAAAACAATCACCCACAACACACAATGGAAAACAGGCTACCTAAGTATAGCTCCCAATCAGAGACAACGATAGACAGCTGCCTCTGATTGAGAACCACACCAGGACAAACACAGAAATAGACAACCTAGACATACAACATAGAATGCCCACCCACATCACACCCTGACCAAACAAAACATAGAAACATACAAAGCAATCTATGGTCAGGGCGTGACAGTATCTCAAAATGTTGGAAGCCTTGCCACTAGCCTAATATTGCATTCATTCTTCTTAACATGACTTTCCTTTGGATTATAATGCAGGGGAAATTAATCCTTATTTGATTTCTTGCTGCTGGGTTATTAAAATTGTCTGCATATTTCTTTATTTCTTGCTGGATTTTGGAACTGAACTGAATTAAACATGTACTTTTTATTTGAGTACAAAGATATTGTTCCTCAACTACAGCAGACTTAATTTTGCCTCCCTTGTGTTTCTATTAACAGTGTTGGGTGCTAACTAAACTCAACTAGTGAACCACATTCTATCCCATCACTATCACCATAAAAATACTAGCTGTCCCTTTAACATGCTGGCTTCGTACTAAACTCTAGCTAATAGTGTCAGAGTGTGTTCTGGCAGTGTTTCAAAGCGCTTTTTATGTCCTAACCCTCTCTGGCTGAGTTGACGACTGAGTAGTTCAGGAGAGCCACAGCCCAGGCATCTCTCTGGTGAGCCCTAGCTCTTCTTGTTTATCGGAGAGAAAGAATTGGGCTCCCATTGAGGCTCAGCTCGCTACAGAAATGTTAATTGGCCATTAAACCTTGTTCCGGGCAGCAGACCTCTCTTTCCTAAAGCTTCTGCCGCTCCGCTAAGCTAAGCGTGGTGGGCTGTGGGGACTATGTGTTTTTATAAAGCCCATTACTTCTGCCACACACAGGCTCTGGATACTGGTACACACAGAGGAAAATACACAGAGAGAGGAAAGGAGGGGATGGGATATTCTAATGTGTTGGTTGCTATGGTCCCACCTGTTTACCTCATTACACAGAGAGAGAGCTACACTGAGTGTACAAAACATTATGAACACCTGCTTTCAATGACAGACTGACCAGGTGATAGCTATGATCCTTTATGGATGTCATTGTTAAATCCACTTCCATCAGTGTAGATGAAGGGCAGGAGACAGGTTAAAGAAGGATTGTTAAGCCTTGAGACAATTGAGACATGGATTGTGTATGTGTGCCATTCGATACCTTGTCGAGTTCATGCCCTGACGAATTGAGGCTGTTCTGAGGGCAAAAGGGACAGGTGCAACTCAATATTAGGAAGGTGTTTTTAATGTTTTGTACACTCAACTCCGTTGTAAAGATCAGTGAAGTTGTTTGAGCAGGTACCAAACTTCTGTTGCTCCACCTGTTGTTTTCCATCTCTAGAGGTTCACCGGCATCCCCCTCTCATCTCCTCCCTCCCTCCAACTATAGAGCATCTATGCTGAATTGACTTCTCTCAACGAAAAGATTTAAAAGAGGATTTTGAAAATGTTCCACTTGGCAGCCTCCTAGGCAAAACAAATTAGGAGTTCACAACTTCAAAAGAGCTCCCCACAGCAACCCCCTCGCCCCAGCCAACGGTGGTTCTTTCCAAAGTCAGACAGGCAGCCAGGCAGTGAGAGAGTTTTTAATAAGGAGGAATCTCAATCAGAGCCCCTGCAGAGTAAAATGGTGGATATGAATCTACTGTGTGGGATGCCCGCATTTATGGGTAAGCATGCACAGCACTCACCAACATACAATATTTCCAGTTTTTAAGATGTTAATGGTGAAAACTTTTGTAAAACATGTGAAGAGATAACAAGCTATTATTACATTGAACAAAAATATAAACGTAACATGTAAAGTGTTCGTCCCATGTTTCATGAGCTGAATGTCCACCAGAGCTGTTGCCAGAGAATTGAATGTTCATTTCTCTACCATAAGCTGCCTCCAACTTTATTTTTGAGAATTTGGCAGTACATCCAACTGGCCTCACAACCCCAGACAACATGTAACCATGCCAGCCAAGGACCTCTACATCCGGCTTCTTCACCTGGTAGATCGTCTGAGACTAGCCACCTGGACAGCTGATCAAATCAAATGTTATTGGTCACATACACATGGTTAGCAGATGTTATTGAGAGTGTAGCGAAATGCTTATGCTTCTAGATCTGACAGTGCAGCAGTATCTAACAGGTAATATCTAACAATTCCACAACAAAACCTAATATCTAACAAATTCCACAACAAAACCTAATACACACAATATAGTAAAGGAATGAGATAAGAATGTATAGATATAAAATATATGGATGAGCAGTGACAGAGCGGCTAAGATGCAATAGATAGAATAGATAGTGTAGGATACAGTATATACATATGAGATAAGTCATGCGAGATATGTAAACATTCTTAAAGTGGCATTATTAAAGTGATGAAACTGTGGGTATGCACAACCGAAGAATTTCTGCACAAACTGTCAAAACCGTGTCAGGGAAGGTCATATACATGCTTGTCGTCCTCACCAGGGTCTTGACCTGACTGTAGTTTGGCGTCGTAACCAACTTCAGTGGGCAAATGCTCACCTTCGATGGCTACTGCCATGCTGGAGAAGTGTGGTCTTCACGGATGAATCGTGGTGTCAACTGTACCGGGCAGAGAGCACACTGTGTATGGCGATGTGTGGTCGCGTTGTGAACTGAGTGCCCCATGGTGGCGGTGGGGTTATGCTATGGGCAGGTATAAGCTACGAACAACAAACAAAATTGCATTTTATCTATGGCAATTTAAATGCACAGAGATACTGTGAAAAGATCCTGAGGCTCATTGTCGTGCCATTCATCCGCCACCATCACCTCATGTTTCAGCATGATAATGCACGGCCCGATGTCGCAAGGATCTGTTCACAATTCCCGGAAGCTGAAAATGTCCCACCTCTTCCATGGCCTGCATACTCACGAGACATGTTTGGGATGCTCTGGATCGACGCGTACGACAGCGCATTCCAGTTCCCACCAATATCCAGCAACTTCGCACCGCCGTTAAATAGGAGTGGGACAACATTACACAAGCCACAATCAAGAGCCTGATGAACTCTATGCGAATGAGATGTGTCACGCTGCATGAGGCAAATGGTGGTCACACCATATAATGACTGGTTTTCTTATCCACGCCCCTACCTTTTTTTAAGGTATCTGTGACCAACAGATGCATATCTGTATTCCTAGTCATGTGAAATCCATAGATTAGTTCATAATGAATTTATTATTTTCTTACATGAACTGTAACTCAGTAAACTATTTTGTTGCATGTTGTGTTTATATTTTTGTTCAGTGTGTTATAAGTGTTAGAAGTCTTGAACAGGTGTCTATATAGAGAAAGGCTGAAATAGCTTTCATTTGATTGATGTGTCTCTAAAACATTGAAGCGCAGCATTTCCCAAAGTGTAAATCTTCACTCTTACACAACAAGCCCGAGAGTAAAATGCCAGCCATTACTCATGTTGGTCGTTACCTTGTTTACTTTAAGACTTTACTCTGGTATTATCTATCTAACTCTCTGTTAAAAGGTCACTGATTCTGGGATGACAGGGCATCGAGCGGCGTGTAGCGACACGAAAAGGAGGTCTACTCTGAGCGAATGGCATCGCTCTACATTGCCTGTTGACCGTGCACAGGGAGTCATTGAACGTTTAAATGTTTGTCTGTCGTCGTCGAGGTTCATTCACAGGATAAAGGTCAATTTTTAATCTGCTGTAGATGATCCATCTATATATGATCTAGCCAACGAGACTGTAGAGGTGTATGCTTTTCCCATACTTAAAATGTTGTTATAAGTTATCCACATTTATGCACTGATGCATTCTGGGTGACTCATGAACCCTTGCCATATGAGGCATATACAGAATGAGCCATATGATTTCCATGGTCAGACCTCCAAATCAAATTTATTTGTCACATACACATGGTTAGCAGATGTTAATGCGAGTGTAGCGAAATGCTTGTGCTTCTAGTTCCAACAATGCAGTAATAACCAACAAGTAATCTAACCTAACAATTCCACAACTACTACCTTATACACACAAGTGTAAAGGGATAAAGAATATGTACATAAAGATATATGAATGAGTGATGGTACAGAACGGCATAGGCAAGATGCAGTAGATGGTATAGAGTACAGTCTATACATATGAGATGAGTAATGTAGGGTATATAAACATAACAGTGGCATAGTTTAAAGTGGCTAGTGATACATGTATTACATAAAGATGGCAAGATGCAGTAGATGATATAGAGTACAGTATATACATATACATATGAGATGAGTAATGTAGGGTATGTAAACATTATATTAAGTGGCATTGTTTAAAGTGGCTAGTGGTACATTTTTACATAATTTCCATCAATTCCCATTTTTAAAGTGGCTGGAGTTGAGTGAGTATGTTGGCAGCGGCCGCTAAATGTTAGTGGTGGCTGTTTAACAGTCTGATGGCCTTGAGATAGAAGCTGTTTTTCAGTCTCTCGGTCCCTGCTTTGATGCACCTGTACTGACCTCGCCTTCTGGATGATAGCGGGGTGAACAGGCAGTGGCTCGGGTGGTTGTTGTCCTTGATGATCTTTATGGCCTTCCTGTGACATCGGGTGGTATAGGTGTCCTGGAGGGCAGGTAGTTTGCCCCCGGTGATGCGTTGTGCAGACCTCACTACCCTCTGGAGAGCCTTACGGTTGTGGGCGGAGCAGTTGCCGTACCAGGCGGTGATACAGCCCGACAGGATGCTCTCGATTGTGCATCTGTAGAAGTTTGTGAGTGCTTTTGGTGACAAGCCGAAATTCTTCAGCCTCCTGAGGTTGAAGAGGCACTGCTTCGCCTTCTTCACAACGCTGTCTGTGTGGGTGGACCAATTCAGTTTGTCCGTGATGTGTACACCGAGGAACTTAAAACTTTCCACCTTCTCCACTACTGTCCCGTCGATGTGGATAGGGGGGTGCTCCCTCTGCTGTTTCCTGAAGTCCACAATCATCTCCTTTGTTTTGTTGACGTTGAGTGTGAGGTTATTTTCCTGACACCACACTCTGAGGGCCCTCACCTCCTCCCTGTAGGCCGTCTCGTCGTTGTTGGTAATCAAACCTACCACTGTAGTGTCGTCCGCAAACTTGATGATTGAGTTGGAGGCGTGCATGGCCACGTAGTGGTGGGTGAACAGGGAGTACAGGAGAGGGCTCAGAACGCACCCTTGTGGGGCCCAAGTGTTGAGGATCAGCGGGGTGGAGATGTTGTTACCTACCCTCACCACCTGGGGGCGGCCCGTCAGGAAGTCCAGGACCCAGTTGCACAGGGCGGGGTCGAGACCCAGGGTCTCGAGCTTGATGACGAGTTTGGAGGGTACAATGGTGTTAAATGCTGAGCTGTAGTCGATGAACAGCATTCTCACATAGATATTCCTCTTGTCCAGATGGGTTAGGGCAGTGTGCAGTGTGGTTGCGATTGCGTCGTCTGTGGACCTATTGGGTCGGTAAGCAAATTGGAGTGGGTCTAGGGTGTCAGGTAGGGTGGAGGTGATATGGTCCTTGACTAGTCTCTCAAAGCACTTCATGATGACGGAAGTGAGTGCTACGGGGCGGTAGTCGTTTAGCTCAGTTACCTTAGCTTTCTTGGGAACAGGAACAATGGTGGCCCTCTTGAAGCATGTGGGAACAGCAGACTGGGATAAGGATTGATTGAATATGTCCTTAAACACACCAGCCAGCTGGTCTGCGCATGCTCTGAGGACGCGGCTGGGAATGCCGTCTGGGCCTGCAGCCTTGCGAGGGTTAACACGTTTAAATGTTTTACTCACCTCGGCTGCAGTGAAGGAGAGCCCGCAGGTTTTGGTTGCGGGCCGTGTCATTTGCACTGTATTGTCCTCAAAGTGAGCAAAAACGTTATTTAGTCTGTCTGGGAGCAAGACATCCTGGTCCGCGACGGGGCTGGTTTTCTTTTTGTAATCCGTGATTGACTGTAGACCCTGCCACATACCTCTTGTGTCTGAGCTGTTGAATTGCGACTCTACTTTGTCTCTATACTGGCACTTCGCTTGTTTGATTGCCTTGCAGAGGGAATAGCTACACTGTTTGTATTCGGTCATGTTTCCGGTCACCTTGCCCTGGTTAAAAGCAGTGGTTCGTGCTTTCAGTTTCACGCGAATGCTGCCGCCAATCCATGGTTTCTGGTTTGGGAATGTTTTAATCATTGCTGTGGGTACGACATCGTCAATGCACTTTCTAATGAACTCGCTCACCGAATCAGCGTATTCGTCAATGTTGTTGTTGGACGCAATGCGGAACATATTCCAATCCACGTGATCGAAGCAGTGCCATTGGCCCAACCCATCCAACTAGGCAGGGCCACTCCGGAAATAAGTCCTTGACTTTATTGTTATCCTTGAGCGTTTTGTAATACTGCTTTTTTAAAATGTAGCTTGGAACCCCGTATTATCGGCAGCGTTTAAGATATATATTACCTTCAATGTTATCCTGTGATCAATCCGTCACTGTTTTGTGATTATTGGTGTCGTAAAATGTTAGCTAACCGGTTAGCAATTAGCATGTTTGACATTTCAGTGGAAATACTACTATCAGCTTTTTGATGTCTCATAATTTATTTTACAGATAAAATGTATGTTTTGAGAAAGTAGTTAACAGTTTAATATTAAAATATAAATGAGTATGAATAATTAACATCAAATAAAACATTCAGTGATGTGCATTGACAAAAACAAAGAAAACACTGTTGTAACGATAGTCTATATCGTCCTCCTCATCGGACGAGGAGAGGCGAGAAGGATCGGACCAATATGCAGAGTGGTTGGTTTCCATGGTAATTTAATAACACGAAAACAAATATGCGATACAAAATAACAAAATGAAACTACCGTGACAGTCCCGTGTGGCGAAACACTAACAAGGAACAAACACCCACAAAACACACGTGAAACCCCGGCTGCCTAAGTATGATTCTCAATCAGGGACAACGATTGACAGCTGCCTCTGATTGAGAATCATACCAGGCCGAACACACAAAACCCCAACATAGAAAACAACACATAGACAACCCACCCAACTCACGCCCTGACCATACTAAATAAATACAAAACAAGGGAAAACAGGTCAGGAACGTGACAACTGTGTTGGAGTTTGTGTTGCAGAGATGCACTTGGAAAGTAAAGGAAGAAACACAGAAGGTGGGTTTAATAGATATACAGTACCAGTCAAAAGTTTGGACACACTTACTCATTCCAGGGTTTTTCTTAAAAAATATATATATTTTCTACATTGTAGAATAATTGTGAAGACATCAAAAATATAAAATAACACATATGGTATCATGTAGTAACCAAAAAGGTGTTATATATATTTTATATTTGAGATTCTTCAAAGTAGCCAGCCTTTGCCTTGATGACAGCTTTGCACACTCTTGACATTCTCTCAACCAGCTTCATGAGGTAGTCATCAAGTCATCAAAACCATCAAGCGCTATGATGAAACTATCTCTCATGAGGACCGCCACAGGAAAGGAAGACCCAGAGTTACCTCCGCTGCAGAGGATAAGTTAGAGTTACCAGCCTCAGAAATTGCAGCCCAAATAATTGCATCACAGAGTTCAAGTAACAGACACATCTCAACATCAACTGTTCAGAGGAGACTGAGTGAATCAGGCCTTCATGGTCGAACTGCTGCAAAGAAACCACTACTAAAGAATACCAGTAATAAGAAGAGACTTGCTTGGGCCAAGAAACATGAGAAATGGACATTAGACCGGTAGAAATCTGTCCTTTAGTCTGAGGAGTCCAAATTTTAGATTATTGGTTCCAACTGCCGTGTCTTTGTGAGACACAGAGTAGGTGAACGGATGATCTCCGCGTGTGTGGTTCCCACCGTGAAGCATGGAGGAGGAGGTGTGGGGGTGCTTTGCTGGTGACATTGTCAGTGACTTATTTAGAATTCCAGGCACACTTAACCAGCATGGCTACCACAGCATTCTGTAGCAATACACCATCCCTGGTTTGCGCTTAGTGGGACTGTCATTTGTTTTTCAACAGGACAATGACCCAACCCACCTCCAGGCTGTGTAAGGGCTATTTGACTGAGAAGGAGAGTGAAGGAGTGCTGCATCAGATGACCTGGCCTCCACAATCACCCAACCTCAACCCAATTGAGATGGTTTGGGATGAGTTGGACTGCAGAGTGAAGGAAAAGCAGCCAACAAGTGCTCAGTATATGTGGGAACTCCTTAAAGACTGCTGGAAAAGCATTCCAGGTGGAGCTGGTTGAGAGAATGCTGGTTGAGAGGTGGCTACTTTGAAGAATCTCAAATCTCAAATATATTTTGATTTGTTTAATACTTTTTTGGTTACTACATGATTCCAAATGTGTTATTTCATAGTTTTGATGTCTTCACTATTATTCTACAATGTAGAAAATAGTAAAAATTAAGAAAAATTAAGATTTTTTTTTGAAACTTTTGACTGGTACTGTATATACTGTATTACATTTTTTTATTTTATTTTTTTATTTTTTACAAATGATAAACAATTAAATCTCAACCTCCATCCCTATATTGTCACAGAAATCACGATAAACATCCAGCTCCATCGCCAACTCTGGATCCCACTGCACACAACTGTAGTGGAACTAATGCTGGCAGAAGTCACAGCACTCCTGCGGGGAGCTTACAGATGGATCATGCAATAAGATTGATTGACATGGTTTGCAAATGTAGAAGTACTATAGCAACAATAGTAATTGATAAAGCTGAGCGAGACAAAAACAAACAGATTATGAATTACCTAAGGGTGGTGCCATGGGTGGCGTGACAGAGAGCTTTTCTCTTCCTTTTCTGTACTGCAGTTGAGAGAAAAAGTCGTGTTAGACAGAGCATGTTTCTTCTAACCATTTTCAACTTTTTTTACATCATCCACTGGATGAAGCTGCAGAAGTGTTGGAGGAGGTGGACCTGACTTGTGGGCTGGTGCTATGGACTGTAGATATTGTATGTAAAGATAAGAGGGAGAGGACCGAGGCAGAGGAGAAAGAGTGTCGGGCAGCCCTCAGAACAAAGAAGGCACAGGAGAGGGCTGCCATGGATAAGACCATCGATGCCATCGCCTCTGCTGGACCCCCACTGGAACCACTCCTGACAGCTGCATCACCACCGCCAGTGCCTCCCTGTGTGCAACACCTGTAGGAGAGGGGGGAGAGGGAGAGGGCCGAGGCAGAGGAGAAAGAGTGTCGGGCAGCCCTCAGAACAAAGAAGGCACAGGAGAGGGCTGCCATGGATAAGACTACAGGTGTTGCACACAGGGAGGCACTGGCGGTGGTGATGCAGCTGTCAGGAGTGGTTCCAGTGGGGGTCCAGCAGAGGCGATGGCATCGATGGTCTTATCCATGGCAGCCCTCTCCTGTGCCTTCTTTGTTCTGAGGGCTGCCCGACACTCTTTCTCCTCTGCCTCGGCCCTCTCCTTCTCACCCCTCTCCTGTCACTGGCACACGTATTCCTCCCCAGAGAGGCATGTGGCGACCACAGGGAGTTTTCCGTATTGGTCTGGCCGATACCTCAGGATGGTAAGGATGTGCCCCAGGTCTTTCGCTATCAGCTCCCCCTCTATTATGGGGTGCTCTTCTACGGCTAGGCCTGGAGCAGGGGCTGAGGATGGGGAGGGTGTGCTGGTGGACGGCACAGTGCTGCTGGTTTCAGGAGAGGCGGTGCTGTGACCCGGTAGGGACTGGGACGGGATTAAACAGGATCCTTCAATGGCTGAAGTGTCAAAAGGGAAGAGGTCACACTTCTTAATCCCTTCCATCACATAGAGCATGTCCTTGCAGCGCTGGTATGGGTAGCGGAATAATCTGGTAAATTCTGATTTGTTTACCATGTCGGAGTAGTCGAAATGGCTGAGGTCTCCAGCTACCTTGGAGAACCCAGCCTTTAAAAGGACAAAGTATCTCACGTCCAGATGCTGCAGGACATGGGGGCAGTGTGGTGGAAGACAAAGAAGCGTAACCCTTTTCCCTTAGTGCCCCCCCGAGCACCTACGGGTCCATGTGGCTCCTGTGCCCATTGAATTGGAGAAGGAGAGGGCGTTCCTTTACTGCATGCTTAATGACATGCTGAAACCACTTCCTGAACAGGTCCCTGTCAATGTAGCTAATGTTGAACCTTCCTTACAAGGCTTGGGGTGGGGGGGGGGGGGGGGGGGGAACTGGGGAAACACTTGGGATAGATGTTAAAAGGGGGGATGTCCTCCCCAGCAGTGTTGCAGCAGGCCAGCACTGTGATGTACTCCTTGGTCCCCGGAGCCTGCTGGTACACATGTTTTGCGCATCGGTGAGCCAGCACTTTGTGCCTGCTCTGGTCGCTATGAAACACAGACCCATCACAGTTATAGATATGTCTGGGTTTTTCCCTCAACCCACTCTCCTCCAAGTGCTTCTCATAAGAAGTGGAGAAGGTGTCCATTGTTGGACTGGTGGCACACACAGCTTCTCCCTGTCCAGGGTGTCCGGCCTCCTCATGCTCAGGTTCTTGTGCCTCCTGAACATTTCCCATCACCTCTTCACCAGTGGTAGGATTGCCCCAGTGCCTAAACCTAGAATAGAATAGAAATTGTCCATCCAGGATGAACATTTTTATTTTGTGATCACCATACACATCCACGTTTACGTCACACACATTGAGAACAGTCAGTCCAGCATTCTACATACATATACACATAGAACACCAAATACATATACATATTGTTTGCGTATTTCATCAGCCTCTGTCTGGTGAAGGGGAACCCCATGGCAGGCACAGTAGATACAGTACTGCACTATTTAGTCGCAAAACGTACTGTTATTTTCCAGTTCATTTACATTTTGAGTTCGAGGTGATTTAGTCCTCCAACCGGTAGTGTGTCCGAAGTTAGGGGGTGTCTAATGTTGGGGGAAAATGTGCTATAATTCTTGTTTTCACTCATTGTACAGTCTATGTATTTCTGTATCCATTGTACTCATTCACTTTACCAAACCAGCTATAGCTTCAATTGCTTACAGCTAATGCATTACTGAGCCGTACATGGACATTCATAAACTACAACCTTTAGCAGTATGCTAATGCATCCTAGCTTACACATCATGAAAATACATAAACAAATCATAGCCGTCATTAACAAGGCAACATCTCTGTAGCCTATTTGCTGCAATTTGTGTCTGTAATGTCATCCTTTCATGTGAAATACCCACCATTTCAGCAGGGCTTAGTGTTCAGTGATCAGAGACGCGTTACATATTCCCCTCATCAGCGAGCAGCCAGCCAACCATTAAGTGTAATGTGCAATTAAATATTTATTTGAACTTGGCTAGCTAGGTTCTATTACATTTACATACTCAACCCATTGTCAGCCATCTAGTGATGTGCGTTTTCTGCTTATGAATTCATATTTGTATGACAGCTTCTCTATTCTTCTCTTCACACTACCACCAGTCCATTTTATATATATATATATATTGGAGGGGGGTGTAGGCCTACTGTACTGTACGTCTGTGTGGGTGGTAGTGTGGTAGTGGAGAATACGTGCTGTTGGAAGCAATGCTGTTTGTCTGGACTCACGCTGAGAGAACGGATGGAGAAAGAGCGAGCTTCTCAGACAAGCTGAGAATATTGTGCATAAAACGTTCATGTTTGACAGTGTAATAACTAGCAGACTTTAAACAAATGATTCATTGCCCATTTTCTTGGAAAGGGTTAACAAAGATTTCAATTAAAGCAGCCTTTCTACAACTGAATGCCAGCAACAATATCTCGGCTCACTTGAAAAATAGATTCACAATGCAAAGATGCGACACAGATTCATAAACATTGAGATCAGCTAAACATACAAAAGGCTTTGGTCTGAGCGGGTTCTTGCATCATGTTGTTTGTACACTGCAGTCTCACAAAGTCGACCGTTCTAAGTACACACATTCCAGTAGCTCTAGAGCTCGGAAAACCCTTTGGCTTGACTACTGTAGGATCCCAAGTGCAGCTTATGGGGTACAGTGAGGTTACAGCCTTCCCATCTCTCTCACTCTCTCTCCCACTCTCTCTCTCTCTCACTCTCTCTCCCACTCTCTCTCCCACTCTCTCTTTTTTCTCTTTCTTTATAAATGTATCTCACACACACACACACACACACACACACACACACACACACACACACACACACACACACACACACACACACACACACACACACACACACACACACACACACACACACACACACACACACAGCGGGGTGCCATTCAACCCCTCCCAGCCTGCTTTGCTTTGCTCTGCTCAGGCTCATTCTCATGCATGGCTCCACTGGAGCCCCTGCTGCCTAGCTCAGCTGCATAAGAGGCTCTCAATACACACACTCACTCACTCACACTGTGCAAAAGAGGCTGTGACTGCTGGGTGCCCCTTCCATCACACACACAGTCACAGCGAGCGTCAGGCTCCCCTGCCTGTACACACACACACAGCGGCCATCGGGCTCCCCTGCCTGAGCCACAGGGAGTCACTCTCAGCTCATTACCACCAGACCTAATGGAGCACAACACACACCCTGGGATCACACTGGTAAATCGACCAGTGCATTGAGTACCTGGGAGGTGTGTGTATGTGTGAGGGGGGGATGAATGTGTATCTTTTTGCCTGTGTGTGTCTGAATTTCAGCTCTCAGGAGGACAGTTCGCCGGGCGCCGAAGACGTAGATGTCGATTAAGGCAGCAGAGGGGTTGGGTTAAATGCGGAAGACACATTTCATTTGAATACATTCTGTTGGACAACTGACTAGGTATCCCTCTTTCCCTTTCCCTGTTGTTTGATTGATATGGATGTCTCCCCAAACCCTGTATGTGTTATCTTAGTGTGTGTGTGTTCAATACACACCCCGTCCTCCTCCCTGTCTCTCTTTCTCTCGCCCTATCGCTCTCTCTCTCTTCTCTTCCTCTCACACACACCTCTGAGCACAAGGTAACTCCAAGGTTAGGCATCAGGAGATGGGAGTGATTATTGACACACACACACACACACACACACACACACACACACACACACACACACACACACACACACACACACACACACACACACACACACACACACACACACACACACACACACACAAGGGTTATGATCCAAATGAGAGCTAGGAGGAGCTGATGCACCTTTTGCTGAAAAATTGTTGTCCACATTTAATTTTCTTCAGCCAGCAAAATTGAGTAAGCAACAGCAAAATCAGAGGTGCATTCAAATTGGAGGAGAGAAATATGCATGCCCAGTTACTGTACAATATTCTTAATGCAGTAACGGGAAAATATTGCCAAGGTGCAGCCGTTTCTCTCTCAGGCTGATACAGAGAGACTCTGTAGTGCTCTCCTGTCTGGTCTACCCAAGAAAGCCAATGGTCAACTGCAAAACGGGTTCTGACCAAGACCAGACGGAGAGCACACATTACACTGGTTTGAAAAATCTGACCATAATTCTATCCTCCTGATTCCTGTTTACAAGCAAAAATGTATACATGAAGCACCAGTGATTCGGTCTATGAAAAAGTGGTCAGATGAAGCAGATGCTAAACTACAGGACTGCTTTGCTAGCACAGACTGGAATATGTTCCGGGATTATTCCGAAGGCATTGAGGAGTACACCAAATCAGTCACTGACTTTATCAATAAGTGCATCGAGGACGTTGTCCCCACAGTGACTGTACGTACATACCCCAACCAGAAAACATGGATTACAGGCAACATTCGCACTGAGCTAAATGGTAGAGCTGCCGCGTTCAAGGAGCGGGACACTAACCCGGAAGCTTATAGGAAATCCCGCTGTGCCCGCCGACGAACTATCAAACAGGCAAAGCCGTCAATACAGGACTAAGATCGAATCATACTACACCGGCTCCGATGCTCGTCGGATGTGGCAGGGCTTGCAAACTATTACAGACTACAAAGGGAAGCCCAGCCGAGAGCTGTCCAGTGACACGAGCCTACCAGATGAGCTAAATAACTTTGCTTGCTTCGAGGCAAGTAACACTGAAACATGCATGAGAGCATCAGCTGTTCCGTACGACCGTGTGATCGCGCTCTCCACAGCCGATGTGAGTAATACCTTCAAACAGGTCAACATTCACAAGGCCGCAGGGCCAGACTGATTACCAGGACGTGTACTCCGAGCATGCCCTGACCAACTGGCAGGTGTCTTCACTGACATTTTCAATCTCTCCCTGTCTGAGTCTGTAATTTCAGCATGTTTCAAGCAGACAACCATAGTCCCTGTGTCCAAGAACACTAAGGTAACCTGCATAAATGACTACCGACCCATAGCACTCACGTCTGTAGCCATGAAATGCTTTGAAAGGCTGGTCATGGCTCACATCAACACCATTATCCCAGAAACCCTAGACCCACTCCAATTTGCATACCACACCAACAGATCCACAGATGATGCAATCTCTATTGCTCATCACTAAAATAAGGACCCTGGGACTAAATAAGGATTTTAGCACTAAGTACAGGAGGGGGCTGTGCACGCCCCCCTGGGACTAATCCCTCTGCAACTGGATTCTGGACTTCCTGACGGGTCATCCCCAGGTGGTAAGGGTAGGTAACAACACATCCGCCACGCTGATCCTCAACACGGGGGCCCCTCAGGGGTGCGTGTTCAGCCCCCTCCTGTACTCCCTGTTCACTCATGACTGCACAGCCAGGCATGAACCCAACACCATCATTAAGTTAGCTGATGACACAAACGTCAGTAGGCCTGTTCACCGACAATGATGAGACAGCCTATAGGGAGGAGGTCAAAGACCTGACCGTGTGGTGCAAGGACAACAACCTCTCCCTCAACGTGATCAAGACAAAGGATTGTGGACTACAGAAAAAGGAGGACCGAGCACGCCCCCATTCTCATCGACGAGGCTGTGGTGGAGCAGGTTGAGAGCTTCAAGTTCCTTGGTGTCCACATCACCAACAAACTAACATGGTCCAAGCACACCAAGACAGTTGTGAAGAGGGCGCGACAAAGCCTATTCCTCCTCAGCCTCAGGGTCCTCAGATTCTCAAAAGGTTTTACAGCTGCACCATCGAGAGCATCCTGACTGGTTGCATCACTGCCTGGTATGGCAACTGCTTGGCCTCCGACCGCAAGGCACTATAGAGGGTAGTGCGTACGGCCCAGTACATCACCGGGGCCAAGCTTCCTGCCATCCAGGACCTCTATACCAGGCGGTGTCAGAGGAAGGCCCTAAAAGTTGTCAAAGACTCCAGCCACCCTAATCATAGACTGTTCCCTCTGCTACCACACGGCAAGTGGTACCGGAGAATCAAGTCTAGGTCCAAGAGGCTCCTAAATAGCTTCTACCCCCAGCTAATCAAATGGCTACCCAGACTATTTGCTTTGCCCCCCCGGAACATAGCTGCTACTCACTGTTATTATCTATGCATAGTCACTTTAATAACTATACCTACAAGTACATATTACCTCAATTACCCTGACACCAGTGCCCCTGCACATTGATATTGACTCTGAACCGGTACCCTCTGTATATAGCCCCGCTATTGTTATTTACTACTGCTCTTTAATTATTTGTTATTCTTATCTCTTACTTTTTGGGGGTTATTTTCTTAAAACTGCATTGTTGGTTAGTGGTAGGCCCCTTTTTTCTCAATTTCCGCCTGAATGACGTGTCCAAAGTAAACTGCCCGTTTCTCAGGCCCTGAAGCCAGGATATGCATATAATTGGTACCATTGGAAAGAAAACACTTTGATGTTTGTAGAAATGTTAAAATAATGTAGGAGAATATAACACAATAGATAGATACTGGAAATTAGCTCACTGGCTGCAATTCCTATGGCTTCCACAGGGTGTCAGCAGTCTATGTTCAAGGTTTCAGGCTTGTAACTTCAAAAACAAAGAAGAAATATCAGTTTTAGTACAGAGACACAGTCTTAGAAATTCCAGTTTGCGTGTGTTATGAAGCACTTGCTAAAATCGGTTTCCTATTGAACATACTTCTCTCCGTAAGAAATATTATAGTTTAATTATATTTTAGGGTATCTGAGGAGTAAAAAGAAACGTATTTTGACTTGTTGAAACAAATTTTAGGGGTAGATTTTTGGACTCCTTTCTCTGCATGTTGAACGAGTGGATTACTCAAATTGATTGCGCCAACAAACTGACTTTTTGGGATAGAGAGAAGGATTTTATCTAACAAAACGACACTACATGTTATAGCTGGGAACCTTTGGATGACAAATCAGAAGAATATAAAAAAAATATATATGAATATTTAATCGCTATTTGTGAATTTATTAAACCTGTGCCGGTAGAAAAATATTTAATTGCATGGCATGCTTTCGCAGTAATAGCTACTGTAAATCGGACAGTGCAGTTAGATTAACAAGAATTTAAGCTTTCAACCGATACAAGACACTTACATGTACCTAAATGTTTAATTTCCATAATTCTTATGATTATCCCGCTAGCGGAATGCCTAGCCGTAACAAAGGGCTTGTATTTTATTTGATTAGCACACCTGCCAAGGACCAATATGCTATTGGGCCCATTTCTGGGGAGGAAATTATGTTTTAGATCTCTGCATGGGCGCCTGACTTTAAATAAAAAAACATACGTTTTGAAAGTAGGGATGCAGCTGACCGTTTGCTTGATTGCTGAGGCATGTCGGCATCATTTTATTTTAAATTCATTTAGGAGTAGAATGTCCTTTTAAAAAGTCACCAGAACTGACCTTCTCGCAGTCATTCTCTCCCTCAAAATTGTTAGTCCCTCCATAACCTGTAGTATGCTGTGATATGTGCTTTTGTCAGTATATATTGTTTAGGTTAGTATATTAATTATATCACCCCCCCGAACTAGGGAACCCTCACCTCCCAAATCCCAATTTATCCACTGCACACGCACACACGCACACACACACAGTGCTGCAGGCCATTTCACAGCAGTCCAAGGCAGCCTGTCAAACCCCAGGGCCCAGCCAGATATCTATATCTTTTACATCACCCATTCCCTACAGCCGAATGAGCGATATTTACATTAAACAACAATCTTGTTGAAATCCTATCAATATTTCCCCTGCAGGCAAAACATTTCCAGGAAACATTAAAAAAAACAGTGAATGCATCATAACTGGTACATTGTTTCTCCTTAACAAATATAACTACCTCACGTGGTTTAAGGTTACTGCCTACCGATGTTGTGTTGTGTCCATTATTGCGGCGCCTGGCCAGTTGGCTGGGTGGCCACAGGAGGAGAAAAGAAGGAAGATATCAGGGAACCAGGGGCCTCATTTGTTAATCACGTGAAGCCACACATCTGTGGGTAAACCATGCGTGGTATCATTTCCACGCAAGTTTGAGATTTATCAATAAGAACGTTTGCTTGAGAGTGTGCGTACATTTACGCACAGCCATGACCGTGCATACTCACAGTGCGAAGTGGTGGAATAAGGGAACTCCTTGTTAAGCATAGAATGGGAAAAAAACTTACTAATATTGTTGCACCCTCTCAGAACAGCCTCAATTCGACGGGGCGTGGACCCTACGAGGTGTCGACAGCGTTCCACAGTAATGCTGGCCCATGTTGACTTCAATTCTGGATGTCTGGATGTGTCTGGATGTGGTGGACCATTCTTGATACACACAGGAAATTGTTGAGGTTGAAAAAACCCAGCAGCGTTGCAGTTCTTGACACAAGCTGGTGCCCCTCGAACTACTACCATACCCGGTTCAAAGGCACTTACATTTTTTGTCTTGCCTATTCACCCTCTGAATGGCACACACATACACAATCCATGTCTCAATTGTTTAACCTGTCTCCTCCCCTTCATCTACACCAACTGAATTTGGGATCATAGCTTTCACCTGGATTCACCTGGTCAATCGATGTCACGAAAAGAGCAGGTGTTCTTAATGTTTTGTATACTCAGTGTATGTTGAAAATGTGTGAAATTGTGAGAGTAATAATTCATACGATTTCATCGTATTTCCATTGTGAATTGATGCAACATATCTTGCTTTACATGCTCTATAATTTGACCACATCAGTGCATTTGGTAAGATAATAAAATCAAGTACAGTAATTTGTTAAATTAGAGGTACGTGTGAAAGTGAAACCATTGGTTAAATACTATAAAAGACTGAGATAATGGGAAATCGAATGAGAGATGGCTGATTTTGCTCTGTTTGAAGGCACGCTGCATTTCACAGAGAGCGGGATTTTAGAGACCGGTGCTACTTTTGCTGCAGAAAGTACAGATTGGCTCAACAGATATTGTTTCCCAAAACCAATCTTATGGGATTTTTTTGTAAGGATTTAAGACTTTAAAAAGTCAAACCAGTGCCATTCCGGTGCACATCCAAGTGCTATCCACCCTTGGGTTTTTGGCAATGTGCACTTTTAAGAGAGAGCTTGCTGATCAGCATCTCACAGCCCTTGATAAACCAATGCTTTGGATGCAATCATCATCAAAACGAACAGTAACACACCGTTTCCATACAGCATTGCACAACAGGTTCAAGTCAAGAGGGGTTTCTTTGCCATGATGCATTCAATGGGTTCCCAAATATGAACGGAGCAATAGATGGCACCCACATTGTCATAAAATCACCATCCCAAAATGATTTCAACTATGTGAACAGAAAAGGCTTCCACTCTTTGTGTGCAGACGATAGGTTACGTGATGCGCAAAATACGCTGCTGAATGTGGTGGAAAGGTGGCCAGGTGAAAAGCAGGACTTTTTCCTGCAGAACAGCAATGGCAATGCCTACAGGAGGGGGCTGTTGAGGATGGACGGCTTATTGGTGAGTCTCGTCCACTCATTTGAAACACATTTTCCATTGCTAAAGCAACTCGAGTTGTCCTAATGGTCCTCTCTTTGTAGCTATGTTTTTATATTTTCTGGTCAAGCCCCACAACTGAGCTAGCAAAATAAAACCTTTTGGTTGTCGTGTCAATCTCTGACACTTGTACCTCTTAGCCTTTTCTGGTTGCGCTCTTATATTTCATTGTACAACGTTGTATTTTCACCACAGGCTTTAAAGGGATTATTTTGACCATATATGGTTAATTAGGGGCGTTTCGAAATGCAAATAGCCAAGGTCGTACATGAGCACTGAGGCTGAGAACAATTTATATTTATCAATGGTAATCTCCTTCTGGTGTGGGTATGAGGCTAGTAGGATTGTTTGATAAATCACACTTTTTCTATGCGTATAAACATTCTGAACTCCATTTGTAAGTCGTATTTTAGAATAGTTTCTAGCAATATTGATAAATGAGGCCCTCGGAGCGGGCAGCCCTAGCTCTGAGTCATACCCATGCCATGCACTGTATACCCATGTCAGCCATTGTTGACTGTTCTGTTACTGGTAGACTAGACATGTTGCCGACCCTGTACCCTACTGTGTCTTACCACCATGCTACGAGAGGTCATCTGCCTGTCCATTCCAGACCACAACAGAGACATTAAAGTGGTTGTCATTGTCACGCGCGCGATCTGTACCTCTCTCTCTATCCTCCCCCACATTATCTTTAATGTATGTGTCTATTTCTGTGCATAATGTTTACATTATGTAATTTTTATGTTCACTGAGTGTGTAATAAATATGTATCTGTGCATGTGTGTTAATGTGTGTCAGAGATTTGATGTATGTGCATATGTTTATTATTAGATATGCATGTACTCATTGTGTATATCTGTCTGTATATGGTTTCTGTTCAGTAATTTCTCTGTCTATCTATATCTGCAGTGGCCAGTCATATCTCCAGGGTCCTCTTCTCTGCATCATCAGATCAATAGGGCTTAGTACCCATCTTTGCACAACAATACACTGTAAAGGTTGAGTTTGCACTGGCAGGTAATGAAGGACCTTCAAAGGCAAACCCACCGACTGCTCTGCAGACAGGGAAGCAAACATACTGTATGTCATTACATTAGGGCACATTTTTGTATGAGTGGCCAAAGCGGGAATCGAACCCATGATCCTGTTGGGGATATGTGTTTTTCTGCTATACAATAAATTATACAGTACAATACAAGCTTTCCTTCTTCCAAAAACCCCATGTCAGCATCTGTACAGTATCTCCTGTATGCAGGGGGGGGGGGGGGATTAATCTCTGATCTCTGATGACTGGCCTTCATTTTCTTTTATCACACACATCTCATTCTCTTGTTCTCTCTCATTCTCGCATTCTCTATTTCTCTCTCTCTCTCTCTCTCTCTCTCTCTCTCTCTCTCTCTCTCTCTCTCTCTCTCTCTTAATCAAACCCAGTAGCCTGCCAGATACAGTATCTACAGTACATATTTGTTACCATCCATTACTTACAGCCGAATGAGCAATAGTCACATTAAACAACAATCTTTTAAAAATTCTATCAATATCTCCTCCTGCAGCCCAAACATTTCTAGGAAACATACATAAACAGTGAATGCATCATAACTGGTACATTGTTTCTCCTTAACAAATACAACTACCTCACGTGGTTTATGGTTATTGCCTACCGATGTTGTGTTGTGTCCGTTGTTGCGGCGCCTGGCCAGTTGGCTGGCCTCTGGCTGGGTGGCCACAGGAAGAAATCAGGAGAAAGCAGGCTTACCTCGGAGCCACAACCATGTCATGCACTGTACACCTATGTCAGCCATTGTTGACTGTTGTGTTACTAGTAGACTAACATGTCGGCTACCCTGTACCCTACTCTGTCTTACCACCATGCTACGAGAGGACATCTGTATGTATGTCTGTCCATTCCAGACCGCAATATTGTCTGGTTCCTCTGAGACATTAAAGTCTTCTCTCTCTCTCTCTCATATTATTAGATATGTTTATTATTAGATATGCATGTACTCAGTGTGTATATCTGTCTGTATATGGTTTCTGTTCAGTTAACCCTGCAGGCTATATCAGTAATTTCTCTGTCTATCTATATCTGCAGTGGCCAGTCATATCTCCAGGGTCCTCTTCTCTGCATCACCAGAACAATAGGGCTTAGCCCCTATCTGGGCACAACAATGCACAGTAGAGGTCGAGGTTGCACTGTCTGGCACTGGCAGGTAATGAAGGACCTTCAAAGGCAAACCCACTGACTGCTCTGTAGACAGGTAAGCGAACATACTGTATGTATGCCATTACATTAGGGCACATTTTTGGGCACATTTTTGTATGAGTGTCCAAAGCACGATCCTATGTCTTTTACTGCTATAAAATAAATTATACAGTACAATACAAGCTTACCTCTTTCCAATGTCAGTATCTGTACAGTATCTCCTGCATGCATGTTTGACACTCCTTATGTCATAAAATATAGAGTGAACTTCATGTTTGTCTGAGAAAAGCCCCACGAGAGCCAGAGAATCGGTCTTAAAACGCCAAGGTTTCTGCTCTGTGCTCCTATAATGCACAGCCAACCTGCTCCTCAGCACCTCAGAACTCCTAGGAAAAGTATCTATTTCTCTCTCTTTCTCTTTCTCTGTCTCTCCCTCTCTCTCTCTTTATATTTCACTCTCTCTCTCTCTTTCTCTTCGTATCTCTTTCTCTCTCACACACACACACACACACACACACACACACACACACACACACACACACACACACACACACACACACACACACACACACACACACACACACACACACACACACACACACACACACACACATACATTACAACCCCCCCCCACCAACACAATCACACACGAGTAGAACAAAGGCCGTGCGCAAACTTTGGGATCTTTAGCCATGGGAAGAAAGGTTCAGTAAATGTCCAGTAAAAGTCAGATCCGCAGCCACTCTGTTGGGGTTATTACCCATGGACCAGGCCACCACGGCAGGGTTGCTTCAATAGCTATGACATTTAGCACAGACCCTAGCTCCATGTCTCATACAAATGCCACCATGCGCTGGGCGACGGGGATATTACTGCTGGCACGTGTGGAAAGGTTAAAAAAGTCTATAAGTGGGCTCAGATCCCTGATCATATCCTAGAAACGGGGTATTTTTCATAATGCTCTCTAATTTGATATTAGCCCAATGTCAGGGGATCCCACATGAGGTTGGTGGCACCTTAATTGGAGAGGACGGGCTCGTGTTAATGGCTGGAGCGGAATTGGTCGAATGGTATCAAATGCATCAAACACAGGGTTTTCCATGTGTTTGAGGCCATTCCTTTCGCTCCGTTCCAGTCATTATTATGAGCCGTCCTCCCCTCAGCAGCCTCCACTGGTGGATCCCCAGCTGAAATAACGCTAATTAGGGAACATCATGTAAAGAGGTGCTGGTTAACTACGGGAAAGCTGTTAGACGTTGGTGAGAGTATAGGAGCTAACTACATCCACAGCCACTCCGTTGGGGTTATTACCCATGGACCAGGCCACCACGGCAGGGTTGCTTCAATAGCTATGACATTTAGCACAGACCCTAGCTCCATGTCTCATACAAATGCCACCATGCGCTGGGCGACGGGGATATTACTGCTGGCACGTGTGGAAAGGTTAATAAAGTCTATAAGTGGGCTCAGATCCCTGATCATATCCTATAAGAGGGATATTTTTTCATAATGCTCTCTAATTTGGTATTAGGAATCCACTGACAC
Source organism: Salvelinus alpinus (assembly GCF_045679555.1). NCBI lineage: Eukaryota > Metazoa > Chordata > Actinopteri > Salmoniformes > Salmonidae > Salvelinus > Salvelinus alpinus. The sequence continues at coordinate 38,832,614 of NC_092096.1, read as the reverse complement.
TGTGCCTATCTGAAATAACACTAGTTAGTGAACATTGTGGTAGGAGGAGTTAAATACAGGAGAGCATTTAGACATTGGTGAGAGTAGAGGAGCTAACTAGAGGTAAAGAATGGCTGGATCTATCAAGATTTATTATTTTCACAGTAGATTCACTGTGTTAGTGTGTCTGTGTACGTGTGTACGCATATCTGCATGTGTTTGTGTCTGTAAACATCCCCTCATCTGGGAGAGAGCTGTCACAATCGCCTGGAGTGGTGGGTGCAGAGTCAAATGCAGAGAGCAGAGGATACTGGGGGAAACCGACTTTATTAAGATTCCCAAAACGAACACCCAAAACAACAGGCAAAAAATCGTCAGAAAATAGTCCAACCCAACACAGGGTGCAAATGGACAGGAACACAACACGCACAACCTGACTAACAGAAAAACAATCCCGCACAAAAACAGGCTTAAATAGACATGAATCAAGAAACAAAATAAGAGACAGGTGCAACCAATAAGATCAAACAAACAGAAAAGGAAAAGGGGATCGGTGGCGGCTAGTAGACCGGCGACGACGACCGCCGAGCGCCGCCCGAACAGGCAGGGGAGCCCTCGATGGACACCCCTCGATGTCCAGAGGGGGCGGAGGGACCTCCGGCACCTCACCTTCCTGCAAGGGACCAGCCACCACCGGCCTGAGGAGAGACACATGAAACGAGGGGTTAATACGATAGTAAGGAGGAAGCTGTAACCTATAACACACCTCGTTTATCCTCCTCAGGACTTTAAATGGCCACACACACTGCGTCCCCAGCTCCCGGCAGGGCAGGCGGAGGGGCAGGTTTCGGGTCGAGAGCCAGACCCAGTCCCCCGGTGCGAACACGGGGGCCTCACTGCGGTGCTGGTCAGCGCTCCTCTTCTGCCGTCCACTAGCTTGTTTCAATGATTCCTGGACGGCTCTCCAGGTGTCCTTCGAGCGCTGCACCCATTCCTCCACCGCAGGAAATTCGGTCTGGCTCTGATGCCATGGAGCCAGGACCGGCTGGTGGCCCAACACGCACTGGAACGGTGACATGTTAGTGGAGGAGTGGCGGAGGGAATTCTGAGCCACCTCCGCCCATGGGACGTACCTCGCCCATTCACCAGGCCGGTCCCGGCAATACGACCGCAGAAACCTACCCACATCCTGGTTCACTCTCTCCACCTGCCCATTACTCTCGGGGTGAAAACCCGAGGTCAGGCTGATCGAGACCCCAGCCGTTCCATGAACGCCCTCCAAACTCTGGACATGAACTGGGGACCCCGATCAGAAACGATGTCCTCAGGCACACCGTAGTGCCGGAAGATATGGGTAAACAGAGCCTCCGCAGTCTGTAGGGCCGTAGGGAGACCGGACAACGGGATGAGACGGCAGGACTTAGAAAACCGATCCACAACGACCAGGATCGTGGTGTTTCCCTGAGACGGGGGAAGGTCGGTGAGAAAATCCACCGACAAATGCGACCACGGCAATTGTGGAACGGGGAGGGGCTGTAACTTCCCTCTAGGCAGGTGTCGAGGAACCTTGCTCTGAGCGCACACCGAGCAGGAGGAGACATAAAACCTCACGTCCTTGACCAAAGTGGGCCACCAGTACCTCCCCCTAAGACTCCGCACTGTCGTCTCGATACCAGGATGACCCGAAGAGGGTAGTGTATGGGCCCATCGAATCAAACGATCACGGACACCAAGCGGCACGTACTGAACACCTGCTGGACACTGAGGGGGTGCAGGTTCCAACCGTAATGCCCGCTCGATCTCCGTGTCCACCTCCCATACCACCGGTGCTACCAGACATGAAGCTGGAAGGATGGGAGTAGGATCGATGGACCGCTTCTCGGTGTCATAGAGACGGGACAGCGCGTCGGCCTTTGTATTAAGGGAGCTTGGCCTATAGGAAATCGTAAAACAAAATTGGCGCAGGGGCAGAGCTTCGATGGCGTGCCCGAGCGCTGTGATAGCACGGCTCCCACCCCAGCCTCAGACGCGTCCACCTCCACTATGAATGCCAATGAGGGGTCCGGATGAGCCAGCACGGGCGACTGAAGGCTCTGCCCGCCTCCGCTGACCAGCGCAAGAGCGCTGGTCCCCCCTTCGGCAGTGAGGTAATGGGAGCAGCCACCTGACCAAAACCCCGGATAAACCTCTGGTAGTAATTGGCAAACCCTGAAAACCACTGCACCTCCTTTACCGTGGTCGGAGTCGGCCAATTACGCACGGCTGTAATGCGGTCACACTCCATCACCACCCCAGAGGTGGAAATGCGATAACCCAGGAAGGAAACGGCTTGTTTGGAGAACACACATTTCTCAGCCTTGACGTACAGGTCATGCTCCAGCAGCCGCCCAAGTACCCTACGCACCAGAGACACGTGCGCGGCGCGTGTGGCAGAATAGATCAGTATAGATAGATCAGGTTAATAGATCAGTATAGATAGATCAGGTTAACACGTGCGTGTTAACCCTCACACGTGTTAACCCTCGCAAGGCTGCAGGCCCAGACGGCATTCCCAGCCGCATCCTCAGAGCATGCGCAGACCAGCTGGCTGGTGTGTTTACGGACATATTCAATCAATCCTTATCCCTGTCTGCTGTTTTCACATGCTTCAAGAGGGCCACCATTGTTCCTGTTCCCAAGAAAGCTAAGGTAACTGAGCTAAACGACTACCACCCCGTAACACTCACTTCCGTCATCATGAAGTGCTTTGAGAGACTAGTCAAGGACCATATCACCTCCACCCTACCTGACACCCTAGACCCACTCCAATTTGCTTACCGACCCAATAGGTCCACAGACGACGCAATCGCAACCACACTGCACACTGCCCTAACCCATCTGGACAAGAGGAATACCTATGTGAGAATGCTGTACATCGACTACAGCTCAGCATTTAACACCATAGTACCCTCCAAACTCGTCATCAAGCTCGAGACCCTGGGTCTCGACCCCGCCCTGTGCAACTGGGTACTGGAGTTCCTGACGGGCCGCCCCCAGGTGGTGAGGGTAGGTAACAACATCTCCACCCCGCTGATCCTCAACACTGGGGCCCCACAAGGGTGCGTTCTGAGCCCTCTCCTGTACTCCCTGTTCACCCACGACTGCATGGCCATGCACGCCTCCAACACAATCATCAAGTTTGCGGACGACACTACAGTGGTAGGCTTGATTACCAACAACGACGAGACGGCCTACATGGAGGAGGTGAGGGCCCTCGGAGTGTGGTGTCAGGAAAATAACCTCACACTCAACGTCAACAAAACAAAGGAGATGATTGTGGACTTCAGGAAACAGCAGAGGGAGCACCCCCCTATCCACATCGACGGGACAGTAGTGGAGAGGGTAGTAAGTTTTAAGTTCCTCGGCGTACACATCACGGACAAACTGAATTGGTCCACCCACACAGACAGCGTTGTGAAGAAGGCGCAGCAGTGCCTCTTCAACCTCAGGAGGCTGAAGAAATTCGGCTTGTCACCAAAAGCACTCACAAACTTCTACAGATGCACAATCGAGAGCATCCTGTCGGGCTGTATCACCGCCTGGTACGGCAACTGCTCCGCCCACAACTGTAAGGCTCTCCAGAGGGCAGTGAGATCTGCACAACACATCACCGGGGGCAAACTACCTGCCCTCCAGGACACCTACACCACCCGATGTCACAGGAAGGCCAGATTATCAAGTACAACAACCACCCGAGCCACTGCCTGTTCACCCCGCTATCATCCAGAAGGCGAGGTCAGTACAGGTGCATTAAAGCAGGGACCGAGAGACTGAAAAACAGCTTCTATCTCAAGACCATCAGACTGTTAAACAGCCACCACTAACATTTAGTGGCTGCTGCCAACATACTGACTCAACTCCAGCCACTTTAATAATGGAAATTGATGGAAATTATGTAAAAATGTATCACTAGCCACTTTAAACAATGCCACTTAATATAATGTTTACATACCCTACATTACTCATCTCATATGTATATGTATATACTGTACTCTATATCATCTACTGCATCTTGCCATCTTTATGTAATACATGTATCACTAGCCACTTTAAACTATGCCACTTCTGTTTATATACCCTACATTACTCATCTCATATGTATATGTATATACTGTACTCTATACCATCTACTGCATCTTGCCTATGCCGTTCTGTACCATCACTCATTCATATATCTTTATGTACATATTCTTTATCCCTTTACACTTGTGTGTATAAGGTAGTAGTTGTGGAATTGTTAGGTTAGATTACTCGTTGGTTATTACTGCATTGTCGGAACTAGAAGCACAAGCATTTCGCTACACTCGCATTAACATCTGCTAACCATGTGTATGTGACAAATAACATTTTATTTTATTTTATTTATATCATCGATATACACCACCACACCCTGCCCGTGCAGGTCTCTGAGAATCTCGTCTACGAAAGATTGGAAAACGGCTGGAGCATTCTTCAACCCATACGGCATGACGAGTTACTCATAATGGCCAGATGTGGTACTAAACGCGATCTTCCATTCATCTCCCTCCCGGATACGCACCAAATTATACGCACTCCTAAGGTCCAGTTTTGTGAAAAAACGCGCCTTGTGAAATGATTCCACCACTGTGGCGATGAGAGGTAGCGGGTAACTAAATCCCACTGTGATTGAATTTAGACCTCTATAATCAATGCACGGACGCAGACCTCCCTCCTTTTTCTTCACAAAAAAGAAGCTCGAGGAGACGGGTGACGTGGAGGGCCGAATGTACCCCTGTCCCAGAAATTCAGTGACATACAGTGGGGAGAACAAGTATTTGATACACTGCCGATTTTGCAGGTTTTCCTACTTACAAAGCATGTAGAGGTCTGTAATTTTTATCATATGTACACTTCAACTGCGAGAGACGGAATCTAAAACAAAAATCTAGAAAATTACATTGTATGATTTTTAAGTAATTAATTAGCATTTTATTGCATGACAAGTATTTGATCACCTACCAAACAGTAAGAATTCCGGCTCTCACAGACCTAAGAAGCCCTCCTGTTCTCCACTCATTACCTGTATTAACTGCACCTGTTTGAACTCGTTACCTGTATAAAAGACACCTGTCCACACACTCAATCGGCTATCTAAGGAGTGCACGGGGAAGGGTTGGTCTAGCGACACCAGGGGAAGCCTTAACGCGAGCCCACGATCCATAAAGTTCCCAGCTGCGCCTGAATTGACAAGCTCCTTATGCTGTAGAGAGGGAGAAAACTCAGAGAAATAAATTAGTAGGAAGATATGACCAACAGGGAGCTCTGGGTGAGTCTGGTGCTGACTAACCTGGGGTGAACGAGGAGTGCTCTGCCTGCCATCCCGACTCCCAGACGAGCTCCTCCAGCACCGATCGGCAGTGTGTCCTCTCTGACCACACCTGGTGCAGGAGGAGCCCCCTCCTCCGGTCCCCCTCGATGCGGCCCCCCCTAACTCCATGGGGATTGGAGCGGGAGGGCCTGGAGGTGGAACCAACAGGGCCCGTTCTGGACGCCCGCGGGCAGCCAGCAGGTTGTCTAGTCGGATGGACATGTCAATGCGTTTGTCGAAGGAGAGGTTGGCGTCCCGACAAGCTAGCTTCCTGCGGACGTCCTCCCGGAGGCTACAGCGATAGTGGTCGATCAGGGCCCTGTCGTTCCACCCCGACCCAGCGGCCAAGGTCCGGAACTCCAGCGCAAAGTTCTGCGCGCTCCTCGTCTCCTGTCGCAGGTGAAACAGCCGTTCACAACTCGGGGTAGTGATCCCTCGCCGAGTCTGGGCAATTCCACACTCCCTTGGCCCACTCCAGGGCTCGACCCGTCAGACAGGAGACGAGGACGCTCACGCTCTCCTCCCCTGAGGGTGTCGGACGAACGGTAGCCAGGTACAGCTCCAGCTGTAGTAAGAACCCCTGGCACCCAGCCGCCGTTCCATCGTACTCCCTGGGGAGCGCCAGACGCAGAGCACCGGATCCGGACGCCGTAGGAGGGGTAGGTGGTGCTGGTGGAAGAGGAGCTGGGGGTGAGGTAGGGAGGCCACTCCTCTCCCATCGGTCCATCCTCTCCATCATTTGGTCCATTGCCGACCCGATACGGTGGAGAATGGCCGTATGATGGAGAACTCGCTCCTCCATGGATGGGAGAGGAGTTGCCGCTGCTCCTGCTGACTCCATTTATGGTGCGGGATTCTGTCACAATCGCCTGGAGTGGTGGGTGCAGAGTCAAATGCAGAGAGCAGAGGATACTGGGGGAAACTGACTTTATTAGGATTCCCAAAACGAACGCCCAAAACAACAGGCCGAAAAATCGTCAGAAAATAGTCCGACCCAACACAGGGCGCAAACGGACAGGAACACAACACGCACAACCTGATTAACAGAAAAACAATCCCGCACAAAAACAGGCTTAAATAGACATGAATCAAGAAACAAAATAAGAGACAGGTGCAACCAATAAGACCAAACAGACAGAAAAGGGGACCGGTGGCGGCTAGTAGACCGGCGACGACGACCGCCGAGCGCCGCCCGAACAGGCAGGGGAGCCACCTTTGGTGGGAGTCGTAACAAGAGCAAACAAGCTTGCACAAAGCAATGCCATCCCAAAAGCTCTGAATAACACAACATAACAACACCAATTGTTCCCAGCCAGTCACACTGCTTCAGCACTCTCAACAAGAAAATTACAGTAGTGGCAGTAGTGAAATATTAATAGTTAAATGTATAAAATGTTCTATCTTCTCTGGTGACATAAAGCAGCTACAACAGTATCATGAACTACAAATATAGTATAGTATGTAACCCCTTAGCTGTGCTAAATGATGTAGAACCATTCAGATTTTTTAGGGAGTACTACAGCACCCTCGGCACCCCTACTTCAATGCTCAGAGTGGAGTAGGAAGAGGTTAAAATTGCATGCGTCTGTCTGGGATGCTAGGTTGTCGGGTCTGATTCACTGTCTTAATCATGATCCCTCAGGGCTGGAATTCATGTTACCAAAATAACCTTCTAACTCCATGCCTTCTGTTGACTCTCACTCTGGCACGCATGCACACACACACACACACACACAAAACACACACAGAAATCCCTCTCAGAAAACATCGTTATCCACTCTCTCTAAGTGATTTATTTTGTTTGATTTTGAGTTAAATCAAATTCCGTAATAAATCAGACAAGTAGGATAAATCAGAAATTCATCTTAGGACTGAAACCTCTCTGGCCCTTTTCTTCTATCTTCACAGGCCACTAACTGAGCCCCAAATGGCACCCTGTTCCCTGTATAGTGCTCTACTTTTGACCAGGGCCCATAGTGTATTATAAAAGGAATAGGGCGCCATTTGAGACGCATCCTCTATGTAAATATGAGCCAATGGGTTTGGAGTTTTCCCATTACCCTCAGCTCACCTCCCATCATCCTCCATCTGGACTGAAGATGCTCAGACGGCCTGTCTTATAAAGATGTAACGCACACGCACACACGCACGCACACACACACACACACACACACACACACACACACACACACACACACACACACACACACACACACACACACACACACACACACACACACACACACACACACACACACACACACACACACACACACACACACACACACACACACACACACACACACACACACACACACACACTCACCTGAGCTCCTCGAATATTTCTTTCACTTTCTCTCTCTCTCTAACTATAATCATTTACAGGCCATGTTCTGTGGCTTATTGAGATTATTATTATGCAGCTGCCCGCTCTCACTGCTCTCACTGCTCTCTCACTTGTCTAACCTCGCTAATGCAATGGAAAACGGTGGGATTGAGCTGTACATGTCTACTCCATACCCGTCTGATTCAGAGACGCTAATAGATACATTTTTTCTGGAGCTCATTCATTTAGATGTCATAAATGCCTCTTTCTCTTACGTTTTAGATTTAGATTTACGACGTCAGGTCATCGGGTCATGTTGGAGAGTGGGTTGAGTCAATGTCACTCAACAGAAGGGGACTGGTAAGAGGGAGGAATAAAGGTTCCTATCCGCATTAGTGTGAAGAAATAGCTCTATGAATTTGGATTTGAATAACTGAGATGTTTCAATATCACTCAGATAATATCTTCTGCGTGGATGAAGGGGTTGAGCTATTTTCCTCCTCAAATCACAATGTGCATTATCATATGCAGTAAACTGTAAACGTACAATCTGTTTTTCAAAACCCTGAACGTGTCACTTGGTAAGCTTGGAGGAATGTAACACACACAGTGGGTCTGTTTTCATAGAGGTGAGAAAAATGTCAATATTTTTGGTTATTTTTTACCCTGGCTGAGAAAGTTTGCCTCAAGCCCCATACCTCACCACCTGAGTATGTGAGTTTGTGGGTGTGTGAGAGAGATACACACAAACACTGGGTCAAACCTTACCCCTGATTGCACTTGGAGTGTTTTCAAATAACAGAGTCAGTAGGAAAATGTACTTTATCCTCTCACTCTTTTTGTGACGTTTTCCCAAAACTCTGTTAAATATCTGCTCCGAATTAAGATTCAAAGATGTCTGCAGAAATAATGGGGTGTCAGCTATGACATGACACGTTGAGTTAAAAAATATATATTTTGGTTCTTAAATTACAGTAAGTGAAGAGGATTTACACCCGGTAACAGAATTGCGGTAACAGACTTTCATCATGTGTCCCTGATCTGTACTACACATACATGCATAATTATGGATATAAATGTCGTTTATGTCTTTATGGTAATGTATCCTAATTAGGTAGACAAAGGTAGAAATATGCAGTTATCAGAACTCAGGATAAACCCAGATGCAGACAGCTAGAGTCACAGATGATTATTGACCCAAACAGGGGGCAGGCAAAACACAGGTCAAAGGCAGGCAGAGGTCTGTATTCCAGGGCAGAGTCAATAAGGTACAGTGCAGCAGGCAGGCTCGGGTTCAGGACAGGTAGAGGTTCGTAAATGGGTCAGTCAGGCAGGTACAGAACGGCAGGCAGGCTCGGGTTCAGGACAGGTAGAGGTTCGTAAATGGGTCAGAGTCAGGCAGGTACAGAACGGCAGGCAGGCTCGGGGTCAGGGCAGGCAGAATGGTCAGAACCGGGGGAAACTAGGAAAGAGAACTTGAGAAAGCAGGGAGACAGGAAAACACGCTAATAAGAACTGACAAGACAAACTGGCAACAGAAACAGAGGTACAGGTAGAAAAGTAGAAAGGTAGAAATACACTGGGGATAATGAGGAAGATGGGCGACACCTGGAGGAGGGTGGAGACAAGCACAAAGACAGGTAAAAAAAATCAGGGTGTGACAGCAATATCCTCCTTTGTAGCCAATTCAATTGCAGAAATGTCTTACTGATTTGGCAACATAATTTTGAGTTTTAATCAAATAATAATTAATAAACAAAATTGCTATCAGTGAAAACCCAAACTAATTGATAGGGCTACCTTTACTTGTTACTTCTGTGAACTTTCATTATCAACACTCCTCATGAGGTAGAACATTTTTGAAAATATCTTAATAGATAGATACAGTGCCTTCGGAAAGTATTCAGATCCCTTGACTTTTTCCACATTTTGTTAGGTTACAGCCCTTTTTCAAATTTGTATATATATTTCTTATATCCTCATCAATCTACAAACAATAACCCATAATGACAAAGCAGAAACTGTTTTTTGAACATTTTTGCAAATGTATTAAAATTAAATAACAGAAATACCGTATTTCAATATGTATTCAGGACTTTTGCTATTAGACTCGAAATTGAACTCAGATGCATCTTGTTTCCATTGATCATCCTTGAGACATTTCTACAACTTGATTGGAGTCAACCTATGGTAAATTCAATTGATTGGACATGATTTGGAAAGGCACACACCTGTCTATATAAGGTCCCACAGTTGACAGTGCATGTCAGAGCAAAAACCAAGCCATGAAGTCGAAGGAATTGTCCGTAGAGCTCCGAGACAGGATTGTGTCAAGGCACAGATCTGGGGAAGGGTACTAAAAAATGTCTGCAGCATTGAAGGTCCCCAAGAACACAGTGGCCTCCATCATTGTTAAATGGAAGAAGTTTGGAACCACCAAGACTTCCTAGAGCTGGCCGCCCGGCCAAATTGAGCAATCGGGGGAGAAGGGCCTTGGTCAGGAAGGTGACCAAGAACCCGATGGTCATTCTGACTGAGCTCTAGAGTTCCCCTGTGGAGATGGGAGAACCATCTCTGCAGAACTCCACCAATCAGGCCATTATGATAGAGTGGCCAGACGGAAGCCACTCCTCAGTAAAACGCACATAACAGTCCGCTTGGAGTTTGCCAAAGGCACCTAAATACTCTCAGAACATGAGAAACAAGATTCTCTGGTCTGATGAAACTAAGAGTGAACTATTTGGCCTGAATGCAAAGCATCACGTCTGGAGGAAACCTGGCACCATCCCTACAGTGAAGTTTGGTGGTGGCAGCATCATGCTGTGGGGATGTTTTTCAGTGGTAGGGACTGGGAGACTATTCAGGATCGGGGCAAAGATGAACGGTGCAAAGTACAGAGCGATCCTTGATGACAACCTGCTCCAGAGCGCTCAGGACCTCACACTGTGGCGAAGGTTCACCTTCCAACAGGACAACAACCCTAGACACACAGCCAAGACAACGCAGGAGTGTCTTCGGGACATGTCTCTGAATGTCCTTGAGTGGACCAGCCTGAGCCCCGACTTGAACCCAATCGAACAACTCTGAAGAGATCTGAAATTAGCTGTGCAGCAACGCTCCCCATCCAACCTGACAGAGTTTGAGAGGATCTGCAGAGAATAATGGGAGAAACTCCTCAAATACAGGGGTGCCAAGCTTGTAGTGTCATACCAAAGAAGACTCAAGGCACAATCGCTGCCAAAGGTGCTTCCACAAAGTACTGAGTAAAGGGTCTGAAAACTTTTTTAAAGAAGCAAACATTTCTAAAACCTTTTTTTGCTTTGTTATTATGGGGTATTGTGTGTAGATTGATGAGGATTTATTTATTTTAATGCATTTTAGAATAAGGCAGTAACGTAACAAATGTGGAAAAAGTCAAGGGGTCTGAATACTTTCTGAAGGAACTGCATGTAGGTTTTTGGTAATGGAATTTCAAGGTACAAGGCAATGTTTCTTAAACTTATAGAAGGTAGAACAAATGATCCTAAACTTAATATAAGTGTTGATATTAGTTAGGGGTCTTCAACATTGTGAGTTGAAGTATTTCTAATACCTTTTAAGACTTTTTCTGGTATGTTTTCTAAGACCCCTTTTCCAGCTTTTGACACGAAATCAAAGCTTTTGCTTATTCCCTTATTTTTAGGATGGACAATTATTGCAAATGCCTTAAAAAAACAGCTTTCATTTGACATCCAATTTGACATGCTCCAATGAAAAGGAAAGGAAAGGGAACCTAGTCAGTTACACAACTGAATGCATTCAACCGAAATGTGAACTTCACGTTGGGACTCATGGGTCCTTTTACACGGAAATGACTGTGTACACTTGCATCAGTAGTAGTAGTGGTGGTGGAAATGATTGGTAATGTAGAAATAACACAATATAATTCCTGTAGTAGCATATTTCCCTTTCCCTTCTCCCATCTCCTGTGACCATATGGTCCCATTGTCACGATCGTCTTCGTATTGTGAGAGAGAGGACCAAGGAGCAGCGTGATATAAATACATCTTCTTTATTTGAAGATGAAAAGAACACGAACACTAATACAAAACTAAACAAAAACAACAAACGACCGTGAAGCTACAAACGAAAGTGCATACACAAGCTACTAACGTCAAACATAGACAATTACCCACAACCTACCTAATGCCTTAAATATGGCTCCCAATCAGAGACAACGAAAGACAGCTGTCTCTGATTGAGAACCAATCCAGGCAACCATAGACTTACATAAACACCTACACTGAACACAACCCCATGAACTCTACAAAACCCCCTATACAGTACAAACACCCTAGACTAGACAAAAAACACACAAACATCCCCCATGTCACACCCTGACCTAAAATAATAAAGAAAACAAAGATAACTAAGGCCAGGGCGTGACACCCATATACAGTTGAAGTCGGAAGTTTACATACACCTTAGCCAAATACATTTAAACTCAGTTTTTCAAAATGTTTTACATTTAATCCTAGTAAAAATTCCCTGTTTTAGGTCAGTTATGATCACCACTTTATTTTAAGAATGTGAAATATCAGAATAATAGCAGAGAGAATGATTTATTTTAGCTTGTATTTCTTTCATCACATTCCCAGTGGGTCAGAAGTTTACATACACTCAATTAGTATTTGGTAGCATTGCCTTTAAATTGTTTAACTTGGGTTAAACATTTTGGGTAGCCTTCCACAAGCTTCCCACAATAAGTTGGGTGAATTTTGGCCCATTCCTCCTGACAGAGCTGGTGTAACTGAGTCAGGTTTGTAGGCCTCCTTGCACGCACACGCTTTTTCAGTTCTGCCCACAAATTTTCCATAGGATTGAGGTCAGGGCTTTGTGATGGCCACTCCAATACCTTGACTTTGTTGTCCTTAAGCCATTTTGTCACAACTTTGGAAGTATGCTTGGGGTCATTGTCCATTTGGAAGACCCATTTGCGACCAAGCTTAAAATTCCTGACTGATGTCTTGAGATGTTGCTTCAATATATCCACATAATTTTCCTACCTCATGATGCCATCTATTTTGTGAAGTGCACCAGTCCCTCCTGCAGCAAAGCACACCCACAAAATGATGCTGCCACCTCCGTGCTTCACGGTTGAGATGGTGTTCTTTGGCTTGCAAGCCTTCCCCTTTTTCCTCCAAACATAAAGATGGTCATTATGGACAAACAGTTCTATTTTTGTTTCATCAGACCAGAGGACATATTTCCAAAAAGTACGATCTTTGTCCCCATGTGCAGCTGCAAACCGTTGTCTGGCTTTTTTATGGCAGTTTTGGAGCAGTGGCCTCTTCCTTGCTGAGCGGCCTTTCAGGTTATGTCGATATAGGACTCGTTTTACTGTGGATATAGATACTTCTTTACCTGTTTCCTCCAGCATCTTCACAATGTCCTTTGCTGTTGTTCTGGGATTGATTTGCACTTTTCGCACCAAAGTACGTTCATCTCTAGGAGACAGAACGATTCTCCTTCCTGAGCGGTATGACGGCTGTGTGGTCCCATGGTGTTTCTACTTGCGTACTATTGTTTGTACAGATGAACGTGGTACCTTCAGGTGTTTGGAAATTGCTCCCAAGGATGAACCAGACTTGTGGATGTCTAAAAAAAATATTCTGAGGTCTTGGCTGATTTCTTTTCATTTTCCCATGATGTCAAGCAAAGAGGCACTGAGTTGGAAGGTAGGCCTTGAAATACATCCACAGGTACACCTCCAATTGACTGAAATGATGTCAATTAGCCTTTCAGAAGCTTCTAAAGCAATGACATTTTCTGGAATTTTCCAAGCTGTTTAAAGGCACAGTCAATTTAGTGTATGTAAACTTCTGACCCACTGGAATTGTGATACAATGAATTATAAGTGAAATAATCTATCTGTAAACAATTGTTGGAAAAATTACTTGTGTCATGCACAAAGTAGATGTCCTTTCCGACTTGCCAAAACTATAGTTAGTTAACAAGAAATGTGTGGAGTGATTGAAAAACGAGTTTTAATGACTCCAACCTAAGTGCATGTAAACTTCCGACTTCAACTGTATGAGGAGGACACAACGGCATATGGAATGATGCCCTAGAGACATGACCAGAGCATATTCTCTTTCCAATGAGACTCAGTGAAAGAGCAGGGAAATGCTGTGAATCGATGCAAGGCTTTGTAGTTTACTAAACATATACAAATCCTGAGCACATGCAGGAAAGTGTTGTGACACGATGCAGAACTTTGTAGCATAAATAAAACCTATAGAGGTCCTATCTATGTGTATATTTCTATGAAGAGACCTGACAAGAGAATATATGCACCATTGTGGCCTCTAAAGGAATTTTCATTTTAGTTCTGTGTGTTGGATCTCTTCTTTGAGTGAGCTAATGAGTATCTGCCTGTAGGTTTAGAGAATTTTAAGGAAGAATGGGAACTCATTACTTGAACTATATGTCATACCAACGTCATGATATTGAGGAATTTGCCTACAGGTATAGATAGAGCTTTAATTAATCTACACCATGCAGATGACACGTGTACTGTGTCATAGGCCAGGGAAGGCCAGGAGCATGTTATGATCCTATACAGTATGCTAGATCATATAAAAGCGGCAATGCTGCTTGATACTGAAGTTGACAATAATAACAATTCCTCCATGTTACATTAGAGTCATTTAGCAGACACTCTTATCCAGAGCGCCTTACAGTAGTTAGTGCATTTCATACATTTTCATACTGGAATCGTACCCACCACACTGTTGTTGCAAGCTCCATGCTCTACCAATTGAGCCACACGTTTATTTCTTGGTTCATTCTTCAGTCATGCAAACATACAGAGGTATCTGAAGCCGTCTGAAAAAAAGAAATGACTTGCGTGATGGGTTTCATATTGTGCCTGCAAATTAGGAGCAGTTGTCGGACACACTCCTCGCACTCCTCAGATTCTCTTTATTTCTGTGTCATTTCAATATTTAATTGGTGAGCTTTTCCATAATACACGCTCCATAACCAGAGAAGAGGAAGCAGCACAGCTGTCGAGCGCTGGAGGGTGAAGCGGCGGCACACACACATACGTATGCAGGCACGCACACAAACACACAGACGCAGACGTGCACGCATGTAAACAGCACACACACACACACACTTTCTCTCGATTTCACTATCCCCCCTCTTTAGTTTTCACTCTCTTGCTTTGTCTCAATTTCATTACATATTTCTGCCTCTCTCTCACACAAACACATGTGCGCATATGCACGCACACACACAAGCTAATAGAGGACTTTTAGGATTGATTAAAATAACAAATACGATAAAGAGAGTTTTCACTGTTCTGATTCTTCCCACATCATTATTCACTCCTCTGCTGTTTGCGAAACATTTGAAACAAGAGCAAAACTTCCAAATTATGTTAAGTTGTTTTCTGGCAGTGGCATTTTGGCAAAGAGGACAAATCAATACCAGACCTATAAAACCCACTGAAGAGGAACTAAATAGTCATTTCACTTCACATCAAATCCTCATAAATAAGTTTTCCTCCATTAAATATTCCCTGCGTCAACATTATCAATCAATTGGAGTAACAACAAACCAACTGAAAGTATAATTAAAAAAATATGTTTTAAGTGAGAAGTAGGCATTGGTCTGAAGCCAAAAAAGAAAGGAAATTCATGATGTCTACTCTACCAAGGTCTTCCAGCACACAGCTTTGACCTACTATAGGAGCTCTGTTGGTCTATTGTACTTCAAATAATGTGTAAACAGGTGGCTTAGCATTAAAACCTTCTCAAATAGCCATATTCTGCACCCACAATAATGTAATTTGTACTGCGTACAAGTGAAAGTATTGGATTCTTCACACACCACACTAATCCCATTCCACTACCCTTTAAAGCTTTTTTTAAGTATAGGAAAGCAAGCTTTGCTCTTATACTTACAAGACCATTATGCTCGAGTGAGCGAGCTGTTTTTTCTTGTAGTCATGTGGTGCCTGTCTGTATTTCCTTAAATCTTTATTTCAACAATACATGTCATTTTTTTGGTTACTAGGTGCCCAACATAACAACCATTAGCTATCCTGTGTAACACTGACATACGTTTTGAAAACATGGTCCTGTTTGGTCAATTGCTGTGCTGATCAATGGGCAGTACTGTATATTAAAGAGGTGGGACCAAGTCACTGTTATTCGAGTCACAAGCAAGTCTCAAGTCATAAGGTCCAAGGGTCAAAAGTCGAGTGCCAAGTAGAATGGGTCGAGTCTCGATTCAAGTTCAAGTCGTGCATTCTAAGAGCAAGTCAAGTCTTTTTTTTCAAGGCAAGTTTAAAAAAAAATATATAGGCAATGACTTGTTCAACTACAAATCTGTGTCTATTTATTGAGGCTACCAAACAGCCCCTTTCATTATTTTGTCTACAACACATTTAGATTATGTAATAATTAACTTTGACAACAAATTCCAAACGCGAGCTTCATAAGTAAGTAATCTATTTTAAGCAATGTTGACATACCAATAACAGTAAGCCTATGCTAGTAATTATTGCTTGATTGACAGTATGCTGGTCCAATCAGAGGGTCGAGTGTGCCTTTCATTAGCCAATCAGTTTTTTTTTTCAAGTGCAACTCTGTGCAACAAAATTTATGACAAAACGTTACAAAACCAGGCCAGATCATTTCAAGTAATCGGTCTCAAGTCAAATCCAAGTCCCGAGTCTTGAGGATCCAAGTCTCAAGTTATTTTATTTTCTATCAAGTGGAGTCTCAAGTCATCAAATCTGTCAAATGAATATGTAGCTTAAAGTTATGTGTATTTGTATTTTTTAAGGTAATTTGTACATGTAGGTAGGGCTAAATCTAATGTTAAGGTAAGATTTGAATGCAGAAAGCTGATCCGAGAGCAGCGATGCCTTCTTTGGAACCTATCAGTATCAACACATGCTCTAACAACGCACTTATTGAACGTTCCCCCTATGTGGTGTTTTGGGAAAAGCATGTGATTACTTCGGGTCATTATAGAAACGATGCATTGTTAAAACACTCGTGAGCTTAAGTTCCATCGCTATAGGGAAACCGGACCCAGGCTATTACTTTCATAGACATGGCTATTTGCATATGGATTCTCCCTTTAAAGAGGGGAGGAGGGTGGATATCAACAGCTACTTTACATTATGCACATACCAGTTCCTGTAAGTGACTCTCATATTACTAAACAGGTTGGCTGAGTGAGAATTTGGAAACCCCCCCCCCCCCACAAATCCGGGGGAGTCCCCCTAGACTCCCCTCCAGTTTTTTACTTCACATTAAGGGGACCTACGCCAACATGTTTTGTGGTCCTGTTTGGACAGTTTTTTTGGGTGGCCTTGATTTCAATGTCCACGGACGGTACTCCCTTAAAAGACGGCACTTCGCTACAAGTGACTTTTCGTATCAGGTTAGGAGAGCATTCTCGAAACATGCTGTAGACGTCTATGTCTGGTTCAAATTTGGTCCCCATTTCCGGACTGGCCTTGATTTGGCCTAAACATAGATGTCTATGTTTGGTTTAGATTTGGTCCGGACTTTATTTTAACGTCTACAGACGTCCAAGTCTGAACCAATCATAGACATCTATGTTTCACAAGTTTGGACAGCACATTACAGTACAGTAGAGTACTGGTTCTCAAACCTCTCCATGGGGAACCCAGTCCGTTCCATGTAATTGATCTATTCCAGAGCTAGCACACCTGACTCAATTTGTCATCTAGCTCCTGCATAGCTAGTTCAGAGCTACAGCAACATTTTGAAACTTCTGGGGCTCCCCGAGGAGAGGTTTGAGAACCACTGCAGTAGAACACTGCAGAGTGCATTACAGTAAAAAAAAGTAGAGAAATGATTTTCAATATTCATTCAGAACTGAAAATGTACCTGATTTCAACATCCGGGAAATATGTATTTTCCACTTCCGGACAATACGTGTTTTCAATGTCAGGAAAATACACATTTTCAACATCCGTAAAAAAAACCTACCTTCAACATCCGGAAAATACATATTTTAAACTTCCTGAAAATGTGTATTTTCACCTTTCAATCAGAACCTAAAATTAACCTAACTTCAACTTCTGGAAAATACATATTGTAAACTTATTTTTGCTTACAAACTGAAAAGTAATTTGAGCCAGCACAAATTTGTATGAAAATGTCATTGACAGAGGAGGGTGTACTGAATTAATAAATCGTAAGGTAAGGGCTGGAAATTGTTCTGGATGCTCGAACAGCGATGTGTCGGCCTCGATCTAGCTAATTATCAAGCCAGCTAGCATGTGTACACACTGCAATGCACAGCCTTTGCGCTACTTGCATGTGCATTGGCCGAGATAGATTCATTAAAGCTGTTTCTTAGAAAGACATTTTGTTTTATCAGCTACAGTTTGTGTTGTAACTTGTGAGATACTGGTCTTGGTTGAGGAAAGGTAGGCTAGCTAGCAGTGTTTGTGCTGAAACTGACATCTGGCTACACACGTAGCTATCTAGCCAGTAAAACTGTATTTTGCCATAGTAGCTAGATAAATGAGCAGGGCCTATTGCATGAAATGTATCATAAGTTAGCAGTGTGGCAGTTTCCCAAAGTTTGGTGTCGACTATGAACTTTACTTAGCTAATTAGCTAAGCATAGCTTTATGGAAGAATGTAACTTACTGTAGCTAGCTAGGATATATTGTCAACATTGATTGTGGTGCACAGCTATGGTACTACAGTCTTGTTTGCTTGCAGCTACTAACTAGCTGGCTAGCTAACTGGCTATAGCAGCCAAGGACGTTCCCTAGCTTATTTGTTTGTGATCTGATTTAGTTTACACAGATGTCTTCAGCCATATGGAAAAACCTTCCATTGCAAAATATACCTAGCTAGCTAGCTTCCTTTGCTTGTAGCTTTCTTCTCATCTGACTGGTGTTAGCTATCTAGCTACAGCTGCTCAGTGCAGGCTCCTCAGGGGAGGAAGGGGAGGACCATCCTCCACATTTAAGTGATCCTTTTTAGATAAAATTATACTAAATATAATAACGTCACCAAATAAATTATTTAAACATACTGTTTTGCAATGAATGTTTACAGTAGCCTCAACAGCACTCTGTAGGGTAGCACCATGGTGTAGCCGGAGGACAGCTAGCTTCTGTCCTCGTCTTGATACAGTGACCTCAATACAAACCCTAGGAAACTCATGGTTTTCACCTCCTTCCATAGACTTACACAGTAATTATAACAATTTATGGAGGACATCCTCCAACCTATCAGAGCACTTGAACTGACATGTTTTCCACCCATTTAAAGGAGCAGAGAATTAATCTAGTACTGAAAGCATAAGCTACACCTAGCTAGCACTGCAGTGCATAACATGTGGAGAGTAGTTGACTCAAAAAGAGAGAAAGACAATAGTTTAACAGTTTTGAACTTTCATTTCTTAAAATATGAAGGAGAAGATAGAGAGAGATTTCTTTTTTTTTTCACTGTCAGTTTCACTTACTTTAGCCTATTCAAACACCCTGCCCAAACGGAGGGATGCTATGTTTGCTAGCTGGTTATGAATATCCAGCACAACATTGGAACACTTCCAAGTCAAGGTAAGCTTTTGGTTTTACAAATGTGTTGCCACCGGGGTCCGCCAGTGTAACTGTTGCTATACACTAACATTACTGCATGATTGTAGCGGGTTTACAAACGCATTGGGTCTATTAGCTATGTTGACTATGACATTACTTTAGCTAATATGGTGATGACGATGTAGGCTGTGTGTAGAGGTTATGATATGATTTGGCTTGGAAAGTTTTTTTCGACTGGTTACATAACGCTGATGTGTTGTGCATTGAAGTCCACAAACGAAGGGAAAAAGTGAGAGGAGGAGAGCGCATAGATGCGAGAAGGAATACAGGGGTGGCTAAAAAAAGTGAACTGTGTTTACGAGTGATCAGGGGTGTATTCATTCTGCCAATCCTGATGAAAAACTTTTCTTAAATGGAAGCAAATGGAATGAAACAGAAAAACTCTTGTTTGCTACTTTTGGACTAATGATTACACTCTAGATCAGCTAGATGCAGGAAAGAGTGTGCAAGGTGGTTTTGAATGTGTCACTCTCTGTCCATGTGTCACTGTCTGTCACCTACATTTTTTATCTCGACCAGTGTGCACTTACTTTGTAAACTTTCATTCATAGGCTAGATTGTGGCAACCTCATGATGGGTGTAGGTAAAATGTGATTATCATGTAGTACTCTAAACCTATCGATGTTACGTTGAACTGGGTGAATGGAATATGAACAGCAGTCATCCAATACGCTTTAATAGAAATAAGGCCATGCTCATCAAAAAAATAAAAAATAACTTAAACGGCACCGACCGCCACTGCAGCTACTAGCCAGCTGTTAGCTAGCTGATGCTGTTGCGCGGCAACCAAGTGGCTTGTACCTGGTTTAGAACTCTGAGATACAGCTGAGATGTTAGCATTATCAGAAATGAGAAATGCTACAAAAAGGTAGCACATCATTGGTTCTTAATGGACAGAAATTAACATGTTGAGAGCGATACATTTAATATAAACGTTTGCACCTACCAGATGTGTAAAAAGTACCCAATTGTCATACTTGAGTTAAAGTAAGGATAGCTAAATAGAAAATTACTCAAGTAAAAGTGAGCCACCCAGTAAAATACTACTTGAGTTAAAATCTAAAAGTATTTGGTTTTAAATATATAGTAAGTGTCAAAAGTAACTCTAATTGCTAAAATATACTTAAGTATTAAAAGTGAAAGTATTAATAATATTAAGCTAACCAGAAGGCACCATTTTTTAAAATGTAAATGTACGGATAGCCAGGGGCTATCTCCAACACTCGGACATCATTTACAAATGAAGATATGTGTTTAGTGAGTCTGCCAGATCAGAGGCAGTAGGGATGACCAGGAATGTTATCTTGATAAGTGTGTGAATTGGACCATTGTCCTCTACTGCTAAGCATTCAAAAAGTACTTTTGGGTTTCAGGGATGTATGGAGTAAAAATTGCATTATTTTCATTAGGAATGTAGTGGAGTAAAAGTTGACAAATATAAATAGTGAAGTAAAGTACAGATACCCCCCAAAACTACTTAAGTAGTACTTTAAAGTAGTTTTACTTTACTTTACTTTACAAACTTACAAACTTTGTCAGACATTTTTTTTAAAGTTCAATGGTCTAGGTAGGCGCAGAAAATACTCTAAAAACTAGATTGCTAATGACCCTGTTAAAAAATCTGGTATGTGGTTCTCAGTAACTGCCGGACGGCTGATGAGGAGAGGCAGGGAGTGTGTTGTGTACCTCCAAATTGATTTGTGAATTTTCTTTGAGATTGGTGTCATATTGGCTTAGAGATGATGGTAGGGAGATTTGAAATTTACATTGAGCTTCAACCAATGCCATAATATTGGGGGCTACCACAATAATAGATGGAGATAATATTTGGCTTGAGGGAGAAGAAAAAAAATCACTGGGGGAAAAAGTCTTTAGACAATTGAAATATGAAAGTACGTCATATGGTACAAATGGAAAGGATAATTGACTGTGAAAAAGCAAACAAATCTACAAATGGAAAGGATAATTGACTGTGAAAAAGCAAACACATCTACGTGTACTCATTCATATGAAGAGCTCTCAAACCATTAAGTGCCATTCACCGTGTCTACACCACAGCCTGCTACCTAACCAACACAAGAGCGCAACAGGCTAGGGCCACTCAACTAACACAACCTGATTGAGAG
Organism: Salvelinus alpinus; assembly: GCF_045679555.1. Lineage (NCBI taxonomy): Eukaryota > Metazoa > Chordata > Actinopteri > Salmoniformes > Salmonidae > Salvelinus > Salvelinus alpinus. The sequence continues at coordinate 38,811,168 of NC_092096.1, read as the reverse complement.
CACTGCATGCAAATGGGTCTGCGAAAGATAATTTCCTCTCCAAAATGCCAAGAGCACACAATAACAAACAAGATTGGGAAAAAAATTGAAGTTATCCCAACGTGCTCCTAGGCTTTTGAGGGCGTTCAGGCTGAAAAGGATGTGTCCTATTTGCGAGGTACCCCACTGACCCAATGTCTCCATGAACTTGAATAATAACAAAGGGCCTGCAGACACAGGGAGCGAAAATTAGATTGTTATGACAGCACATTGAGGGTAACCTGGACCTTTTGATGTAGTTTTATAATGGAGTAGAATAAATAGAGCTGCTGTGTGAATAAGCTCCATCCCCCTGCAGCGTGGAAGGGAGAAGGGAGAGGAGAAAGAGAGCTGGTAGAGAGGGAAGAGCAGTAATGTGTTTTAGATGGGACTGCGTTATTTGTTTGACCAATGTCATGTGACATCACACCACCTATTGTTGGAGTTGAGTAGAAATTTCTCTGCACACCGCCTAGTAAATTATAACTTTTCCATTTTATAGCCCTATATCGAAACTAAACTATGCATTTGAGGAATATTCTATGTATGTGACATTGGCAAGCCTGCACAGATTCGAAACAAACACCTAGTCATTTAATACAATATTCAACATAGAACTTTGTTATTATCTGGAGGATAATGAGTAGCATTATAATACGAGGGGAAAGTTCCCCCATTAGACAGAACAGTCAGATCAAATTTCCCCTTCATGTAATCCTTAAACACGTCAGACACACTAAAAGTATAGCTGCAGGCTGTTTGAGTTGGAACGCAATGACTTGTGCACACAGGGAACAAATGTGCTTCTGTGTTGTGTTGTTCTTTACAGAGGTCAATAGAAGTCTGCATCCCAAATGGCACCCTATACAATACATAGTACACTGGGCCCTGGTCAAAAGTAGTGCACTATGTATGGAATTCGGTGCCGTTTCAAGAGGCAGCCCGACTTTAGAGACAGCTTGACACATTGTGCGTAAGGATAGCTCGGATAGCTCCATAGTGGCTTGGGATTATGCCTATACATTATACTATAGATAAATACTGCTGGCAGTGGGAACATCGTTTTTCCTGGTTGCATTATATTCTACATAAAGGAGGAAAGTGCCTGCCATCATAATGCAATTATTTGCCTTTCCATTGACAGAAACAGAATGCGAGGGAATCAAGTATGGCAGAGAGACAGAGTAAGAAACGGAGAGAAGAGAGATATAGAAAAAAGAGAGCTAGAGGGAGAGACAAATAGAACAGAGAGATAGAGAAGAGAGAGAAAGCAGATTTGTCAAGTCAGAATTTTCAGATGACTTACAGAGGTTATCAGGCTACTGATTCAGTATGCCTCATATACAGTGTGTATATACAGTATGCACTTTTAAGTTTGCCAGAGACAATAGTTATGGATGAACAAAAGCTTTCGGATTAATATAAAATGCACAGAAGAAAGAAAGTGAAGGAGAAAGAGACAGTATCACATCAGTCTCTTGTCAAGGAGCATCAGAGAAATGTTCTGTCGTTGATCTGAATCTCTGAATGGTGGTTTCGGTATCTTGTTCTCTGAATGTCATCCCATTACATTACTGTCAATGCGGTCTCCAACATGTGCACAGACATGATAGTGTCTAGTGTTAGTAGGTGGAATGGAGAGTGACGGAGTATAGGATCACTAGCTTGACATATCCTCATCTGTCAGCCCTCTCAGATCCCTGCTCTGTGGATGGGTGGAGAGTGAACAATAGCACTGCAGCAGGCAATGGCATCACAAACAGCAGTATGCCTCAGGCCTAGACACTGATCTCAGGTCAGTTTGCATTCCCCCCCTCTAATGCTTAAGGTTGGGATCTGTGTGTATCCCAGCTGATCCTAGATCTGTGCCTAAGGGCATCTTCAACAATGAGTAACACCTGTAACATCTGCCCCTGCAGGATGCCACTGCAACCACAAGGGGGACTTTTCACCATTATGATTGATAGGGGGCTTCAAAGGGCAAGAGTAAGCTAGTGCTTACTGATTTCTGCTTTGATCCTTCCCCTATTGTCTGGCCTCTGCCCAACCATCCCTGTTTCTCCTGGATCTTTGGCTCTGGGTCAGAATAGAACAGACTTCACATTAATCATTTACAGACAGAAGTTTCTGAATGACTAGATGAGCCAGAATACCAGCAGTAGGGAGTAACAATACAGAATACAGTAAAGCAGTTTGGGATCGGTTGGGATTGAATAGATGGAGATGTTCACTAAGGATGATGAGTTATTCCAGGCATTTTTGGGGTGTGTAAAAATGTGTCTTAATACAGTATCTTTGGAAAGTATTCAGACCCCTTGACATTTCCCAAATTTTTTTACGTTACAGCCTTGTCCTAAGATGTATTAAATTGTTTTTCCACCTCTTCAATCTACACACAATATCCCATAATGACAAAGCAAAAACAGATTTTTAGAATTTTTAGCAAATTTATTAAAAACAAAAAACGGAAATAACACATTTACATAAATATTCAGTACCTTTACTCAGTACTTTGTTGAAGCACCTTTGGCAGCGATTACAGCATAGAGCCTTTTTGGGTATGTCGCTACATGCTTGGCACACGTGTATTTGGGAAGTTTCTCCCATTCCTCTCTGCAGATCCTCTCAAGCTTTGTCAGGGGGAGCGTTGCTGCACAGCTATTTTCAGGTCTCTCCAGAGATGCATGATCGGGTTCAAGTCCGGGCTCTGGCTAGACCACTCAAGGACATTCAGAAACTTGTCCCGAAGAACCTTCTGCGTTGTCTTGGCTGTGTGCTTAGAGTTGTTGTCCTGTTGGAAGGTGAACCTTCACCCCAGTCTGAGGTCCTGAGCGCTCTGGAGCATGTTTTCATCAAGGATCTCTCTGTACTTTGCTCACTTAATCGTTGCCTCAATCCTGACTAGTCTCCCAGTCCCTGCCGCTGAAAAACATGCCCACAGCATGGTGCTGCCACCACCATGCTTCACTATAGCAATGGTGCCAGGTTTCCTCCAGACGTGACGCTTGGCATTAAGGCCAAGCGAATCTTGGTTCTTATGGTCTGAGAGTCTTTAGGTGCCTTTTGGCAAACTCCCAGCAGGCTGTCATGTGCCTTTTACTGAGGAATTGCTTCCGTCTGGCCACTTTACCATAAAGGCCTGATTGGTGGAGTGCGGCAGAGATGGTTGTCCTTCTGGAAGGTTCTCCTGTCTCCACAGAGGAACTATAGAGCCCTGTCAGAGTGACCATTGGGTCACCTCCCTGACCAAGGCCATTCTCCCCAGATTGCTCAGTTTCAAACTTCTTCCATTTAAGAATGATGGAGGCCACTATGTTCTTGGGAACCTTCAATGCTGTAGAATTTTTTGGTACCCTTCCCCAGATCTGTGTCTTGACACAATCCTGTCTTGGAGCTCTACGGACAATTCCTTTGACCTCATGGCTTGGATTTTGCTCTGACATGCAATGTCAACTGTGTGACTTTATGTAGACAGGTTTGTGCCTTTCTAAATGTGCCTTTCTAAATCAATCAGAATTTAGCACAGGTGGACTCCAATCAAGTTGTAGAAACTTCTCAAGAATGATCAATGGAAACAAGATGCACCTGAGTTCAATTTCGAGTCCCATAGCAAAGGGTCTGACTACTTATGTAAATAAGGTATTTCAGATTTTTTAAATACATTTTCAAACATTTCAAACTTGTTTTCGCTTTGTCATTATGGGGTATTGTGTGTAAATCGATGAGGATTTTTATTTATTTAATCCATTTTAGAATAAGACAGTAACCTAACAAAATGTGGAAAAAGTCAAAGGGTCTGAATACTTTCCAAAGGCACCGTATACGGTTGAAGTCGGAGGTTTACATACACTTAGGTTGGAGTCATTGAAACTCGGTTTTCAACCACTCCACAAATCTCTTGTTAACAAACTATAGTTTTGTCAAGTCGGTTAGGACATCTACTTTGTGCAAGTCACAAGAAATTATTCCAACAATTGTTTACAGACAGATTATTTCACTTATAATTCACTGTATCACAATTGCAGTTGGTCAGAAGTTTACATACACTAAGTTGACTGTGCCTTTAAACAGCTTGGAAAATTCCAGAAAATGATGTCATGGCTTTAGAAGCTTCTGATGGGCTAATTGACATCATTTGAGTCGATTGGAGGTGTACCTGTGGATGTATTTCAAGGCCTACCTTCAAACTCAGTGCCTCTTTGCTTGACATCATGGAAAATCTAAAGAAATCAGCTAAGACCTCAGAAAAAAAATGTAGACCTCCACAAGTCTGGTTCATCCTTGGGAGCAATTTCCAAATGCCTGAAGGTACCACGTTCATCTGTACAAACAATAGTATGCAAGTATAAACACCATGGGACCACACAGTCATCATATCGCTCAGGAAGGAGACTCGTTCTGTCTCCTAGAGATGAACGTACTTTGGTGCAAAAAGTGCAAATCAATCCCAGAACAACAGCATAGGACCCTGTGAAGATCCTGGAGGAAACAGGTACAAAAGTATCTATATTCACAGTAAAACGAGTCCTATATCGACATAACCTGAAAGACCGCTCAGCAAGGAAGAGGCCACTGCTCCAAAACTGCCATAAAATTGCCAGACTACAATTTGCAATTGCACATGGGGACAAAGATCGTACTTTTTGGAGAAACGTCCTCTGGTCTAATGAAACAAAAATAGAACTGTTTGTCCATAATGACCATCGTTATGTTTGGAGGAAAAAGGGGGAGGCTTGCAAGCCGAAGAACACCATCCCAACCGTGAAGCACGGAGGTGGCAGCATCATGTTGTGGGGGTGCTTTGCTGCAGGAGGGACTGGTGCACTTCACAAAATAGATGGCATCATGAGGCAGGAAAATTATGTGGATATATTGAAGCAACATCTCAAGACATCAGTCAGGAAGTTAAAGCTTGGTCGCAAATGGGTCTTCCAAATGGACAGTGACCCCAAGCATGCTTCCAAAGTTGTGGGAAAATGGCTTAAGGACAACAAAGTCAATGTATTGGAGTGGCCATCACAAAGCCCTGACCTCAATCCCATATAAAATATGTGGGTAGAACTGATAAAGCGTGTGCAAGCAAGGAGGCCTACAAAGCTGACTCAGTTACACCAGCTCTGTCAGGAGGAATGGGCCAAAATTCACCCAACTTATTGTGGGAAGCTTGTGGAAGGCAACCTGAAACTTTTGACCCAAGTTAAACAATTTAAAGGCAATGCTACCAAATACTAATTGAGTGTATGTAAACTTCTGACCCACTGGGAATGTGATGAAAGAAATACAAGCTGAAATAAATAATTCTCTCTGCTATTATTCTGACATTTCACATTCTTAAAATAAAGTGGTGATCCTAACTGACCTAAAACAGGGAATTTGTACTAGGATTAAATGTCAGGAATTGTGAAAAACTGAGTTTAAATGTATTTGGCTAAGGTGTATGTAAACTTCCGACTTCAATTGTATTCTGATACCATCTGCGGTTGAAGATGCGTACATAGTATGAGACTGAGATTCTACGATGACAGCCAGTTAGTAAATGTATTCTGTAATCATATCACTGGCATTTTCTCTCTTTGGTGCAGCTGAGAGTGGAGTTTTTACTCAGTGCATTAGAGAGTGAACTCTCTCTCTCATAGCCATTACCTCCAAGTGTGTCATGCCCTTCTAGAGAATTATCTATATTCCAGCTCTCTAATTCCTCCTTCACTGTGAGCACAAGGACGTCTGTCGCCACCGCAGACAGTGGCTGTGCTGTTGTTCAAGGGGTTATTAATTGTTTAAGAGATTATTATCTCATTACAGTGGGCTGAGGAATGGGGATGGCATGTGGTTACTGTGATTAATGCTGAGTTTATGTGTTCCTGATTAATTCTGAAGGAAACAACGGGGCCACATATGATATGATCAGTTACAGGAGGGAAGAAAAGGGCCAGATGATAATAATCAAATCAAATGTTATTTGTCACATGCACTGAATACAGCAGGTGTAGACCTTACAGTGAACTGCTTACAAGCCCTTAACCAGCAATGCACTTTTAAGACAAATAAGTGTTAAAGTATTTACTGAAATTAACTGAAATTAAATAAAATAAAAAAGAAGAAAATAGAAAAATAACAAATAATTAAAGAGCAACAATAAAATAACAGTAGCGAGGCTATATACAGGTTAGTTGAGATAATATGTACATGTAGGTAGAGGTAAGAGAGAGAACAGTCCATGTCTAGGGTGGCTGGAGTCTTTGGCAATTTGTAGGGCCTTCCTCTGACACTGCCTGGTATAGAGGTCCTGGATGGCAGGAAGCTTGGCCCCAGTGATGTGCTGGGCCTTCTAGATTTCATAACTTTTAATACCTTGTAATCTACAGCGTGCTGCCTGAACAGATGCATTTACATATTTACATTTAAGTCATTTAGCAGACGCTCTTATCCAGAGCGACTTACAAAAATTGGAAAGTTCATACATATTCATCCTGGTCCCCCCGTGGGGAATGAACCCACAACCCTGGCGTTGCAAGCGCCATGCTCTACCAACTGAGCCACACGGGACCGTGTGGCCTCCTAGGTTTAATGGGTTAGGCTTTTACAGGAAATACAAAATGGTTTAAAAGGAAATAGGCCAAAAGGCTCAGTGATGCTGTGTTATAGTCCTGATGAAAGGGAGAAGGCCTATATTTGATCAAATATTCAATTTATATTCCATTTAATTTAAACACTCACCATGCAATGAAAATTGTGTATTAACTAATTACATTTATAGAAATGAGAACTAATGTACTGATCACAGAACTATGATGAGAATACGCCTATTCCCACATTCCTTATAATATATATTGCATTGCTCTAGAGCTCTGAGCGTGTTGAAAACCCCTCTCCTGCAGCGGTGCCAACACACCAGCAGCGTTTAGAGATGAGCACCATAATTCATGAGAATAATTGGAGCATTTAAACCAAACCTGGGACCAATCCAGAGCCGACAGATACAGGTCAGAGTGGTTAGCTGTTAGGGGAGCAGAGCGAGAGGATGAGGGGGAGAGAGGGGGAGAGAGAAAGGAGGGGGAAAGAGAGAGGGACAGAGAGAGAGTGTGTGAGAGAGAGAGAGACAGGTGATGACAGATCTGTTCCAAAAGAGGGTTGTGATTGACTGAGCCTCTCTTGCTCTCTCTCTCTCTCTCTCTCTCTCTCTCTCTCTGTCTCCATCCTGAAGCCTGGAGCCTCACAGCAGAGAGCCAGGAGCTGCAACACGGGTCAGACTCACAGCAGAGAGCACGGTCAGAGCACACAGCTGGCACTGATATGTCACAACATATTGGGTGCGTATGTATATGTTCTAATACATACAGTACATAAACATGTTCACAACACAAATTCATATTCCTTTGGAAAAAATATCCATATAAATCTGAATATACAGTGGGTGTGAAATGATTGGCACCCTTGATGAAGATGAACAAAAAAAGACTGTATAAAATATTTTATGCAAATACTGAGCTATGTTGCATGCTATATAAAAAAGGGAAATTAAATTATTTATACTATAAAAATTTGGTTATTTTCTGCGTATGCCTCATTATTTCAAGGCCAAACCCACCACCGCAGTGTGCGTTGCCAAAGAGCTCTATTTTCATGTGATCCAACAAATGTAAACATCTAGAGTTTGCTAAAAGGCACTGGGAATTGGATTGGAATCGTTGCTATGGTCAGATGACATGAACATAGAGCTCCCTGGCCATGCTCACAAGTGCTGGGTTTGGTGTCAAAATCATGATGCATAAGCAGAAAATAACCCCATACCTACTGTAAAATAAATAATCCACAAAGAAATGGTTAATGGTCACAAATCAAATTGCAAGGTGCGGTATTGAAAGGTATTGAAAACAGTGGTGCCAATAAAACAAATCTTTCTCTGAGCAATTGTACAAGTATAAAATGTTTGAGAATACAATTAAAGCTCAGTATTTGTATTATTTATTTGAGTCTTTAATGCTCATCTTCATCAAGGGGACCAATCATTTCAGACCCCACTTTACTAGCTTATTCTATATGTAGGATTCAGGGATTCCTTTGCATTGTAGGCACATCCATCATTCCTAGGACTGCTACTGTCCGTTATGAGCTTTACAGTCACACCACCCAGCCTCCCACTACACACAGAAAAGGGCAATGTTGCGAATCTAAACTGCCACAGCGCAATGAGTCCGAAACAATAGGCACTCGAGTTGGAGTTGTACTGATCGTCCTCTCGCCCACCCACTGCCTGTCTACATGTGATAAGATGCTCCAGGGTCAACTGCTGTGGGAGGGAGGGAGAGGGATGGAGAGGGAGGGCAGGGCTGAGCGGTGCTTCAGAGGACCATTAGAAGACTCCTAACACCAAAACCTGGATTCCAATCAAGTCAAATTGTATTGGTCACGTACACATGGTTAGCAGATGTTAATGCGAGTGTAGCGAAATGCTTGTGCTTCTAGCTCCGACAGTGCAGTAATGTGTGCAGTATCTAACAAGTAATCTAACAATTCTCCAACAACAACCTAATACACACCGAGCGGCATAGGCAAGGTGCAATAGATGGTATAAAATACAGTATATACATGTGATGTGAGTAATGTAAGATATGTAAACATTATCGTTCAAATATTTTTTATTGAACACATACAAGAATGGTGTATCGGTATAAAAGCCAGGTATACAGTTCTTATCTATACATAAAATAGCAGACAGAAACAAAAAGACCCAGGGTTCCGGGTACAAAACAAATATTACAAAACAAGACATACAGAACATGGACAGGTATAAAGAAAGAGGGTAGGTGTCCCCCCTTACCCCTCCCCCCCTTTATCCCTCCCCCCCTTCTTCCCCCCCTTTATCCCTACCCCTTATTACCCTCCCCACTGCTCGGGTGGCGGTGCCAGCACACGCTGACCAAAGGTGGATTAAAATATTACAGTTGAGAGTGCGTTAAAAAGTACAAATTCACAGCGCCACATGGTCTAAGTAGTAGAGGAAAGGCTGCCAGATTTGATCAAATGTTGATAATTTATTGTTCAGAATATATCTAATTCTTTCTAAGTGTACAGTGTTTGCCAATTCGCTGAGCCATAATTTGGTAGTGGGCGCTTCCCTCTTTTTCCAAAACAACAAGATTACATTTTTTTGCTGAAATGAGACTGTAAGAGATGAGTTGTTTTTGGGGGTTGGTTAATCCGTTTAGGGAATCCGACACTCCCAGGATTATCAGAAGCGGGTCTGGATCAATTGAAGTCTCCAAAACTTCCGAGAGGATCCTAAAAATTCCACTCCAGTACCCATACAAGCTAGAGCATAGGGCAAAGCAGTGGAGTAGTGTACCCTGTGCAGCCTGACATTTATCACACATAGGGGATGTATCAGGAAATATCCTATGCAGTTTGGTTTTGGAATAGTGTAATCTGTGTAATACCTTGAATTGTATGAGACGGTGTCTGGAGTTAATGGAGCAGGTGTGGATGTACTCCAAGCTATCTTCCCAGTCTGACACTGAGATGTCAGTCCCTAGTTCTTCCTCCCATTTTGCCTTAATGGCATCTGTAGAAGGTGTGCTAACAGATTGAAAAGCATCATATAAACGAGATATCAGTTTGTCTGAGGTGGGGGATGTTTTTAGGCATCCGTCAAACATGGAAGGCTTAGCGTTCCCGAATGTTGGGAGGTGTTTTCTAACATAGTCTCTGATTTGTAGGTATCTGAAGAAGTTACTTCTGGGAAGATTATAAGTTTCCCTCAGCAACTCAAAGGAAGCAAAGGTCCCTTCTATATATAAATCCCCTATGGTACTTATCCCCAACTCTCCCCATTGCTCAAAGGTGTTATCAAGGTTAGAGGGGGCAAAGGAGGGGTTCCTGGCAACAGGGAGCATGAATGACATTGGTCTAAGCTCGAAGTGGGTTTCGATTTGCTTCCAGATTCGGACTGTGCTATGTATAATAGGATTGTTACGATAAAGTGACCTCTCCAGATTGACAGGCGACAAAATCACAGCACCGATAGAGAAGGGGTGACACTCCTCACGTTCCATACTAAGCCAGCTGGGTGACGGACGTGCGTCATCCAGCAAAAACGTAACTGCGCGGAGGTTAGCGGCCCAGTAATAAAATATAAAATTTGGGAGAGACAATCCTCCTTCCATCTTGGATTTGCAGAGGTGTTTTTTACCTATCCTGTGTGTTTTATAATCCCAGATGAAAGGATTGATAATTGAGTCCAGTTGTTTATGAAAGGATTTAGGTATGAATACTGGGATGTTCTGGTATAGGTAGAGTAGTTGTGGGAGGAAGACCATTTTAATGGCGTTAATTCTTCCGAGCAGGGAAATTGGGAGAGTTCTCCAAAATTGTATGTTTGTCTTGAGTTTTTGCATCAGAGGGGGGAAATTCTCTTTAAATAGTAAGGAGTATTGTTTGGTAACTACAATTCCTAGATAGGTAAATTTTTCTGAAGATAACTTAACTGGAAGATGTTCTAGCCAGGAGGTGTTTTGTAACCGTATGGGCATTAATTCACTCTTGTTCCAATTTATTCTGTTACAGGAGGCCAAACAAATTAATCACATCAAGAATAGCTGGAATACTAGCTTGGGGTTCTGTTACATAGAGGAGAATGTCATCTGCGTATAGGGAGATCTTATTTAGAGTATCTTTAGTATTATAGCCGTGTATTGCTGGATCAGATCTAATCGCCTGAGCGAGAGGTTCAATGATTAGGGCGAAGAGCATAGGCGACAGCGCACAACCCTGCCTTGTCCCTCTGTAAAGGTTAAATCGGGGCGACAGTGATTGGTTAGTGAGTATTCTCGCACAGGGGTTCCTATATAAAAGCTGGATCCAATTTATGAACCCATCTCCAATATTAAATTTCTGTAGGACTTTGAACAGATAGGACCACTCAACTTGGTCAAAAGCCTTCTCGGCGTCAAGAGATATCACGGCAAGGTCCATGTTGGTTAACCTCTGAGAATACATAATGTTGAAGAGGCGCCTGAGATTGAAGTATGAGTTTCTGTTCGGGATAAAGCCGGTCTGGTCCGAGTGGACCAATTTGCCAATTAAAGTGCTAAGCCTGTTAGCCAGGGTTTTTGCTAAAATCTTTTGGTCTGTATTAAGGAGGGATATTGGTCTGTATGACCCTACCTCTTCCGGATCTTTACCCTTCTTATGTATAACTGTAATGAATGCTTCATCCAAAGTAGACGGGAGAGCTCCCTCCTCCTTGGCCTGAACCAACATTTTGTGCAGGTAGGGAGAGAGCATGTTGCTGAATGTTTTATAGAATTCACCAGGGTATCCATCTGGGCCCGGGGTCTTGCCACTCTTTAGAGATTTAATTGTTTCTCGAATTTCTGCTAGAGAAATTTCCTTATTCAGGAAGTTAGAATCTTCCTGGTTCAGGGCAGGAAGATTACAGTCCTCCAAAAAGTTTTGCATAATTAAGGGGTTAGGATCTGCTTTAGATGTATATAGAGTCTCATAAAACTGTCGGAATCTGTCATTGATGTCTTTCGGGGAAGAGAGTAATTCCCCAGAAGTCGATTTAACTTTGTGAATCATTCGGTCACTCACATTTTTTCGAAGTTGTCTGGCGAGTAATTTGTGTGGTTTGTCACCAAACTCAAAATATTTTTGCTTGGCGTAGAGAGAAAGGATTTAGCAATTTTAGCTGAGAGAATCTGATTATATTCAAATTTTAAAGAGGTAATTTTTTTATGTTTCTCCATAGATGGATGTCTAGCATTCTCCCTATTCAGTAAGTGAATTTGTCCCTCCAGTTCTACCAATTTTCCCCTGTTTTGCCTACTCCTGGTAGTCTGAAAGGAGATGATACAGCCTCTCAAATAAGCCTTCAGTGTTTCCCACAATAATGTTGGGGAAGTCTCTGTGTTGTCGTTGGTATCAAAGAAAAATGCAATTTGGTCTTTAAGATGTTCACAGAATGTTGGTTCTGTGAGGAGCTGAGGATTCAACCTCCAGACCCTCTCGTTTGGTACGATGTCAGCCAATCTCAGGGAGAAGGTGAGTGGACTGTGGTCCGAGATTATAATATCATGATACCTCACATTACAGGTATAGGGGAGTAGTTTAGCATCAACCAAAAAGTAGTCAATTCGAGTATAAACATTGTGAACATGAGAGTAAAAGGAGTATTCCCTACCCGTAGGGTTAGTGATCCTCCATATATCAAATAAGTTAGAATTTTTTATGTAGGTATTCAAGAATTCACTTGAATAGGAGGTGGGGGTTCGCCGGGTAGAGGTTCTGTCCAAGTATTGGTCTAGCACACAGTTAAGGTCCCCTCCGATGACCAGGTTAGTGTGGGAGACATCTGGAATCAGGGCAAGGACTCTTTTGAAAAAAGAGGGGTTATCAATGTTTGGCCCATAGATATTTAGTAGAGTTACAGAAGTAGAGTGGATCTCTCCTATTACGATCACATAACGACCCTCTTTATCCACAATAGTGGTTTTATGTAGAAAGGGAATTCCTTTCCGTACCAGAATCGCTGTGCCTCTCGTTTTGGCAGAGAAGTTAGAGTGATACACTTGCCCCACCCACCTACATTTAAGTCTGCTATGAGAATTATTTTTCAGATGGGTTTCTTGCAAAAATATAATATCAGACGAGAGTGCTTTCAAGTGGGCTAGGACCTTGCCTCTCTTAATTGGTTCGTTTAAACCCTTGACATTCCAGGAAGTGAATGTGAGCCCCGCCCCCCTCTCATTTGTAGTTCCTATGGTGGCCTGCATAACATGTAACTCAGTAAAAAGGTAAGCAAGCGCACCAAACCGTCACGATCAGCATATGTAGCACCTACACCCGAGCAGTGTCCAACCAGCCCCCCCCCCCCCCTACAAGCACCTTTACTTCCCACCCTGTTCCCCTACTTTCCCCACCATTTACCCCCCCGATCAACCCACCTTTAACAGGCATACACAAATAGGAGAGAAAAAAATATAAAAATAAAAATAATAAACACATTGTCTGGCCGATGCCAAAAAAGCACGGCGCGACCTCGAACAAGAGGTGAAACAAAAATAAAATCCCAACTATACGTTCACCTCTCACTATCCTAGAACTTCTACTAACATATGAACTGAGGAGGCTCCCGCGAGTAAAGTGTTCAATTAACATCTAATAAACCTAAAGAGGATAAGTTGCAACTTAAACATATTGCGCACTTAAGCGTCATCTTGGGTCAATCCCTGAGATAAGCAAGATATAGCAGCACAAGATTATATTGCTAAGCAATGCCGGTCTAAACATGAACCATCAGCAACCGACAGACAGCAGAACATTTACATATTGTGGGTTAGATAGGAAACAAGAATTTTTCTAAATTAAACGTACCCCCAACCAGAAAATAAAAAAAAAAATAAAAAGGTTATATATATATATATATATACATACATACACACATACATACACACATATACACATATATATATATATATACATACACACACACACACACACACCACACCCAAAATACATGTAAAAGAATATATAAAAAAATATATATACATATATATATGCATACATACACATACCTACACAAACATTCATGCCCCAGAATAATAATCTACACTAGTTTAAAATATACACATACATTATGGTAACATGCTAAGAGAAAATAATTATAAAGTACGAATAGTAATTATATGTACACACACCTATACAGACACTACCGAGGGCTGGTGGGGGTCTAAATCGGGAGAGCGGCCCTCGGCTAAGACAGAGGCAGAACGGCACAAAACTTCAACTTGCTATCCAGGTGTCTGTGTCTGCCCCTTCCCAACCGTCACCCCCAGTCCCATGCAAGCAGTAAATAAATGGTATTGTAATAACAATAAATGTAAGAATTGAAAAATAAATAACGAAACCAAACAGCAACAAAAAATGGGGGAATATAAGTATGTTCAACCGAAAGTGTCAATGGTCAAACCTGGAAGGCATCGCTCTGAACACAGCCAGAATGAAAGTGACTTTAACTGACCGCCCTCCACAGCATCTTACATGTTCGGTAGCCCTCGTTGAGACCGTTCATTACGGTTTCACCCGTTATGGTATAGTATGGATTCGATTCCATGAGCAGACCCTAACACACAATGACAATGCACTCTAACCTGTACGGGGGATTGGCGTATGTTCCCGGATAAACTTCTCTGCGTCCAAAACCGAGGAGAGCCAGATCTTCTCACCGGAAGGCGGGGTAATTCTTAGTCTTGCAGGGAAGAGCAAGGCTGGGCGAAGATGGAGTTTGTAGAGCTTGGTCATGACATCTCTGTAGGCGCCGCGGTCCTTTGCCACATCGGGCGCATAATCATCATAGACACGGAAGGGGTGCCCTTTATGTAACAGGTTGCCCCTCATTCGGGCCTCGCGCAGGACAAGATCCTTGGTCTTGAAACTGTGACAACAGATGATGACTGGGCGAGGACGTTGGCCCGGTCCAGGCACCGGAACAAGGGCGCGATGTGCACGGTCCAGCTGGGGGTCCGAAGCCAAAACATCCGATCCCATTGCATCCTTCAGTAGCTTGGCGAAGAAGTCGGTGGGGCGAGAGCCCGCCTCTACCCCCTCTGCCAGACCAACAACGCGAAGATTATTACGTCTGGAACGGCCCTCCAGGTCGACCACTTTCACAGAGAGCCTCTGCACCCCACCCTGCAGTGACGAGCACAGCTTCTCTAACTCGTCGATCCTACCAGCGTTGAATTCAGAAGCCCTCTCAAGGTCCACAATACTCTGGCCCTGCGACGCGACCGTTCGAATGGTGCCCTCGATTTTGGTGTCCAGTTCAGCAATAGTAGCCTTAAGATCCTCAGCTAAAGCAACACGTAGTTCTCCCAACGCCCGGGTAAGTTCTGTAAGTGTCACGTTTTTGCCTGTGCCTTCCGCCATGTCTGTCTCGTTGTTTGGTGAGGAGTAGGCCTCCGATAAGGATTTATTGTCCTTTGGTCGCTTATTACTCGGCATTTTTACACAGAAAGTTACAATGTTGTATTAGAAAGAAACGTTTGTTGTAAAAAGTGTCATAAAGTAGGTTAAGTTAGATTATTTCGCAAAAAAGTTGCAGGAGCCTCTCACACACAGCCGTTCACTCCAACATGCTAGCTCCGCCCCCAGATATGTAAACATTATTAAAGTGACATTATTTAGAGTGGCATTGTATAAAGTGACTAGTGATTCATTTATTAAAGTGGCCAGTGATTGGGTCTCAATGTAGGCTGCAGCCTCTCTGAGTTAATGATTGCTGTTTAGCAGTCTGATGGCCTTGAGACAGAAGCTGTTTTTTAGTCCCTCGGTCTCAGCTTTGATGCACCTGTACTGACCTCGCCTTCTGGATGGTAGCGGTGTGAACAGGCAGTGGCTCGGGTGGTTGATGTCCTTGATGATCTTTTTGGCCTTCCTGTGACATCGGGTGCTGTAGGTGTCCTGGAGGGCAGGTAGTTTGCCCCCCTGTGATGCGTTGTGCAGACCGCACCACCCTCTGGAGAGCCTTGTGGTTGAGGGCGGTGCAGTTGCCGTGCCAGGCTTGGATACAGCCTGACAGGATGCTCTCGATTGTGCATGTGTAAAAGTTTGTCAGGGTTTTGGGTGACAAGCCAAATTTCTTCAGCTTCCTGAGGTTGAAGAAGCACTGTTACGCCTTCTTCACCACACTGTCTGTGTGGGTGGACCATTTCAGTTTGTGATATGTACGCCTAGGAACTTAACTTTCCACCTTCTCCACTGCTGTCCCTTCGATGTGGATAGGGGGGTACTCCCTCTGCTGTTTCCTGAAGTCCACGATCATCTCCTTTGTTTTATTGACGTTGAGTGAGAGGTTGTTTTCCTGACACCACACTCCGAGTGCCCTCACCTCCTCCCTGTAGGCTGTCTCATTGTTGTTGGTAATCAAGCCCACTACTGTTGTGTCTTCTGCAAACTTGATGATTGAGTTGGAGGCGTGCATGGCCACGCAGTCGTGGGTGAACAGGGAGTACAGGAGGGCGCTGAGCATGCACCCTTGTGGGGCCCTAGTGTTGAGGGTCAGCGAAGTGGAGATGTTATTTCCTACCTTCACCACCTGGAGGTGGCCCGTCAGAAAGTCCAGGACCCAATTGCACAGGGCAGGGTTGAGACCCAGGGCCTCCAGCTTGATGATGAGCTTGGACGGTACTATGGTGTTGAATGCTGAGTTGTAGTCAACAGCATTCTTACATAGGTATTCCTTTTGTCCAGATGGGATAGGGCAGTGTGATGGTGATTGCGTCGTCTGTGGACTTGTTGGGGTGGTATGCAAACTGAAGTGGGTCTAGGATGGCCGGTAAGGTGGAGGTGATATGATCCTTGACTAGTCTCTCAAAGCACTTCATGGTGACAGAAGTGAGTGCTATGTGGCAGTAGTCATTTAGTTCAGTTATCTTTGCCTTCTTGGGTACAGAAACAATGGTAGCCATCTTGAAGCATGTGGGGACATTAGACTGGGATAGGGAGCGATTGAATATGTCCGTAAACACACCAGCCAGCTGGTCTGCGCATGCTCTGAGGACGTGGCTAGGGATGGCGTCTGGGCCAGCAGCCTTGCGAGGGTTAACACGTTTAAATGTTTTACTCACGTCAGCCACAGAGAAGGAAAGGGGGGAGGGGGGGGTGCAGTCCTTGTTAGCGGTCCGCGATGGTGGCACTGTGTCATCTTCAAAGTGGGCAAAGAAGGTGTTTAGTTTGTCTGGAAGCGTGACGTCTATGTCCGTGACGTGGCTGGTTTTCTTTTTGTAGTCCGTGATTTTCTGTAGACCCTGCCACATACGTCTCGTGTCTGAGCCGTTGAATTGCGACTCCACCTTGTCCCTGTACTGGCATTTCGCTTGTTTGATTGCCTTGCGGAAGGAATAACTACACTGTCATATTCCCAGACCTCTTTCCATGGTTAAATGCGGTGGATCGCGCTTTAAGTTTTGAGCGAATGCCGCCATCTATCCACGGTTTCTGGTTTGGGTAGGTTTTAATAGTCACAGTGGGTACAACATCTCCAATGCACTTCTTTATAAATGCACTCACCGAGTTAGCGTATAGATCGATGTTGTTCTCCGAGGCTGACATATTCCAGTCCGCGTAATCAAAACAATCTTGAAGCGTGGTTCCGATTGGTCGGACCAGCGTTGAATGGTGCTCGTCACTGGAACATCCTGTTTGAGTTTCTGCCTATAGGACGGTAGGAGTATTCGTTTTCTTTCAAAATACTTTGGAGTGTGTTATTGTGCCTGCTTGGAGTGCTTGATGGGTGGGGTTGGCACTTATGGGACTATTCTATTGGTTCCATTGCACCAGGCAAGCTCAATCAAGTGCAGCTAAATAATACAAATACTATTTGAACCCAGGGTTAAACCCACTCTGACCTGGACTCTATTTCATGTGAAATGAGTGGTTGAACACAGCACTTAAACCATTAACTCCGTCACTGTGTTCATGTATATAGACATTTGGATTTATGTCCCTAGACCAGGAGCCCTCACACTGAATTACATTCAGCCATAGGCCGATTTTTCCTTGGGAGGATTGTCGCGGGGTCGGAACATAGTTAAATATCATTTTTACACTGTAAATTGACCTTAAGTCCCAAACAGATATAGTATTTGACAAAAACATAATCATTTAAAACCTTGATTACATTGGGATACGATCACATATGCCTCTTTATTTATGCCTGGGAACACTTGGATTTCCTAAATTTAAATCAATTTGAGCTGATTTCCTGGTCATTTTATGCCGAACAACTAAGACTATTAAAAATATATACTGTATGTGTTTACATTTTTTTTTTACAACCGCATTAATGTAGAAGTTTTTAGAAACAAATTCTATTCTTATTTACAATAAAAGTGACTCCAAAATGACACAATACATTATTTATCATTCATTTCTATTGGGCACAAAATAATCTAAAACACATCCAAAACAAAGAGCAAATGCATCCAACAAATTTGTAGAGTCACAAGGAGTCATTGCATACTATTAATATGGGAACAAATACTTAACTTTATACCACTTAAATGCACATAAGGGAATCTGTCCCAATACCTTTTTTCCCCCTAAAATGGGGGGACTATGTACAGTCTGCACTTTATCTGCCTAGTCATTGTTTGATATCAAACCTTTGGAGCATAGAGTCGCTCTTTCGCTGCCTCGCTCTCGCGCTCTCTCGCTCTCTCTCAGAGACTGTGATATACTGCAAGGTTTCCTTCCTCTCTTCTTTGTTACAGACACATTATCACTCTACCTCTGAAAGGGATATCACTTTGAGAGGAACGTGGAGGGCCATCAAAATAACATTTACTTTTCAATGGGTCTATCTGGGAGAGCTACTATTACTTAGGTTAATGATGCCAGGAAATCCCAGGAATGATGCCAGGAAGGCGAACATACACTCCAGCAGCTATCCCCCACTCTAATTTAAACAGTTAGTGGATGGATAAATAGCTATTTAAGTGGTTTTGCTTACAGTAATATAAATACATTGTTTAAATAAAAAAAATTGCTCCCGAGTGGCGCCGCGGTCTAAGGCACGGCATCTCAGTGCAAGAGGTGTCACTACAGTGCCTGGTTCGAATCCAGGCTGTATCACATCCTGCCGTGATTGGGAGTCCCATAGGGCGGCGCACAATTGGCCCAATTGGCCCAGCGTCGTCCGGGTTTGGCCGGGTAGGCCGTCATTGTAAATAAGAATTTGTTCTTAACTTTGTTCTTAAATAAAGGTTAAA
This sequence comes from Salvelinus alpinus, assembly GCF_045679555.1. Taxonomy (NCBI): domain Eukaryota; kingdom Metazoa; phylum Chordata; class Actinopteri; order Salmoniformes; family Salmonidae; genus Salvelinus; species Salvelinus alpinus. The sequence goes on along the minus strand of NC_092096.1, from coordinate 38,792,380 downwards.
AAAATTAAAACATATATATTTTTAAATCTAACCTTTTCAAATGCCCACTTTGAGTGTGCAAGAGTGTTAAATACATTAAAATGTGTAGGAGTGTTTATCATAGACAGGCATGCATACTCTTCATACAGCTTAGCTCACTTGTCTAATGCTGGACGTATGCAATCCTGGTTGTGCATAAGATTTGCATTGGACCATTTCTCATACATAGAAAGGGTAAGAAAGCAGATAATAATGCCGTCTAGCCTTTCCACTCCTAAGCCTCTTCTCTCGGTTCATAACATTTACTGTACATTTAACACATCTTTATATTTACTGTAAATTTATCATATATTTTATTTATAATTTAAAATACTCAAATGGAAAGATTAAGTAGGCAGAGATTATTAACGTTCCTTTTCTCTTTCGGTTTATAACAGTTCATGCACATTTAACCTTCTCTGTGTGAGGCCATTATGTACTTTTCTTCACAATGGGAGTTTTCCTGAATAGAAAGTAATGGAAAACCATTAAAGAAATGGTTCCTCTGTGGTCGGTGTGTAATTATTTTGAAGCCGAGGGACATTTATTTCCTTTGTTATTTCCTTGCTTTAATAACGGATTCTTTGATAGTTTCCTAGTCCCTACTACCTGGCACTGATGTCAGTTCAACCATAGGTCTCCAAGCAACATTGAGAATGGAATGGTAAGCTAAGTTCTACTAAGCACTCAAGTATTTTAAAAATCAAGCAAAATAATAAGTTGCTTCCACTGGTCCTGGGGCCTGTAACGTCCTGACCAGAGTTATTATGTGTTTTGCTTGTTTAGTGTTGGTCAGGACGTGAGCTGGGTGGGAATTCTATGTTGTGTGTCTAGTTTGTCTGTTTCTATGGCCAGCCTAATATGGTTCTCAATCAGAGGCAGATGGTAATCGTTGTCCCTGATTGAGAATCATATATAGGAGGCTTGTTTTGTGTTGGGATTTTGTGGGTGTTTGTTTTCTGTCTCTGTGATTGTCTGCACCAGATAGGTCTGTCTCGGTTTTTGCACATTTGTTATTTTGTATTGTTGTTTGTAGTGTTTCACTTGTTCTTTATTAAACATGTTTAACACTAGCCGCGCTGCACTTTGGTCCTCTCCTTCACCCCTGGAAGAAAACCGTTACAGGGCCTTCTTAAGGCCAACGGCATCATGAAGTTTACCCAGTTTTAGGACATTTTAGCCACAAACCTGGTTGCTTCTGCCAGGAGGATGAAACTTGGTGGCATGTGGATCTTCCAGCAAGACAATAACTCCAAGCACACATCAAAATCCACAAAGAAATGGTTGAGGTAATTTCCATGTAAAAGGATCCAGGAGGACCAACGTGAAGTTTATGGGAGCATATGAAATTTGGTGTCAAATGAAAGCTAAGAGTCTATATTTTGTGGAAATTAAGGCATAGATACATTGGAATATGCAAAGGCTTTGATTTGTGGTCAAAGAGGGAGAGAAATTATCTTAAAGATGTGGGTTTTTGGTAAATTACAAGACACTAGGGAATATTTCCCATTATGAAAGTTCACAGAAGTAACAAATGTAGTAAAAGTAGAAATACCGATGTGTTTTTACTGATCATTTTTGTTCATGGATAAAAATGCGTCATTCTTACCAAATCGTTAGAGTGATTGAAAAATCTGTAACAGAATGACTCATTAAATTGGAAATCATAGTCACAAATCAGTTGCCGTAGAGCACAGTACAGTGCAGTAAAGTAGTATAGTTCAGTATAATGTAATACTCTGCTCTACTTTTCTTTACTGTACCGTCCTGTACACTACTGTACTGAATGCAACTGTATTGTGCTCTGCTGTCCAAACTTGTGAAACAGATGTCTATGATTGGTACAGATTTGGTCCACTCTGGACCAACCAAATGTTGTCTTGTTTGAGGGTGGAGCTCAGAACAATAGCCAGTGTGTAGAATAAAACCCAAACATGCACAGGAGGCTATTACTTTTTTCTACCTTTGTGTACCTAGTCAGAATACATCACCATGAAGAGAATGATATTCATGATTATGCACATGTAATTCTGTTACCAGGTGCTGATCCACTTACTGTAGTTAAATAACCAAAAGAGATTTTTTTTAAACTGAAGGCGTCATATCATTGCGATTCCACCTTCTTCCTGCAGACGTCTTTGAGTCTTAATTCAGGGTAGATAGAGTTTTGGGAAATGTGCTCACACAAATAACAATGTAACGAAGACGCTGAGAGTCGAGAAGTGTTTAATAGAACAACAAACATTGAACGAGACAACATAGAAGTGGCGTCTTCACATAAACAATATTGACTGGGGAAAGAACATAAAGGAGTGCCTTCAATCAAGATCTCAGCGATCACTGCCTCATTGCCTGTATCCGCCACGGGTCCGCGGTCAAACGACCACCCCTCATCACTGTCAAACGCTCCCTAAATCACTTCTGCGAGCAGGCCTTTCTAATCGACCTGGCCCGGGTACCCTGGAAGGCTATTGACCTCATCCCGTCAGTTGAGGATGCCTGGTCATTCTTTAAATGTTACTTCCTCACCATATTAGACAAGCATGCTCCGTTCAAAAAATGCAGAACCAAGAACAGATATAGCCCTTGGTTCACTCCAGACCTGACTGCCCTCGACCAGCACAAAAACATCCTGTGGCGAACTGCAATAGCATCGAAGAGCCCCCGCGATATGCAACTGTTCAGGGAAGTCAGGAACCAATACACGCAGTCAGTCAGGAAAGCAAAGGCCAGCTTTTTCAAGCAGAAATTCGCATCCTGTAGCTCTAACTCCAAAAAGTTCTGGGATACTGTAAAGTCCATGGAGAACAAGAGCACCTCCTCCCAGCTGCCCACTGCACTGAGGCTAGGTAACACGGTCACCACCGATAAATCCGTGATAATCGAAGACTTCAACAAGCATTTCTCAATGGCTGGCCATGCCTTCCTCCTGGCGACTCCAACCTTGGCCAACAGCCCCGCCCCCCCCGCTGCTACTCGCCCAAGCCTCCCCAGCTTCTCCTTTACCCAAATCCAGATAGCAGATGTTCTGAAAGAGCTGGAAAACCTGGACCCATACAAATCAGCTGGGCTTGACAATCTGGACCCCCTATTTCTGAAACTGTCCGCCGCCATTGTCGCACCCCCTATTACCAGCCTGTTCAACCTCTCCTTCGTATCATCTGAGATCCCCAAGGATTGGAAAGCTGCCGCGGTCATCCCCCTCTTCAAAGGGGGAGACACCCTGGACCCAAACTGTTACAGACCTATATCCATCCTGCCCTGCCTATCTAAGGTCTTCGAAAGCCAAGTCAACAAACAGATCACTGACCATCTCGAATCCCACCGTACCTTCTCCGCTGTGCAATCCGGTTTCCGAGCCGGTCACGGGTGCACCTCAGCCACGCTCAAGGTACTAAACGACATCATAACCGCCATCGATAAAAGACATTACTGTGCAGCCGTCTTCATCGACCTGGCCAAGGCTTTCGACTCTGTCAATCACCATATTCTTATCGGCAGACTCAGTAGCCTCTGTTTTTCTAATGACTGCCTTGCCTGGTTCACCAACTACTTTGCAGACAGAGTTCAGTGTGTCAAATCGGAGGGCATGTTGTCCGGTCCTCTGGCAGTCTCTATGGGGGTACCACAGGGTTCAATTCTCGGGCCGACTCTTTTCTCTGTATACATCAATGATGTTGCTCTTGCTGCGGGCGATTCCCTGATCCACCTCTACGCAGACGACACCATTCTATATACTTCCGGCCCTTCCTTGGACACTGTGCTATCTAACCTCCAAACGAGCTTCAATGCCATACAACACTCCTTCCGTGGCCTCCAACTGCTCTTAAACGCTAGTAAAACCAAATGCATGCTTTTCAACCGTTCGCTGCCTGCACCCGCACGCCCGACTAGCATCACCACCCTGGACGGTTCCGACCTAGAATATGTGGACATCTATAAGTACCTAGGTGTCTGGCTAGACTGCAAACTCTCCTTCCAGACTCATATCAAACATCTCCAATCCAAAATCAAATCAAGAATTGGCTTTCTATTCCGCAACAAAGCCTCCTTCACTCACGCCGCCAAACTTACCCTAGTAAAACTGACTATCCTACCGATCCTCGACTTCGGCGATGTCATCTACAAAATAGCTTCCAACACTCTACTCAGCAAACTGGATGCAGTTTATCACAGTGCCATTCGTTTTGTTACTAAAGCACCTTATACGACCCACCACTGCGACCTGTATGCCCTAGTCGGCTGGCCCTCGCTACATGTTCGTCGTCAGACCCACTGGCTCCAGGTCATCTACAAGGCTATGCTAGGTAAAGTGCCGCCTTATCTCAGTTCACTGGTCACGATGGCTACACCCACCCGCAGCACGCGCTCCAGCAGGTGTATCTCACTGATCATCCCTAAAGCTAAAACCTCATTTGGACGCCTTTCCTTCCAGTTCTCTGCTGCCTGCGACTGGAACGAATTGCAAAAATCTCTGAAGTTGGAGACTTTTATCTCCCTCAACAACTTTAAAAATCTGCTATCCGAGCAGCTAACCGATCGCTGCAGCTGTACATAGTCCATCTGTAAACTACCCACCCAATTTACCTACCTCACCCCCCATACTGCTTTTATTTATTTACTTTTCTGCTCTTTTGCACACCAGTATCTCTTCTTGCACATGATCATCTGATGATTTATCACTCCAGTGTTAATCTGCTAAATTGTAATTATTCGATTTATTGCCTACCTCATGCCTTTTGCACACATTGTATATAGATTCTCTTTTTTTCTACCATGTTATTGACTTGTTTATTGTTTACTCCATGTGTAACTCTGTGTTGTCTGTTCACACTGCTATGCTTTATCTTGGCCAGGTCGCAGTTGCAAATGAGAACTTGTTCTCAACTAGCCTACCTGGTTAAATAAAGGTGAAATAAAAAAATAACTAATAATATATAGGGGAGGTAATGGAGTCCAGGTGTGTCTTATGATGAAGTGCAGGTGTGCGTAATGATGGATGCCAGGACCGGTGGTTAGTATACCCGCGACGTCGAACGCCGGAGGGAGTAGATGTGACAGTACCCCCTCCCTGACACACAGGTCCAGCCGCAAGACGCCGCCGACAAGAGGTATGGCCCCGAGGACGAGGAGCGGGTGGCGAAGGTGGAAATCACGGATGATGTTGGGATCCAGAATGTCCTCCACCGGAACCCAACACCGCTCCTCTGGGCCATAACCCTCCCAGTCCACCAGGTACTGGAGTTGACCCCCACGACGTCGGGAGTCCAGTAGAGATCTGACGGCAGCATCAGATAGGGGACCAGGAACCACTGCGGGGTTGCACTGCGGTGGCGGTCTGCCTGCTCCTTCTGGCGGTGGACGGCGAGCGTTGCTCCACACTTCTGCGCACCTGGACCCCTCAACAACCGCAGGAGCTTCGGTCATGCCCGGGGTCCGCGGAGCCGAGGACGAGTATACCAACCCTACCATGTCACAACACAACTGATTGGCTGAAACACATTATGAAAGAAAGAAATTGCACAAATTAACTTTCAACAAGGCACACCTGTTAATTGAAATGCATTCCTTCCAGGTGACTACCTCATGAAACAGGTTGAGAGAATGCCAAGAGTGTGCATCGCTGTCATCAAGGCAAAGGGTGGCTACTTTGAGGAATCTCAAATATATTTTGATTTGTTTACTTAACACTTTTTTGCTTACTACATGATTCCATATGTGTTATTTCATAGTTTTGATGTCTTCACTATTATTCTACAATGTAGAAAATAGTAAAAATTAAGAAAAACCCTTGAATGAGTAGGTGTTCTAAAACTTTTGACTGGTACTGTATATGTTATTTTTTTTCATACCGCATTTATATTATATATTTTATACCGTCTTTTATTCTCATCTTTATCAAGGGATCTAATCATTTTGGACCCCACTGTATCTAGCCATTGGCCTGATGCCCAGTCCCCCTGAGGCTTATTTAAGCAACCCTCTCGCCCAACACTTTACCTGGGCCATAGTGAATCATCACCCGCTGGTGGTCTCACGCGCGAATGCACGCACATAATCCCACTCCCCCACACCTACTCATAAGCGAAACATTTAATAATCTCTGGCCGGGCTATTGATTTGTTCACTGCTGTGGTCCAGAGGCTCTGACTTGCCTGTCTCAGACACACACACACACACACACACACACACACACACACACACACACACACAGACACAGACACAGACACACACACACACAGATCTGCCCTACCCTGTGTGTAACACACACTCAGTACACAGGATGTGGTGCTTAAAAAACAACCCTGGGCAGGGATTAAAATCCCTGCATACATTTTTCCCTTCTGCTGGGTTTTTTCATCTGCTACCCAAAGGGAAAACACAGATAAACAAGAGAAATGCATCTAAAATACGGCAGCGTGGAAAGAAATGAGGAGAGAAAATATGACAGAAGTCAAAAGGGTTTATTCATTGTTTTGTGAGATGGGGCCTTGCTCCTTTGTTTGCAGTATAGGGGTTGGAGCAGGCTGCCTCACGAAACATTGACCAAACTACAACTACTACACAAATCTCTCATCAACAGGAAAGTATTCCCACTCTGGCGAGTCCTTAATTGTTACAGAACCTCTTTCTCTGAGGCTCCACTCTCCATTATCAGGGGGTGTAATTGAGCAAATGTTGTTAATAATATTTGAGGCAGACGTGTGGCGGGTTGGCGGGCACAGGGCCGGGTGGGTGTCCCAGAGCAGGCATATGATTTCCCCCTCGGCTGATGGCAGGAGATAGGCCCTCTCATTATGGGTTGGCATTGCCTTGACAACCTTGCCGACGGGAGTACTCCTCTAAACACTAATTAGGATGACTTTGGGAGAGAGAGGGAGAAAAGGTGATGGAGGGGGGAGGAAGGGGAAAGAGAGAGAGGGAGGCAGAGCGAGGGGGAGGAGAGGGGGATGATGGGGAGGGAGAGAGAGAGTGATGGAGGGAGGGGGAGAGAGGGAATTAGAGAGAGCGGAATAGGAGGAGGGGGGAATGGGGGGGGGGGGAGTGCAACTCAAACACTGCTACTCAAACCTGTTCAGGGAAGAATAAGAGAACAAAAGGGAATCATTCTAAGGAAGGAACAACAGATTGCCGATAAAGGTACAGTATTGGCATTCCTCGGTTTAACATGGATTGACTGGTATACTGTAGAGCAGGGGTATTCAACTCCTACTCTAAGAGGTAAGCCCTGGAGCCTGCTAGTTTTCTGTTCTACATGATACTTGGAGTCCCAGGTTTAAATCAGTCCGTGATTAGACGGGAGCAATGGAAAAAAAGCAGTGGAACTGGCTTCGAGGTCCACAGTTGAGTTTGAGGGCTGTAGAGGTAGTGGAATGGATAAAGTATTTATTTTCTCCAGTGGCTTTTTATTTGCATGACAACTGCATGTTGTCTGCTTGAGTTCAGTCTGCACCCTCCACAGAGTCAGAGCTGCTCAGCTGCAGGTACTGTGGAGTTCACATAGGAGTGACTCACTGTACTCACGTGGTCGGAACATACACATGCATGTGACACACGCATACTTGTGCACAAACACACACACACACACACACACACTCATAGCTCTAAGGCTCTTCCATACTGTACATGAGTAGTTTGACAACTGACAGGCTTTGGCTCTGATACTATAGCAGCCAGATTGTCCAAGATTGACATTGGACATCTATCCATGTCCTGAGAACATCGCGAAATTTCTTCAAAACCGGCCTCTAGGGGAAACAGTGAGTGCTATTACCATCAAGTAAAGTGTTGAGTGTTGTGGATGGGCGTAATCCCATGACTGTGGATCAGAAAGTTGTGTGTTTGATCCCAGTCGTGGACACCAGTTTTTTATTTTTGGTTTTAACCCTATCCCAAACCTTAACCCAAACCATAACCATTTGGAATGAGTGCCTAAACTTTATGTTTTAACCCTATCCCAAACCTTAACCCTTACCTTAATGAGTGCCTAAACTTACCCTTAACTTAGAAATTTGACGTTTGGAAAAATTGAATGATACAGAGCAGCAGGAGCAACAAAACACTTTGATGTTTGGAGCAACTTCAAAAATTTGACATTTGGAGACGTCTAATTCTGCAGTGAGACTGCGAGAGCTTGTTGACTGTAGAGTACACATGTATAAACGGTTGTACTTCTCCCCATCTCTCCCTGACAGTCTGAGGGCAGCTGCTGTGCTGTGTTGGTCTCGTCAGTCGAGCCAAACCGCTGTTAAAGCTTCTCCTTGCTGCTGGGGTCTCTCTTTTGGCTAGCCTTGGACAGATGTTGCGGAGGAGTGTGTGTGTGTTTCTGTGAATGTGAGTGAGGGTGAAGGGGGATGTGTGTGTGCACGTGTGCGTGTTAGTGAATTAATGTGTGTGTGTGTGTGCGTGTGCATGTGCGTGTGTGTGAGTGTGTAGTGCTGGCAGAGAGAGGCAGGCCAAGATGGGCCAGTTCTGCTCTGGGCCGCTGGGCCGCTGGGCTCGACACACACATCACATCTGTTCTCCTCTCTGTAAGCCTGTTCCTCTGTGTCCTCCACCTCTCCACCCTTCTGTAAATAATACCCTTCATTATCTTCTAACAGCTCTCAACAGAGGGTTTTTGTTAAAATATACATACTTCACAAAAAGTTAAATGTAGATAATTTACTGTATGTTATCACCTTGTCAAGATACTGTAGGCTATGTATGTACAACCACATAGATTATTTAATTGGTAGTTCATTATATATTGGGTCTATCTATGCAATGTCAAGTGTTAACCAGGGTTGTGTTCAATTCAATTTTAGATTCAGGTCCATTCAAGCAGGCAAAGTATACATTATTTGGTCTAGAAAATAAGACCACATCGGTAGCTGGCCAAAACTGTTTGAAGAGTTTTCAGCATTGTTTTCCGCTTTCTGTCTGCAGACGATATCTATGGCCAGTACGCCACTCATCCAGAAGGACCTCGGGTTTCTTTGAGGCTGCAACATTCTTCCACAGCAAACATAATAAATAGTTAATAAGTTGTGGATAAATATTAATGTAGCTACATTAGGTTTTCACAAGGGTTCAACATGAATATTTCATTCTCTCTCTCCAAATGTAAAACATACATGTTCTGCTCAGGCGTTTGTGTAAATTTCACGTCAGAAGATTTGGTGGGGCGAATCTTACAGTAACAATACACTATTGATGTAATTGCCCATGTATAAGAGTTATGGGAAACGCATGTATCTATGTAAGGAGAGCTTAATGTACAAGTCGTCAACATGAAAAAGTGCACCCGGGGTAGAGATTATGATATGGTTGGGTGGAGTTTGTGTGTGTATGTGCGTGCGCGCCTCCTTGTGCTTGTATGTTTGTGTGTGTGTCTGTGTTACGCTATGCTTTTTGTGCTGCTCTACACTATTCTGCTACGCCGAGGGGTCTGGGTGAGAAGAGAGCAGTGAGCTGGCCACTCCGGGTGACCAGGGGTCAGGTTCGTTTGTAAGCTGTCAAACAGAGCCACTCGGACGCAGGTCCCAAATAGCATCCCATTCCTTAGGGCTACCTATAGAGCTCTGGTCAAAAGTAATGCCCCATAAAGGGAATTTGGTGCAATTTGGGACGCAGGCAGAGGCTGGATAGAGCCAACCCTCCCAAGGAATGGATTTTATTTGATGTTCAGTAGGGGGGGAAAAAGAACGATCAATGAGAGGGATAAAGGGAAATTAACACTTTGAGAGAAGAGAAGGGAAGACATAGCCCCAGCTAATGGCTGTTAGGTAAATACCTGAGGCTTTTAGCTGAATCATAGGCTGTGTGTGTGTGTGCACAATGCTTTTGGCGCTAACGTTCACTACCAGCAAATATTCATAATAGCAAGTCAAGATCTTTCATTATCTACTCTCTCTGTGAAACTAAGCTGAGGGATTGTGGAACACAAAGAGAATGGGTAACATGGACCCAGTTAAAAATGAAAGGCTAGATATATGCTTTATAGTAGCTTTTTTATTTTATGTCTATCTCCGATAAGCTACCCAGGAAACGGCAAAAAATGGGCATATTAATAAACAGTGCATTCGGAAAGTATTCAGACGCCTTGACCTTTCCCACATTTTGCTACGTTAGTCTTATTCTAAAATGTTTTATTTTTATTTTTATTCTCCCTCAATCTACACACAGTACCCCATAATGAAAAGCAGAAACAGGTTAGTATATATTTTTTGTAATTTATCAAAAATAAAAAAACTGAAATATCACATTTACATAAGTATTCAGACCATTTACTCAGTACTTTGATGAATCACCTTTGGCAGCAATTACAGCCTCGAGTTAACTTGGGTATGACGCAACAAGCTTGGCACACCTGTATTTGGGGAGTTTCTCCCATTCTTCTCTGCAGATCCTCTCAAGGTTTGTCAGGTTGGATGGGGAACGTTGCTGCACAGCTATTTTCAGGACTCTCCAGAGATGTTAGATCGGGTTGAAGTCCGGGCTCAGGGTGGGCCACTCATGGACATTCAGAGCCCTGTCCCGAAGCCATTCCTGCGTTGTCTTGGCTGTGTGCTTAGAGTCGTTGTCCTGTTGGAAGGTGAACCTTCACCCCATTCTGAGGTCCTGAGTACTCTGGAGCAGGTTTTTATCAAGGATCTCTCTGTACTTTGCTCCGTTCATCTTTGCCTCATTCCTGACTAGTCTCCCAGTCCTTGCCGCTTAAAAACATCCCCAAAGCATGATGCTGTCACCACCACGCTTCACCGTAGGGATGGTGCCAGACGTTACTGTAAGGCGTCTAAGTGTAGCAGGTAAGGCGGAGTCAGGTGCAGGACGCAGAGATGAGTAATTCACGTAACTTTACTGAAAACAACAAATATTCCAAGAAGGAAAATAATCAAGCTCAAAAATACAGACTAACTTACAAATGAACAAACACGCACAAAACCATGGGGGAACGAGAGGGTTAAATAAGGAACATATAATTATGGTAATGGAAACCAGGTGTGTACAATGAACACAAAACAAATGGAAAATTAAAAGTGGATCGGTGGCAGCTAGAAAATTCGGAAAGTATTCAGACGCCTTGACTTTTCCCACATTTTGCTAAGTTAGTCTTATTCTAAAATATATATTTTTTTTTAATTCTCCCTCAATCTACACAGTACCCCATAATGATAAGCAGAAACAGGTTAGTATATATTTTTAGTAATTTATACAAAATAAAACCTCCCGCACCTCAGATTCCTGGAGTGGACCAGCCACCACCGGCCTGAGGAGAGACACATGGAACGAGGGGTTTAATACGGTAATCAGGGGGAGCTGTAACCTATAACAAACCTTGTTCAGTCTCTTCAGGACTTTAAATGGCCCCACAAACCGCGGACCCAGCTTCCGGCAGGGCAGGCGGAGGGGCAGGTTTCGGGTCGAGAGCCAGACCCGGTCCACCGGTGCGAACACCGGGGCCTCACTGCGGTGGCGGTTGGCGCTCGCCTTCTGCCACCTTATGGCCCGTTGCAGGTGCACATGGGTGGCGTCCCAGGTCTCCTCCGAGCGCCTAAATCATTCATCCACCTCAGGTGCCTCGATCTGGCTCTGATGCCACGGTGCCAGAACCGGCTGATAACCTAGTACACACTGGAAAGGAGATAGGTTAGTGGCGGTGTGAGTTTTGGGCCATCACTGCCCAGGGGATGAAAGCCCCTCACTCCCCCAGCCGGTCCTGGCAATAGGACCGCAGAAACCTACCCACATCCTGGTTTACTCTCTCCACCTGCCCGTTACTCCCGGGGTGAAAACCTGAGGTGAGGCTGACCGAGACCCCCAGACGTTCCATGAACGCCCTCCAGACCCTGGACGTGAACTGGGGACTCCGATCAGAAACGATGTCCTCAGGCACCCCGTAGTGCCGGAAGACGTGGGTGAACAGGGCCTCCGCAGTCTGTAGGGCCGTAGGGAGACCGGGCAAAGGAAGGAGACGGGACTTAGAAATCCACAACGACCAGGATTGTGGTGTTTCCCTGTGACGGAGGAAGATCCGTCAAGAAATCTACCGACAGGTGTGACCACGGCCGTTGTGGAACGGGTAGGGGTTGTAATTTCCCTCTGGGAAGGTGTCTAGGTGCCTTGCACTGGGAGCACACCGAGCAGGAGAAAACATAAACCCTCACGTCCTTAGTCAAGGTGGACCACCAGTACTTCCCACTAAGACAGCGCACTGTCCGACCGATGCCAGGATGACCAGAGGAGGGTGACGTGTGGGCCCAATAGATCAAACGGTCGCGGACAGCAGACGGAACGTACAGACGCCCAGCTGGACACTGGGTGGGAGTGGGCTCTGTATGTAACGCCCGCTCGATGTCCGTGTCCAGCTCCCACACCACCGGTGCCACCAGGCAAGAAACTGGAAGTATGGGAGTGGGATCCATGGGCCGCTCTTCTGTGTCATACATTCAGGACAGTGCATCTTCCTTAGCGTTTTGGGAACCTGGTCTGTAGGATAGGGTGAAAACAAAACGGGGGAAAAACATGGCCCACCTTGCCTGGCGAGGATTCAGTCTCCTTGCCGCCCGGATGTACTCCAGATTGCGGTGGTTAGTCCAGATGAGAAAAGGGTGTTTAGCCTCCTCAAGCAAATGCCTCCACGCCTTCAGAGCCTTTACGACAGCCAACAGCTCCCGGTCCCCAACATCATAGTTTCACTCCGCCGAGCTGAGCTTCTTCGAAAAGAAGGCACAGGTGCGGAGCCGAGCGCTGAGACAGCACAGCTCCTTTCCCAGCCTCGGACGCGTCCACCTCCACTATGAATGCCAAGGAGGGATCCGGATGAACCAGCACGGGAGCCGAGGTAAACAGAGCCCTCAGGTGACCAAAAGCCCTGTTCGCCTCAGCTGACCACTGAAGTCGCACCGGTCCCTCCTTCAGCAGTGAGGTAATGGGAGCCGCTACCTGACCAAAGCGCCGGATAAACCTCCGGTGGTAATTGGCAAACCCTAAGAACCGCTGCACCTCCTTTACCGTGGTTGGAGTTGGCCAATTACGCACGGCTGAAATGCGGTCACTTTCCATCTCCACCCCTGACGTGGAAATGCGGTACCCTAGGAAGGAGACGGACTGTTGGAAGAACAGACATTTCTCAGCCTTGACGTACAGGTCATGCTCCAACAGTAGAACAAGCACCTTGTGCACATGCTCGGCACTTGTAGCGGAGTATACCAGAATGTCGTCGATATACACCACTACACCCTGCTCGTGCAGGTAAGGTGGTACTAAATGCCGTCTTCCACTCGTTCCTCTCCCGGATACGCACCAGATTGTAAGCACTCCTGAGATCCAATTTTGTGAAGAAGCGTGCCCCGTGCATTGACTCGATCGCACTGGCTATGAAAGGCAGCGAGTAGTTGTACCTCACAGTGATCTGATTGATACCTCGATAGTCAATACATGGGCGCAGACCTCCATCCTTCTTCTTCACAAAAAAGAAACTCGAGGAGGCAGGTGAAGTGGAAGGTTGAATGTATCTCTGCCCCAGAGATTCGGAGACATATGTTTCCATAGCTGCCATCTCCTCCTGTGACAGAGGATACACGTGACTCCTGGGAAGTGCCGAGTCTACCAGGAGACTTATTGCACAATCCCCCCGTCGATGGGATGGTAGTTGAGTCGCCTTCTTCTTACAGAAGAGGTGGGGTGGGGTCATGATAGGCCAACCAGGGTAGGCCCAGCACCACGGGAAACGCAGGAGAATCAATAAGGAAGAGACTCTAGGGGCGCCACCTCTAGGTGCGCCACCTGGCGGCCTACTTGGTTGACCGGGGTGCCGGCAGTGGAACTCAGCGATGAGGCCTGGGTCCAGGATGCCCCTAGCGGGGACCCAGCACCTCTCCTCCTGGCCAGAACCCTCACAGTCAACCAGGTACAGGAATCCCCTGCCCTGTGGTTGAACCTTCAGGAGGCGCCTCACTGTGTACACTGGTTGGCCTTCGATGAGACAGGGGAGAGGTGATCTGGAAACAAGAGACAAAGGGCTGTGAGACATAAGTTTAATCCTAGACACATGAAAGTTGGGATGTATACTGAGAGGACGGGGATACAGAAGATGAACAGCAGAGGGGCAACGAAACTTGGAGATGGGGAAAGGGCCGATAAAACGGGGGAAAGTTTGCAGGACTCCACCCGGAGGGGCAGAGCGAGTGGACAGCCATAATGTACCCTCTGCCCGAGACAATACCGGGGATACCGTCGATACCCGGAGGTGGTCTTGAGAATAGCCGACTGGGCTCTCTTCCAGATACAGCAACAGCGGCTGGAACACAGCTGGAGCATTGGTAAGACCAAATGGCATGACCAGATATTCGTAGTGACCATGTTGAAGGCACTCTACCACTCGTCCCCTTCCCGTATCCGCACCAGGTGGTAAGCGTTTCGCAGGTCCAATTTGGAGAAAATGGTGGCCCCCTGGAGCGGCTCGAAGGCCGAGGCAATGAGTGGTAGCGGGTAGCGGTTCTTAACCGTGATGTCATTGAGGCCCGGTAGTCGAAGCAAGGGCGCATGGTTTTGTCCTTCTCCACAAAGAAGAACCCTGCACCGGCGGAGGAGGCAGAAGGACGTATACACCCTGCAGCTAGTGAGTCCTCAATGTAGGTCTCCATAGCCTTAGTCTCCGAACCTGACAGAGTACAGTCGTCCCCGGGGTGGTGTGGTGCCTAGGAGAAGGTCAATCCTGCAGTCATGGGTTGGTGCGGAGGAAGCGAAGTGGCCCGGGCCTTAATAAAAACCTCCCGGAGGTCCTGGTACTCTGCGGGAATGGCAGAGTTGTTGGGGGCAACTTCCGAGCCCACAGGAAGACATCCCAGGGCAGGCTGCGCTGACTTCACGCAATGGGCATGGCAGAACGGGCTCCAGCACATGACACCAGCAGTCCAGTCAATGAGTGGATTGTGTTGCTAGAGCCATGAGAATCCCAATACCACAGGAACCTGAGGAGGCGTAATTAGCATTAATTGTATAGCCTCGAAGTGGTTCCCTGACACTGGTAGGTTGATGAGAGTGGTATTGTGGGTGACCCATCCAGTGCTCTAACGTCCATGGGAATGGAGAGGGACTGAGTGGGGATGCCCAGCTCGGACAGCAGAGTGCCGTCCATAAAACTCTCATCGGCCCCACAGTCGATGAGTATCCGGAGAGATTTTGACTGGTTTCCACCACAGCAGAATGGTCAAAATCGGGAAACCAAGGACTAGAGGGGGGGAAAAAAACAGGAGTATGGGAAAACCGCTGGTAGGCTTGACGAGACAAGCCGAACTGGCAACAGACAAACAGAGAACACAGGTATAAATACACTGGGGATAATGGGGAAGACGGGTGACATTTGGAGCGGGGTGGAGACAAGCACAGAGACAGGCGAAACAGATCAGGGTGTGACATTCCCAAAGATGCAAAGAATAAAATAATTAACAAGATGAATAAAATAAAATACACAAGAATGGGGCTACAGTATATACAGGGTGTAGCATTACCAGATCAATGTGCAGGGGTACAAGGTATTTGAGGTTAATATGTACATGGATGGGTAAAGTGAATAGGCATCGGGATCGATAATAATACATGTAAAATAGAGAGCAGAGTAGCAACAGCAAATTATGAGTGTTGTGTGTGTGTGTTGTATTGGTATACATGTGTGTGTATGTGAATGTGTGTGTGTATTCTGTGTGGGAGTGTCAATGTAGTGTGTGAGAGTGAGTGTTTCCATGACATAGACTGACCAGGTGAATCCAGGTGAAAGCTACAATCCTTTATTGATGTCACCTGTTAGATCCATTTCAATCAGTGTAAAAGAAGGGAAGGAGACAGGTTACAGAAGGATTTTTAAAGCCTTCAGACAATTGAGACATGGATTGTGTATGTGTAGAAAAGGCCCATGGAGTTGGTGGAATAATCCTTTAATTCATGGCCACTTACTCAGCTGGGCCAGAGCGCTTTAATTAGGTCAGGTGGCAATGACCGACAGATCTCATCCACATAAAAGGAGGAAAACGCCATCGCCTGATCTCGTGCTTTCTCTTCCTTAACTCCGTGTGCTTGAGAAGTTCTGTGCGTCCATGAATCCACGTAAGTCCACCGACTCTGTTACCTTTCATCTGAACTATCTGTTGCGATCGGGAGAGTGGGCCATCAGTTATTGTTTGTAGTTATTATCGCGGAGCGCGGCTTGGAGCGCACGCTTCAAACATATTGTGAATTGTAAATGATCGCGGCCATACGGATCCTCATAGGCCAATTATGCAATCGATATGGTTAATATGTAATTAAATTAATTACATGTACACATGAAGACAATTGAAAGAGTGAAATGAGAAACGTCATTGTTTGCTAATGGATCGACTTTGATATCAAACTAAAGGAGATTATAGATTGAATGACCATTCACTGTTTGTATTTATTTCATGATTTATGATAAATAGTTAAGAGCCTAAATGACTCACGGGTGATTACTATTGACTTCTTAATGAACTGGATTGTTGAATTCCCTAATTATGTTAATAATGAATGATTGTTATGATTTGATCTTTGTGATTATGAGTTTGATTGTATACATGTTATTTTGTTTCCTTTGTTATGCAGCACAGACTACTCAGTAAAGATACCACTTTATGGTTAAAGGAATTCCTGCCTCAGTCTCATCCATTCTTCTGTCACCTGACACGTGACCACCTGTTCACCTTCACTGTCAGTCATCCTACCTGTCCAGCTACCCACACAGATTCCACTAATCTTTCAATGGTCCTTCGAGCTGGATGATGACTGAACCAAAGACAGGTGAAATGGAGGAGAGGGAAGAATTGTCTCCACTGGAAGGAAGAAGAGAGGAGGAGAGAGCAGCTGAGGGAAAGGTCTTGGAACAAAGGAAATATCCAGGAGCTAAGCCTAAAGCAACAAAGGCTTCATCCTCAACCACCAGAAGCACCAGAAGAACCAGGCAAGCACCTGGTTATCTTAAGGATTATGTGGTCGAGATTTCGACGTTAAAGGGCAAGCCCACTAGAGCTCAAGGTGGTGATGGATCAACTGTACGTTTCCGCCATCAACCATCTCCTCTGAGCCAAGCACCGGAAACTGCGTTGGAGCAGGAAAGTGGTCTACAGGAAGAACCCATGGAGGTGACTCCCACAGTGCAGGTCAACCAGCTTCCTGAGGCAGGCTCCGCTCACTCCTTAACTAAAGGGAAATCGTCGAGGCACTCTAGACGGAGTGGGAGTTCGACCAGTGGATACCCCTTTGGAAGTGGCCATGGCAGCCACCATTCACTAGCCCTCAGCGATTCACAGACCGCTGTCCTACAAGAGAGGATGAAACTATTAGCTTTGGAGGAAATTGAGCGTCAGATTGAGGAGGAACGACAGGCTGATGAACGATGTCACCTATTGGATGTGCAGGCCCGTAGTGCTCTACAGGAACGGGAATTCATTGCCAAGGACCTGGCACAGCAGCGACGGCACCGTCAAGCCAGAAGGGAATTGGAGGAGGCACGGATGGTCTCATCCTTCCTGGAGAGGAACGAACAGGGAGTTGACCTGACCACCCCTCCACATGGACCTGACCTGTCTGCCTTTCTTTCCCAATCTGCCCCTCTGGTACAGCATGGCACACAATCCCCGGAGGCAACAGCCAACATGGAGCACGGGGGACAGGCCGCTCCACCAACGCCCTCTATGCCAGTGACACAAGTTAGCATTCCTCCATGTGGACAAAGCATCACTCCTTCGCCTTTCCGCCAATTACCAACCACGGCAAATCGTTCGCCTTCACGCAACCAGAAGAGGGAGCCAATATTATGAAACTTCTAGTAGCCTCAGCCTATGGAATTCCCAGACCCAAACTGCCATACTTTGAGAGCGGAAAGGAGAGTGAATTTGTCCTTTTGGAAATGGCATTGGAGAGCCTACTGGGTATTCACAGTCATCTGTCAGAACGCTACAAATACCAAGTACTAATGGATAATTTGCGGTTTCCTAGTGCATACAGATTGGCCCAATCTTTTATGCACTCCGCAACACCATACACTGCCGCTCTCCAGGCCCTGAAGGCGAGATATGGTGAGCCACGCCAGCTAGTCCAGAATGAACTAAACAACATCCTGAACACGTCTCCAATTAAAATGGGAGACCATGCTGCCTTCCAAGAGTTCTCCCTGGCTGTCCAATCCCTGACCTCAATGCTCCAATCTGTTGAAGGAGAAGATGGGAACGAGCTGAAATGTGGCTCCCACGTGGACAGGCTTCTAAGCAAGCTTCCAGTATACCTCAGAGACAGTTTCATTGAACATTGTTTGAACAAGGGCATCCTGAAAGAGGGCTCGAGAAGCACCTATGCTCTCAGAGACCTGGCCGCATGGTTGGAGGTGAAGGCAAAGGCGAAGAGTATCGCTCACCAGGCCACAATCTCAGCCATAGCCAACGGGGGAAGGAAGGAGTTTGAACGCCAGGGGGGACAGAAAAGGCCAAATCCCACTACCATGTACTTAAATAGTGAAGCCGGGGAGGAACCCGGGAAGAAGACCCCTCTCAAGAGCAAGAACATCAAATTCCAGCCTTACTGCCCATATTGCAATAGTAAGGGGCACTTCCTTGGCTCATGCCCCAGGGTAAAAAAGCTCACTCAAACTCAATTGAAGGCCTGGATCACTTCAGGCGAGCGATGCTACAAGTGTGCCCGTAGCCATAAGGCGGAGACCTGCACATTGAGGAAACCCTGCAATCGCTGTAAGGAAATCCATCTCACAGTGTTGCATGATGTAATTCCCCAAGCACAGAAGGAGCAGAGTATGCTCATGGTAGGAGCTGCAAAGGAGCTGTACCTGGACCAGCAGAACCGGTCTCCAAGGGTTATGTTGAAGGTGGTCAAGGTCACTCTGCAAAGTGAAGGGAGAAGCATTGATACATTCTAGCCGTTCTAGATGATGGGTCAGAAAGAACGATCATTCTCACGGCGGCCACCCGTCAGCTAAAACTGGAGGGGACCCCCGAGACCCTTAATCTCAGAACGGTGCGACATGATGTTATCCAAATGAAAGGCTCTGCTGTGACCTTTAGCATTTCACCTTCAGGAAACAGGGACGTGACCTATAACATCACCAATGCCTTCACGGCAGATGGCTTGAATCTTGCAGAGCACTCCTGCCCGGTAAGTGTTCTACAGAAACAATATCCTCATCTACGAGGATTGCCTCTTCCTAACCTGGCCAGAGTAGCGCCACTTATCCTGATTGGGTCAGACCACCCACATCTCGTCACCCCGACTGAGCCTATACGAGCTGGACCAGAAGGAGGGCCCATTGCTGTCCATACATCCTTGGGTTGGGCTGTGCAAGGTCCAGTCCATCTACTTCTCTCCATCCAAGCTGTACAGTCACAGCAAGTCCTCTTCACCAGAAGCAATCCAGCTCCATCCCCCTGTGCGGCCACTGACCTCCTTCGGAATGTAGAGATGCTCTGGAAGATGGACACCTTCTCCAACCGGAAGCTACAGGAGGTCACCCGCTCAAAACATGACTCCTCTGCATTAGACCTCCTGGAGAAGCGCACCACCACCACTGAACTGGATGGCGTTCAGAGGTACGCGACCCCACTGCTACGGGTGCCCAACCATCCTCTTCTGGCAACCACAACACGGGCTGTACTCCCACTACTGCATGGAACGGAGCGACGCCTGGTGAAGAATCCTGAGCTTGCTGAAGTTCATAACCGGGAGATTCATAACCTTGTGAAGGCAGGCTATGTCACAAAAGTGACCACTCATGAAGAGGGAAACCCACTCAGCGAATCCTGGTATCTCCCTCACCATGTTATCCAGCACGGTGGGAAGTACAGACTTGTCTTCAACTGTTCATTCCAAGCTGCTGGTCAAAGCCTGAATGACTGTCTACTCCCGGGACCAACCTTAGGTCCTTCCATGCTCGGTGTCCTTCTCCGGTTCCGGCAGCACTCTACAGCCATCAGTGGAGACATCAAAGCCATGTTTCATCAGATTCGTCTACTGTCTTCCGACACCACACTGCTCCGGTTCATATGGCGAGATATGGAACGAGACGCAGAGCCCACCATCTATGAATGGCAAGTACTCACATTTGGCACCACCTGCAGTCCTTGCTGTGCCATATACGCTCTGCAGAGACACGCACGGGAGCACCCAGACAGTGACCCAGAAGTATGGGATTCAGTGGAAAATGCCTTCTATGTGGATAACTGCTTACAGAGTATCCCATCCACGGCTGAAGCGAAAGCACTCCTCGATAAAGTACGGAATCTCCTGTCCAAAGGGGGATTTGAGGTCCGACAGTGGGCGAGTAACAGAGCGGAGGTTATCCAGCACCTCCCGCCACAAGCTAGGTCCAGTAGCAGTGAACTATGGCTATCGCAGTCTGGTGCTAACCCACAAGAGCCCACTCTAGGACTGAGATGGAGCTGCATACCGGATACCCTTGGGTACAAGCACCGCTCAGCCCTGAGTACCGAAACCCCCACTCTGCGCACCATCTATCGGACACTGGCCAGTCAATACGATCCCCTTGGGTATATCCTGCCATACACAACCCGGGCCAAAGTCTTAGTCCAGGACCTGTGGCAGACCAAGAGGGACTGGGATGAACCGATCCATCCGGCTGACCTATTGGAACGATGGATCTGTTGGGAAACAGAATTATCGGAGCTCTCTGAAGTCCAAATGCCAAGATGTTATGTACCACCCTGTGCTGACCAACTGGGATCATGCCTGGAATTGCATGTGTTCTGTGACGCTTCGGAGCAAGCTTATGGGGCGGTTTCCTATCTAAGAGTGGAGGATAAGGCAGGCCACACCCATGTCTCCTTTGTCATGGCCAGGTCCAGGGTCGCACCCAAGAAGCAGTTGTCAATGCCTAGGCTGGAACTCAGTGCTGCCCTTTCCGGAGCCCAGTTGGCCTCTACCTTGCGAGCTGAGCTCACCTTGCCAATCCAAAGGGTCATCTACTGGAGTGATTCGACCACTGTATTGACCTGGCTCACATCGGAGTCCTGCAGGTATAAGGTGTTTGTCGGAACTCGCATTGCGGAAATCCAAGACCTGACAGAAGTCCAGGACTGGAGGTATGTTGATAGCATAAACAATCCTGCTGATGATGTTACTCGCGGTAAAACCCTTAAGGAACTGGCTCAACCCCATCGCTGGAGCTTGGGACCACCATTCTTGTCCCAACCAGAGAACGAGTGGCCGAAAGCCCCCAGGCGTGCGGCTCCTCCGCAACCAATTGAAGCTCATGAGTTAAGGAAGTCCGCCCACTGTTACAGCATCTCTACGGAACCAACAACAGCTCTCCCTGACCTAGCACAATCCCAAACACTGCCGGATCTGATCGCCGCCACAAACCAGACCTCAGATGGGGTGGCTTCTATACCCACCTCCCTCGCGGCAGAGACACTACTCCTCCAGCATGCACAAGCAGTTAGCTTCCCTGAGGAGCTAAAAGCTCTGAAAGCTGGTAGGGAAGTTGCTAAGGAGAGCCGTCTTCTCTCTCTCGCCCCAGAATATGATCAAATCCTTGGAGTGATCAGAGTCGGAGGGAGGCTGCGCCGAGCAGAAGTTTTGGACCCCGACGCTATCCACCCAATTATCCTTGACTCCAGACACCCTCTTACCAGGCTCCTCATCAAGAGTTATGATGAAAAGCTTCTCCACCCAGGGCCAGAGAGGGTCTATGGGGAGATGAGGCGGAAGTACTGGATACTTGGAGGACGAGGAGCCATTCGTAAGCACCAATACGCCTGCATAGAATGTCAGAGATGGCGAGCCGGAGCCACTGTGCCCAAAATGGCAGATTTACCCCCTGCTCGCTTGCGCCTTCTCAAACCACCCTTCTGGTCAACAGGAGTAGATTGCTTTGGCCCCTTGACGATCAAGCTAGGTCGTCGAGTGGAAAAGCGCTGGGGCATTCTATTCAAGTGTTTTTGACGACTAGGTGTGTCCACCTGGACCTACTGGAGAGTTTGGATACTGAAGCCTTCCTCATGGCCCTACGGCGGTTTATCTCCCGACGGGGGAAACCCTACGAGATCCTGGCTGACAGAGGCACAAACTTCAAGGCAGGAGAAGCCAAGTAGTAATGGTGGTGGACCCTCAGCTGCCTCGAGCCTCCTGGCCGGTGGGACGTATCACTAAGACCATGCCTGGGACCGATGGTCGCGTTAGATCAGTGGAGATCCAGGTAAAGAACCGGACATATATTAGGCCAGTTGCTCGACTAATTCCTCTCCCTGAGATGACGGAGGACGGGAGCAATGAGCCTTTTTGAGGAGTGTGGAATTTAACCTCTAACGAGCCTCTACCCCGGGTCCGGGATCACCCCCCACCCCCCCCACACACTGATTAGCATAGCTAGCATAGCTTCACAAGTAGATAGTAGCATCTAAATATCATTAAATCACAAGTCCAAGACACCAGATGAAAGATACAGATCTTGTGAATAAAGCCACCATTTCAGATTTTTAAAATGTTTTACAGGGAAGACAAAATATGTAAATCTATTAGCTAAACACGTTAGCAAAATACACAATTTCTTTGTCCACCATTTTTTCTCTCCACCAGTAGCTATCACCAATTCGGCTAAACTAAGATATTGATAGCCAATAACCTATAAAAAACCTCATCAGATGACAGTCTGATAACATATTTATGGTATAGGATAGGTTTTGTTAGAAAAAAGTGCATATTTCAGGTAGAAATCACAGTTTACAATTGCACCGACCATCACAACACGACTAGAATTACTATAGAGAGCAACGTGTATGACCAATTTACTCTTAATAAAACATTTCATAAGAATAGACAAAGCATAGCAATGGAAAGACCCAGATCTTGTGATTCCAGACAATATTTCAGATTTTCTAAGCGTTTTACAGCGAAAACACAATAAATCGATAAGTTAGCATACCACATGTGAAAACGTTACCAGAGCATCGATTCAAGCCAAAGAGAGCTATAACGTAATCATCGCCAAAATATATTAATTTTTTCACTAACCTTCTCAGAATTCTTCCGATGACACTCCTGTAACATCATTTTACAACATACATATACAGTTTGTTCGAAAATGTGCATATTTAGCCATACAAAACCGTGGTTACACAATGAAAATACTAGGAAATCAAGCCTCAAAATGTCGGACGTCATCTTTCAGAGTGATCTAGTTTAATTGAAAGCTAATCATATACTTGACTAAAAAATACAGGGTTGACAGGAATCGAAAGACAAATTAGTTCTTAATGCAATCGCTGATTTACATTTCTAAAATTATCCTTACTTTCTTATACAGCGTTCGCCAAGAGAAGCTATAACAAACAAAATGGCGTAATATGCGTTTAAAATATTTCGACAGAACAACGATTTATCATATTAAATATTCCTTTCTATGAGGTGATTTTCCATCAGATTCTTGGGCAATGTATCCTTTCTTGGGTCTAATCTTCTTTTGGTCGATAGATGTCCTCTGTCCTTCGAAATATCCACTAACGATCGAACGGGACCCCGAAACGTGCCCAAAGTTTCAGAGTGCACGACAAAGAAATTCCTCAAAATCGCACTAAACGGATGTAAATTGCTATAAAACGGTTCAAATTAACTACATTATGATGTTTTTAACAACTATAACGACTAAAAACATGACCGGAGAAATATCACTGGCTAAACAACCATTTGGAAGGAGGCAGGTCTGATGTCCATCTTGCGCAAGACGCATGCAGGAAGAGAATGGTACTTCCACGTTTTGTTGTTTTATAGTGGCTCTGATTGCGCAATCGACTCCATTCAAAACGTCATGACGTACTGACACCCAGAGGAAGACGTAGGCAGTGTCGGTTTCTCCATAGCATCTACTGGCACCTTAAAACCGATCCCAGATCAGGGGTAAAAATTTCTGAAATCTGACTCCCTGTCAGGAAAAGTGCTGTAGAAGTAGTTCTGTACCACTCAGAGACAAAATTCCAACGGCTATAGAAACTAGAAAGTGTTTTCTATCCAATAATAACAATAATATGCATATTGTACGATCAAGAATTGAGCACGAGGCAGTTTAATTTGGAGACCAAAAAATGCTAATGCGGAACAGCACCCCCTATAGTTGCAAGAAGTTAACAAATTTCCAGGGTGGCTGTAGAAAAGGCCCATGGAGTTGGTGGAATAATCCTTTAATTCATGGCCACTTACTCAGCTGGGCCAGAGCGCTTTAATTAGGTCAGGTGGCAATGACCGACAGATCTCATCCACATAAAAGGAGGAAAACGCCATCGCCTGATCTCGCTGCTTTCTCTTCCTTAACTCCGTGTGCTTGAGAAGTTCTGTGCGTCCATGAATCCACGTAAGTCCACCGACTCTGTTACCTTTCATCTGAACTATCTGTTGCGATCGGGAGAGTGGGCCATCAGTTATTGTTTGTAGTTATTATCGCGGAGCGCGGCTTGGAGCGCACGCTTCAAACATATTGTGAATTGTAAATGATCGCGGCCATACGGATCCTCATAGGCCAATTATGCAATCGATATGGTTAATATGTAATTAAATTAATTACATGTACACATGAAGACAATTGAAAGAGTGAAATGAGAAACGTCATTGTTTGCTAATGGATCGACTTTGATATCAAACTAAAGGAGATTATAGATTGAATGACCATTCACTGTTTGTATTTATTTCATGATTTATGATAAATAGTTAAGAGCCTAAATGACTCACGGGTGATTACTATTGACTTCTTAATGAACTGGATTGTTGAATTCCCTAATTATGTTAATAATGAATGATTGTTATGATTTGATCTTTGTGATTATGAGTTTGATTGTATACATGTTATTTTGTTTCCTTTGTTATGCAGCACAGACTACTCAGTAAAGATACCACTTTATGGTTAAAGGAATTCCTGCCTCAGTCTCATCCATTCTTCTGTCACCTGACACCTGACCACCTGTTCACCTTCACTGTCAGTCATCCTACCTGTCCAGCTACCCACACAGATTCCACTAATCTTTCAGTATGTGTGCCATTCAGAGGGTGAATGGGCAACAAAACAAATGTAAGTGACTTTGAACAGGGTATGGTTGTAGGTGCCAGCGCTGTTGGGTTTTTCACACTTACGTTTCCTGTGTGTATCAAGAATGGTCCACCACCCAAAGGAAATTCAGCCAACTTGACAACTGTTGGAAGATTTGGAGTCAACATGGACCAGCATTTCTGTGGAATGCTTTCGACACCTTGTAGAGTCCATGCCCCGGTGGAGGCTGTTCTGAGGGCAGAAGTGGGTGCAACTCAATATTAGGAAGCTGTTCCTAATGTTTTGTATACTCAGTCTAGTGAGTTTTTTTATTTTACCTTTATTTAACTAGGCAAGTCAGTTAAGAGCACGTTCTTATTTTCAATGACAGCCTAGGAACAGTGGGTTAACTGCCTTGTTCAGGGGCAGAACAACAGATTTTTACCTTGTCAGCTCGGGGATTCGATCTTGCAAACTTTCAGTTACAAGTCCAATGCTCTAACCACTAGGCTACCTGCCGCCCAGTGCAAGATGGGGTCAGTGCAGATAGTCCGGGTAACCATTATTAACTATTTAGCAGTCATTGTTATTCAGCAGTCTTACGCCTCACTCAAACCGACAGCATCAATGCATTTTGGTACATTCATTTCCAATGGAATTGCGTTGCAATTTTTTAAAATATATTTTTTAATATCACCTTTATTTAACCAGGTAGGCAAGTTGAGAACAACTTCTCATTTACAATTGCGACCTGGCCAAGATAAATCAAAGCAGTTCGACACATACAACAACACAGAGTTACACATGGAGTAAAACAAACATACAGTCAATAATACAGTAGAAAAATAAGTCTATATACAATGTGAGCAAATGAGGTGAGATAAGGGAGGTAAAAGGCAAAATAAAGGCCATGGTGACAAAGTAAATACAATATAGCAAGTAAAACACTGGAATGTTAGATTTGCAGTGGAAGAATGTGCAAAGTAGAGTAGAGATAGAAATAACCTGACAGAGCTTGAGAGGATCTGCAGAGAAGAATGGAATAATCTCCCCAAATACAGGTGTGCCAAGCTTGTTGCATCATACCCAAGAAGTCTCGAGGCTGTCATCACTGCCAAAGATGCTTAAACAAAGTACTGAGTAAAGGGTCTGAATACCGATATTTAATTTTTTAAATTTAAATTAGAAAAGATTTTTAAAAATGTTTTTTGCTTTGTCATTATGGGGTATTGTGTGTAGATTGATGGGGGGGGGAACTATTTAATCAATTTTAGTTGTAGTTACTTTTTTTTAATGTAACAAAATGTGGAAAAAGTGAAGGGGTCTGAATACTTTCCGAAGGCACTGTAGGTACAGTGTATATTGTATACAAACACTGCTTCCAGCTGTCCACTGGCATCAATTCTACATACTGTATTTCTTCAGATATTAAAATCCTCCTGCTGCAGGATTATTTTCCTCCTGTGACAAAAGGGGTCAAATTAAAATCTGACATTGGTATATACTGTATATAAATGCAGTACAGGGCCTTTTTTGTTGTTGAATTGTTCTTATTTTATGTTTGTGTGTGTCACGTTCCTGACCTGTTTTCTGTTAGTTTTTATGTGTTAGCTGGTCAGGACGTGAGTTTGGGTGGGCAGTCTATGTTTTCTGTTTCTATGTTGGTTAATGGGTACCTAATATGGTTCTCAATTAGAGGCAGGTGGTTTTCATCTCCTCTGATTGAGAATCATATTAAGGTAGGTGTTTTCACTTTGTTGGTCGTGGGTGGTTGTCTCCTGTGTTAGTGTCTGTCTATGTTGCACCATACAGGACTGTTTCGGTTTGTTTGTTCATTTTGTTCGTTCGGTTTTTATGTAGTCATTTCCCTGTTCGTGCGTTCTTCGTGTTACATGTAAGTTCTTACGTCCAGGTCTGTCTACATTCATTTTGTTAGTTAATTCAAGTATAGTTCGTTTTTTGTCTTCGTTGTTTTGTCGTGTCTAAATAAATATCATGTCTAAGTATCACGCTGCGTCTTGGTTCAATCCATGCTCCTCCTCTTCAGATGAAGAGGAAGAGGAGAACCGTTACAGTGTGGCTGTTCTTGTCTATTAGTATCATGCATTTTGTCAGGTTTTATGTTTTGTGTGAACCCCAGCAACAGCTAATTGGAATCCAAATAAAATAGCAAATTATATCTGCAGTTTGTAGATTCACCATTAATATCACTCACAGCCTGAGGTTAGGTAGAAGCTCAGATGAGTTCAATCAAAGCCTGAATAAGGAGGCTTGCAGCAATTGTAAGTTGCTTGCATAGAAGATTGTGCCTAACGTGTAATTTAGAATGTTACAATTTAAGTATGTTACAGATATGTTAACTACTGCTATTATAACCAACAGATATCCAGTTATGTCCAAATCTTCCCCGACAAATACTGTATACTGTGGCCTGAGCTGTGACTCAAATGGAACTCTCATCGTCTTGTACTCCTGTATTTATTCAACCTTCTTGAAAAGTTACAGTATATCCTCCGACAGAACAAAAGCATCGCTCACTCCTGTCAGTTACAGTGTAGAAAATGTACAGTTATGACTATAACTACTGTTTCCTGAAGGAGGGAAATGAGATACAACACTATGGGATGAGGAAACTCTACTAAGAATATATAACCAGGCCTGACAAGGCCAATGAAAACTGTGCCTTGCCGGAAGCCCTGCCTTCCATAGATGATTACTCAGAGGCTCAGATTAATTCCTTCAATTCAGTACCGCTCTTTACCAAGCCCAGATCCCTCTTCCGCATTTCACTCCTTCAGGGAACAGTAGTTATAGTCGTAACGGTACATTTTCTTTCACTCTGTACTATTGGTACAACACTATTGGATGTAGCACCCCGCCCCAAGCCGGCCCCAACAGATACAACATGAAACGACCCACAGCAGACCATCCAGACCTCCCGTCCGCATGCTGCGATAGTCTGGGTATTGCACACCTGCGCACTGCCAAATGACCCTGTCTTGTCCTAGCTGTCAGTACACTATGAGTCATGCTGAGAACAGTGACATCCAAGCGATAAAACCTCACAAAAGTGTGCGGTGTTGCCCAATTCCCTGCTGCACAAATATCCCCTACCGGCAACCCATTAAACAATATATTGAATCCGGATATGCATTTCTTGGCTGAGATCTATATCCAGATCTTGATATGCTTTTTGATATGCTGAAAATAAGGACAATACAATATAATAATGGCACCGGAGAAGATGGCTGCCATTTTACTGGCTCCTAATCAAATGTGCTATTTTGTTAGTTTTTTCGTATTGTTTGTAACTAATCTTGTACATAATGTTGCTGCTACCGTCTATGACCGAAATTAGCTTCAGGACATCAGAACAGCGATTTCTCACCTCGAACTGGACGAAGATTTTTCCTTTAATGAGTCCGACACAAAGGATATACTGCTTGTCAAGACAAGGCCCAAATCCCCGTCATCAGTGTGAAGAAAAGACGGAGGAAAAAGGGGAGTAGAGTGGGGTGACTTGTAAGAATTTGCAGATGAGTAGGTAAACCACCAATTCCTTCCGTATTAAATGGCCAACGTGCAATCATTGGAAAAAAACTGGACGATATATGTATAAGACTATCCTACCAACGGGACATTAAAAACTGTAATATCTTATGTTTCACTGAGACATGGCTGAACGACGACACGGATAATATAGAGATGGCTGGCTTCTCCGTGCATCAGCAGGACAGAGCAGCTATGCCTGGTAAGATGAGGGGCGGGTGTGTGTGTCTATTTGTCAATAACTGCTGGTGCGCCATGTCTAATAATAAAGAGTCTCTAGGTATTGCTCGCCTGAGGTAGAATACCTCTTGATAAGCTGTAGACCACACTATCAACCAAGCGAGTTCTCATATATATTACCGATGCTAGCACTAAGACCATACTCAACAAGCAGTGTAAGGCCATAAGCAAACAAGAAAATGCTAATCTAGAAGCGGCGCTCCTAGTTGAATCGTTGATTTGTTTGCATCTTTTAGCCAGCTTACTCATAGCTAGATTGGTTTGTGGTTTTGTAAACAATAGAGAACAAATACCAACTCTCAGCGCATAATGCCTCGAGGATGTGCAACAAATAACCAAGTGGCAGTTTAGTTGGTGCAAAGTCAGAGCGTCTCATGTTCCAGAAATCCTTGTTTTTACTAGCGTGGACTTTCTCTTGCTCACTATGAGTTGAAGAGTGGAGAATTGCAGGAATGAATCCGAGCCTCTGGGTTATCACCTGTGGAAGGCGGGGCTTCCGGCGAGGCACGGTTTTCATTGGCCTTGTCAGGAATGGTTATATATCCTTCAAGTAGAGATCGATCGAGCGCAACATGCCATAGTGTTGTACCGAGAGTGCCGACTGAAATGGAACAAAACAAGGTAATGTTGATATTGATTTAATATGCCATGACTTACATGTGTATGTCATATTGATATCAAACAGTATGTTGTAGGTTTTGTCCCTTTTCAGAGTAGATTATCTTCAAAGAGCGAGTGACATGTGGGTTTGTTGAATCTCCTTGAGGCCACAGAGGGTGGAAAGAGGTGGAAATTGCCTGGCTGTCTATGTAGAAGAAGAGAAGATGGTTAGATGAACCATGCTCTGGTGATTAGTAACCTTTCCTGAGACTTGAAGACTTGTGTTAGCTTCCCGAGCTAATGTTTCTGTCTCATTCCTTGCTCTTTCTCGAACTCCTCTTGCTCCTACTCCTTTTCTCTTAAACTCCACCATTCTTTTCCAACCTTTTTCTCCTCTCCACATATCTGAAACACTGAAACTGGTATGAGTTTTCAGTGGAGAGAGTGGTACGTTGACAAACTGTTACCACATTAATCTCACAACCTCCTTATGACTACTCATGGTACTGATGGTAGGACACATAGATAATCAGTGGGCGTTGCCAACTATGCAAATCCTAACATTATGGAGCTTGTTAGTATTCACATTAAGCCATCATGCAGCGGTATAATCAATACTCTTAAATTACAGAATGTTTTGATTGATTCACCCAATCCCACAACCATTCATCAAGTCAATTAGACATTAATCATGGAGCCTCTCTCACACCAGGAGATTATAGGCATGACGCAGAGAGGGTTGGGGATGGAACACTGGCTAGGTTGTGTTCTTAGAATGGCTAGGAACTAGATGGTGCTGAGGATTTATTCATTGAATGGTAATTGTATGATGCATTGCATGTTGCCTTGTATTCTCGTTCTTATTTTTATGTTACGGAATGGTTGAATGATCTGCAATGAGACATTATCAAAGTGATTTATACTTAACAAAAACATAAACGCAACATGTCAAGTGTTGGTCCCATGTTTCATGAGCTGAAATAAAAGATCCCTGAAATTTTACATACACAGAAAAAGCTTATTTCTCTCAATTGTTGTGCACAAATTTGTTTACATCCCTGTTTATTTGTATTGAACCTTTATTTGACTTATCTATGGTAGGGGGCAGCATTCCGAATTTTGGATGAATACCATGCCCAAATTAAACTGCCTGCTTCTCGGGCCCAGAATATATGATATGCATATAACTGGTAGATTCGGATAGAAAACACTCTAAAGTTTCCAAAACTGTTAAAATAGTGTCTGTGAGTATAACAGAACTGATTTGGCAGGCAAAAACCTGAGAAAAATCCATTCGGGAAGTAGTTTCTTTTGGTTTTGTAGTTTTCTATTCAATGCCATTACAGTATCCATTGACTTAGGACTCAACTTGCAGTTCCTATGCCTTCCACTAGATGTCAACAGTCTTTAGAAATTGTTTCAGGCTTGTATTCTGAAAAATGAGGAAGTAAGAGCAGTCTGAATGAGTGGACCCTAAAGTGTCACAGAGGTTTTTCATGTGCGAGATCGAGAGAGTGCCTTTCTTGTTTACCTTTTATATTGACGACGTTATTGTCCGGTTGAAATATTATCGATTATTTAGGCTAAAAACAACCTGAGGATTGAATATAAACATCGTTTGACATGTTTCTATGAACTTTACGGATACAATTTGGATTTTTTGTCTGCCTGTTTTGACTGCGTTTGAGCCTGTGGATTACTGAAGAAAACGCGAACAAAACAGAGGTTTTTGGATATAA
Organism: Salvelinus alpinus; assembly: GCF_045679555.1. Lineage (NCBI taxonomy): Eukaryota > Metazoa > Chordata > Actinopteri > Salmoniformes > Salmonidae > Salvelinus > Salvelinus alpinus. The sequence continues at coordinate 38,761,201 of NC_092096.1, read as the reverse complement.
AGAGACTTTATCGAACAAAAGGAACATTTATTGAGTAAATGAATGTCTGCTGAGTGCAACCATATGAAGATCATCAAAGGTAAGGGATTAATTTTATCTCTATTTCTGACTTGTGTAACTCTTCTACTTGGCTGGTTACTGTTTGTAATGATTTGTCTGCTGGGCTATGTTCTCAAATAATCGTAAGGTATGCTTTCGCAGTAAAGCATTTTTAAAATCTGACACCGTGGTTGGATTCACAAGAAGTTAATCTTTAAACCTATGTAAAATATGTTTTGTTTTCTGAATTTTTATAATGAGTATTTCTGTATTTGAATTTGGCGCCCAGCAGTTTCACTGGTTGTTGAAGAGGTGGGACGCTAACGTCTCACGTACCCAAGAGAGGTTAACCAGGTAAGACCGTGTTAGTGAGCATTTCTCTTTTGCCAAGATAATCCATCCACCTGACAAGTGTGGCAAATTGTCACGTGTGCTCTCTCTCCGGCCTCTAGGTCACCAGGCTGCTTGTTATGGAGCACACCTGTCACCATCGTTACGCGCATCAGCGCATTATGACACTCACCTGGACCCCATCATCTTCTTGATTACCTGCCCTATATATGTCACTCCCGATGGTTCCTTCCCCATGCGTCATTGTTCGTATTATGTTTCGTTTATTGATTAAATCACTCACTCCCTGAACTTGCTTCCCGACTCTCAGCGCACATTGTTACAGAATGACACCTCACCAAATGGAAGCATCAGGAAGTGATTTTATATATATTTTTTGTTTTGGAGGTGATGTCGGGTCCGGGTGATAGAACTGGAGCTACCTGGGAGGCCTCAGCCGGTTTGTCGGATTCCCATGCCTCGGCTGGCTCGACGGGTTTCCATACCTCAGTGGGATTGATAGGCTCCCATGCCTCAGCTGGGTGAACAGGTTCCCGTGCCTCATCAGGCTCTCACGCCTCAGCCAGTTTGTCAGGTTTCTGCGTCTCAACGGAGGTGACCGGTCTGCTCCTGATCCCCGGGATCGTCCCTGTGGTTCGCGTCCTGCGGCTAGAGCCGAAGACGCCGGGGAGGGGGTACTGTCACGTATGCTCTCTCTCCGGCGCTCTAGGTCACCATGCTCCTGCGCCTCAGCTGGATCGATAGGTTCCCGCGCCTTAGCAGAGGTGACCGGTCTGCTCCTGATCCCCGGGATCGTCATCTTGGTTGGCGTCCCGCGGCTGTAGCCGAGCGTCAGGGAGGGGGAACTGTCACGTGTGCTCCCTCTCCGGCCTCTAGGTCACCAGGCTGCTCGTTATGGCGCACACCTATAACCATTTTTACGTGCATCACCGCATTATGACACTCACCTGGACTCCACCTCCTTGGTTACCTGCCCTATATATGTCACTCCCTTTGGTTTCTTCCCCAGGCGTCATTGTTTCTGTTTCACGTCTGTGCGTTTGGGTTTCTTGTTTTGTATTATGTTTCATTTATTGATTAAATCACTCACTCCCTGAACTTGCTTCCCGACTCTCAGCGCACATCATTACACATATCAAAAAGATGATTAAACAGCATGATCATTACACAGATGCAGATTGTGCTGAGGACAACAAAAGGTCACTCTAAAATGTGCAATTTTGTTACACAACACAAAGCCACAGATGTCTCAAGTATTGAGGGAGTGTGCAATTCGCATGCTGACTGCAGGAATGTCCACCTATGCCCACCCATGGCTGCACCCCTGCCCAGTCATGTGAAATCCATAGATTAGGGCATAATTTATTTATTTCAATTGACTGATTTCCTTATGTGAACTGTAACGCAGTAAAATCTTGAAATTGCATTTATATTTTTGTTCAGATGAGACAAATATGACGCAAAAATACTTTTTACTCTTCTATTTATGTTGGTAACAAGTTTATTATAGCAATAAGCCACCTCGCGCGTTTGTGGTATATGGCCAATATAAGGCCTAATACAGTCATCCCATTGACATACCCATGCTGTGGCCCTGAAGTTGTCAGCTAATCAAATTAATACCAGGGGGGAAAAAAGACTTTGTTTTCCTCTATCCTTATGTCCTCTGCTAAACATAACACCATTGCCACTGTAACTTTCAGAGAGCAACACAAACCACAACTACTTTCATCAATTGAATTATTCATGGAGATAAAATAAAAACAGTTTCAGAGTGATCGAGTTTAAAACATATATCCTTTGTTTACTGTGCAAAAGCTTGGCTTTACAACCTGTGAAACACTACAAACTAGGTTTGTCTGCATGATTGAACTTAATGTACCGCAAAGGAAAGCATCTGTTACTATGTACTTATTATTACAGTATCAAAATGGAAAAGACAAAAGGAGCCTCTGCACCTTCAGAAGTTTGGCATTGCCCAAACCCGAACTGGAGCGAGACAATCCTTCCCTGTGCAGTGAATCGTATGCAACTCTCAAATACAACGATTCCTGGAAGCTTCTAGGACCTGTAGGATTAAAAACAACAATACTGTTGAATAACTAAAGACAACCTACAAATGGTTTATCATGCTATTCTCCAACAAGCTGATTAACCTATATCACAATAAACCACACTCTATCCAGTGTCATTTGGCTACTGTACAGTTGCATGGCAATACAGTGCCTATGGGCAGGTGCATAAACCGGCAGTGCTTCTGGTCCTGGTGATTCAGTCCCCCCATCCCACATTGCTCCACTGGCATCAAACAGGACCACATTTATCCTGCCTTGTAGGGCCAACAGAACACAGAGCAGGCCAACTCTCTCTCTCCCTCTTTATCTCTCTCTCACTCCCCCTCGCTCTCTCTCTCCCTCTCGCCCCCCTCTCGCTCTCTTTCTCCCTCTCGCTCGCTCGCTCTCTCTCTCTCCCCCCTCTCTCCTGCCTCCGTAAAGCCAACAGAACACAGAGATGAGGCCAGCTGGTTCCATCCCAGCCTTTACAGCCACCCAGACACATGGGATTCCTTATCGAATAGACCATCACAACCAACGGAAACAAAACCTCTAACCCTCTATTCTGTAATATGATTTAGGCCCGAGGACAGAGAATCTAAAGAGGGAGAGGGGAGTATGGATAGGATTAGAGACTTGTGTTGGTCAATGGCTTGTGTTTATGTATCATTGTTTTCCTGTTGGCACATGTTCACAATTTAAGCCCCCCCAGGTCTGTATAGATGTGGCAGTTGTGATGATCTGGCCTGGATCGAAATGCAAAAGCAGATTAATTTACCTGGTGCATCCATCCATTCATCCATCCTCAGTGGACCGCAGTTTAGATTCACCATTACAACAGCTGTCCTCACTGGCAGAGAGGAGGAAACGGGGCAGGGGAGAGAGAGAGAGATTACTATTAAGAAGTTCCACTCTGTCAAGAAACATTCTGATACTGTAAGTTTCATATGGATGTGGAGGTGATAGGGTTCAGGAATGAAGAAAAGGCTGGTCAGATCTCCTACAAGCCTAGCTCTACAGACAACTCAACCAACACCCAGCACCAGGTACAACATTGCAGCAACAAGACTTAAATCAGATAATCTGGTGGGATGTGAGATACAATTAGCAGTAGAGCTCCGGACAGGACAGGAAAGGTTTTCAATGGGACAGGACAGGACAGAAGTCAGGTTTCTAGAATATTGGTAGATCAGGTGTCAAGGCTGTGGGTAACTGGTGAAAGGAGTCAGGCGCAGGAGAGCTGAGATGCGTGGACAAGGTATTTAATACAAGATAACACCAGTATAAACACAATACTACGGTGCAGGAACAATACCGGTACCACGAAATAAACGGGCGAAATAACAAAACCCGGCAACAAATACCAGCCGTCAGTAACAGCCTGAACAGTAGAACAAACACGCACACAAACAAACATGGGGGAAAACAGAGGATTAAATAATGAACATGTAATGGGGAATTGAAACCAGGTGTGTAGAAAACAAAGACAAAACAAATGGAAAATGAAAAGTGGAACGGCGATGGCTAGAAGGCCGGTGACGTTGACCGCCGAACACCGCTCGAACAAGGACAGGGACCGACTCCGGCGGAAGTCGTGACATCAGGACAGTAGAGGAAAAACTTGAGTTAAGTTTGAAAAAAATTGAACTTGTGAATCCATTATAAACACTGTTTTTGTAAGGGTTGGTAGACACTACAGGTCAAATACTCTGGTCAAATGTAGAAACCATAAGATCCAACAGCTGTCCTCAGTGGAATATCAGAGAAAAGAGGGCAGAGCATCAGAGTATTCACATGATGTCTGACAGAGAGAGGAGTGGAGACCTGGTGTTGCAGTGAAGGACGAGAGGTCCAGATTGGGGGGCGTGTGTTTGATTGACATCCGCTTTCTTTTGATCAGCCAAGAAAGAAACGGGATATGACAGATGTTTTGTGTGTGTGTGTGTGTGTGTGTGTGTGTGTGTGTGTGTGTGTGTGTGTGTGTGTGTGTGTGTGTGTGTGTGTGTGTGTGTGTGTGTGTGTGTGTGTGTGTGTGTGTGTGTGTGTGTGTGTGTGTGTGTGTGTGTGTAGATTAAATTAAAGAGACCATTTGGATCAGAAGAAGTCAGTGTAAAAGTAATTGATTTTCCCACCAATTCGAATGAGGCCACAGTGGTTAATTAATTAATGATTCTCTGGCCTGAGAATAATCTAAATTAAACCGTGATTTCTGCTACAAGAATAACAATGCATTATTTATCATGAGAATGTATTATGCATGCAGGTTAATGAATGAAATGGCCGACCACACCAGGGAATAATGTGTCTCTGCCCCAATGCCTCAACTATCAACTTATTTTCTTCCTAAAGACCTAAACAACCAATGCAATGATGTACTGTAAATCAACCAAGCATTCATAAAGCTAACATGGGAACATACACTGAGTATACCAAACATCAAGGAAACCTTCCTAATATTGAGTTACATCTACACTGAGTGAAGTGGATTTAACAGGTGACATCAATAAGGGATCATAGATTTCACCTGGATTCAGCTGGTCAGTCTATGTCATGGAAAGAGCAGGTGTTCCTAATGTTTTGTATTCTCAGTGTATAATTTAGCTAGTGAGAAGTTTTGACAACAACAGACTTAGATCACAAACTGGTTTATCATAACTCAATGTGCACAGCCTTTGAGACAGGCATCGTCTTATTATTTGACCAATGAACCAAGAGGAGCGAGTTCTTCCAACCCTCCACATAAACAGAAGGTTTCTGGCAGAGTAGTGGGTGTAATGGTGTCTGTCTGCTGCTGAGGTTTCTAACAGGCAGACCAGTGGCCTCTCAACAGTCTCTTCATGAAGCCAAACAGACACTCTATCAGATGTCTCACCAGACTCGACCTCTACCGGGGCTCAATCGTTAACGACGTCTCCTTTGACACACACTCATTAAGGAGGATATCACATTTACTGAAGCTTCGTTTCAGAAAGTAATGTAGTGTTGTATCAGCGATTCTGTTTAGTGCGTTGGTGAATACTGGCAATATCCAATGCTAAAAAAAGATGGCAACTGTGTAGAAATGAGAGATGTATTTAAAATCAAATCAAACTTTATTTGTCACATGCGCCGAATACAACAAGTGTAGAACTTACCGTCAAATGCTTACTTACAAGCCCTTAACCAACAGTGCAGTTCAAGAAGAGTTAAGAAAAGATTTACAAATAAACTAAAGTAAAAAAAATTATAAAAAAGAACACAATAACATAACAATAACGAGGCTATATACAGGGGGTACCGGTACCGAGTCAGTGTGTGGGGGTACAGGTTAGAGGTCATTTGTATATATAGGTAGGGTGAAGTGACGATGCATAGATAATTAACAGCGATAAGCAGCAGTGTACAAAACAAATGAGGGTGGGTTCAATGTACTGTAATAGTCCGGTGGCCAATTGATTAGTTGTTCAGCAGTCTTATGGCTTGGGGGTAGAAGCTGTTAAGGAGCCTTTTGGACCTAGACTTGGCGCGTTGTTATGTAAACTCGATGTATTCCTTGGTGGACTGGTTTAATGAATGCTCAGTGTGACAAACGGTTCCCACAAAATGTCTCACTGCCCACAAACAGGATAATGTACAGTTTGCTGGACAGAGGTGCTGTCCTTTCGGAACCACAGAGTTGATCCTGACCACCATTACTGCTTTAAGTATACCTGTCAGGTTCGTGGAGCTGCATCAGTGGCACTTTACATTCAGCACCACTGAACGTAGGCCATGGCCTCAGAGCTCTACACGTATGCACTAGTAACTGGTAACTCTACACTTCACTCAAAAGGAAAGGAACACTGGGAAATATACAAATAAGGCATTACACTAAGCAGTGTGTTAATTTAAAACTGGAAAGTGTGGACCCATATGGACACTGGAACAGTGTTAAATTTAAAACTGAAAAATTTGCTGTTTTATGTATCTTCTTTCAATTCATCAGATGATTTGGCCTCCACAATCACCCGACCTCAACCCAATTGGTTTGGGATGAGTTGGACCGCGGAGTGAAGGAAAAGCAGCCAACAAGTGCTCAACATAAACTGTTGGAAAAGCATTCCTCATGAAGCTGGTTGAGAGAATGCCTAGAGTGTGCAAAGCTGTCATCAAGGCAAAGGGTGGCTACTTTGAAGAATCTCAAATATAAAATATATTTTGATTTGTTTAACACTTTTTTGGTTACTACATGATTCCATATGTGTTATTTCATAGTTTTGATGTCTTCCCTTTTATTCTATAATGTAGAAAATAGTACAAATAAAGAAAAAACCCTTGAATGAATAGGTGTAACCCTACCACCACTCCCCTAATTGGAATAAACTAATGGACAAAAACACTTATGCTTTGACTTCCAGGTTATACATACTATATTCTGTACATTTTAAGGACACAGTATATTTTACGTGAGTTATCTTTATTTTTTTTAAAGTCCCATCCTTCAGCTACCCTCAACCACTCCCATCTACACTACATTACCAAAAGTATGTGGACACCTGCTTGTCGAATATCTCATTCCAAAATCATGGACATTATTTTGGAGTTGGTCCCCTCTTTGCTCCTATAACAGCCTCCACTATTCTGGGAAAGCATTCCACTAGATGTTGGAACATTGCTGCTGGGACATGCTTCCATTTAGCCACAAGAGGATTAGTAAGGTCCCGCACTGATGTTGGGCGATTAGGCCTGGCTCGCAGTAGACATTCCAATTCATCCCTAAGGTGTTCGATGTGATTGAGGTCAGGGCTCTGTGCAGGCCAGTCAAGTTCTTCCACATTGATCTCGAAAACCATTTTTTTATGGACCTCGAATTGTGCACAGGGGCATTGTCATGCTGAAACAGGGAAGGGCCTTCCCTAAACTGTTGCAATGAAGTTGGAAAAACAGAATAGTCTAGAATGTCATTGTATGCTATAGCATTAAGATTTCCCTTCACTGGAAATAAGGGGCCTAGCCCGAACCATGAAAAACAGCCTCAGACCATTATTCCTCCTCTACCAAACTTTAGTTTCAGGTTCTCCTGGCATCCGCCAAACCCAGATTCATCCATGATTCATCACTCCAGAGAACGCATTTCCACTGCTCCAGAGTCCAATGGCAGCGAGCTTAACTCCACTCCAGCCGACGCTTGGCATTACACATGGGGATCTTAGGCTGCTCCGCCATTAAAACCCATTTCATGAAGGACCCGACGAACAGTTCTTGTGCTGATGTTGCTTCCAGAGGCAGTTTGGAACTTGGTAGTGAGTGCTGCAACCGAGGACAGACAATGTTCACGCGCTTAAGCACTCGGTGGTCCTGCTCTGTGAGCTTGTGTGGCCTACCACTTTGTGCAGCTGAGCCGTTGTTGCTCCTAGATGTTTCCAATTCACAATAACAGCAGTTACAGTTGACTGGGGCAGATCTAGCAAGGCAGACATTTGATAAACTGACTTGTAAGGCCACTTTACTGCCAATGCTTGTCTATGGAGATTGCGTGGCTGTGTGCTCGATTTTATACACCTATCAGCAACAGGTGTGGCTGAAAAATCAGAATCCACTCATTTGAAGGGGTGTCCACATACACTATACATGTATATATAAAGTATCTCTAAAGACCATCCAGTTTTGATTTCTATTTGCCGTATATTTTTCAACTGTGCTATTTCACAATAGTTCTGAACCTATATACATTTTACACAGTATATTTGACAGTAGTTATCTTGTTTTATTTAGTTATTTTTAGTCCCACCCTTCAGCTCTCCTCAACCCATCCCATCTACATTATCTCCGAACACCTTCTATTTGCCATATTTTTCAACTGTGCTGTGATATTTCACAAAAGTTCTGAACCTTTCTATTCTCATTGTTTCTACAGATTGTAAATTAAAGAGAAACATTTTTGCTAAGAGTATTATTATATTGTTGATCGATTGACTATGACTATGACAGCTTGTTCTGTCTTTGCTGGTGGATTAAACTGAAATTACAACCTACTTTCTATGGCTTGTTTTAAAAATAGCGATATTTTGGAGATTATTTCATTTTCAAATAACTGAAAGTGATTTTAATCTGAATAAAGGGAAAAAGGCAATTATTGAACACGTGGTGAGCCATTCTTACTAATCTCCTAAAGAACCTGTTCTATTTAAAGCTTTTGAATGACTGAAGCCTTTAGCGAGAGGTGTAATGCTTTAATATGGAATAATTTCTGCCCTACAAATTCATATTGTCATGAGTTGCCCTCCTGGATGGAGATCAAAGGTGCCGGCTAACCAAATGTTTCAAGACCCCCCTCTCCTGGGGGAGTTGGCCAGTTTTATGACGGTCGTAAATACCTTGTAGGAACGGTCTCTCCCTGGCCATGCAGTATTGAGGGGAAAGAACCATTTTGATCTAAGTGAGCAAATGTATTTCATATAAAGTTTTATCCCGTCAGTAACCATGCCCACGTGAGCACAGACATTATGCCGGCGTGATGATTTTACCAGAGTGCTTAAAAAGGACTCGTAACGAAAACTTGCTCAGGTTGCTGCCGGTGTTGAAAGTGGTCCTAGCTGTACCCTGAATAATCAACCATTGAGACCAGACAGCGTGGAGCGATGACTACACGGCTGACGAATGGTTAGACTCTACCAGACCAGAATACGTGCAGCGCGAGCTGAAGACGTTACAAATGGTAAGACCCTCAAACACTCGATGAGTGAAGTTGAAGACTAGACATTCACAGTCTGCAGCGGTATTGTAAAGTAGTCTAGAACTTTGACCAAAGACACGAGGAAGATCTCTAAGCACCACCGCGTGTGTAACATCTGAAGGATCTAGTCTAGGAAACTCGACTGAAGATGAGAAAAGAGGAACATTTACCTATCAACACTGTGCTGTACGTCTGATGGATCCATTTTAACAGATACTTAAAGAAACAAAGAAAGCCTACTACTACAACTGAGGACATTGTGAACTCTGGTGGACAAACCAGAGACTTCTGTTGAACTGACTCCCAATAGACGGACTGGGTGATTTCAACAAAGAGATACGACAAAGACATACAAGCGTAAATATATATACATTGCAATTATTTTCAAATGAGGCTTCGGGTCATGTGTAAAGTATTCATATTACCATTTGCATAACTTCGACTTGTATGTACAATAAGTTGACTCTCTGTCTCTCCCTCTCCTTTCATGCCCCTCCCTTTTCATTGTGTACCAAGCCATCATATCGGGTTAGTCCACTAGGAACTTTCATTGCATTATGTTAGTAAAAAACATATCATCTATCCTGTGTGTGTTTATGTAATTCGGTGTGATTACTTATTTAGTTAGTTAATAAAAAAAATGGCCAATTTGTGTATCGCTGAATCATCATTTAGAGTACGGTTCATGCAAATTTATAGAATATTACGACGTTCAGAATGAAACTGACATGAGGTAATAATATTTCATGGATGACAAATATGATAACGATATATTCTGATATTCTTGAGTTAATTCGGGAAATGGTAACTCATTAAATAAACTTTTTCCGTGGTGCCCCAAGATTGCTAATGATTTAATTGTTACATGATTAATTTAATCATCGTAATAATTAAACATAGTTAATTGATTTGATAAAATAATCATCATCACATTAATGATATTCACGTCACAACAATATTCATTATATAAAGAGGCCCGTTTAATTTTGTCTGGCTTGCAATAAAATATATATATTTTTTGCTCATATAATTAAAAAAACTAGTTGTTAGGTGTAGGCAGGGCCATAAGCAAATAGCTAAACTGGGATATGACTAAAGATAGTGTCACGACTTCTGCCGAAGTCGATGCCTCTCCTTGTTTGGGCGGTGTTCGGCGGTCGACGTCGCCGCCTTTCTAGCCATCGCCGATCCATTTTTCATTTTCCATTTGTTTTGTCTCGTTTTCCCACACACCTGGTTTTCATTTCCCAATTACTGGTCATGCATTTAACCCTCTGTTTCCCACATGTCTTTGTGTGTGATTGTTCATTGTTAAGGTCGGTACGTTTCCAGCTGTTTTTTTCTGGGTGCTGTTTTCACCCGTGTTTTGTGGCAACCATTATTGTTCGCACATTGGTATTTGTTTACTCTGTGCTATTTTCTTTAGTAAAGTGCGTTGTTCACTCATCTCTGCTCTCCTGCGCCTGACTTCATGCACCAGCTACACCCACCGCCTGACAGATAGACAGGTATTGTCCACTTTATTACACGGCAATGTAAAGTATAATGTTTTTCTGATCCAATACGTAATATTGTACACTTGGTTGTAATCCAGAGAGGTTAGAAAAAAGATCTAGATCCTCTGTGAGGCTATGAAGGGATCCAAATTGGGGATTAAAAAGAAAACATGAATCATCAGGCCTGGTATTCACTGATTGAGTGGCCTGCTGGAGGTCATTTTGCAGGGCTCTGGCAGTGCTCCTCATTGCACAAAGGCGGAGGTAGCGGTCCTGCTGCTGGGTTGTTGCCCTCCTACGGCCTCCTCCACGTCTCCTGATGTACTGGCCTGTCTCCTGGTAGCGCCTCCATGCTCTGGACACTACGCTGACAGACACAGCAAACCTTCTTGCTACAGCTCGCATTGATGTGCCATCCTGGATGAGCTGCACTACCTGAGCCACTTGTGTGGGTTGTAGACTCCGTCTCATGCTACCACTAGAGTGAAAGCACCGTCAGCATTCAAAAGTGACCAAATCATCAGCCAGGAAGCATAGGAACTGAGAAGTGGTCTGTGGTCACCACCTGCAGAATCACTCCTTTATTGGGGGTGTCTTGCTAATTGACTATAATTTCCACCTTTTGTCTATTCCATTTGCACAACAGCATGTGAAATTTATTGTCAATCAGTGTTGCTTCCTAAGTGGACAGTTTGATTTCACAGAAGTGTGATTGACTTGGAGTTACATTGTGTTGTTTAAGTGTTCCCTTTATTTTTTTGAGCAGTGTATAAATTCCAGTTGTACTTTATCAAAAGCCTCTTCAAAGTCAGCTATGAATACCAGGCCTGGTTCCTAGATTTTTCATAGTGTTCTATTGTTTCCAGTACTTGTCTTACATTATCTCCAATGTATAGTCCATGTAAAAAAAACCTGTCTGATTAGGATGAATAATATCAGACAATGCCTTTTTAATTCTATGTGCTACGCATTCTGCTAGAATTTTTTGCTTCACAACATTGAAGTGTAAGGTGCCTCCAATTTTTTTATGATCTGGATCTTTATATTTACCACCTGGATCCGGTTTCAGTAGTGAAATCATACCTTCTTGCTGAGAATCTGAAAATCTACCATTTTTATAGGAGTGGTTAAAACAATGCTAATAATGGTAGTCTGAGTACATCAAAAAAGGTTTGATATACCTCAACTGGAGTTTTCCTGGACTTAAAGGCTTTAATTGCATCAAGAAGTTTCTCCTCTGTAATTTAGCCTTCACAGAGTCTTTCTGTACAGCTATTAATTTTACATTATTGATAGAAAATATAATTTGGTGTGTCATGACTGGCCTGTGAGGATCCGAATGGGTCAGATCAGCTTGGCAATGGATGACAGTAACCAGGCCCTCTCTCACCCACAGAGGGGGGAGGAGGGAGCTGGTGGAGGGTTGACACCTCACACCCTGTTGTAAATTAGAGGAGATCCAGGGTCTCCCTCTTCATATTCACACAGGAATGTTTTCCCGCCGAAACCCTAACATGTTCTAAAGTGAATAATGGAACAATATTTCTAACAGAACGTAGGGAATAGTCAGAGGTGAGCTAAAGAATAATGTCATATGGGTTATTATTTTGTGATGTCATTAAATGTTGTAAAGGAAATACTGTAACTTGAAAAGTATAAACACTACTCCATCCTCTACGTTGTGCATGCAATTTGAAAAATTACGAAAATATTTTTGTTAAGATTTTAATTAGATTTTAGGAGCCATAAGAGATAAATTGTCTCCTATAAACTTTGCACAGTAAGTAGCCACACCCCGAGTGAGGTCAGAGAGCGTGTTAGCGTGACGGAACCATCACTTTTGACCAGAGTGCATAAAAGGATTGGTAAAGATATGAACATTGAGACCAGAGAGGCGTGTAGCTGCAGCTCACGTTCAAAGAGGTTCGAACTCTGAATATCAACACGAGGTAGAGGCGAGAAGCTCACCTCCCGGACAATCACTGGTACGGCTGATTAGCTGTACTAATGAAGAAAATGTAACCTTTCTTTGACTAGGCAAGTCAGTAAATAACAAATTCTTATTTGAGATGCAGTGCCTTAGACTGCTGCGCCACTCGGGAGCCCCTAAGTAAAGTATATAGAAAGCAAATTTAAGTGGGACTATTCTACTACTCTTCTCAAATCACCATAGTATGCTACTCTCATCACCCAATGGGAACCATCGACACAGCTAGCTAGCCTATCTTCCATCCAGTTTGCTTTATGTTTTATATTTTACACTTGATCTTTTATTGCTATCTATCTGTACTGTTAGTCCCTCTATTTCCTTTATTAACATTACCTCTTTTGACCTAAATTGCTTTTATTTTAAAGATGAGTATTGAATTGCATGGCGTCTAAAGGCACATTTAAAAGTGTCCCATAAAATAAGGAAATCTGCTGAACCTACACTATATGTAAAAAAGTATCTGGACACCCCTTCAAATTAGTGGTTTCGGCTAGTAGAGCCACACCCGTTAATGACAGGTGTATTAAATCAAGCACACAGCCATGCAATCTCCATAGGATACATTGGAAGGCCACACAAGCTCACAGAATGGGACCGCAGAGTGCTGAAGCGCATAGCGAGTAAACATTGTCTGTCCCTAGTTGCAATACTCATTACTGAGTTCCAAACTGCCTCTGGAAGCAACGTCAGCACAATAACTGTTTGTCGGGTGTTTTCATGACAGAACAGTCCCACACAGGCCTAACATCACCATGCACAATGCCAAGTGTCGGCTGGAGTGGAGTAAAGCTCGCTGCCATTGGACTCTGGAGCAGTGGAAACGTGTTCTCTGGAGGGATGAATAACGTTAAACCATCTGGCAGTCCGATGGACAAATCTGCTTTTGGCGGATGCCAGGAGGGGCTACCAGCCCCAATGCATAGTACCAACTGTAAAGTTTGGGGGATGAGGAATAATGGTCTGGGGCTGTTTTTCATGGTTTGGGGCAACAGTTTGGGGAAGGACCTTTCCTGTTTCAGCATGACAATGCCCCTGTGTACAAAGCGAGGTCCATGCAGAAATGGTTTGTCGAAATCGGTGTGGAAGAACTTGACTGGCCTGCACAGAGCCCTGACCTCAACCCCATTGAACACCTTTGGGATGAAGTGGAACACTGACTGCAAACCAGGCCTAATCGCTCAACATCAGTGCCCGACCTCACTAATTCTCCTGTGGCTGAATGGAAGCAATGTTTCAACATCTAGTGGAAAGCCTTCCCAGAAGAGTGGAGGCTGTTATAGCATCAAAGGGGGGACCAACTCCATATTAAAGCCCATGATTTTGGAATGAGATGTTTGACGAGCAGGTGTCCGATAGCTTTTGATCATGTAGTGTATGTTCCATGTGTTATTTGTTATTGTTACCCATTTACCAATCAATACCCTTCTTTATGAGGCTTTTGAAAAGCTCCCTGGTCTTTGTAATTTAATCTGTGCTTGAAATTCAACACTTGACTGTATGGGGGACAGAAGAAGGGGTAGTCATTCAAAAATCATGTATAACCTAGTATGTGATTTGTTACGCCAAATTCTACTTCTGAACTAATTTAGGCTTGCCTAAGCAAAGGTAGTGAATACTTATGCAACGACTATATTTTAGTTAGTAAATGTACTGTATATTAATTTGTAAAATTGTGTAGAAGGCTGTTTTCACTTTGACATTATGGAGTATTTTATGCAGATCAATGACAAAGAATTACAATGAAATCTATTTCAATCCCAATTTATAACGCAACAAAATGTGAAAAAGTTCAAGGGGGTGTAGACTTACTATAGGCACTGTACCCTATCTCATAGCTATCTCTATGGTACACTCACACCAAGGCCATGCAGTCAAAGCATATGGCCCATCGTGATGAACTGTTTTCTAAGCTGGCTCTGTACTCATTCAGGACAGACTCATAGCATTCATCCTAAATCTATAGCATCATTTCATCCACTATCTGTTTTTGTAAATCCACTGGGCTTTGTCCGCTTCTCATTTTTCTTTCTCATCATAACAGAAAAAAACCTAGCATTTAGTCATGGCAATATGTTTAGCTATAATGACGGCTCTCTCTTTACGTTCCATTAGGAGAGACAGATGGAGGGAGGCTTCAAATGAAAGGCTTGAAAGCTGCGTCACTAGAGTCACAGCGCATCTCTAGATCCACTTTAAAAAGGATTTCTCAATGTCCCCCTGACCTTCCATTCCATTTCATGTGGCAAGACCGTTTAGGGGGAGCAGTATGACCGTTGATGGGGAGTGGGGGCCAAGTGAAATTAAAACAATCCAAATTATAATAAACAAAAATCTAGAATATGGGAGAGCAGCATGTAAGGTAAGTGACCGTTGATGTGGTGTCGGGCGAAAATGTCCATAGGGGGAGGAGCAGGGGGAGGGAGGAGCAGGTAGCTGACTAGTGGTGCTATTCAACAGCCTGATGGTCTGAGGGTAGAAACTATTGGCCAGTCTTCCAATTTTTGTCATGATGCTCCTGTACTGCCCGTGTCTGAGGGATTGAAGTGGGGAGAACAGGGCATTGCTTGGGTGGCTGGGGTCCCTCATGATCCTTTTGGCCTCCCTGCAACACCTGGTGTTTTTGGTGTCCTGTAGGGCAGACAGTGTACACCCAATGGTGCGTTCGGCTGCATGTATTGTCCTCTGAACCACCTTGCGGTCTGCGCCGGTGGAGTTTCCGTACCAGGCTGTGCTGCAGTCCCGTGTGGCTCAGTTGGTAGGGCATGGCACTTGCCATGCCAGGGTTGTGGCTTTGATTCCCATGGGGGACCAGTACGAAAATGTACTCACTCACTACTGTAAGTCGCTCTGGATGAGAGTGTCTGCTAAAATGTAAATGCAGCCCGGCAGCATGCTCTCGATGGTGGTCCTGTAGAACACTGTGAGGGCTCTCGGACAGGCCGAATTTCTTCAGCATCCTAAGATTGAAGAGTTGCGGTCGTGCCTTCTTCACCACCTCAGCTTCTCTGAGATGTGTACTTTGAGCAATTTGAAGTTATTGATCGTCTCCACGGCGGCCCCATTGATGGGGGCATTTCCAGTCTGGTTCCTCCTGAAGTCCACAATCAGCTCCTTTGTTTTGCTAACGTTGAGGGAGAGGTTGTTTACCTGGCACCATGCAGTCAGAGTGCCTACCTCTTCCCTGTAGGCTATCTCATCGCTGTTGGTAATCAGGCCTACCGCTGTGTCGTCAGCAAATTTAATGATGGAGTTGGAACTGTGTGAGGCCACGCAGTCGTGGGTATACAGGGAATACAGGAGGGGACTGAGGATGCACCCTTGTGGGGCCCCTGTATTGAGAATCAGTATCGAGGAGGTAATGTTGCCTACCTTCACCACCTGGAGGTCAGGCCGTCAGGAAGTCCAGGACCCAGTTGCATAGGGAGGAGTTCAGGGCCTTGAGCTTATAGGGCCTTACGGTATTGAAGGCTGAGCTGTAGTCTACGAACAGCATCCTTACATATGCATTCCTTTTGTCCAGGTGGGTGAGGGCAGTGTGCAGTGCAATGGTGATTGCGTTTTACGGGGATCTGTCAGGGCGGTAGGCGAATTGGAGAGGGTCGTGTGTGTTGGGGAGGGAGGAGGTGATATGGTCTTTAACTAGCCTCTTGAATCACTTCATGATGACGGAAGTGAGTGCTACTGGTTGGTAGTTGTTCAGTTACCTTCCCTTTCTTGGGCACAGGGATGATAGTGGACATTTTGAAGCAGGTAGGTATAGCTGCCTGAGATAGGGAGAGATTGAAAATGTCAGAGAACACAACCAGCTGGTCTGCACATGCTCTGAAGGCACGGCTAGGGATGCCGTCTGGGCCGGGAGCCTTGCGAGGGTTAACACGTTTGAATGACTTACGTACATCCTCAGTGGAGACTGTGAGTGTGTAGCCCACGTTGTCATCGAGGGCTCTCCTTGGCAGCTCAGGGTCATTGTGCTCAATGTTGGTGACCGCGATGTAGCTGGCTTTCTTTTTGTAATCCGTGATCGTTAGGAGCCCCTGCTATATACTGTATGCCCTGTGTCCGACCCACTGAATTGCTCCTCCACTTTGTCCCTATACTTGTGTTTCACCATTTTGGTTGATCTGCATAGGTCGTATTTGTACTGTTTAACCAAACTATTGTCCCCGGTCACCTTGCCCTTTTTATAGGCAGCATCTCTCTTTCTTTCAGTTTTTCTACAAGGCTGCTTTTTGATTCGGGAATGTTTTGAAAGACACTATTGGTATCACGTCATCTATGCATTGTTTTATGAATCCGGTGACTGAGTCAGCATATTCATTGATGTTATCTACAGAGGTGACCCAGAGCATATTCCAGTCCACATGATTAAAACAGTCTTGGAGCGAGAATTCTGATTGGTCTGACCAACACTGCACAGACCTGACCAACGGAACTTTCCTCTTGTGTTTTTGTTTGTAGGTGGGGAGAAGCAAGATGGACTCATGGTCGGATTTGCCGAAAGGAGGACGGGAGAAGGCCTTATACCCGCGTCAAAAAGGCTTGTAGCAGTGGTCAAATAAAAATAGAACTGCATTTTAATTTCATGAGTTTCATGGAACTCTTGGTAGACCCCTGTGTTGCCTAGGGTCTGGTTTTCAAGACTAGTCTATATGTACATGTGTTCACCCTTGCACCCCCTACCCCACCCCTCTCTCTCTCTCTCTCTCTTTCTCTCTCTACAATAAACAATGTGGTGGAAAAGTTCAAATCTTAGGAGAATTAATGTAAGATTAAAAAGCGAAGTGTGAGTTTATCCAAAGGACAAGGTGGGGGGGGGGGGGGGGGGGGTCAGCAAGAGTAGCCTAAAAAGCATCTGGCTCTATGTTGACTGTTGATAACCTTTCTTGGTTGGTAGGGGAGAGTGGGGTACGTTGAGCCAATTTTTACATTTAGCATCACTACATCAATGGAAATATTGTATTATTTTGTACAAAGATATCTACATTTATTTCCGGATGTTATGTATCCCTGGAAATAATCAGGATTCATGTAAACATAACAGTTTTAGCTTGTCTCTTGGCACAACAATACCCTGGTTGAGCTGCCCACAAATATCTGTACTGAATTAAATATTACCACTACCGTTTTAAAACCATGTCTATCTATACTTCCCTAACACAATTCAACAAAATCACAATCACTTTCTGTATTTTAATAATTTTAAGTGTAATTTAACACAGGCTTAGCAACTAACAAACACTTTTAAAACACTTTTAACCGACAAGAGACTAAACCCTGTCTAAGCCAGTGGAAGGGGGTTCTACTAAGCTATATGAAATTGTTTTAAGAAGGTCATACCAAGGATCATTTAGTTATTTGGTTTTGAATTTTAATACCTTGAAGTATCAAAAAAATAAAAACATTGGGATATTAGCCCATATAAATGCATTGAATAACATATTCACTACATGGAACAAAAGATAGTCCACCTAAAATTACGTTTGTTCTGTAGAGTCTGTCAATATGTGGTAGATATAAGAAAGATCAGGAAACATATATAATTTTGTACATGTGCTGTATTTAACCCCTTATTTTTGGCACTAAACAGTCTAAGCTCTTTCGAAGCCGGGGGAGGGGGGTGGGGTTCTACTAAGCTGTATGGAATTGTCTTAAGATCATACCAATTATCACTTTGCTATTTGATTTTGAAGTATAAAAAAACCACAAAAAATGTATCTCATCATTCACCGCAGATGAGGAAGTGCGACACAGTTCGATGTGGTGGATTGGCAGATACCCCTGTCACCAGAGAGTAGGTTGCTCACAACGTTTATAACACCATTTGGCTGGTACTCTTTTAACGTTTTGACATTTGGAATCGCTTCCGGTCCTGAACATTTCCAAAGACGCATGTCCCAGCTGTTGAATGGGCTGCAGACGGGACAGAGCAGAACATGATGTAAGGCTCACAGCAGTTCTGACCAGACTCCAGGAGACTGGCCTGACACTCAATGAAAAATGCACCTTTGCACAGTCAGAGGTCTTGTTCTTGGGACACAAAATCAATGCAGCTGGAATAGAGCCGGACCCTGACAATATCAGCGCCACAAATATGCTCATCCCCCAGAACGTGGCTGAAGTCAAGACCTTCTTAGGCATGGCCAAATATGTGGGTAAGTTCCTCCCATAGTTTTCAGATACATCCAAACTCCTGAGAGACTTACTAGCCAAAGAGAATGACTTGTCATTGGATCACATGCAACAGGTGGCATTTGACAAAATCAAAAGAGACCTGGCCTCATAGAGAGTGATGGCCCAGTATTGTCCCCACGCTAAGACAAAGGTATCAGCAGATGTATCATCCTTTGGGCTAGGGACGGTCCCCACACAGATGCAGGACAACATGGATTGGTGTCCAATAGCATGCATCTTACGAAGCTTATCCGGCACGGAGCAAAGGTATGCACAAGTGGAGAAAAAGGCATTGGCTATCACATGGCAATGTGACAGGCTCAGCCAATACCTTATTGGCTTGCAGTTTACAGCAGAGACTGACCACATACCACTGTTGGCTCTGTTAGGGACAAAAGCACTGGAAAACTTGCCTCCCAGAGTTCTGCGCTTCTGCCTCAGATTGCTGAGGTTCACCTACAAGATGGTGTATGTGCCAGGGAAGGCACTGATCACAGCAGATGCACTCTCCATTAACAGTCCATTAACAGATCAATGTCTAGAGGGTGAGGTACAGGTGTCCATTAATGCAATAAGAGACAGCCTACCTGCATCTCAGACTAAACTGCAGCAGATTGCAGAGGAGCAACAGCGAGACCACATCTGCCGACAGATAGTACAGCAGTGAAAAAAGGATGGCCCAGGCAGGAGGAACTGCCTCAGCTGCTGTAGCCCTATTGGGTGCACCAAAGTGACTTCCACTGTAATGGAGACCTCATGAAAGGACAACGGATAGTTATCCCAGAGACTCTATAACCGGAAATGCTAGACAGAGTGTATGAGAGACACATGGGGATAACCAAATGCAGACTGAGAGCTCAACAGTCGATGTGGTGGCTTGGTCTGAGTACTCAGATTGCCAAGGTGGTGGCCCAGTGTGAGGTGTGTGCAAAATGTCAACCTTGTCATCCTGAACCAATGATGGCAACGGAGCTGCCAAACGGCAATGGAAAAAGGTAGGGGCTTATCTGCTAGTGGTAGGTAACTATTCAAGATAGATTGAAATAGCAAAGACATCCATAACCACATCAGCTGGTGTACATTTTTTCCAGGCAAGGGGTCGCAGAGGTCCTGGATACAGATAACACTCCCCAGTTCTTCGCGAGCTCCTTTTCTGCTTTTGCAGCAGAATATGACTTCACACATGACCAGTAATCCTTGCCATGCACAGAGCAACGGTGAGGCAGAGAGAGCTGTGAAAACAGTCAAGGGACTGCTGAAAAAGAACAAGGATCCCTACAGGTCTCGGTTAGCTTACAGAGTTACACCACTGCATCATGGGCCGTCGCCTGCCGAGCGCCTGATGGGCAGGAGGCTGCGCTCCCCATTGCCTGTCTCGCCTGCTCAGCTTAAACCCTGATGGCCTAACAGGAAGGCCTTCGCTGAGAGAGACAAACGGCTGAAACAAACACAAACTGGAGACTTTAATCGGAGACACCGTGCTACGGAGATGCCAGAGCTGACAGAAGGTCCATGTGTGCGGATTACAAACTCAAAGACACCATCAATAGTGCTGAGGAAAGTGGAGGCCCCACGCTCCTATGTGGTGGACATAGGCTTACAGGCTGACCACACTGCAAAATAAATTGACACATGTTATTCAATCACTGCACCCACACTGCTCGCGCGCGCCAACGAGCGTCTGCGTTGCCAAGCTCTTAAATAGAAGTCAGTTCTATTTGTGACACTGAACGCGGTGCAAGTCCTGCCTCTCCCATCTCCTCATTGGTTTATAGAAGCATATACCCACGTTCCATCTCCTCATTGGTTATACCCACGTGGGTGATTGAAAGATGAACTGAGGTCGGTTGGTTGGTTGTGGTAATACACCTTATTATGAAAGTTAGATGCCAATCACCATATAAAGTCCAAAGAAGATAAATCCTGGAAGGAGGAGAGATGAATAAAAACGATTCGGTTGACCGTATTATGTGTAGATTAAAAGTCGGAGTAGAGAACCTTGTGCAGTTCAGGTAAAATAGCCTCCTTATTTTAGATGATACTACAATAATGATTTGCATTACACCATGGGAAAAAACACTTCAATTTGCTCAACCATTGGCTCAACTTGCCCCTTGCTAAATGGCTCAATTTACCCCACGGCAATCATTTTCACTATATTAGCCCACACAGCTACAAGGATGCACTTTCATGCTAGGTTTAGGACCTCACATTGAAGCTAATAGAGACCCCAACTGATGTATAGAACAGTTTAAAAATATCTATTTTGTTGTAGATACAAGAATCATGAATCCTTTGTCACAACTAATTAATTAGACTTTGCTTACCAGTTTTACCATGTGGTTTCTTCCTTCACAGACTCCATGGACGTGTCCCATACTAGTGTACTACATACTTAAACTGCATACTACGTACTCATCATCGCATACTATTTAGCAAGTATGGTTTAGTAAAAAGTATGCAGTATGCCACGGCCGCAATGCAGTAGAGGCTCCTGACTGGCTGAGTAGTTGGGGCGTGGCTGAATGCGGGTGGATTTTTCCAAATTCAACATGCATCGCATTAACCAGCCTAATATTTTCAGTTCAGGACACTTTGTGATGCCTATATGTATATTGTACTGTTTCTTGTAAGTGTATTGTGAGGGTTTGTGTTTTTAATCTCATGTAAATACATTTTTCTGTTGTCTTTGTTTTTTGAATGTGTCATGTAACACATTTATTAAATGATATTTTATTGATGTATAATTATTGAAGTTACCATCTACTAAGAGAAGGAATCCCGCTCATTTCCAGTTCAATTAATTTCTCTAAACTCTGTATAGAATAGGAATGGAGTTATAGAGTTTTAATAAGAGATTCAACCACAAAGACCAGGGATGTTATCCAAAGCCTCACAAAGAAGGACACCTATTGGTAGATGGGTATAAATGTAAAAAACACACATTGAATATCCCTTTAAGCATGGTGAAGTTATTAATTACACTTTTGCTAGTGTATCAATACACCTAGTCACTACAAAGATAAAGGCATCCTCCTTAACTCAGTTGCCGGAGAGGAAGGAAACCACTCCGGGATTTCACCATGAGGCCATAGTGACTTTGATACAGTTACAGAGTTTAATGGCTGAAATTGGAGAACACTGAGGATGGATCAACAACATAGTTACTCTACAATACTAACCTATATAAATGACAGAGTGAAAAGAATGAAGCCTGTACAGAATACAAATATTCCAAAACATACATCCTGTTTGCAATAAGGCACTAAAGTAAAACTGAAAAAGTAGGCAAAAAAATATTTTTTTTATGGCCTTCCTCTGACCACCTGGTATAGAGGTCCTGGAGGGCAGGAAGCTTGGCCCCAGTGATGTACTGGGCCGTTCACACTACCCTCTGTAGTGCCTTGCGGTCAGAGGCTGAGCAGTTGCCATACCAGGCAGTGATGCAACCAGTCAGGATGCTCTCGATGGTGCAGTTGTAGAACCTTTTGAAGATCTGAGGACCAATGCCAAATCTTTTCAGTCTCCTGAGGGGGAATAGGTTTTGTCATGCCCTCTTCACGACTGTCTTGGTGTGCTTGGACCATGTTGGTTTGTTGGTGACACCAAGGAACTTAAAGCTCTCAACCTGCTCCACTGCAGCCCCGTCGACGAGAATGGGGGCGTGCTCGGTCCTCTTTTTCCTGTAGTCCACAATCAGCTCCTTTGTCTTGATCACGTTGAGGGAGAGGTTGTTGTCCTGGCACCACACGGCCAGGTCTCTGACCTCCTCCATATAGGCTGTCTCGTTATTGTCGGTGATCAGGCCTACTGTTGACACTGTTGTGTCATCGGCACATTTAATGATGGTGTTGGCGTTGTGCCTGGCCAGTCATGAGTGAACAGGGAGTACCAGAGTGGACTGAGCACATACCCTTGAGGGGCCCCTGTGTTGAGGATCAGCGTGGCGGATTTATTGTTACCTACCCTTACCACCCGGGGGCAGCCCGTCAGGAAGTCCAGGATCTAGTTGCAGAGGGAGGTGTTTAGTCCCAGGGTCGTTAGCTTATTGATGAGTTTTGAGGGCACCATTGTGTTGAACGCTGATCTGTAGTCAATGAATAGTTTTCTCACATAGATGTTCCTTTTGTCCAGGTGGGAAAGGGCAGTGTGGAGTGCAATAAAGATTGCATCATCTGTGGATCTGTTGGGGCGGTATGCAAATTAGAGTGGGTCTAGGGTATTTGGGATGATGATGTTGATGTGAGCCATGACCAGCCTTTCAAAGCACTTCATGGCTACAGACGTGAGTGCTACGGGGCAGTAGTTATTTAGTCAGGTTACCTTAGTGTTCTTGGGCACAGGCACTATGGCGGTCTGCTTAATATATGTTGGTATTACAGACTCGGACAGGGAGAGGTTGAAAATGTCAGTGAAGACACTTGCCAGTCGGTCAGCGCATGCTCACAGTACACGTCCTGATAATCCGTCTGGCCTTGTGAATGTTGACCTGTTTAAAGGTCTTACTCACATCAACTGCAGAGAGTGTGATCACACAGTCTTTCGGAACACCTGGTGTTCTCATGCATGTTTCAGTGTTATTTGCCTCGAAGCGAGCATAGAAGTAGTTTAGCTTGTCTGGTAGGCTTGTGTCACTGGGTAGCTCTCGGCTGTGCTTCCCTTTGTAGTCTGTAATGGTTTGCAAGCCCTGCCACATCTGACGAGCGTCAGAGCTGGTGTTGTACGATTCGATCTTAGTCCTGTATCGACACTTTATTCTACAGCACAAAGGCAGAGTCATGTCTCAAGTGTAAAACTAATATTTACTCAATCCATGCTTTTTGGGAATGGTAAGCTCACCTGTTTGATGGTTCGTCGGAGGACAAAGCGGAATTTCTTATAAGCTTCCAGGTTAGAGTCCCGCTCCTTGAAAGCGACAGCTCTAGCCTTTAGCTCAGTGCGAATGCTGCCTGTAATACATGGCTTCTGGTTGGGGTATGTGGGTGATTCTGCAACTACGGGCACTTCCATGTCCTCGGGTCAATTTTGGGTATTTTATAAAAAATAAAACAAATACAAATATTTGTATGTTAAGTTCACACTGGAATCACCCCATACTTTTTAAAACACCTCTCTATCAAGTATTCTAGCTACTTTTCAGATGCATTTAAACATCAATTTCACTATTTTGCCCTTGTCCCTGACCCAGACTTTTAAGCTTCTACTATGTTTTTCTATGAGAAAACATTAATAATTACACATTAAATAATGTCATGTACTACAGAAAGAGTCAATTAAATAAAATCTATATCAATATTTATTGTGAGTATGCCCTTTATATTGTTTTTTTAAACAAAATATACCTGTCCTTTGGGAGTGGTGTCGTTTCCACCACTGAGGACAAATTCCTCATTAATAAAGTTTTTTCAATAGAATGTTAATTTAGTTACCATGGAAACATATTGTGACACTAAAGCACATGTCTGCAGTGGACAGTTGTTCCAGATGTGATGTCCAGAAGTTGAAGAAAAATCGAGGTAAATATTGCTTGTGTAGAGAATATTTTAATTGTCAGTCATTTCCAAACAGGCTATTTTTTTAAATTTCTTTAATTTGGGGTAGAACTTTTTAATTAAAAAAAATATATTTTATGTATTTAGTGTAAACGATATGCTAGCTGTAATACTAATCAAAGCATGCTAAGCTGTCTGTCAATTTTCTCCAGAAACTATAGAAATGTCATTTGCATCACTGTCATTTCCATCACAAACTTAAGTGTGGTGAAAATAACAGAAAGTGGTGGAAATGACACAAATCCATTATCTTATTCGTTTTTACTTTACTTAAAAAAAAATGGTGGTTTAAATTAATTGAATCTAGAAAATGCCCCAAGGTGTGCACAAGTTGAAAACTAAGTAGTATTTGTCCTTATTTTTAGAAGATGCCACATAAAACAGCACAGAGGTCACAGACATATAGAAACAAAATCAAAAATGATCCTATACGATACCAGGAACATCTGCAAAAAGACAGTGAGAGATACTGGAAGAAAAAAGAGAAGGGAGAAGTGAAGCTTACAAAGCAAGAACAAAGAAACAAGAGATGGCAATGGAAATGTAACCAACGGAATAGAAGACAAACTTTAAAGAGAACAGTTTCAATGGAGACTTACCTATCAATCAACACACCACCTCAGTCACCAGATGACTTGCAGCCAGAAGGCTAACTTTCCTGCCCCTGATGCACGCCCTGATACCCCTTCCTCATCATCTGCAACATGAATGAGAAGTCGAATACTTGCTGGAAGGAAAAAGGTTGGAAGAGGTCGCTCAAAAGCATACAGAGATTTTAGTATGACAAATGTCAAACTTGATAATGCTTTACGGAAAGCTGAGAAATACAAAAAAAGGTATGATCGACTGATGAACAAAATGAAGAGACAAGATTCCCCAAAGGCAAAGACAAAACAGCAAATTAAGGGAACTCCGAAGAACTTGAGAAGGATTTTATTGTTTCAAAATGCCATCACTGCAGAGTTAAAACAAAAGTATAAAAAAATGTGCAGTGCCAAGGACAAACAAGTGGCTTCAAAAATGCTCAGAGGCAACATCCTCAGAAAGTATGGCCTGGTCAAAGCCGCAAACAGAGAATTAGGATTTTCAGCAAAAGCATTGAGGGCAAATGAAAACAAGCCATCAAGTCTTCAATACTCCAGGAAAAATCAGTGTAACAGAATTAGCACTGCCACAGAAGAGAAAACCCCTAGATTCTATGAATGTGATGACAACAGCAGAGCTGGTGATGCTGGTGAGCAGACATGGTGGTTTGAGTGGAAAAACAAAGCTGAAGAGAGAGAGAAGAACAACAAAGAGGGAAACATGGAGAAGTTCACTGTACATTTGACAGTAAAAGAAAAGCTATGTGGCACACTGCAGATTGTATTGGAGGACTTCTCCAAAGGATTGAAAGAGAAGTTGGGGAAACACGTGTACAACATTCCACACCAATACTCCAAACTGAGAGAATTAAGAGAATCTGGGGAAAGAGGAGATCATTGTGCATATTGACTTTGCAGAGAACTACCTGTGTAAATATACCAGTGAAATCCAGGCAGTTCACTTTGGTGATTCTCACAAGCAGGTGACCCTCCACACCTGTGTTGGATATACCACAAATGATACAGTTTCACTTTGCTCACTGAGCTCTTCTATGCGGCATGACCCCTCTGCTATCTGGGCCCATCTCTCAAAAACACTGGCCTACTTCCGTGAGTTCTGCCCTTCAGCTACTGCTGTACACTTTGTAAGTGATGGGCCTACAACCCAGTATAGATCTGAAATGTTTAACAATGGTTGTTGCTCAAAATGTTTGCAATAAAATATTGTTTTCATAAGTTTTTTTTTATACATAGATGGCATTTCCACCACACCTTGTCATTTCCATCACAACCCATATTTTGATGTAAATGAGTATATTATGTACAATTTACATACATGTATTTGTTTTAAATATGGAAATCATATGGTTGTTATCATAATCTCACAAAAAGGTTGGGTGGAAATATCCTATTTTTCATGATTAACAAATGTTTTCAGCTGTCACCAAGGCAAGTTTATACATTCAGGCGTCATGTTGAATTATTAATATTAGGAAAACCTTAAAAATCACTTGAAATAATATTCAATACAAGTTCATGTACAAATGTATAAGAAATCCGTTATAAATTAATTGTATGATATTTCATTTTCAACTAAAATTGATGTTTAATGACGTGATGGAAATGACATTTGTCTATGGCTGTCTGGGGAAAAATGACAAAAATATATAAATTCCTGAATAGTATGATAGCAGCCATTATCAGATAAAGGTTCTAGACAAATCAAAGACAAGTACAATACTGGTAAAATGGTGTTAGAATAAGTTTTAATTTCTGAAAGTTTGCACGGCCAAAGTGCCCAAAGTTGCATAATCACCCATGTACGTACGGTCACTGTGGGGACGACGTCATCATTCCACTTATTGATGAAGCCAATGACTGATGTGGTGTACTCCATCGGAGGAGGAATCCCGGAACATATTCCAGTCTGTGCTAGCAAAACAGTCCTGTAGCTTAGCATCTGCTTCATCTGACCTCTTTTTTTTGATCTAGTCACTGGTGCTCTCTGATACAATTTTAGCTTGTAAGCAGGAATCATGAGGATAGAATTATGGTCAGATTTGCCAAATGGAGACGAGGGAGAGCTTTGTTTGCATCTCTGTGTGTGGAGAATAGGTGGTCCAGAGTTCTTTTTCCTCTGGTTGCACATTTAACATGCTTATAGAAAATATTCAACCATTTAAAGGTTTACGATCCGCTACCGCTCTGATCTATTTCCTATATACATTTGATTTTCACGGAACTACTACCACATATCACTTAAATGGGTATAGCACTATCACAAATGGGTGCAACAAATATAGCCACTTACAAGGCACGCGTTCAAATATGTTAATTAGACAATGATTCTTTCTTCTCCCACAATATTGCTCCACAATTAACCATAATGCAGTGGTGGAAAAAGTACCCAATTGTCATGCTTGAGTAAAAGTAAAGATACCTTAATAGAAAATAACTAAAGTAAAAGTGAATGTCACCCAGTAAAATACTACTTGAGTAAAAGTCTAAAAGTATTTGGTTTTAAATATACTTAAGTATCAAAAGTAAAAGTATAAATAATTTCAAATTGCTTATATAAAGCAAACCAGATGGCATCATTTTCTTGTTCTTTTTTAAATTTACGGATAGCTAGGGGCATGCTTCAACACTCAGACATCATCTACAAACAAAGTATATGTTTAGTGAGTCTGCCAGATCAGAGGCAGTAGGGATGACCAGGGATGTTCTCTTGATAAATGTGTGAATTAGGAAATGTTCTTGTCCTGCTAAGCATTCAAAATGCAACGAGTACTTTTGGGTGTCAGGCAAAATGTATGGTGTAAAAAGTACACTGTTTTCTTCAGGAATGTAGTAAAGTAAAAGTTAACAAAAAATGTAAATAGTAAAGTAAAGTACAGACATCCTGTCACGGCTGTCCTCGTCCTCCTCATCTGACGAGGAGAGGCGAGAAGGATCGGAGGACCAATACGCAGCGAGGTAAGTGTTCGTCATTATTTTTAATAGAAAGAGAACACTTTGCGAAACTAATACAAAAACAATAAAAGACGACCGTGAAGCTAAATAACAAATAGTGCTGACACTAAACACTACACATAGACAATCACCCACAACCCACAATACAAAACAGGCTACCTAAATATGTTTCCCAATCAGAGACAACGCAAAACACCTGTCTCTTATTGAGAACCATATCAGGCCAAACACATAGAAATAGACAAACCAGACATACAACATAGAATGCCTACTCAGATCACACCCTGACCAAACAAAACATAAAACATACAAAGCAAACTATGGTCAGGGCGTGACAGTACCCCCTCCTCAAGGTGCGGACTCCGGCCGCAAACCTATAGGGGAGGGTCTGGGTGGGCATCTGTCCGCGGTGGCGGCTCTGGCGCGGGACGTGGACCCCACTCCACCATAGTGATAACCCGCTTTGGTGGCGCCTCTGGAGCGGGGATCCTTGCAGCGGGTCCCGGACTGAAGACCATCCTAGAGGGCGCCACTGGATGGAGGAGCGGCTCCGGACTGAGGGGCGGCTCCGGACTGAGGGGCGGCTCCGGACTGACGGGCGGCTCCGGCAGCTCCTGACTGACGGGCGGCTCCGGCAGCTCCTGACTGACGGGTGGCTCCGGACTGAGGGGCGGCTCCGGACTGAGGGGCGGCTCCGGACTGAGGGGCGGCTCCGGCAGCTCCTGACTGACGGGCGGCTCCGGCAGCTCCTGACTGACGGGCGGCTCCGGCAGCTCCTGACTGACGGGCGGCTCCTTTCGGCTCCTGACTGACGGGCGGCTCCGGCGGCTCTTGACTGGCAGGCGGCTCCGGCGGCTCCTGACCGGCGGGCGGCTCCGGCGGGTCTCCTGACTGGCGGGCGGCTCTGGCGGCTCCTGACTGACGGACGGCTCTGGCAGTTCCTGACTGACGGACGGCTCTAGCGGCTCAGGACAGACGGGCGGCTCTGATGGCTCAGGACAGACGGGCGGCTCAGATGGCGCTGGGCAGACTGGCAGCTCAGACGGCGCTGGGCAGACGGGCAGCTCAGATGGCGCTGGGCAGACGGGCACACCTGTAGGGAGGAGACGGAGAGACAGCCTGGTGCGTGGGGCTGCCACAGGACCCACCAGGCTGGGGGGGACCTACAGGAGGCTTGGTGTTAGGAGGAGGCACCTGAAGGACATGTTCGTCATTATTTTTAATAGAAAGAGAACACTTTGCGAAACTAATACAAAAACAATAAACGACGACCGTGAAGCTAAAATAACAAATAGTGCTGACACTAAACACTACACATAGACAATCACCCACAACCCACAATACAAAACAGGCTACCTAAATATGCTTCCCAATCAGAGACAACGCAAAACACCTGTCTCTGATTGAGAACCATATCAGGCCAAACACATAGAAATAGACAAACCAGACATACAACATAGAATGCCCACTCAGATCACACCCTGACCAAACAAAACATAAAACATACAAAGCAAACTATGGTCAGGGCGTGACACACCCCCCCAAAAACGACTTATGTAGTACTTTCAAGTATTTTTACTTAAGGACTTTACACCACTGCCGTAATGTACAGTTTGCTGCACTAAATATACAGCAAACAACACTTTATTGTTGTTGTATTAAAAATTAAATATATAATTAAATAGTGAATATTTGATTAAATAGTGAATATTTTATTATATATATCACAGCATACCAACTAATATATGGTGTTTCATATCATTTGCACTTTAGGCCTTAACAAAGGCTTCCAACCTAACATTGATTTTTTTTTAAAGATCAAAAGGAGATGGCTAGCTAATCAAACATTAAAGGTTTGTGACTTGCTGCCACTGATCTGTCAGCTAAATAAATTAAATTGTTTGGGAACCACTACCACATACATATTACTTAAATTGGTACAGCACTCTCACTAATGGGTGCAACAAATATAGCCTCTTACAAGACACCTAAAAATATGTCAATGCATGAGAAACAACAATACCATGCACCCACTAGCGTGCTCCTAAAATGCAGTATGGTACAGTATTCTGAATTACAGTACATTTCTGTCAGTAAATGGCCAGTAAGTTAAAGTAGAGTTTTAGGACAAGGTTTGGGGAGTTTCTAAAATAGAGTATATTACTATATTCTGTGGGGGTACAGCATTATAACTCAGGAGTGCAACAAATATACAGTAGCCTCTTACACGGCACACCTTAAAATATATTAATGAGCCAGAGACTCTTTCCCCACCTACAACATTTTCCCACAGTGCACCGTATATAGTACTGTAAAACACATTTATTGTATTTTACTGTGCATTCTACAGTGTTTTACTGTTTAAATTACAGAAAGGTCTTACAGTGTGCTGTTAAACAAATGTATGGTATTTTACTGTGCATTCTCTGGTAATCTACTGCATTCACTTTATACAGTATCATACTGTTGATTAACACAGTAAGTTACTGATAAAAAAAACTGCGTAGTTAAAGCATTTGTACAGTATATGTAGTAATGTATGTATATGTGTATTACATTCCCCAGAAAAAAATGTAGCTCAAACAGAAGAGGGAACTAACAAAGAGTCATGGACCAATAACCAACATGTAACAGGTTGGGTTTTAGGAGGAGTTCTGAAAGACACTCATGGGGGTGTCCACTGAAAGTTGACTAGCAACAACTGGAACCTAAAAGACACCCACCATGAGCGCCCACTAAACGTGTCCAAGAAAAGGCAAACAAAAGAAAAACCCACACCAAACTTAGAGACAGGAAGCAAACCAAAAAAATGGAACAAAACAAAATCAGATAAAGAATTGTTTGTCTAGAATTAGATATTATTATTTTTTTAAATAGGGAGTGCCAACTAAAGGTGATGACCCACCACATCTCTCAAGACAACTGGGGCACTGGGCCAGCCACTCTTAAATAGCAACTGGGCCAGCACAGGTAAAACAACTTCCCACTAATGAGATGGCAACCAGCACAGGTGTAACACTTACTGACTAACGAGGTGACACCAATCGATGCGCCCTACGTGCCAACGAGCTATACGTGCTACCTCAAAACATAAATTGGAAAACCAAAGCCTGTAACGTGTAAGTCTTTAATGTCTATTTTCATGTTTTAAAATGTATGTAAATTGTAAATTATTTTTGCCTGTAATGTATTTTTTGTTATATGTTGGACCCATGGAAGACTGGGTGTCGCCATTGATGTAGGCTAATAGGAATGCCAATAAAATCTCATATCTAAACTGGCAGGAGGGTCCAGAGAACACTCAGAGTTGCCAGATAAGCTACCAGTGCCGAAAAGGACAGGGGATCGCCAGTGGAGGGATCACCAATGGCTTTTTGGCTCAGGCTTGATGCGGGAGTTGGGGAAGGGTGTCTGTTTTGTGCAATAACAGAGACTGTTCATCATGTATTTTTTCTGTGAGTGCCAGGGTATTTTCATAATGCTGTCCCTGGAAGACTGTCTGTGTGTGAGGGTGTACTTCTCTGTGGGGTATTCAGACAGTTTTGTATATTTTTTGGGTTTGGCCAGGCCAAGTTGGCTGTATGGCTAACAAGAAAGATCTGGGTCAGAAGGAGGGGGTAATATGTACGGCTGGAGAGGATGTTTGTACTGTGGTGCCTGATTGTGTATTGTACTGTGTTATTCTGTACGGTGTAATGTGTTTGTGTAGAGGTTGTGGTGGCACGCAATGCATTTGTAGGGTGGTGGAGGGGTAAAGTGGTGTTTTTAGTGTAATGAGGATGTCTCAAAGTAAAAAAAGTTTTTTCGCTCTCTCTCTTTATCCTTCTCCTTTCTCCCATATTTTCCAGAGGCACAATCCAAAACTAGTACTGTCCTCCTAGACAGTAGATGACAGAACCTTTAAGCCCAGACAGATACTACCCTATCTAATCCACCCACCTCCTCTCGCAATCCTCTTTAGGTATAGTCTGCATAACAATGAGACACACACCCTCACACACACCCACACAACCAGTCAGTCAGGTTTATATTCACACCACCACATTAATCAAATATACGGCTTCAGTCTAGATCTATTAGCAGTGTTACAGCAACAGTTACACAGTGGGCTCAGAGACATGCCAATAGCCGCTTTCACAATATTTTGTATGGCTGTTAGAATCTCTTTTCTGCCTCATTCATCATCAGTTACAGCCTGGAAAATGCCACCGAGCTATCGGGGCAGAAGAGAGAGAAATAGAACGGTGTGTGCATGCGTGTGTGTGCATACTGTTCATGTGTTTGCATGTGTGAGGACACTTCAGCTCATTCTCTCTGGCTCTTGTCAATCAGAATCACACTGTGAAGTGTCCACATGAATAGAACATTTGTTTGGATGAGATTGTTCATAATTGTCTCAATCATGAAGACAATGAGTGTTTGGTAGAGTCAGAAATTTACATTTTCTTCAATGATCAGACTCGTATACAGTAGTTTCTATAAAGACAGATACAGTGACATTAAAGGGTTGGGGTCAATTCCATTTCAATTCAGTCAATTCAGCAAGTGAAATGGAATTGACCCCAACATCGCAACCTGGAATCGGGTGTAGATGTAATATAGTAAATGTACATTTGTCTCCCTCCATTTAGTTAGTATATTTTACGTTTCATATGGTATGTATTCATTTGTGGATGTCCATCATCCATTTTAACTACAATTAGTACAATATGTTACGAATTTGCAATAATCCTGATATGTAACAAATTCCAGTTAAATACTGTAATTTTGCTTTACAGCAGGAGTACATGAGCCTATGTAATCATTACAGCAACATAGCTTATTATATAATTACAGTAATTTGCTGGCAACTGTGCTGCCAGTATAATGCTGTAAATGTACAGCGCAGCATGTAACCGTAATCAGTTTTGTGGTACCAATACTCTTACTGTAATCTTTTTACAGCAATTGTAATGAATGAATGAGTTTGGCTGCTATGTAATGTATTTTCATATTACAGCATATCAAATATATTAGTATTTTGTCTTTAATATCACTTGCATTTCTAGGGGCCATAAGAAAAGCTTCCAAACTACAGCGCAAAACAGACCAGCGACACTGTAAATACTCAACCATTAAAGGTTTTAGGCTTGCTGCCACTCTAATCTGTTCCCTGCACATATTGAATTGTTGGTGCACTACCACATATCAGTTAAATTGGTACAGCACTCTCACTCATGGTTCACTCATGGTTCAGCGTATGAGCAACAAATTAATCCTCTTACAAGGAATGCCTCAAAATATGTTAATGAGCCAGAAACAACAATACCATGCACCCACTAGTGGTCAAATGGTTTTTGGCACTCCAAAAATATGGTAGGGAGTGGAATTACAGTGTCATTTGAAATACAGCACTTCGTTACAGTAATGTACTGTTAAACGAAAGGTTCATTGGAATTTACTGTATCATTTAACAGTTATGCCTAAAATCAGTGCCTTACCATTTACGGTAATTTTATGTAAATAATGAATACAGTACATTGCTATTAGTTTTATAGTATAATACTGTAAAACTAGACAGGTTTTTAGAAGTGTATGTAACCTAAGAAGAGCATAATTACAACATTAATTCAAATCCTGTGTGCCTATGTGTGTGGGGAGGGTGTTGGGGGAGAGAGAGATAAAGAGAGAAGGCGATGGAGTTAAAATTGATATTGGGTATAATCCTATATCTATGATCAGAGGAAAATCTACTTGAAAGATGATAGGGGTCAAATATGAATATAAACACCAGTAGTAGTGTTTATATTCATATACTCCCCAGGGTTCAATATATACTCACATGTAAGCAAGTCTCAAGCTGTGTTCCTAGGTAAGGATAGAACCCTGGGGAGAAGCTATCTATCCTGTAACCCAGAGGGACCATAGAAACCAGAGTGACTACCCACTGCAGCCTACAGGGACCTCACCCCCTATTTGAGTCAGGGAGATCTGGGGCGTGTTTGATACATCACCGCTAATCATGTAGAGCCATGGATGCTAAATGTGTGTTTGAGGTTGGAATCTGTCTCTGGGCTTTGAGAGGTGCATGTGGAAGATGAGAGGTGGAGGAGGATGAATGCTGTACATTACATGCTATTCCCTGGTGGCATCCATGTTGGATAAGAAACCTCTCTGGATGCTCTTCTCTCAGGGAAAGTTGCATCAATACATACTGGAGGGTTTTCATTTGATGTTCCACTTTAAATTCATGATTGTTGATACAGTCTATGAATAGAGATATTATATATTGGAGGTTATCACCTAAGACGTATAGCATAAGTACACACCTTCAAATCAAAATCAAATCAAATTGTATTAGTCAAATGCGCCGAATAGAACAGGTGTAGACCTTACAGTGAAATGCTTACTTACGAGCCCCTAACCAACAATGCATTTAAAAAAAATATGGATAAGAGTAAGAAATAAAAGTAACAAGTAATTAAAGAGCAGAAGTAAAATAACAAGAGCGAGACTATATACAGGGGGGGTACCGGTACAGAGTCAATGTGTGGGGGCACCGGTTAGTTGAGGTAATATGTACATGTAGGTAGAGTTTTTAAAGTGACTATGCATAGATGATAACAATAGAGAGTATCAACGGTGTAAAAGAGGGGTGGGGGGGGGGGCAATGCAAATAGTCTGGGTAGCCGTTTGATTAGGTGTTCTGCAGTCTGTTGTGTGTTTTAAAGTCACTGCAGTATGGAGCCAGTGTGTGGAAAATAGAGTATGCAGTATGCGATTATAATACATTAAAGTAAAATGCCTATATGTCAGCATTGTGACATTGTGTAATAAGCTATTAACACAAGATTACACCAAATGGTCCATTTGCTTTGTTGTTATTATTGCATAATTGATAATGATAAGAAATTATATTTAAATGTCAATTTCCCTATTATCAATGATCTAACATTGCGTTCTAACATGCATCATGTAATACATCAACAGACCAACTGGAGTCACCGACTGTACCGTATAAACATAATGTTGAAATATGGCTGGCCATTCTCCCTTCCACTAGACTAGAAAATGAGTAGAGTCCTGACCTTCTCTGTTTTCCACACACTGGCTCCATACTGCAGTGGCTTTAAAACACACAAAAGACTGCAGACTTCAGCTGGGGAGTAAACAGAGAACTGAAAGGTCACTTCATACAGGTGCTAACAATATAAAAAATGTAACACAGGCTGCTGTGACACTTTTCATCTTCTAAAGAGGAGCTATTTTCTTCCTCATGGGCCTGTGCATGTGTTTGTTTCTACAGTGTGTACAGTGTGTGCGCGCCTTCCCGACGCCTGTGTGTGTGAGGGTGTGTGTGCGTGCGTGCGTCCTGACCTCTGACCCTTAAAGAGACTTGGCGTTTGTGTTTGATTCTCTCAATGCCCTAACCCGCGGCAGGCACTGCCAGGTCTCTCTGTGCTGAAGGTAATTGGATAGCTCTGTTTCTCTCTAAGTGAGAAGGGGACATGGAGTCAGAGCAAGGTGGACAAACCTTACTTTCCTTTACCTTACTGCTACTTTACCTTCAGCGGCGACTAGAGCTCTTTGTTATGCACTAATGACTAGATATGGTATGTTTTTCAACAATACACCGAAAGCTCACCAGACTGAGGTTGAATGTGTGGAAGGTCATGGTATTTAAGCTTGTTGAAGGATGTTTTTATGTTGTGTTTGTTGTTGTAGTCGTGCTAATCTTCTGTTGAGCTTTTTCATTATGTATTTATTTACACTCAAGTGAAAGTATATATGTTTCTCTTTTTTTGGCAGAGCTCACCATCTTTTCTGCTGACTCCTCAGTCTTTTGGACTTTTCTTTTATGTGGGATTTCAAAGAAAAGGTTCAAGTATGGGCACACTAATGTAGTGATGGCATTCACACTCTTAGTCCAATATGGATTTATTATTGGACCAATATTGTTTATTCCCCAGCTTTGTTCTTTCACACCAGTGCTATGCTCCTGTATTTCCACTTTTACTTTTAGAAAATAGCTGCAAAAAATGTCACAGTCTTTCCTCCTATCTGTACAAATTCACCTCCTCCCAGAGCGCAGTTCTCAGGGCATTTTATTATATAATGGATACAGGCAGTGCTGGGCTGGAACAGATCAACTCAACCAATTGTGATAAGAATCCTGTGGGACACAACCAACATTTAAATTCTCAGTTTTTTTCAAAGGTGGTGTTCTGTGTAGCCATGGGCGGTATACCGTATATAACGTATACCCGGGTATTTGGAAATGGCCACGAAGATGTTTCAATACCGTCAATACCTTTGAAATTCTTTATTTGAAGTTTTTCAATACATTTCAATATTTTTAGTTACTTGTTAAGTAAATACCTGCAGTCAAATTCTGCAATACGTTATGAGATAAAGCAGATTGCATTCTTAACTTCATCTGTCACATTATTTTACATTATGAAGCTTACCTTAGTTTCCCAGAACAGTTGAGCCAGTCAAGTGTCAGATTGTAAATAGCACAATGGGAGAAAGCGGGAGCAGGTGAGTCCAGGAGGAGTCGCTTTTTAAATTGAAAGTGTTTTTTGTTGTTGCAACAATAGAGTGATCAGGGGCATGCAACTATTCCTTCACAGAAAATAATTTAGTGTAGCACATTTGGCAGAATATAGCTTCATTTTCATCAGATGACAACAGAAGTGCAACACTATTTGGCTGGCAGCCACACAAGTAAAGAAGCTTACAATGAAAAAGCACAGTATTGTTTGCAAAAAAAGTTGTATGGCCATCTTATTTCTAATGTTTATAATAGAAAGAATGTAGCCAGCTACATTTCCTAATGTTTTGTTTAAAGTTAATCTAGTATTTTACAAGATAAAAGTAGGCTACAACGAGAAAAGTATGGGAGAAAAGTAGCTACACATCAGTCAGAGCGCTGTCTGCTGTTAAAATGCCCTTTGTGAATTCTCATCAGTGGAGAAGTGCAACTGAAGCAGAACATTTGTCTGATGCCGAGCAGAAATTACAATAAGAAACATTTTAGATCTGCGCTTACAAAACACAGAAAGATAATTCTTATGTGTTTCATAAATATATATATTTTTCTGTGTGAAAAATTTTGAATTCTGTGTTAAAACCTAGCGGACCCCGTTCCGCTAGCGGAACCCCTCGCCAACAGCCAATAAAATTGCATGGCGCCAAATACAAATCAACAGAAATCTCATGAATCAAATTTCTCAAACATACAAGTATTAGGCACCATTTTAAAGATACAATTCTCGTTAATCCAGCCGCAGTGTATGATTTCAAAAATGCTTTACAGCGAAAGCTCCACAAACAATGATGTTAGGTCACCACCAAGTCACAGAAAAACCCAGCCATTTTTCCCGCCAAAGAGAGGAGTCACAAAATGCACAAATAGAGATACAAATAATCACTAACCTTTGATGATCTTCATCAGATGACACTCATAGGACTTCATGTTACACAATACATGTATGTTTTGTTCGGTAAAGTTCATATTTATATCCAAAAATCTT
Source organism: Salvelinus alpinus (assembly GCF_045679555.1). Lineage (NCBI taxonomy): Eukaryota > Metazoa > Chordata > Actinopteri > Salmoniformes > Salmonidae > Salvelinus > Salvelinus alpinus. The sequence goes on along the minus strand of NC_092096.1, from coordinate 38,723,782 downwards.
ATTTTACTTTGGCGTGTTAGATTCAGTAGTTCCAAAACATGCAGTGATATTGCAGAGAGCCACATGAATTCACAGAAATACTCATAATAAATGTTGATGAAAATACAGCTATTATACATGAAACTTTAGATACACTTCTCCTTAATGCAACCGCTGTGTCAGATTTCATAAAGCTTTACGGAAAAAGCATAATCTGAGAACGGCGCTCAGAGCCCAAAACAGCCAGAGAAATATCCACCATGTTGGGTAGTCAACATTATTCATAAATAGCATTAGAAATATTCACTTACCTTTGATGATCTTCATCAGAATGCACTACCAGGAATCGCAGTTCCACAATAAATGCTTGTTTTGTTCGATAATGTCCATCATTTATGTCCATTTTTGTCCAATAGCATCTTTTGTTAAGGCGTTTGGTAAACAATCCAAAAGCGCGATCTGGTCCATTCGGACGAAAAGTTAAAAAAGTTATATTACAGGTCGAAGAAACTTGTCAAACTAAGTAAAGAATCAATCTTTAGGATGTTTTTATCATAAAAGTTCAATAATGTTCAAACCGGAGAATTTCATTGTCTGTAGAAAAGCACTGGAACGAGAGCAACCGCTCAAGTGAAAGCGCATGACTGAGAACGAGGCTGTAGGCAGACCACTTAGTCAAACAGCTCCCATCCGGCCCCCCTTCACATGAGCAGCCTGAAACAACGTTCTAAAAATGGTTGACATCTAGTGGAAGCCATAGGAAGTGAAAAATAACCCATATCCCACTGTGTATTCGATAGGGGTGAGTTCAAAAACTACAAACCTCAGATTTCCCACTTCCTGTTTGGTTTTTTCTCAGGTTTTTGCCTGCCATATGAGTTCTGTTATACTCACAGACATCATTCAAACAGTTTAAGAAACATCAGAGTGTTTCCCATAATAATAATATGCATATATTAGCATCTGGGACTGAGTAGGAGGCAGTTCACTCTGGGCACACTATTCATCCAAAAGTGAAAATGCTGCCCCCTATCCCAAACAAGTTCTTAACGTGACCGCTAAGTTTAAATGTCTAGTTATCTAAGTAAGTGGATGAATTAGTATTCATTGGAGACTGGGCATCATATAGTGTTTGCTTTTGGCTTTGTTTGAGAAGGCAAAGCCCTTTGGATTAGTTATCTGTACAGCCGCCACTGCTATCTTGATTTTCTTTGCGTTTTTTCTCCTCTCTATTCTCGGACAGTCTGCTCCTCCCATCTCTTCTCTTTTCTCAGCAGAGCAGACAGACCATTGCCCTTGCGAATCCAAACTCCACACAGACACAGTGTGTACACATGCTGTTTCAGAGCCAGTACTGTTCTTCCTTCAGACAAGCATGTGTCAAAACTTTGTTCATTTGCACGTCTCTCGTTCACACGCTTGTAAATATCCAAACTCACCAAAAATGACATTTGGTAGCTCCTAACTATAAGTATAACTTTGGGAGCTGGATTGCCTGTCTTTGCAATGAGTTTATTTTCATTTGCGCTTGTGAGCATATTTAACTAGCAACCTCCATGGAAATTTCCTATTACTTGTGCTCATTTTATTAGCATTCTGGTAATAGACGCCCAACGGGCTTTTTATAATACATTTTTTGGCACCTCCTTGTGTACTAAGCCGCTAATACAGTCAATTCAGGGATGAGAGAAGGACGGTATGATGTTATGAATATCTGGATACTGCCCAACCCTAGTTCTGTGCTTCCCTTTATGTACTGCAGACTAATCCGCTAAATATGGTGGTTACACGCTGAGTACAATCTACAAACTCCCATAATACTGTACAAGAGCGCCAGGACCAGTGGAAGAAAAATTGCCCTATAACATCAAAGATCCACCACCATATTTTACAGTAGGTATGGGGTTCTTTTCTGCACATAAATTCTAATTTCTACACCAAACCTACCATTGGTGTGCGTTGCCAAAGAGCTTTATTTTCATGTCAGCCAACAATTGTAAAACTCCAGGAGTTTGCTAAATGGCATTGGCACTTGGATTGGAACCGGTGCTTTGGTCAGATGAAATTAAAATAGAGCTAGCAAGTTCACTAGATAGCTACAGTAGTTGCCTTGGTAACCAAACAAACAGACTTGCCAATTTAGCTAACCAAACCATCAGTCCTAGCTTGGTATTATGAAAATCTAATTCAACAATGCCAATAATGTTTTCAATTTGACTTTGCTTTCAAAAGCAGCTCAAACATAGAACATGTAAGAATTTACTTAGCCATTGAATTATACCATGCATTATATGGAAATAATTTACACCCTAAAGTGTCCTTCAAGCCAATCAGAAACCAGTATTTAACAATGCCATGGTATAAAACCAGATATACGGGACAATTGGAAAATATAGGTCACCTCTGAAGTAGTTCCAACAATAGGCACTTTTTTTTCTAAATTCACTGCACCATGCAGAACGTACAAAGTTACAGAAAGTTAAACCAACATCCACATAAGCCGAAATAGGATAACAAAGAAAAACGTAGCTAGCTGGCAATCATTTGTTTTTGCAGATACGCATTTTTTACAGCACCTGATGACCTAACGACCATGGCGAGTGACGGTCCTTTAGCCCATTATCAGCCTGCAAACATCATCCTGGCACCTTTTTGCAAAAAATATAAAATGTCACAATAGCTGACATTTTTCTCAATACACTGTAGTCAATGGGAAAATATGAGTGTCACAGGGTTAACGTTTTTCTCAATACATTGCAGTCAATGGAAAGAGATAGCAGTGAGTTATTCTCAATAATTTGCACAAAATGCCACGATGCTATAATTCCATTTCAAGTATCAATCCACTTTCCCACAGCCCAGCCATGCAATTACATTTAAATAAAGTGTCTGGACATTATTTCCCCATAACATGTTGTTTGGTACAGCAGGGGTAAATATAAGCCTGGCTGTGTGCCTATCTGACCTCTGCTACATGTTTTGATTTTGGCAATCGCCACCATTAAATGCATATGAAGGTGACGAGACTGACAGCTTTGAACCAGGCAGATTTGTTCATCAGGATCATTATAATGGATATATCCAAAAAAATGGCAATATAGAAACGACGGTTAAACAAACAAAAATGCACAAAGTTTGCTGTCATTTCAGCTATTTGATGTGATTGTGTGTTAGCTTCAGTTAGCTAGCTAGCTAGCAAAGGATAAATAATGTTAGCCTAGCTATCCTCCATAACTATATTATTGACTTGACAATCAGCTGGTTTTTGCCTATTTATACTAAACATTATTTATCAAATCATTATTTGCTAAAGTTCTTGTTGCCTATTCATAAATTATTTACTAAATCATTATTTATTGAAGTTCTTGTGTCTTGTCATCATTAAACCTCTGCTAGCTAGTTAGCTACTTGTCAATGATTTGTCTATATATACATGTATAAATATATTAATAGACTACCAGTCAAAAGTTTTAGAGCACCTACTCATTCAAGGGTTTTTCTTTATTTTTACTACTATATACATTGTAGAATAATAGTGAAGACATCAAAACTCAGGGGGCTCCCGAGTGGCGCAGCGGTCTAAGGCACTGCAGCGGTCTAAGGCACTGCGGTCGAAGGCAGTGCTAGAGGTGTCACTACAGACACCCTGGTTTGAATCCAGGCTGTATCACAACCAGCTGTGATTGGGAATCCCATAGGGCGGCACACAATTGGCCCAGCGTCGTCCAGGTTTGGCCAGTGTAGGCCGTCATTGTAAATAAAAAATTGTTCTTAACTGACTTTCCTAGTTAAATAAAACTATCAAATAACACATATGGAATTATGTTGTAACCCTAAAAGATTTTAACAAATCAAAATATATTTTATATTTGAGATTCTTCAAAAAAGCCAACCTTTTCCTTGATGACAGCTTTGCAAACGCTTGGCATTCTCTCAACCAGCTTCACCTGGAATGTTTTTCCAACAGTCTTGAAGGAGTTCCCACATGCTGAGCACTTGTTGGCTGCTATTCCTTCATTCTATGATCCAACTCATCCCAAACAATCTCAATTGGGTTGAGGTCGGGTGATTGTGGAGGCCAGGTCATCTGATGCAGCACTTCATCACTCTCCTTCTCAGTCAAATAGCCCTTACACAGCCTGGAGGTGTGTTGGGTCATTGTCCTATTGAAAAACAAATGACAGTCCCACTAACCGCAAACCAGATAGGATGGCATATGGCTGCAGAATGCTGTGGTAGCCATGCTGGTTGTGCCTTGAATTCTAAATAAATCACTGACAGTGTCACCAGCAAAGCACCCACCCCACACCATCACACCTCCTCATCAATGTCCAGATATCACGCCCTGGCCAATAAGAGGCTTTTATTCTCTATTTTGGTTAGGCCAGGGTGTGACTAGGGTGGGCATTCTAGTTTCTTTATTTCTATGGTTTCTGTTTCTATGTCTATGGTTCTCAATCAGGGACAGCTGTCTATCGTTGTCTCTGACTGGGAATCATACTTAGGCAGCCTGTTTTTCCACCTTAGTTGTGGGTAGTTGTCTGTGTTAGTGGCCTGTATAGCCCTAGTCAGCTTCACGTTCGTTTTTTGTTGTTTCTTGTTTTTGTTGGCGACATTCATAATAAAAAGAAATGTACGCTCACGACGCTGCACCTTGGTCCGGTCATTTCCACCCTGACGACGTTCGTGACAGAACTACCCACCACAAACGGACCAAGCAGCGTGGTAAGGAGGACTGGACATGGGAGGACATCCTGAATGGGAAAGGATCCTGGACGTGGGAGGAGATCCTGGCGGGAAAGGATCGCCTGCCGTGGGAGCAGGTGGAAGCAGTGAGGAAGGCGGAGGCAGCGAGTAAAAGGGCCCAGGATTACACAGGGTCACGGCTGGCATGAAAGACCGGGAGGCCACTCCTCGTGCTTACCGTAGGGAGCGTGGTACTGGTCAGGCATCGTGTTATGCGGTGGAGCGCACAGTGTCTTCCAGCTCCCCGCATCGGCCGGGCTAGAGTGGGCATCCAGCCAGGACGGATGGTGCCGGCTCAGCGCATCTGGCCGCCAGTGCGTCTCTACGGCCCAGGATATCCTGCGCCGGCTCTGCGCACTGTGTCTCCAGTGCGTCTGTACAGCCCAGTGCGTCCTGTGCTAGCGCCCCACCTTTGCCGGGCGAAGGTAACCATCCAACCAGGACGGGTTGTGCAGACTCTACGCTCGAGACCTCCAGTACGCCTCCACGGCCCAGTGTATCCGGTGCCTACTCCAAGAACCAAGCCTCCAGTATGTCTCCCCAGCCTGGTGAGTCCTGTGCCTGCTCCCAGAACCAGGCCTCCTGTATGTCTCCCCAGCCTGGTGAGTCCTGTGCCTGCTCCCAGAACCAGGCCTCCTGTATGTCTCCCCAGCCTGATAAGCCCTGTGGCAACTCCAAGCACCAGGCTGCCTATACGTCTCCTCCCTCCAGTGATGATCCATGGCACAAAGCCTCCAGTGGTGATCAATGGCACGAAGCCTCCAGTGATGATCCATGGCACAAAGCCTCCAGTGATGGTCCATGGCACAAAGCCTTCAGTGATGATCCATGGCACGAAGCCTCCAGTGATGATTCATGGCACGAAGCCTCCAGTGATGGTCCATGGCCCGGAGCCTGCAATAAGGATCCATGGCACGAAGCCTCCTGTATTGATCCGCGGTCCGGAGCCTGCAGCGACGGTCTCCAGTCCGGAGCCTCCAGCGTCGGTCTCCAGTCCGGAGCCTCCAACGACGGTCTCCAGTCCGGAGCCTCCAACGACGGTCTCCAGTCCGGAGCCTCCAACGACGGTCTCCAGTCCGGAGCCTCCAACGATGGTCTCCAGTCCGGAGCCTCCAGCGACGGCCTCCAGTCCGGGGCCTCCAACGACGGTCTCCAGTCCGGAGCCTCCAACGACGGCCTCCAGTCCGGAGCCTCCAGCGACTGCCACCAGTCCGGAGCCTCCAGCGAGGGTCCCCAGTCCGTGGCCTGCAGCGATGGTCCCCAGTCTGGGGCCTGCAGCGAGGGACCCCAGTCCGGGGCTTGCAACGAGGGACCCCAGTCCGGGGCTTGCAACGAGGGTCCTCAGTCCGGTGCCTGCAGCGAGGGTCCCCAGTCCGGTGCCTGCAGCGAGGGTCCCCAGTCCGGTGCCTGCAGCGAGGGTCCCCAGTCCGGTGCCTGCAGCGAGGGTCCCCAGTCCGGGGCCTGCAGCGAGGGTCCTAAGTCCGGGGCCTGCAGCGAGGGTCCCCAGTCCAGAAGCGCCACCAAAGTGGGGGGAGCCGGAGGTGGAGCGGGGTCTGTGTCCCGCACCGGAGCCGCCACCGAAGTAGATGCCCACCCGGACCCTCCCCTATAGAGTCAGGTTTTGCGGCCAGAGTCCGCACCTTTGGGGGGGGGGTACTGTCACGCCCTGGCCATAGAGAGGCTTTTATTCTCTATTTTGGTTAGGACAGGGTGTGACTAGGGTGGGCATTCTAGTTTCTTTATTTCTATGGTTTCTGGTTCTATGTTTTGGCCGGGTATTGTTCTCAATCAGGGACAGCTGTCTATCGTTGTCTCTGATTGGGAATCATACTTAGGCAGCCTGTTTTTCCACCTTAGTTGTGGGTAGTTGTCTGTGTTAGTGGCCTGTATAGCCCTAGTCAGCTTCACGTTCGTTTTTTGTTGTTTCTTGTTTTTGTTGGCGACATTCATAATAAAAAGAAATGTACGCTCACAACGCTGCACCTTGGTCCGGTCATGTCCACCCTGACGACGTCCGTGACACCAGATATAAATATTTTATAAATATTAGATGACGCCTACCCAGACACACTTGTCTAAATTGATGGGTCATGTGAAAGAAATGCTATAACCCCCAGCCACATATTGCCAAGTGGATGGGTATCTACAGAAGGTGTAAACGGTACAGCCAAATGGTTACTTGCATATAGTAGCAATATCAGAAATAGAAAGTGTCAATATAAAAAAATATACAGTATGTACAAGAACAATATCAATAACAGTATCAGTGATGGATGAGGTAGCGCATACAATCTGGGGTAAAGTGGCTGAGCATCAGGATAAAAAAAGTAGTAGCAGCAACGTATGGCGTGTGTGTTAGGAGAGAGTAATTTGAATAGAGGCACTGCACATAGTGCTGATGACTGGTCCTTCCAAACCACGCATGAACAAGGCAATCTATATTCGGAGAGCCTGTTTCTGTCCTGCCCTTGCCTTTGGTGCAGGGTGTGTGACGTCCATAGCCTCTTCGTTACAAAACTCCCTGATCTTCTCATAAATGTGTCTAGCTTTGTCTAGTCCAGGTGGTGCTTGTACAGGCAGACCATCTATGGGAGGAAGGTTGTCAGCGTTGTGCAGCAGCTGAAACCTGGTCCCGACTGAGTCCGAATGCTCCTCGGCAACAACAACACCAGGCTCCAGAGCATCGAAGCTGTAAAACAGGAAATAACAAAATAATTAAGACATTACAACCTTGCACAACATCAATTCACCTCCCAAGTTTAGATAAGAAGAATAACCTCATACAATGCAATGAAAATGATATTCACCTGAAGTGCTGGTATTGCTTGTTCTGTGGCAGCGGTATGAAGTACGGAGTCAGGTGTTGTTGCCAGCCATAGCTTTCCACCAGCACCGTACCATTCTCCAGTCCAACCAGCTGTGGGATGTTGACCCCTGTCACAGTGATGTCCTTCACAACACCAGCAATCTCAGACAAAGTGTTCACTCTGGTCTTTCTGAAGCGATGCTTGATGAGGCTGAAACACCAGTCGGGGGCAAATTTGGTGTGGCCTGTGATCACAGAAGTGAAGGTCCAGACTGTGGTGGAGCTTGTGAATGTACGCCAGGCACAATACCAGAGCACAAACCTGTTCTTGTTTTGGCCACTGCAGTTATCACAATTCAGGTCCACATGTATTTCCCTAACTCCGTAGTTGGTGAAGAAATGTTGCATGTACTTGACTGCGCTGCTGCCTTTGCTGGATGACATGCTTTCATCAATGATGTAGTTGACTTGTTGTGGTATTCCTTCACAGCAGACACCAAACAAGCCACAATTGAGAGAAGTTAAAAGTAGATGGGACCTGGCTGCATAGGGTCAGAAGGATAGTGCACCTGCAAACAACAATAGAACATTAAGGTAAGTTAATGAAAAGAAAATATAACGTGAAACGTAATATAATTTTTTTATGCATCATTATCAGGTAAGTGTCACTTACCTATCAATGTGAAGAGCATCAGCACTGCATACAGAAACATCAAATTGGAAAATGGAAGTTAAAATGATAACACAGCCCGACTACACCTACCTCTGGAAAATACAGAAATAATGTGAGATCAGTAGAAGTAGCCCCAATCATGTTGGAAGTCAATAAAATAATCAAAACTTATTGTTTATCAAATCACAAGTTTATCAAGTCACATGCGCCGAATACAACAGGTGTAGACTTTACATTGAAATGCTTACTTACAGGCCCTTATCCAACAATGCAGTTTTACGAAAAATACCTACAAAAATGTGAAATAAACGTAATAAATAATTAAAGAGCATTTCCTGTGGCGGTCCTCATGAGAGCAAGTTTCATCATAGCTCTTGATGGTTTTTGCGACTGCACTTTCTTTACATACAAGTGTCAATTCCTTGTAGAGACACCACACTGCTGCTTTTGTCACATTGGATGGCAGCAGCTTTCCACGAAAGTGTTTGTGTCATGGGTGGTAACACTATTGCATTATCCTCTCCGTAGTTGTTGATGAAGTTCACCACTGGCTGCAAGTCCTCATCCTTCAGGTGTAACCTGTGCTTGCTTGGGCAAGCTCTCTTTTTGATGGAAGGCATTAGACCATTCTCCTTGTATGACTGGTGGAGGAAAGTCAGGCGTGTTCTACTGATGCTGAAAGACAAATTCCAGACACAAATATTTTGGCATTATTATACAATACATAGCCATAATCACCGTCACACACATCTGGTTAACTTGATGGGTCATGTAATCATCTGGCGAAGTGGAGTCTTTTGTTAAGACATGCTAGCTAAACAATGAACCATAATCCTAATCCATAGAGTACTAGCAATACAAACCGATAGTCAAAGCTAGCTAAAGTTAACCAAATAGATTCAATGTTAGCTAGTTAACATTAGGCTATAACTAGCAGTGCGAAATGGCATTCTGAGATAACATTGCTACACACAGATCATAAACATAATGTTAGCTAGCGAGCCAGTCATCTAATGTCAGCTAGCTAACAGTATGCTAGAACTTGCAATGAAAACAACTTTCTGACAAATTAGAAACGTATAATATCTGAAACTGTAGCTTGACTCTTACTTGTATACATGAATGAATGCTTCACGGCAGACTGCAACCCCTTTCATTAAATAAGACATCCTGTGTCGTTTCCGTTGCTTGGCCCGTTGTTGTGTCAAGTCACTGTAGATCACACTGTACAATGCCATAAGAATCATGTTAAATTTAGCCCCCACCCAAACTTTGACCATTTCACGTGCCCTAGCAGAGCTGGTGAGGCTGTTTCATGTTATCCAGAGTGTTGGTGACTAATTGTGCTCCTGGCAACAATTTAATGATACTTTTTTGCCGATGTTTACTGACATATTCAACCGGTGTTGAGCGTTCGTAAATTCATCAGTTATTCTGTGCTCTGGCACAATCAGATGAGAGTGCTCTGAAACAGTTGTTGCAGTGAAGTTCTATTGAAATGGATACTTGTATAGTCTAATCTTTTGTTAAGTTTTAATACGCAATTCATTTTTTTAAAGCCACGTTAGACAGGATTTCCTACTGACCAGCTCAAATAGACAGAAGCGGGCTATATGGCAGACCAATCCAAAATGAATCTCTCGGCATGTCCAGCCCACTTATTATCTCAGCCAATCATGGCTAGCGGGAAGGTTGCTGGCTTTTTCTGTGGTTTAAGCAACTAGGCTCAAGCTCATAATTTAACAATTTTATTTGTATTTACAGATGGCATACACGTTTGTTATTAAGGTACATGAATGTTCACATGTTCGAGAAGGCATTTCTGCCCCCAAAAAACATTTTGATTTTTAAAAAAAGTTTACGTTCAAACGGCTCTCCTGTGAAGTAGCGGCCCGCGACATACACCTAGTTTCCTGAAACGGGTCACATTTATTAAAAATAAAAACCTTAAATAGCTTATTTACATAAGTATTCAGATATTTTGGTATGAGACTCAAAATTGAGCTCTGGTGCATCTGGTTTCCATTGATCATCCTTGAGATGTTTCTACAACTTGATTGAAGTCCACCTGTCGTAAATTAAATTGACTTGGACAGGCACACATCTGCCTCTATAAGGTCCCACAATTGACAGTGCATGTCAGAGCAAAAACCAAGCCATGAGGTCGTGGAATTGTCCGTAGAGCTCGGAGACAGGATTGTGTCGAGGCACAGATCTGGGAAAGGGTACCAAAAAATGTTTGCAGCATTGAAGGTCCAAGAACACAGTGGCCTTCATCATTCTTAAATGGAAGAAGTTTTGAACCAACAAGACTCTTCCAAGTGCTGGCCGACCAGCCAAACTGAGCAATCGGGAGAGAAGGGCCTTGATCAGGGCGATGACAAAGAACCCGATGGTCACTCTGACAGAGCTCCAGAGTTCCGCTGTGGAGATGGGAGAACCTTCCAGAAGGATATCCATCTCTGCAGCACTCCTCCAATCAGGCCTTAATGGTAGTGGCCAGATGGAAGCCACTCCTCAGTAGAAATCACATGACAGCCCGCTTGGAGTTTGCCAAAAGGCACCTAAAGGACTCGCAGACCATAAGAAACTGTGGTCTAATTAAATTGGGGTCTAATTAATTAAGATTCTGTGGTCTAATTAAACCAAGATTGAACTCTTTGGCCTGAATGCCAAGTGTCACATTTGGAGGAAACTTGGCACCATCCCTACGGTGAAGCATGGTGCTGGCAGCATTATGCTGTGGGGATGTTTTTCAGTGGCAGGGACTGGGAGACTAGTCAAGATCGAGAGAAAGATGAACGGAGCAAAGTACAGACAGATCCTTGATGAAAACCTGCTCCAGAGCACTCAGGACCTCAGACTGGGGCGAAGGTTCACCTTCCAACTAGACAACGACCTTAAGCACACAGCCAAGACAACGCAGGATTGGCTTCGGGACAAGTCTCTGAATGTCCTTCAGTGGCCTGGCCTGAACCGGGACTTGAACCCAATTGAACATCTCTGGAGAGACCTGAAAATAGCTGTGCAGGGACGCTCCACATCCAACCTGACAGAGGTTGAGAGGGTCTGCCGAGAAGGATGGGAGATACTCCCAAAATACAGGTGTGCCAAGCTTGTAGCATGATATCGAAGATGATTCGAGACTGTAATTTCTGCCAGAGATGCTTCAACAAAATACTGAGTAAAGGGTTTGAATACTTTCGTTAATTAGATTTTTTATATGTATATAGATATTTTTAATCTGCAAAAATGTCTATAAACTTGTTTTTGCTTTGTCATTATGGGTATTGTGTGTAGGTTGATTGAGGGTAAAAATGATTTAATCAATTTTAGAATAAGGCTGTAACGTAACAAAATGTGGAAAAAGTCAAAGGATCTGAATACTTTCCGAATACACTGTATAGTCTAGTGAGTCTGCGTATAGGGTCAGTGCAATATATTGCAGATAGGTGGGTTCCATTAATGAACTATTTAGCAGTCTGGCTATTTAGCAGTCTTATGGCTTGGGGATAGATGTCTTGGAGCCTGTTGGTCCGAGAGCCAATGTTATGGTACCGTTTGCTGGACAGTAGCAGAGTGAACAGTCGATGGCTTGGGTGGCTGGAGTCTTTGGCAATTTTTTGGGTCTTCCTCTGACACAGCCTGATATAGAGGTTTTGGATGGCAGGAAGCTTGGCCCCAGTGATGTACTGTGCTGTCCGCACCACCCTCTGTAGCGCTTTGCAGTGAAGGGAGGTGCATTTGCCCTACCAAGCGGTGATGCAGCCAGTCAAGATGCTCTCAATGGTGCAGCTGTAGATCTTTTTGAGGATCCAAGGGCCCATGCCAAATCTTTTCAGCCTCCTGCCATGCCCGCTTCATGACTGTGCGGGTGTGTGTTGACCATGTTAAGTCTTTAGTGATGTGGAAATCAAGGAACTTGAAGCTCTCGACCCGGTCCACAACAGCCCACCCACCGTGCTCTCCCCTCTGTCTTATATAGCCCACGGTCAGCTCCTTGCTGACGTTACAGGAGAGGTTGTTGTCCTGGCAACACACTGCTAAGTCTCTGACCTCCTCCTTGTAGGCTGACTCATCGCCAGCATGTTGTCAGAAAACTTAATGATGGTGTTGGAGTCGTGCGTGGACATACAGTTGTGGGTGAACAGGGAGTACAGGTGGGGACTAGGCACAGACCCCTGAGGGTCCCCTGTGTTGAGGGTCAGCGTGGCGAAGGTGTTGTTGCCTACCCTCACTACCTGGGGTCGCCCCGCCAGGAAGTCTAGGACCCAGTTGCAGACAGAGTGGTTCAGGGTCCCTAGCTTGGTGATGAGCTTGGAGGGGACTATGGTGTTTAATGCTGAGCTGTAGTCTATGAACAGAATTCTCACGTAGTTATTTCCCCTCTTGCATTCCTTGCTGCAGACGGAAGTTACTGGAGGAAGCTTGTGGTAGACTGGATAATGAGATTGAAGATGATTATCTATAATTATCATCTGTCATTAAATTAAGTTTGAAGAGGGTAACAGAAGAGAAGGAGATAGAGGAGAGGCCTCAAGAGACCACCTCTGTAGGGACATCTGAGTCAACCCTCCATTTCTTCTTCCCTCCTGTCACAGAGCTCAGAACTTGTCGATGATGATGGCAGCACAGACAGATGAGAGGATAGAACGGAATGTCCACATGAGAGTTTGTCAAGTCAGTCAGACAGCCCTTCAGCTGCTGTGATTTCCCAATAGGGATGGGGGATGGGCATGCATGGATATTTTAAGGTAGGTTCTGAGAGAGGGGGATGTCACTGTTTCAACACAGTCTTGATGATAACCTTCCCTGAGATCAGAAGACTTGCCTTAGCTCGCCAAGCACTAATGCCCAGCATTTAGCTCGGCGGGCTAGCAGTGAACTAACACTTGTGGTGTACAAACAGCACTCCCACTGCAAACCCAATCTGCCTAACCCATATCATCCCTAAAGGCAAAGATCTCAAAACTGAATCCCTCATAAACAGGGACATTAGAGACAACTTCAGTATTTTCCACAGGTTGTTATTCACTTCTATATATGTGAAGATAGAAATCAATTCAAAACATATTTTGAAGCGCCATAATACTAAAATATCTTAATGCTATTTGAGAAGGGAAAAGAGCTCAGGGATGTATGCAAACAAGAAAAGTCTTAAGCAAATTATTTGGGGATTTGGATAAAATTGGATAAAAAATGTGAACTGGGAAAGCATTTGATTTCTTACCACTGCTTAATGTAACTCAATATGCTCACTTCAATGGGTTCAAGGAAGCAACGGTAATACTATGACCCATCGCTAAGGACATCCAATATCAATGCTCAGATGGATAGCAAATAACTGAGAGTTTTCATCAAAAGATACACCTTTTAACACTCCAAGTGCCTGAATTCCATAACTTCTGAATGGCCGTTGATATTTCAATTGATTAAATATTCCATAATAAATAATAAATTGCTAAATGAATGCATTTATTATGTTAAAATAGGTCATAAGAAACCTTAGAACACCAAATGTAAATTGTAATCAGTCAGAAAATGTATTGATTGATCCATAAGCACATAGACTGTACATAAAAAAAATATGACTTTTCTGACGTCAAGACAACAGTTGTAACGGCAGCCTTCCTCCTCTTCGTCTGAGGAGGTGTAGCAGGGATCGGACCAAGACGCAGCGTAGCTCGTGTTCAACATGTTTTTTAATAAACAAGACGAAACTGTGAACACTTACAAATAACAAAAATAACAAAATGTGGCAAACCGATACAGCCCTATCTGGTGCAGAGAAAACACAGAAACAGGAAACAACCACCCACAATCCCCAACACAAAACAAGCCACCTATATATGATTCCCAATCAGAGACAACACAAAACATCTGCCTTTGATTGAGAACCATATTAGGCCAAACATAGAAACAGACAAACTAGACACACAACATAGAATGCCCACCCAGCTCACGTCCTGACCAACACTAAAACAAGCACAACACACAAGAACTATGGTCAGAACGTGACAGTACCCCCCTCCTGAGGTGCGGAGTCCGAACCCACCCCCTAAAACTCTAGGGGAGGGTCTGGGTGGGCATCTGTCCGCGGTGGCGGCTCCGGCGCTGGACGAGGACACCACTCCACCATTGTCTTTGTCCCCCTCCTTAGCGTCCTTTGAGTGGCGACCCTCGCCGCCAACCTTGGCCTAGGAACCCTCACAAAGGGCCCCATCAGACTGAGGAGACAGCTTAGGACAGAGAGGTAGCTCAGTACAGAGAGGTAGCTCAGGATAGAGAGGTAGCTCAGGACAGAGAGGTAGCTCAGGACAGAGAGGTAGCTCAGGACAGAGAGGTAGTAGCTCAGGACGAATGGCAGCTCCGGACTGAGTGGCAGCTCATGACTGAGTGGCAGCTCATGACTGGAGGGCAGCTCATGACTGGAGGGCGGCTCATGACTGGAGGGCGGCTCATGACTGGAGGGCGGCTCATGACTGGAGGGCGGCTCATGACTGGAGGGCGGCTCATGACTGGAGGGCGGCTCCTGACTGACTGGCGGCTCTTGACTGACTGGCGGCTCTGGCGGCTCCTGACTGGCTGGCGGCTCTGGCGGCTCCTGACTGGCTGGCGGCTCTGGCGGCTCCTGACTGGCTGGCGGCTCTGGCGGCTCCTGACTGACTGGCGGCTCTGGCGGCTCCTGACTAACGGGCGGCTCTGGCGGCTCCTGACTGACGGGCGGCTCTGGCGGCTCCTGACTGACGGGCGGCTCTGGCGGCTCCGGACAGACGGGCGGCTCTGGCGGCTCGGGACAGACGGGCGGCTCTGACGGCTCGGGACAGACGGGCGGCTCTGACGGCTCGGGACAGACGGGCGGCTCTGACGGCTCGGGACAGACGGGCGTCTCTGACGGCTCGGGACAGACGGGCGGCTCTGACGGCTCGGGACAGACGGGCGGCTCTGACGGCTCGGGACAGACGGGCGGCTCTGACGGCTCGGGACTGACGGGCGGCTCTGACGGCTCGGGACAGACGGAAGGCTCAGATGGCGCTGGGCAGACGGAAGGCTCAGATGGCGCTGGTCAGAAGGAAGGCTCAGACGGCGCTGGGCAGATGGAGGGCTCAGACGGCGCTGGGCAGATGGAGGGCTCAGACGGCGCTGGGCAGGCAGGCAGCTCAGACGGCGCTGGGCAGGCAGGCAGCTCAGACGGCGCTGGGCAGGCAGGCAGCTCAGACGGCGCTGGGCAGGCAGGCAGCTCAGACCTGCTGAGGCGCACAGTAGGCCTGGTGCGTGGTGCCGGAACTGGTGGTACCGGACTGGAGACACGCACCTCAAGGCTAGTGTGGGGAGCAGGAACAGGGCACACTGGACTCTCGAGGCGCACTATAGGCCTGGTGCGTGGTACCGGAACTGGTAGTACCGGACTGGAGACACGCACCTCAGGGCTAGTGCGGGGAGCAGGAACAGTGCGTACAGGGCTCTGGAGACGCACAGGAGGCTTGGTGCATGGTGCCGGAACTGGAGGTACCGGGCTGGAAACACGCACCACAGGGAGAGTGCGTGGAGGAGGAACAGAGTTCTGGAGACGCACAGGAAGCCTGGTGCGTGGTGTAGGCACTGGTGTTACTGGGCTGGAGCGAGGAGGTGGCGCCGGATATACCGGACCGTGAAGGCGTACAGGAGCTCTTAAGCACCGAGCCTGCCCAACCTTACCTGGTTTAATGCTCCCCGTAGCCAGGCCAGTGCGGCGAGGTGGAATAGCCCGCACTGGGCTGTGCTGGCGAACCGGGGACACCATGCGTAAGGCTGGTGCCATGTACACCGGCCCGAGGAGACATACTGGAGACCAGATATGTTGAGCCGGCTTCATGACACCTGGCTCAATGCTCAATCTAGCCCGGCCGATACGTGGAGCTGGGATGTACCGCACCGGGCTATGCACACGTACAGGAGACACCGTGCGCTCTTCCGCACAACACGGTGTCTGCCCGTACTCTCGCTTTCCACGGTAAGCCCGGGAAGTTGGCGCAGGTCTCCTACCTGACTTCGCCACACTCCCCTTTAGCCCCCTCCCAAGAAATGTTTAAGGGTTTCTTCTCGGGCTTCCAGCCACGCTTCCGTGCTGCCTCCTCATACCACCGCTCCTCGGCTTTAGCTGCCTCCAGCTCTTCACGAGAGCGGCGATATTCTCCAACCTTAGCCCAGGGTCCCTTACCCTCCAGAATTTCCTCCCATGTCCAGGAGTCCTGTGTAATGGGCCGCTGCTGCTGCTGCTGCCGCTGCTGCCCGTTGCTACGCTGCTTGGTCCGAGATTGGTGGGTGGTTCTGTAACGGCAGCCTTCCTCCTCTTCGTCTGAAGAGGAGGTGTAGCAGGGATCGGACCAAGACACAGCGTAGCTCGTGTTCAACATGTTTTTTAATTAAACGATAAACAGTGAACACTTACAAATACAAAAATAACAAAATGTGGCAAACCGATACAGCCCTATCTGGTGCAGAGAAAACACAGAGACAGGAAACAACCACCCACAATCCCCAACACAAAACAAGCCACCTATATATGATTCCCAATCAGAGACAACACAAAACATCTGCCTCTGATTGAGAACCATATTAGGCCAAACATAGAAACAGACAAACTAGACACACAACATAGAATGCCCACCCAGCTCACGTCCTGACCAACACTAAAACAAGCACAACACACAAGAACTATGGTCAGAACGTGACAACAGTTGCCTGCTCAGCTGGCCCTTCCAAACAAAACCTAAACTATATTGAAACTAATCTCACACATATAATAATAATAATAGATAATAATAATAATAAACAATTTTATCAGTTGTCAAATAAAGAATGAAGAGACTGATGACCACCGCAGCGTGCCTTGACATAGAAGGGAAATGAGCTTAGCAAAGAGCACTTCTTCCATGCCATCCTACTGAGGTCCATGCAGGCCAGACATTTTGATTTCAGAAAGAGCAAAGTCCAAGGTTTCTAATTAACCCATTTTTGCCAAACAACTACAAATTGCGCATAAAAACAGTGGCTCTGTGCGTGTTCGTCTTGTGAGTAGGCTACTGGTGACAATCAGCAATAGTCATCTGGGAAAAATATCCTTTCTATTTTCTTCTCTTACACTGAACAAAAATATAAAAACAACATGTAAAGGGTTGCTTCCATGTTTCATGAGCTGAAATAAAAGATCCCAGAAATTGTCCATATGCACAAAAATATAAATGTTGTGCACAAATTTGTTTACATCCCGGAACGTGAAAATGTCTCATTTGCCAAGATAATCCATCTACCTGACAGGTGTAGTATATCAAGAAGCTGATTAAACAGCATGATCATTACGCAGGTGCACCTTGTGCAGGGGGCAAAAAAAGGCCACTCGAAAATGTGCAGTTTGTCAAGCCTCAAGTTTTGAGAGATGGCAGATGGGAGAGTGGCCCATGGTGGCGGTGGGATTATGGTTTGCATTTAATCGATGACTATTTGAATGCACAGAGATACCCTGACGAGATCCTTAGACCCATTGTCGTGCCATTCATCTGCCGTCTTAACCTCATGTTTTAGCATGATAATGCACGGCCCAATGTCGCAAGGACCTGTACACAATTCATGGAAGCTGAAAATGTCCCAGTTCTTCCATGACCTGCATACTCGCCAGACATTTCACCCATTGAGCATGTTTGGGATGCTCTGGATCTAAGTGTACGAAGGTGTGTTCAGTTCCCACCAATATCCAGCAACTTGGGACAGGATTGGGACAGCATTCCACAGGCCACACTCAACAGCCTGATCAATTCTATTCAAAGGAGATGTGTCGTGCTGCATGAAACAAACGGTGGTTACCCCACCCATTGACTGGTTTTCTGATCCACTAACCTACTTTTTTTAAAGGTATCTGTGGCCCAACAGATGCATATCTGTATTCCCAGTCATGTGAAATCCATAGATTAGGGACTAGTGAATTTATTTCAATTGACTTATATCCTAGTATTAATTGTAAGTCATCAAAATCTTTGAAATTGTTTCCCAGTTGCATTTATATTTTTGCTCAAAGTATATTCCATTAAATTCTTACTGTAAAATAAACAGTTGAAGTCGGAAGTTTACATACACTTAGGTTGGAGTCATTAAAACTCGTTTTTCAACCTCTCCACAAATTTCTTGTTAACAAACTATAGTTTTGGCAAGTCGGTTAGGACATCTACTTGTGCATGACACAATTAATTTTTCCAACAATTGTTTACAGACAGATTACCTGTGAATGTATTTCAAGGCCTACCTTCAAACTCATTGCCTCTTTGCTTGAATTCATGGGAAAATCAAAAGAAATCAGCCTCCACACGTCTGGTTCATCCTTGGGAGCAACTTCCAAACGCCTAAAGGTACCACGTTCATCTGTACAAACAATAGTACACAAGTATAACACTATGGGACCATGCAGCCGTCATACTGCTCAGGAAGGAGACGCGTTCTGTCTCCTAGAGATGAACGTACTTGAAAAGTGCAAATCAATTCCAGAACAACAGCAAAGGACCTTGTGAAGATGCTGGAGGAAATCGGTACAAAAGTATCTATATCCACAGTAAAACGAGTCCTATATCGACATAACCTGAAAGGCCGCTCAGCAAGGAAGAAGCCACTGCTCCAAAACCGCTAAAAAAAGCCAAACTACGGTTTGCAACTGCACATGGGGACAAAGATCGTACTTTTTGGAGAAATGTCCTCTGGTCCGATGAAACAAAAATAGAACTGTTTGGCCATAATGACCATCGTTATGTTTGGAGGAAAAAGGGGCAGGCTTGCAAGCTGAAGAACACCATCCCAACCGTGAAGCACGGGGGTGGCAGCATCATGTTGTGGGGGTGCTTTGCTGCAGGAGGGACTGGTGCACTTCACAAAATAGATGGCATCATGATGTAGGAAAATTATGTGGATACATTAAAGCAACATCTCAAGACCTCAGTCAGGAAGTTAAAGCTTGGTCGCAAATGGGTCTTCCAAATGGACAATGACCCCAAGCATACTTCCAAAGTTGTGACAAAATGGCTTAAGGACAACAAAGTCAAGGTAATGGAGTGGCCATCACGAAACCCTGACCTCAATCCCATAGAACATTTGTGAGCAGAATTGAAAAAGTGTGTGCGAGCAAGGAGGCCTACAAACCTGACTCAGTTACACCAGCTCTGTCAGGAGGAATGGGCAAAAATTCACCCAACTTATTGTGGGAAGCTTGTGGAAGGCTACCCAAAACGTTTAACCCAAGTTAAACAATTTAAAGGCAATGCTACCAAATACTAATTGAGTGTATGTAAACTTCTGACCCACTGGGAATGTGATGAAAGATATAAAAGCTGAAATTAATCATTGTCTCTTCTATTCTGACATTTCACATTCTTAAAATAAAGTGGTGATCCTAACTGACCTAAAACAGGGAATTTTTGAAAAACGGAGTTTAAATGTATTTGGCTAACTTCCGACTTCAACTGTATGTGTTGACTGTGGTTTGGCAGTTTCATTGGCATGCCACAGCCATAGCTTTAGCTACTGAGCACAGATAAATAAAACTCAAAACATGCTATTGTGTTCTTTTGAAAAAAAAAAATGTGTATTATGTTTTTATGACCATTCTAAACAAAATTTTTATGGATTTCTTAGTGACTGTGTATATTAACACTAGAACGGCTGAGAGCATCATAATGACAAAACGTTTATTTAAGCGCTTAATTGCCATTTTAATTCATGTATCACTCGTCCTTGACTTTTCCTAAATAAGTCTACGTAACACGCTGTCGTTGTTAGAATCTTACTATCACAAACAAATCTGGTCACAGTATAACCAATTTTCCCCTGTTGCCCCTCCTTCTCCGGACAGTAGGGCCTGCTCCACTCCTTCTCCTGATAGTTTCGAGTTACCATGCCCAGTTGACAATCACCCCGATAATTGCCTCGAAAAAGAACCTAAACTATAGCAAAACAATTTTCACACATATAACAACCGATGCTTGCTGCCAGCTCTTAGCAAACTGTTGGAGAAAATGGTGTTTGACCAAATGCAATGCTACTTTTCTGTAAACAAATTAACAACAGACTTTCAGCATGCTTAAAGAGAAGGGCACTCAACGTGTACTGCACTGACACAAATGACTGATTGATAATAAGAAGATTGTGGAAGCTATACTGTTAGATTTCAGTGCAGCCTTTCACATTATTGACCATAACCTGTTGTTGAGAAAACATACAGTGCATTCGGAAAGTATTCAGACCCATTGACTTTTTTCCACATTTTGTTGCATTACACTTATTCTAAAGTGTCGCCATTGGCGTCGGCTAATATAGATCCTAATAAATCAAATCAAATCTCTGATGATTATTATTCTGATTCATGCTGAACGGATTTCCATATCTGGGAAAGGATCCCTATTGGGCAGCAGGTGAGCGAGTGTTGGATAATGTTTAGGAGCAGATGGCACAGCTGTACTCAGTGAAAGAAGGAACTCGCTGCTGGCCTGTTACTGTGTTCTACAACATGCTTGACTTGGCTGCTATCTATGCACATGTATTTTTCAAGCAGTGCATGAACAACACCTTGAGCAGGAGAGACTTCATCATGAGTCTGGCACATGGGGCTACGTGAGAGACATATGAGGGCCAAGGCAGCAGCATCAAAGATTCCATGGGAGCCCTTGCGTGAGCCAAATTGCTCACATCTCCCGGGGAGGAGAAGCTGCCAGGTGAGCAGATGCACTCGGAACAGAACCCACAACACCTGTTTCAGCTGCAAGCTACTTGTTTGTGGGAAGTGTTGCAATCAAGTGAAAAGAGAAGAAGATTTGTGGTGACTGATAGGACAAAGGTAACAGCTAAATGAGATCCAACTGTTGCGTGAAGACGCACACCATAATGTAAGCAGGAGCGAGGCCATAAATAATGGGTCTGATAACTGATAATAATATACAAATGTTGACCGCTGTCATATTGACACATATCCATTACAATGCCTTTATTGCTTTTGTGCTGATTTTCACTATTCACAAGCAGGTTGCCACATGGGCTACGTGAGAGACATATGAGAGACACTGATGTTTATGCTACTGATATTTTCTGATATTTTTTGTCGTGACTGTGCGCCTTGTGCGTCTTGGTGGTTTGGGTATTTTTAACCCTATTTGTTTTGCCTTATAAAAATAAACTTTTACTGTGTTCCAACGCATATGCCTTTTGTTTCATATTTGTAACAAAGGCACGAATAAAATTGATTTTATACTTGAAATTCTGTGTTTTTAGGGTTTTTTCTTTTTTACATATGTGACCGAACAACTCGATTCGGCCTTATGTAGCAACATTTGAAATTGTGTTTTTTACATTGGATAAAAGTAGAGACTCCGTGTTAGAAAATGGTATACTACAGTTGAGGAACAATGGAAAAGCAATTCTGCTTTGAAAGTTGATAAACTTGTCACCCCACTTTGAGAAAATGGACCTTGAATGTTTTGGTGCACCTACTGGAGAGCTCTTCTTTGTCTATACCCATTCAGCATCATTCACAACCTCTTAAGCCATAGCCCCACTCATCTCTTTAAGGATTCACATGTGAGGCCATGTGCTAAACAGTGAGTAGGGTAGTGTACAACTAAAGATTTCAAGGCTAAAGGCATCATGAACATTCTATTGTCGTCCGACTTCCAACTTGTTGTTGTCGTTGTCGTTATGAAAAGTATAAACACAAATGCGACAGGCTGCATGACATCAGGAGCCTGGTGGTCCAAAATAGCATAACTGGTGTATTTTAACACCAATAAACCCATCGGTTTAAAAATGAATTTAGCTAGTTTGTCAATATAGCAAACCAGGCAACTAAAAGCAACTTTCTAAACAATGTTTTGTTCGTTTCTAGCTTGTTAGGGTTAGCCAGTTCAAATAATGAACATATCGTATAGCTGACAGCGTCTTAACCTTAGCTAATTTGTATTCATAATTACAGGAAAATAAACTCACAACAAGATAATTATTTACAAGTTATTGGCAATCTAATTACAGAAAATAGCTTACAGTTGTGAGTGTGACAAAATAAAAGCAGGGCATTCTAACAGATCATTTTAGAACACGGATACCGTCTTGTTGTCCTAACGTTATATCCTAATTTGACTATGGTGCAGGTCATGTTGTTCTTCACATTACCGTCTCTGGTAAACATATACTATATCAAATAAAATAAATTCAGAAGGTGTAAACGGTATGAAAACGACTTTCTGACAAAATTAGAAACGTATAATATCTGAAAATGTAGCGAGCTAGATTTTCTTACCCATATACATGGGATGAATGCATCTCCCTTTCTGTCATGGATGCCATGGTTGCCGATAGTTTGAAGACGTAGTCCGGAGACAGGTTTTATGTTTTATGCAACAGCCTTCTGAGTTCTCTTTTCGACTCCATCCGCGTTTGCAATCAAACTCCTGAATTTCCTCCATCTCCTTAGCTATCATACTCCACCAATCCTCCAGAAAGAGGAGCGCCTTAGCAACACTTATGCAGTTCTTTGTGATATCTTTCAAAAAAGCCGCTTTAGAAAAGATTACCTACACATACTGTACTAAGCAGCTCATGTTACAGACAAAAGCGTGCTACATTGGAAGACCAATCCGAACTCATCGCTAAGCATGTCCAGCCCATCCATTATCTCAGCCAATCATGGCTAGTGGAAAGGTTCCTGTCTCTTTCCATGACTAATCCAACTAGGCTCGTAATTTAACAATTGTATTCGTATTTACAAATGGCATACACGTTTGTTATTAGGGCACCTGAAAGTTCACATGTTCCAGAATTACGTTGAAATCCCCCTCCTGTGAAGTAGTGACGCGTGAAATCAAATTTAAAAAAATCAAATTTAATTTGTCACATCCTCCGAATACAACAGATACCGTAAAATGCTTACTTACAAGCCCTTAACCAGCCTAAACAAACAAATACACATTTTATTATGTTCTTTCAAATATTTATATTTCGTATTCTGATTTTACTTAAGACACAACCACATAAACACAACCAAATAAAGTTGGCACAAATGGGGTCCAACAGGCCAGGCTTTTCTAGTTAAATGGATTTATTAGTCAGGTATCTATTGGGCCTCAACTATTCTACTGTTAAATATTCATAGATCATGGCACTTGAGGATGAACTGGTCAGAACGTTTTTGTATTTTATGATATTTATCTCACAGTACTTCTAGAGCGTCAAATACACATACTGTATTTAGGAAAAGTCAGGGACAAGTGGGTTCAAGGTTTTTATTGAAATGAAGTTATTGAAATTACTAAATAAAAAAACGGTCAGATTGACATCTTGGCGGTTCTAGTGTTAAATGACTAAATAATTGAACAGTGCACCAGGGGTACTTGCAACTATGATACATGAAATACAGAGCCTGTGGAAGTGTCCGTTACCAATATTATACTGCTGTTGCATCAGACATACTACTGTTGCCTTGTTTGACAGCTAGCTGGTTAGCTAGCTCTAATCGAAAATGTTACTAATGCCAGTTAGCTAGCTAGCCATAGTTAAATATAACTTGTTTTCTCCAACGTATCATGGCTATGTTGGCTATATTAGGAATATATCGACCATCTGCTGTCGACATCAAACGATTTGAGAGCACTTTTAAGCTCCAAAAGTAGTTAGCAGCTTTGACTGCATGGCCAGTGCATTCAAAGCTATCCCGTGATAGCCACACTACAAACTTAATTTGACCATGTTCCCATGAAGCAATTGTGATGACAGTTCACCACAACATACCCGAGAGAATCCTGATCAGCAAGAAAAATGTACAAATAAATGTGTGCGTTAACAACAGAGTTTGAGATCATTGTGAGGGGTTTTCTCCAGCGGTTTGAAAGGGAAATTGGGCTTTGAGGGAAAAATGTTGACCGAGGTTGCAACAGTATCACCTTGTCCTGCAAGGTGAAGGGCCAATCTCAATGAATGAGAAGCCTTACTACTCAAAATCTAGGGCACAAATTAGCATAATGGCCTCAGCAGCCCATAAAGAATAATATATTTCAGTAAAGGAAAATAAAGGGGGAGGACTTGGTATTGTATGCCTGTGGCTGTTGTGCTACAAGGTGAATGGATTTTCTCATTGAGTGAGTATTGGCCTCGAGTCAGGACACATAGGACTCGACTCAGCATATGTGCTCACGTCACATGGTCTACTTCTGCTACTGTACCTCAGAAGCCCATAAAGGAGAATAGAGTTTAGTATAGAAAAATAAAGGGGGAAAACACCCCTCCCCTTTCTAATCGACTGAGACAGCCGGGAGGCCCAGTCAGTTCCTACCTTCTTTATTACAGGTTGAAGGGAAATAAGAAATGATGCCAGGAGGATATAGAACAACTATTGAATTAAAATAGTATTGAGAGATCGAGAGAGGCTCAGGTACAGTTCACAAGGATAGTGGAATTATCTGTTAATGCTGTTTGGAAAATAAGGGTTACCTTAATGCTTTCATTATGGAGATCTGCCTTCGGGCTCAGATCATTTAAGGTAGTCTGCTATCTCTCTCTCTCTCTCTCTCTCTCTCTCTCTCTCTCTCTCTTTCTCTCTCTCTCCCACCTCACTCTCTCTCTCTTTATCTCACTCTCTCTCTCTGGATTCTAGGGGGAAGGCTAAACTCAGAAAGAAAGGTGAACCCCGTGCTATCTACAGTACCTGTACTGTAAAGCAGAGGAAAATAGATGCCTCGCCCCACCCACCCACGCACACACACACACACACACACACACACACACACACACACACACACACACACACACACACACACACACACACACACACACACACACACACACACACACACACACACACACACACACACACACACACACACACACACACACACACACACACACCTACCTCTATAGCTGGTACAGACCCAGGTCTGATTTAGCACACATAGCCAGACCCCAGTAAAAGGGCAAAGCAGAACAGACACACAGTGACATTTTCCCAGCGTCATGCAGTCTCTCATTCATATGTACTGCTCTCTCTCCTCCCAGTAAACCAATAGTCAGACTATCAGACTGCCTGCATCACTAACTTTTAGGGCCCTGAGGTTGACGTGACCTGTCAAGGTTAAACCGCTTGGGGACAGAATCTTTCCTTGACAGCTTGCATGAGTTGGGCAAAACAAAGGGGCTTTAATTACACTGTAGCCAATGCATTTGGGGGTAGATGCTGTAGAATAAAAATAATTAGATTTCTGCGTTATGGCAGACTATAGCTCTTAGCTTTATCCTGACCTGTCCTGTGTCCTACCTATTCTCTGTAGACTTTAATTGTAGTTGGAGGGCCAACGGGATTGATCGTTTGGTCATAAGTCTCCATTTTGTCTACAGGACCAGAGACTGAGTGACTGATTCCTTATTGCCTCGTCTGCCTGTATTAAACCCGCTCTAATTTAATATATTCAGCCTCCTGCTCCTCAGGATTTGGGCTCATAAAGGTGAAGGTTGTGTGTGTGTGTGTGTGTGTGTGGGGGGGGGGGGGGGGGGACCTGCTCTTTCCATGACATAGACTGACCAGGTGAAAGCTATGATCCCTTATTGATATCCCTCATTAAATCCACTTCAATCAGTGTAGATAACAGGTTAAATAATTATTTTTAAGCCTTGAGACAATTGAGATGTGTGCCATTTAGAGGGTGAATGGGCAAGACAAAATAATTAAGTGCCCTTGAACAGGGTATGGTAGTAGGTGCCAGGCACACCGGTTTGAGTGTGTCAAGAACTGTAATGCTGCTGGGTTTTTCACACTCAACAGTTTCCAACGTGTATCAAGAACGGTCCACCACCTAAAGGACATCCAGCCAACTTGACACAAATGTGGGAAGCATGGGAGTCAACATGGGCCATTATCCCTGTGGAACGCATTCGACACCTTGTAGAGTTCCTAATGTCTGGTATACTATTTTGTTGTTTATCTATCTTAGTTGAATGCACTGACTGTAAGTCACTCTGGATAAGACTGTCTGTGAAAATAAACATACCTAAATAAACTGCAAAGCACACTGGGTATTATTATCGGTCTTGTTTCAGGGCAGAGTTCATTATAATAATACTCAGAATGCTTTGCAATTGTTAATTAATTTATTTATATTTAATTCATTTAGCAGATGCTCTCATCACACCATAGTGCCATCAGACTGCTGATTCCAATGCAGGGTGAAAGGGAGCCACAAAATGTAAACTGCTATAAAAATAGTATAGAAAAGTACTTTGTATTTTGAAAATACAAATTACAGCTCTCGAAAGTATCTTGTTACAAAATACACTGGAGTGTAGCTCAGCTCAATGTAATTCAAATAACAAATTACTCAGAAGTAATTGAAATACATACTATATACAGCCAATTTGTGTGTGTGTGTGTCTGTGTGTATGAATGAATGACAGAGGTAGGGATTCTACTATAGTGCTGGATGGTGAATGAAACACGGAAGCCTGGGGCCTCTAGCTCTGCCTGTACGTCTATGGATGATCCCCAGTGAGGTTAGCACTATGCCTATGACTCATGCTATAAAGTACATGTATGACTGGTTCATTGTATAAATGATAAAAGGCTGTCTGTGCTCTTTTAAAGTCCTTACTACTGAATAGTGTCTGTTCCAGGTGCGTAGGAGTCATTCATTGTATAGACACATTATTCTTGTGTAATTGGGGTAAGATTATGTCTGTGTAGGGACATGCATAGGTAGAGTAAAGTGGATTTTTACAGGAAATTAATATTGAAGAATGAATGTTTCTAGACAGGCATGCTGTGAGTGATGATTACTTGCATGATTAAGAACATCTTGGTCAAACCGGACAAGCACATCTTGCCCACAAAACTGAAAAAACATATTGTCCCCACACGCGCAGTCACGCAGGCACGCACACACACACACACACGCACACGCACACACACACACGCACACACACACACACACACACACACACACACACACACACACACACACACACACACACACACACACACACACACACACACACACACACACACACACACACACACACACACACACACACACACACACACACACACACACACACACACAGAGAGAGAGAGAAAGCAACCAAGCAGTAGGTATGCAGGCAGTTAAATGACAACCCAACACAGCCCACAGCCTCCATCCACACGCTGCAGGCTGATTGTCCACTTCCACTTAAGACATGGTATTACAGCTGAGCACTGGGGAGTCTGGGTAATGGGACGATCCTTCACTAACAGTCACATACCAGTACATCAGTAACAGACAACAGCAAGGTGTTAGTCAAAGAGTCACAGCTATGTGGAGATGGGAACCGGCCATTAAAAATCACTTGGATTGTGTCCCAAATGGCACCCTATTCCTTACATTGTGCACTAATTTTGACCAGAGCTCTGTGGGTGCCATTTGAGACACAGGCTAAGAAGTATGAATGGGGTATGGGACTGTGAAGATGCCCAAGATTGAATACTTGAATCTGTCTTGTCTGGGAAGCACTGTATTTCTTCTCCCACCACCAGCAGCAGGCCCTCACCAACCTGTCACTGTCCATGACTATCAGCTCTCTCTCTAGCATGGCGATGGTCCCCATACCCCCCAGCTTGTCCGGTCTCCCACACACAGCAGATAGAGACAGGAATACAGATGTGGACAAGCATGCATGCATGCATACACACACACACACACACACACACACTCACTCACTCACTCACTCACTCACTCACACACACACACACACACACACACACTCACACACACACACACACACACACACACACACACACACACACACACACACACACACACACACACACACACACACACACACACACTCACTCACTCACTCACTCACTCACTCACTCACTCACTCACTCACTCACTCACTCACTCACTCACTCACTCACTCACTCACTCACTCACTCACTCACTCACTCACTCACACACACACACACACACACACACACACACACACACACACACACACACACACACACACACACACACACACACACACACACACACACACACACACACACACACACACACACACACACACACACACACACACACACACACACACACACACACACACTCACACACTCACACACTCACACACACACAAGTGCAAGTAGGTGAGCGCGGAGCAGAGTCCTTCTGTCATCCTGTCCACCTACAGTCCGGAAGGTTAGGATAGAGAAACACCTGGAGACTTCTACTGGTGACGGCAAACAGCAGACCTGTCACTCCCTCCGCACTAACCTGTCCTGGGTTGACACTAGTTGTTTTTTTGTATAGCAGTAAAAAAAAACTGTGAAACATATTGTAAATGTCAACATCTGTGATACTGTATATTATAGTATATTCACGTAAGCCTGACTGGTGATTTCTAACTAAGACATTGTGTAGAGTATTACTCCAATTAGGTTTAATTTACTTGAATCATTGAACATTGATGAAAAGCCAATAAAAGGGATGTTTTTGAAAGTGGATAAAATGTATATCAACAGTTGCCGTCCTGACTGCTTGATAAATAATCTACTATCTAACTGACCATAATACACTATTAAGAGACAAGCCGGGGTAGTTATCAGCAAAATGTTAATCTAGTAATTCAAGATGGCATACTGTACTATGTGTGTGATGACGACAAACAGTTTATCTTTGCTCCGCGTATTGACAGTGTGCTCTCGTTGATTAATATCAGTCACACACATCCGTTTAATACACATACATTATAGAGATGCAGACGGGATATATCATTAACGAATGAAGACTATCCTCTTTATTTGATGTTTATTAATTGTCTCAAGCGCATCTGCTCTCTAAACTAATAAAGGTCGGCACCGACTAGTTGCCGACTTCTACACTGACTGACGGAATGACAACTTGACAGCATGACAGCTTGAGTTACAGAGTGAGTAGAGTTCTGCAGTTGCACATCAATAATGCGGAAACAAACCAACACACAGCCCCTGTTTCAGAGTAGCTCATAGACAGGCAGCAGAGGAGAAGGCCTCAGCTGAGGTCTTTTGGCAGGTAGCTAGGTTGTTGTTTGACAGTCTAACACAGCATTTATGTAAGGGAAATATAATAGCTAGCAGGTATCTGCTGTTGATTGCGTGTGGATGATGCAGGTAGGTTAGTGTAATCATAACTGTCAGAATATGAAGACCTGTGTGTAAATGTGATATTGTTTGAAGCTATTCCACATGTGTTGGTGATTGTATGTAAGGGGAATGACTAGAGGGTATCTGCTTTCGTGCATGACACAGGTAGGGTAGTATTTCTAACCAAAACGGTCAGATTGTATGAAGACTTGTGAAATGTGATATTGTTTGAAGCTATTCCACATAGATGATTCTTTCATCATGTCAGTGGAATTGAGTAATGATGCATAAAGGAGAAAACGTAATCTCTGCAACGGATACCTGAAACCCTGAGAGCAAATCCAATACATAGAAAAACTTTAAATATGCATCGTAAGATCAAACGAACACTCACTACAGAGTTCCAAACTGCCTCTGGAAGCAACGTCAGCACAATAACTGTTCGTCTGGAGCTTCATGAAATGGGTTTCCATGGCCGAGCAGCTGCACACGAGACTAAGATCACCATGCGCAATGTCAAGCGTCGGTTGGAGTGGCGTAAAGGTCGCCGCCATTGGACTCTGGAGCAGTGGAAACGCGTTCTCCGAATTGATGAATCACGCTCCACCATCTGGCAGTCTGACGGACGACGGGTTTGGCAGATGCCAGGAGAACGCTACCTGCCCGAATGCATAGTGCCAACTGTAAAGTTTTGTGGAAGAGGAATAACCGTCTGGGGCTGTTTTTCATGGTTCGGGCTAGGCCCCTCATTTCCAGTGAAGGGAAATCTTAACGCTACAGCATACAATGACATTCTAGACGATTCTGTGCTTCCAACTTTGTGCCAACAGTTTGGGGAAGGCCCTTTCCTGTTTCAGTATGACAATGCCCCCGTGCACAAAATATGGTCCATACAGAAATGGTTTGTTGAGAACGGTGTGGAAGAACTTGACTGGCCTGCACACAGCCCTGACCTCAACCCCATCGAACACCTTTGGGATGAATTGAAACGCCGTCTGCGAGCCAGCCCTAATCTCCCAAATGCAGTATCCAACCTCACTAAGGCTCTTGTGGCTGAATGGAAGCAAGTCCCCGCAGCAATGTTCCAACATCAAGTGGAAAGCCGTCCCAGAAGAGTGGAAGCTAGTATATCAGCAAAGGAGGGAATAACTCCATATCAATGCCCATAATTTTGGAATGAGATGTTCAGCGCGCAGGTGTCTACATACTTTTGGTCATGTAGTGTATATCGGTCCCAGGAAGAGTAGCTGCTACTTTTGCAACGGCTAATGGGGATCCTAATAAAATACCAAACACACATACATACACACACCATATTTCATTGGAATGGGAGCATCGTCGCCTCCAAGCACACCGGGTCATGCAGTTTGAGGCGTGAGCTGCGAAAATCTATTTGTTGGAATCAGCAGCCAACGTGCTGGCGCCAATCGGGGAGCGGCTGAGATATGTTTCCGCAAACAGCATGGAGAGATTAAGAATTTATATCCCGCTCTCGGTCGGCTATCACAGATAATACACACAGATGTATAATGACACAGCATTCCCCCATGGAAGAAGCCGGGTTTATATTCCTCTCCTGATGCATCGTATATCTGAGCCCTGGAGTTTATTTTCTCTTTTCCAGGGAACTTATACCACAGACAGACCATGCATACATCCCAAATAACACCCTATTCCCTGTAAAGTACATTACTTTGGACCAGGGCCCATAGGGTGCCATTTGGGAAATAGGATGCCGTTTGAGACGTGCATATCCTGAATCTCTTTAAGGGATTCTTGTATTCATCCTGCTTCCAGAGCTTGGTCTCGCATGACTGAGCATGGCTCAGCACAGAGGGGAGAAGAGCAACAGACAGAATCCATAAAGCCAACCCTGAGGACCAGGCCTGTCAATTTGTGTTTTTCTGAGAATACAAATGTCTGTCCTTCATGCTGATCCAGTCTTCTACAGTCAGAGGGCTGAGTGCTGAGCTGTGGGTCTCGGCTCTCTATGACAGATACAGGGCTGGGCTGTGGGTAGATCAGACAGGATCAGGCCTCAACTCTAAGATATGAAGAGGAAGGCTGGACTATGATCCTGGAGATCTAGATGGGCAGGGGGGATCCGATCAGGGCTCTGCTAGGACATGAAGACAGACAGAGGGTTGGTTTGTCTGGTGGGGCTCTTACCAGCTTTGGTTTGCTTGGTGGGGGATCTACTGGAGCTCAAGCCCGGAACTTGAACATTCATCCACAACAATATTTTGTACCCAAAAAGCAGGATGGTAGCCAGTGGTCTACCAAAACTGTAGGTCTACCAAAACCATGGCTCTGGTACACTTTGGTAGACCAGTGGCATGCTACTTCAGGTTCTCAGGGTCGATGGGTCGTTCTATACTCACAACAAAGCGCCCAGAAAAGATTTCCACCATGATTTCCGAGTGTCCCCTCGTTCAATTACCATCGTGAGGACAATATGTGCAAATACCTGAAACTGCTGCTGCTGACAACCGCTACCGTCGCTTAAGATCCTACTTACAGTAGCAGGGAAACGGTGTGGAAAACAATAAAGGGAGTAAAGAGAGGGAGGGAGGGATGGGGAGGTAGGGAGTGAAAGAGAGAGAGACAGAAATTAATGAGCAACTAAAGGACTTTGGGAGAGAAACCAGTAGAGGAGAAAGAAAGAGTGAGAAAGAAAGAAAAATTAGCAACCGAAGGATTCTGAGACTCAGCCAAGCCCCATAAACGAACAAACACAGAGACACAAGTTTTTGAGCAAGGCAAGGGCGCCTACTGTTTTCAAATAAGCAGAGTCCAAATTGGGTGCTGTGAATTATGCCGTTAAAAACATTAACATGTAGTGTGTGTGTACATCTATCAGTTACACATACAGTGCCTTGCAAAAGTATTCACCCCCTTGGTGTTTTTCCTGTTTTGTTGCATTACAACCTGTAATTTAAATTGATTTTTATTTGGATTTCATGTAATGGACATACACAAAATAGTCCATATTGGTGAAGTGAAAGTGTTTCAAAAAATTCAATTTTTTTTTTACAGAAAAGTGGTGCGTGCTTGAGGGAAACCTGTTTCAGTCTTCCAGAGATTTGAGACTGGGACGGAGGTTCACCTTCCAGCAGGACAATGACCCTAAGCATACTGCTAAAGCAAAACTTGAGTGGTATAAGGGGAAACATTTAAATGTCTTGGAATGGCCTAGTCAAAGCCCAGACCTCAATCCAGTTGAGAATCTTTGGTATGACTTAGAGATTGCTGTACACCAGCGGAACCCATCCAACTTGAAGGAGCTGGAGCAGTTTGGCCTTGAAGAATGGGCAAGAATCCCAGTGGCTAGATGTGCCAAGCTTATAGAGACATACCCGAAGAGACTTGCAGCTGTAATTGCTGAAAAAAGTGGTTCTACAAAGTATTGACATTGGGGGGTGAATAGTTATGCACGCTCAAGTTTTCAGTTTTTTAAATCGTATTTCCTGTTTGTTTCACAATAAAAAATATGTTGCATCTTCAAAGTGGTAGGCATGTTGTGTAAATCAAATGATACAAACCTCCCCAAAAACCTATTTTATTACAGGTTGTAAGGCAACAAAATAGGAAAAATGCCAAGGGGGGTGAATACATTCGCAAGCCACTGTACTTGTCAGTACATACACACAAAGTAGGTCACATGGGGAAAGCAATGTGCTGCTATTTTTATTGATACGGTAGACCATTCCATTTTCGTGGGTCGGCTAAGGAGTTTTGGTGTCTCTGAGGGGTCTTTGTCTTTGTCCTAACTACCTCTCTCAAAGAGTGCAATGTTTAAAGTCAGACATCTGCTGTCTCAGGCACTGCCTGTCACCAAGGGAGTACCCCAAGGCTCGATCCTAGGCTCCACACTCTTCTTTATTTACCTCAACAACATAGCTCGGGGAGTAGGGAGATCTCTCATCCATTTATATGCAGATGATACAGTCTTATACTCAGCTGGCCCCTCCCTGAATTTTGTGTTAAACGCTCTACAACAAAGCTTTCTAGTGTCCAACAAGCTTTCTCTGCCCATAACCTTGTTCGTAAAACCTCCAAAACAAAGATAATGTGGTTGAATGTACCCCCCTTCAGAGCTTGAGGTAGTCACCTCATACAAGTATTTGGGAGTATGGCTAGACGGTACACTGTCCTTCTCTCAGCACATATCCAAGCTGCAGTCTAAGGTTAAATCTAGACTTGGTTTCCTCTATCGTAATCACTTCTCTTTCACTCCAGCTGACAAACTAACCCTGATTCAGATTACCATCCTTCCCATGCTACATTAAGGAGACATAATTTTATAGATTGGCAGGTAAGGGTGCTCTCGAGTGGCTAGATGTTCTTTACCATTCGGCCATCAGATTTGTCACCAATGCTAATTATAGGACACATCACTGCACTCCTCTGTAAACTGGCCATCTCTGTGTACCCGGCGCAAGACACACTGGTTGATGCTTATTTATAAAATCTTCTTAGGGTTCACTCCCCCCTATCTGAGATACCTACTGCAACACTCATCCTCCACATACAACACACATTCTGCCAGTAACATTCTGTTAAAGGTCCCCAAAGCACACACATCTCTGGATCGCCCCTGTTTTCAGTTCACTGTAACTAGCAATTGGAACTAGCTGCAAAAAACACTCAAACTGGACAGTTTAACTCCATCTCTACATTCCAAGACTCAATCATGGAAACTCTTACTGACAATTGTGGCTGCTTCACGTGATGTATTGTTGTCTCTACCTTTTTGCCCTTTGTGCTGTTGTCTGTGCCTGGTAATGTTTGTACCATGTTTGTGCTGCTACCATGTTGTGTTGCTGCCATGTTGTGTTACTACCGGGTTGTTGTCATGTTGTGTGGCTACCATGCTCTGTTGCCATGTGTTGCTGCCATGTTCTATTGTTGTCTTAGGTCTCTCTTTGTGTAGCGTTGTGGTGTCTGTCTTGTCATGATGTGTGTTTTGTCTTACATTTTAATTTCTAATCCCATCCTCTTGGTAGGACGTCATTATAAATAAGAATTTGTTCTTAATTGTCTTGCCTAGTTAAATATAGGTTAACTTCTTCTGTTTTCACTTTGGAAAAAATCGTGCCCAAATTAAACGGCCTCGTACTCTGTTCTAGATCATACAATATGCATATTATTATTACTATTGGATGGAAAACACTCTGAAGTTTCTAAAACTGTTTGAATTATATCTGTGAGTAAAACCGAACTCATTTGGCAGCAAACTTCCAGACTGGAAGTGAAAATTCTGAAAAAGGGGCTCTGTGTCAGGGCCTGCCTATTCAACTGGCTTATATTTATTGATCTGTATGCACTTCATACGCCTTCCACTAGATGTCAACAGGCAGTAGAAGGTTGAATGGGGTGTCTAGCTTGATGTGAGGCCGAATAAGAGCTTTTGGAGTGACAGGTCCGCTCTTTTGACAGTTTTCAACTGCGCGCCGGGGAACCTCACATTGTCTTCTGAAAAGCGTTCGGTATGCACGACGAATTGCTCCGGCTCTGATTTCATTAGATACATATGAGAAAAACATCATAAAGTAGGATTTTTCAACCGAGTTTGAACTGTTTATTCAACGTTTATTTGGACTTTTGGAATTTTTCGTTCCAGGCGCAACGATTTTTTGGACACGTGAGCTCCACATGGCTAGCCAAAGTTGCTAATTCGACAGAAGAAATGGACATTCTAAAACCAAACAACAATTTATTCTGGAACTAGGACTCCTTGCACAACATTCTGATGGAAGAACATCAAAAGTAAGAGAATATTTATGATGTTATTTCGTATTTTTGTGTAATATGTTGGCTCCAACATGGCGGAGAATAGGTGAGCGCTGTCTCACAATAATGCATGCTGTATGTTGTAGTAAAGTTATTTTTAAAAATCTAACACAGCGGTTGCATTAAGAACCAGTGTATCTTTCATTTGCTGTACAACATGTAATTTTTAGTAAAGTTTATGATGAGTTCTTTGGTTAGATTAGGTGACTGTCCAAAATATCTCCGGACATTTTGGTGCTTTGTTGCTACGTATTCACAATGTAAAACCACGATTTGCAGCTCTAAATATGCACATTGTCGAACAAAACATAAATGTATTGTATAACATGATGTTATAAGACTGTCATCTGATGAAGTTGTCCAAAGGTTAGTGATTAATTTTATCTCTATTGCTGGTTTTTGTGAAAGCTATGTTGGCTGTGAATAAATGGCTTTGTGTGTTTGGCTATTGTGGTGAGCTAATATAATTATATATTGTGTTTTCGCTGTAAAACACTTAAAAAATTGCAAATATTGGCTGGATTCACAAGATGTTTATCTTTCATTTGCTGTACACCATGTATTTTTCATAAATGTTTTATGATGAGTATTTATGTATTTCACGTTGCTCTCTATAATTATTCTGGCTGTTTTGGTGCTATT
Source organism: Salvelinus alpinus (assembly GCF_045679555.1). Lineage (NCBI taxonomy): Eukaryota > Metazoa > Chordata > Actinopteri > Salmoniformes > Salmonidae > Salvelinus > Salvelinus alpinus. The sequence goes on along the minus strand of NC_092096.1, from coordinate 38,687,998 downwards.
TGTGATGGTGGCTGCAATGTAAAACTACAATTTATACCTCAAATATGCACATTTTCGAACAAAACATAAATGTATTGTATAACATGATGTTATAAGACTGTCATCTGATGAAGTTGTTCAAGGTTAGTGATTAATTTTATCTCTATTTGTGGGTTTTGTGAAAGCTACCTATGCGGTGGAAACATGGTGAAAACATGGCGTTGTGTGTTTGGCTATTGTGGTGAGCTAATATAAATACATATTGTGTTTTCGCTGTAAAACATTTTAAAAATCGGAAATGATGGCTGGATTCACAAGATGTTTATCTTTCATTTGCTGTATTGGACTTGTGATTTCATGAAATTATATTATATGATATCCGTGTCCCGTTAGGCTAGGCTATGCTAGTCAGCTTTTTTGATGAGGAGGATCCCGGATCCGGGAGGGAGACTCGGATAGAAAATAGAATCAAATATATTTCCCAGCATGTTCTATTGCATGTACATTGATTGATTAATTCATCTTTTACTACTCAAATATAAATAACATACATTTTACTAAACAAATTCAATATATTATTTGGATTTATTGTTACTAAAATGGTTGTTCTAGTTCAGATGCCTTAGGTAGTCTCATATCTTAGTCTTCCCAGTCCTGGCAGTCAATCTGAATGCAGGTGAATAAAAATTCAAAATGTTGGCTATCCCCACTGGCTGGATTCCAATAGGAATTACACATCACTTTGCAAGTCAGCATAATGTGACTTGCAGGCCTAATGTGACCTGTAAACCATGCGTTTCAGGCCTCTATATTAGGGTAAAAACTATTAGGGTAAAAACTCAAAATATGTTCTTATGAAATACTGTATGTATTGCATCCCCTTAAAGAATGTAATTTTTATGATAAAATATTAGCTTACGATCTCACTTGGTGAAGGCAACAACCATGTCTCTGTCACTAAGAAATACAGTCATGGGTGGTAACTCTACAATTCACTCAAAGCCAAGGCAACCTGGGAAATATGGAAATAAGGGGCAGTGTGTTAATTTAACACTGAAAAGTTTGGACCCATATAGACACTGGAACATGAGTAAATGTAACACGCTCAGTGTTGATTTAACGCTGGATAATTTGTGTAGTGAGGTTAATCTTGGCCTACTAAATTATTTCCAGGTCACTGAGTTCCTTCCATTTAAACTCTGTGTAAGGACACAGTATCTGTAGTGACCTTTCTAATAGGGTAATTTAATGTCCCAAATTTTGCTCTCTGAGTGCAAATTATCACCGGGCGTATAATCGCACCATCAAAATGTCTCAAATGCCATTATATAATCACTGTTATTACATTCCCTCGAGGATCCATTGTCTGTATAGCTAGATTTGGTGCTCTTTTTCTGTACGTCATCATCCCTCTTGAAGATGATCACTGAGAGAACAGGATGTACAGAAGTACTTTGGTCATCAGAAGGACCTGACACATTTATCCCACATGTCTAGATTATCAGGCAATTGTTATGTAGACTGTGCAGTGCCATAAGGACTGCATTTTCATCTGAGCATGACACGTTTTTGAAGAAGTACCAGGCTAAAGTCATTACACTCCATTATTGGAGTAATGTATTCTCTCTCTCTCGCCAGTGTAAAATATCAGAGAGCACCCACAATATGAGCAGAGAGCCATCAGAGGCCACACACACACACACACGCACACACACACACACACACACACACACACACACACACACACACACACACACACACACACACACACACACACACACACACACACCCACACACACACACACACACACACACACACACACACACACACACACACACACACACACACACACACACACACACACACACACACACACACACACACACACAGCCCAGTTCCCCGGTCACCCTGGCTGGCACTCAGGTATTCATTGAAGATTCCAGCTTTGGAAGCATTGGAACATGTATAATAACACTGTTTAATTATGTTGTTGCTGTCTGTTCTGGCTGCTACTATTGTATATGATCCACAGGAGGATGTTCATATTCACATCTCAATTTGCACCCTATTCCTTATGTAGTGCACTCCTTTTGACCAGGGCCCATAGGGAATACTATAGGGAATACAGTACCATTTGAGATGCAGAGTAGGCCTATGTTACCCTGAATAAAGGGGGGAATTGAATAAAAAAAAAAAAAGACATTCAAGTCTACCCATGTATAACTATTGTGTTTTGAACTAGGACATTCAGCTAGAAACAACCCCCTTGATTTTCTCGAACATGATAATAAATGTGTTTGGAGGCTTATTTTGGGAGAGGCCCTCTGTAGCAAACTGTAATTACAGCACCAGAGACAAGCGGGTCTATCCTGCTGGATACAACGCTATACAAAAGTATTTATTCTGAAATGTCCAAGTGCAGTAGAGCAGTAGAGAACAAATTCTACCTGATTAATCTATTATGCATGGACGGATTGTATTTCTCATGGACCTCAGGATCCTTTAGAATCAAAGTGGATTAGTGAGAACCTGTTTGAACAATGTAGTGTGTTCCAGGGTGAAGTTTAGGTACAGAGCTAGGATCAGCTTCCCCAGCCCCAATCCTATCCTTAACCATTAGTGGGGAAAATGGTAAATTGACCCAAGGTCAGCGACTAGGTACAACTTCACCATACACCAATATTTCTGTAGCTGTAAAACTTCTCCTCTCTAATGGCCTGTTTCTGTTTCAACCATGGCTCACCACCTGCTGTTCAGTAGGTTTGTATTGTAAATCTCTCCCATCAGGAAGTGTCCTCAGTGGGCATGGGTAGCTCAGTGGGCGACATGCTGAGTTCAAAGCCACTTCACCATCCAGCTAGACCCAATAAAGAGGAAGTCATCACATCTAGCCAGATCAAAGGGATAGCAGAGAGTAGCAGAGAGAGAAGGTCAGGTCAGTCTGTGTCTGCATGCCCAATGGCACTCTTCTGCCTATATAGTACGCTAATTTTGACCAGGCTCTGGTCAAAAGTAGTGCACTCTGTAAGGAATACGGTTCCATTTGGGATGCACACTATCACAGACAGCTGCGCGAGGTAGCATCAGGAGAGGCTCCCTACTAAGTGGTGTATTACCAGAACAGAAGCACTACAGAAAGGGCGAGAATTGCATCCCAAATGACACCCTATTCCCTTCATAGTGCATCTAATATGGGCCATGGTCAAAGGAGTATACTATATAGGGAACAGCTATCCATTTGGGACGCATCCTGGGTCTGGGTTTCTTACAGAACAGATAAGCCTAGGACAGAACCCTGTCTCCGCACCATAGGAAATAACCCCAAAACTAATAACACAACTTCAGGAAGTAGTCTGTAAAATCTGAAGGTCGTGACCTGAGCATATTTGAGAGCAAAGTTAGTGTATTGGAATAGGGAGACATAGTGTTTTCAAACTCAAACACAAACTTTTAGGAAGAGAGTAGGCTTTACAAGAAGAGCTTTGGTCACACTTTCAGAATGACAAAATGCTAATTGAATGACGAATACCAGATTTTTGAATGAACTATGTAGGCCTAATTCTGTATGGACGATGCTTATGTGATCAACCTTCTCCCTGCCAATACTCCGAATAAATGTGCTGTGATTTAGCTATTACAGGGGAATGCCATCGGTCATGGGTTGCAGCTTAAGCTACTGATTCACAACAGGGTTGATCTTTTCTACCATATCCCTTTTTATTCATTCCTAGTCATTTCTACCCGTATCAACAGACTTTACATTTGGTGATTGGAAAAACCAGTGAGAAAAAAGTGAGGGATTGAAAAACATATGTAAGCCACACCTCGTGCCCTGTCTCCTGGCTGGAGTTAACGCAGCGAGCGCTGGGTGAGTGTGCCTTGTGCCAAGGTGCAGCCAGGCCCGCTGTACCTGACCCACTGCCAGTGTAGTGCGGGCACCGTGCCAACCGCTCTCTCTCCCTTCCCTCTCTCTCTCTCGCTCTGTCTCTCTCTGGCTCTCATTCCAACCATCTATTCATGCACTACTTTCCATTTAAAACAGGCTTAGAATTTAAAATGCTTAAGTCTTGATGTGAGAAGAGAGAGGGGGAAGGGGGAATTGATGTAGTGGAAAATAGTATTCCGACTCAGCTCTTGTCTGTTAGAATAACTAAGCATAACTCTGAGATCTGGGTCTTTCAGATCACTGAAGTATGTAAGAGAGTAAGGCTCACAGAAATATAATCATTTTTCTAATAGGATTGTATTTTTATGGCAAGGCAGTATGTGGGTCCAGTCCATAGCGTCATTGAATGGTTTGTAGGCCAAAATTCTAACCAAGAGATAGGCCTATAAACCATTCAAAGATGCTGTGGACCCACATACTGCCTTATCGTAGAAATGCAATGCCTACTATAAAAAACGATCATATTTAGAATTGAGGGTATTAATTAATTAGATGTAATGACTCAGGTCATTAATGCATGGTCATTAATGCATAGTGGCTCATACCCCAAAAACTCTTCTCTTCTATGCGATCATCACTGGTGCTGTCCAGTAGACGCGAGTCGTGGCGCTGTCCAGTAGACGCGAGTCGTGGCGCTGTCCAGTAGCAAAGGGATGCTTCGAGTTAGGGCAGGTTTAGAAACAGTCGCGATGGGATTCCTTTCCAATAAATGATGTTTACTATCAATCAACTAACGTCCTCTGACATTCTTAATATGTTTCTACACTATAGGACATAAACTATGTTCAGTACAGATACAAATAATGTTGTGTTTGTGTGTGTGTGATTTAGTTTATTTCCAGGAAATGCGCTGACAGATATAGCCAGTACTCTCGCCAAAAAATCAACACACACACACACGCCGCCTGTGAGTATCCCAGTATGTGAGTTTAGGGAGCGCTGCTTGCTGTATGTCCTGTACATACAGCAATAATCACATTATTAGATGTTTATGGGTACAAATGTCAGACGTATTTGTATTACTTTTTTATTCCTGTGATATAATTTACATTCTAGTCTCAAAATTATTTTGAGGGAATTTACGACGCATCCTGCGGTCACTCTCTCCTTCTCTCACTCTCTCTCTCGTTATTTCTCTCTCCCTCCTCCGTTTTATTCTACCGGTATAGAATAACGGTGCGCATGATGGTGATCTTGATCATCTGCTAGTTTGGGTTTAAGAACAGTCGATAGTGAGTCGAGATCTCCAAGTACTTTCTTTCTAGGGTAGATCCCATATACTATTCTTTATCAGATTTAAAAGGACATTGTTGATGAACTACATATTTTCAGTGTGTCTTTACCTGGGAGCCTAAACGATTCACACATCCTCTACCACAGTTGAATTAGAGGAGCTTTACGACGTTGCGGTACACATGATTGCGTCTTTCACCCCTGTATAGCATATTGGAGATCATACTGCGATTTCAGGATTAGCCTATTACTTCTACCAATATCACCAAGAAGTAGGTTATTTTTGGAATAAGGAACAGTAAACATTTAATTGCAGCACATGCGAATTCCCAAGCGTGCCAAGCCAGCTTTTTTCATCAACTATGAACCTCAAGAAGATGCTGCCTTTTTTACACACCGGCTGCATAGCCATATAACAGCTTTTGCAATGAGAGGTTCGTTCTCAACATGTTTTTTCCACGGATTACACGCGGAGAGAGGCGCTTCGTGAGAGGCAGACCTTGCTGGTGAAATTACTTTTGATTTTTGTGAGAGGATTTCGCTTTGTTCAATGGCTCCGGCTTTAAGGTTGACTAAACGTAAGGATGCCAGCCCCTGGCCAATGATGTCTTCAACTTTCTGGGCTGTAATACTGTTGACCAGTCTCCTAATCATCTACTGCGGTAATTCCTCTTTCTCTGACTCGTTTTCCCTGATCATATTGGTTCATATTTATAAAGTGCTGCGGCGTTAGACCATAGGGTGACCGTGGTGTCACTGTCTGCTGCTTTGACATGAAAATTATGCGACAGCAATATCGGAAATCACTTCAAGGGTTATTGGTTTTGTCCTTGCAGTTGAGCTAATATCGTTTCAAAAGTAGGCTATGGGATAACAGTTCTCATGCAAGAACGCGCCCACGCACGTATGCACAATTACACACAATTACACACAATTACACACACACACACACACACACACACACACACACACACACACACACACACACACACACACACACACACACACACACACACACACACACACACACACACACACACACACACACACACACACACAAACAAACACAACAAATAATTAGAGTAGCACACTCACTCTGTTGAATGCGTAAGTTGGCTGCTTACTTCATCATCGTGACCATCATCCTGTGGAATTAGATGTTAGAAGTCATGCTTCAGCCACTGTTTGTGCTATTGGATCATTGCTGTATTTCACCTGGTTGCAGTTGGATTGCACTGGACTGTGATCAACTCATTAGGGAGAAGCTTCATCATAATCAAATTTAAATGAAGAAAATACCAGTCAGGTCATGAATTAAAAAATCTAATTTCGTATTTATTTGATCTAATCTTTATTTAGCCCACCCAGGTTAGTCTCATGGCTGGCCCTGACTCATCTGTGTATTCTGACCATGAAAGGATAGCATGCCATTCCAGTATTATTCACCTCCAGGGAACCAATCACCCAGTCTGAGTCACTTGAGAGAGATCTCCAGCTGGCACTATGCGTTATGTGTGAAAACGTATGGGAAAGGAAGCGTTCGTTGTGCATTTACCACGCTAAGCCTATTACAAGCTAAGTTATTTTATTAGCACTTAAGCTAATGACTAATATAATCATTCCGTTGTCTAGGGGCACATTTACCACAAAAACAGATCCCTCTTTTTGCTAGAATTTCATTTAACATTTTTGTAATTTAGCATACGCTCTTATCCAGAGCGAGGTACAGTAGTCAGTGCATACATTTTCATACTGGGCCACCTTGGGAATTGACCCACAACCCTGGCATTGCGAGAGCCATGCTCTACCAACTGAGCCACATGGGACTAATTTCCTCTCCTCTGCCAGTGTCTTAGGTTCATTATAGGCTGCAGAAAAAGTCGAGGAGGGAATTGAATCTGCATTTCTGTTCTTCTCTTTTGTCTTGAGAATGAACGGCCTGTGTGTTTCGATCACATAGAGACTGTGGCTGTTTAATCAGTGTTTCTCTGGATGTTTCAGATCAGTGTGTGTGTGTGTGTGTGTGTGTGTGTGTGTGTGTGTGTGTGTGTGTGTGTGTGTGTGTGTGTGTGTGTGTGTGTGTGTGTGTGTGTGTGTGTGTGTGTGTGTGTGTGTGTGTGTGTGTGTGTGTGTGTGTGTGTGTGTGTGTGTGTGTGTGTGTGTGTGCAAGTGTGTGTGCAAGTGTGTGTGCAGCAACTCTTCCTCGGTGGAAACCTAATGTAGCAGGCGTAAAAGAAAAGCCTGAAACTAGATCCCCCCACATTCTGGTTTTGAAGAGAATAAAAAAAAGTGTAGAGGGAGGTTCTCTTCTGCAATGTTGGCTGTTTGCTCTAGTCAGCAGTCTACAGAGCCATCCTGATCCTCCCTACTGTTAAACATCCTTTTGTTTCTAACTTGATTCTACACTTGTTTCCTGTGTCCCTTTCCTTGACAATTTCTTCTTTGCCTCACTTTCTCCTCCCTGTCTCTTCCCTTTTGTCCTGACCTACATGTTTTTGTCCATTTCTTCCCTCCTGGCTCGTCTTTTCTATCATGGCCTGACTCCTTCCGCTGTCCCTGTCCTTGCCCATTTCTTGTCCAGTCCTGTCTCTCTTGCCCCAGGCTGTCTCTCCTTTCTACTTTCGCCTGTCTCTACTGCACTCTTCCCCCTATCCAAAATGGCTTCTGAAGCAGTGCCCTGACCTACTTGTGGTCTCTGACATGAATCTCAGAACCTGACTGGACTGGCTGGCCAACGGATGGCATGCTTCTCTTCTGTGAGTCACAGAGCAGAGACATAGCCAGAGCTGATCCATGTTTGTTATGCTGAGACAGAACTCTCCTCTTGGGCATGAGATGAAAGTATAGCCTGTGTGTGATTACAGCAGCTGGATGAGAGGGTCTGGACTAGGGCTGGGCGGTGTATTGTATTTTATCGGTATTGATGCACGGCCCGGTTTGGGTATTTACTACCTGTTTTGTCCATTTCTTCCATCCTGGCTTGTCTTTTCTACCATGGCCTGACTCCTTCCGCTGTCCCTTTCCTTGTCCTGGCTTGTCTGTCCTTGCCCATTTCCTGTCCAGTCCTGTCTCTCTTGTCCTAGGCTGTCTTTCCTTTCTACTTTCGCCTGTCTCTCCTGCACTCTTCCCCCTATCCAAAATAGCTTCTGAAGCAGTGCCTTGACCTACTTGTGGTCTCTGACATGAATCTCAGAACCTGACTGGACTGGCTGACCAACGGATGGCATGCTTCTCTTCTGTGAGTCACAGAGCAGAGGCATAGCCAGAGCTGATCCATGTTTATTATGCTGAGACATAACTCTCCTCTTGGGCATGAGATGAAAGTATAGCCTGTGTGTGATTACAGCAGCTGGATGAGAGGGTTTGGACTAGGGCTGGGCAGTGTACTGTATTCTACCAGTATTGATACACAGAGCGGTTTGGGTTTTAACTTTACGTTCTATAACGGTATTTCAGTGTTTGGTTTGTTAAATGTGATACGTCACTCCAGCGTGTGTAATGTAATTTTTAAAAATTGTTTACTCCGTTTGCTACTCAAGTCGTCTCTCTCCCTTTCCTCCTGCATGTCGCTTCCCCATGCACTTCCCATACCAAGCCCTGACCCGTCACTCAAGTTGTTGCTCAACCAGACAACCACGGAGTCACGAGTACTTGCCATGCCGTTCACTCTGTATGCATGGTCAGATGCAACAAGATTTTAAAACCGATGCTGATTTCCACTTTGGTTCTTAATAATATAAATCCACAAGCGTTCTATAATCACACTATTCGTTTGTGTATCTTACTGTCTGTAAACAGCTAGTTTTGTCTTTTCTTAGCAAGTTGTGGCTAAAATAAATTGTGTTAGCCGCTAATGCTAATCGCAAGTAAGCTGGCTAGCTAGCTTAATGTACAAACAGTCAAAGCAAACTTAGCTAGCTCATACAGCCTGATACCAGTGCTGGTGTAGGCAAAGATCATCATGTTGTTTGTGCAATGGTATCTTCTAAATCAGAGAGGAATAGGCAAAGCATAAATATGTTAGCTTGCACTAGCAAGCAAAACACTAGCAAGCAAAACATGTAATCTAACATCTAATTAGGGTCCCTTTGGAAACACTGACCAACACTTTGGTTCCTACCCTTTCACAATAATTCTTCCCTGGCTTTTTCATTCATTGTCATGTCAAATAACAATGTATTCAAAGTGCTGCCCCCCTGTGTATACAAAACATTAGGGTGACCTGCTATTTCCATGACATATAATGACCAGGAGAATCCAGGTGAAAGCAATGATCCCTTATTGATGTAACCTATTAAATCCACTTCAATCAATGTAGATGAAAGTGAGGAGAGGTTAAATAAGGATGTTTAAGCCTGGAGACAATTGAGACATGGATTGTTTATGTGTGCCATTCAGAGGGTGAATGGGCAAGACACAATATTTACGTGCCTTTGAATGGGGTATGGTAGTAGGTGCCAGGCGCACCGGTTTGAGAGTGTCAAGAACTGCAACGCTGCTGGGTTTTTAACACTCAACAGTTTGGTGCACCACCCAAAGGACATCTGCTTCAGCTTTGGGAAGCATTGGAGTTAACATGTGCCAGCATCCTGTGGAACGCTTTCGACACCTTGTAGAGTCCATGCCCTGACGAATTGAGGCTGTGGAAATGATAACAAATGAGTGCAGGAAATGCCGAAATGTATGAAAATGCTGATTTTCTGTTGTTGTTGGAGTTGGATTGAACAGTATAAAAAACTCAGAATGGAGGAAGCCCCATTGAAATCACTTTTAATTTCTGTTGCCACCCTAGGGTCATGAACTACTCATGAAGCATATTTAGAACTTTTGTTATTAAAAAAAACATCAAATACCGTCAAATACCGTCACACCGTCAAAAATTGTACAAATATAATGATATGATATCTTGGCCATATCTCATTATAAAACCGCAGATAATCTATGTCAGGCAATGGCAGAGTTAAAATAAGGACAATCTAGCCCTACATAGCTTGGAAAATAACCGGCAAAATGTTTTAAGGGGGTACTTGTTTCTGAAAATCCTGCTACTGAAGTCAAATCTATAATCCGTAACTCCTTGTATATTCCCAATTGTATAATGTGTGGATATCTGTATAGAAACCATCTGAGGCAAACATTTTTTCCAAACTGGCACCTATAACTCGGCTGTGGTAGACAGTGGTAGGCTACATGGAAGTGTCTCTTGCGCGCCCTCTACCACAGCAGAGTTATAGGTGCCGGTTTGGAGAAAAGTTTCTATACAGATATCCACACATTATACATTCCGTATGGAAGGACAAGAAGTTACATATTATAGATATGCTTTCAGTAAGAGGATTCTTGGAAACAAATGCCCCCTAAAACAATTAGCCAATTATTTTCCAGGCTCCTCATTGTAGCCATCTAGCACGCCCATGCACGGTGCCCTATATAGGGCTAAAGAGAATCTAGTCTATGTTTTAATTAGCATATATTGCAGAGCAATGTCATCTGACTTTGTGTACTATTGACCATAAATACATGTTCCGAGTGACACCTATTTGCTTACGAGTGTGACCGTAAGTGCCTGAGAGTAGAGAAATGGGAGGTCTGTGATTATGGCTGTGACTCATATGGTAAATGTCTCTCAAAATTAGCATCTCACTGTGAGATCTGCACAGACACAGCTGAAAGCGCGCGAGAGAGAGAGAGAGAGAGAGAGAGAGAGAGAGAGAGAGAGAGAGAGAGAGAGAGAGAGAGAGAGAGAGAGAGAGAGAGAGAGAGAGAGAGAGAGAGAGCAGGGGAGAGGGAGAGCAGGGGAGAGAGAGAGAGATAGAGCAGGGGAGAGAGAGAGAGAGAGAGAGCAGGGGAGAGAGAGAGAGAGAGCAGGGGAGAGAGAGAGAGAGCAGGGGAGAGAGAGAGAGAGCAGGGGAGAGAGAGAGAGAGCAGGGGAGAGAGAGAGAGAGAGAGAGCAGGAGAGAGAGTGTGTGAGTTAGAGAGACGCACAAGGCTGCACACTAGAGATGACACTTCAGCCTAATTCACCAACAGCATGTCAAAGACTGGTGTTAGTTTATTCCCATGGATATCCTGATTAAGTTTAAAATATGTCCTTAGCCACTGATGGTATTTATTGTTATTAAGTGAATTACACACAAATATGTTTAGTTATAGAGACAGTTTTATGCAGTGCACTGTAGCTCCCTCTTCTGGATGTGCCTCGAGATGCGTTTGTTTTCCAGTGAAATTATTATTACTCATTCATTGGCTCTGCTTGTTAGCTTTGAAGTGTTCACGATGAGGCCACAGAGACAAAAGTCAAAATGCCAATAACGTTAGCACAGTGCTAGTTAGAACCATAGGAATGTGTCTGACTGGGCTCCTCTGTTGGGTTACTACATGAATATCAGTCAGATGGTTGTGAATGTGCAAAGTAGAACAAACGCTGGGCCATTAACAAGCTGTACTGGGAGGTTAGGTCGGGATGTTGATGCTGCTGGATCATTATCACTGCATGTAGTTGAATGGGAAAAGTGTGTTAGTGTGTGTGTGTTTGTGTGCACTGTTTTCAGTGTGTTGTGTGGGAGTCAGTCTATAAGTAGCTCAGGAGCATATTGTTTCTCAGGGTGCTTACGTTGATCGTGAGAGAGAGTAGAGAGGGAGAAGTTCGGTGAAGGAAAGACTGTACACTTTGTCCCTTCTCCCCTGCTGTACCTCCCACCCTCAGTGTCAAATCCAGCAGTAGCAGATGAATCATGCCTGGTCCTGATGTAACACCTGCTGCCAGGGATAGAACGAGAGCACCACCAACCCCTATAACACACCACTGTGAGTCACTACCGCCCCACACATCTTCAGTAGTCATTACAACCCACCACACATCCCCATTCACTTTAGACACTCACTGACTCACACCCACATCCTCAGCATACACATCCCTCACTCCAATCCTCAGCATACACGTCACTGCATACCCGGCTCACTCCAACACCAGCACACACCCACAGATATCCCACTGTCTTAGATTAAGCATCGTCTAATGCTCTCTGTTCTGTTCGTTTATGTACATGTCTCAGTCTGCTCTACCTGAATCAACAACACTGTACTGGCCCTCCGACGCTGCATGGGGAACACAGCCTTCTGTAGCCTGCTGTAGCCTCAGTACTGTAAACTCAGCCCTCAGGGCGTTCATGGGGAAAACCCAGTATAATATCATCTGGTAACCCAAGCCCCTGATACCTAGCCTGAGGATCTTCCCTGAGATGTCAATGTGTTTGAAATCTCTGCAGCAAGATGAAAAGGAACTGCCCTCAAAATCCAAGCAGTACTAGTAGGTAAACAAGCCTGCATTTGAACATCTTACTCTATTTCCGGCATTGCCTGAAGGGCCTTTTTCTGGGTAAAGAAATTGAGCCACTGTCCACATGTACATCTGTAACTATCAAACTTGTTGAAGTTTTCACCAAGAGAAAGGAGAAAGATAGAAAGACCGTAATGGATCTCTGTGTCAAAAATTGAGCTACTTAAAAAAATATTGTATGACCATGGGTGTCATATATGATGTGGAGAAAGTTCCTCAGCTCTATGGTGTTAATGTATGTATCACAGATGGGCCAGATACATTTTGGCAGAAGATTGTCACGATCGTGTGGAAGAGATTCGGACCAAAACGCAGCATGAGGAAAATAAGCCATCTTCTTTTAATAAATGAACGAAGATGAACATGAAACGAAAACACTATACAAACAAACAAAAAACAACAAATGATCGTGAAGCTAAATAACGCAAGTGCACAGACAAGCAACAAACGTTAAACAAGACAACTACCCACAAAAGCCTACTGCCTATGGCTACCTTAAATATGGCTCCCAATCAGAGACAAATGAATGACAGCTGTCTCTGATTGAGACCCAATCTAGGCAGCCATAGACATAACTAGACAACCTCACAATTATCTATCCCATACACAATACAACACCCATAGACTAATCAAAACACACACAACATACAATGCCCACCCCAACTCACGCCCTGACCAACTAAACATAATCAAAATAACATAAAAATAGGTCAGGAACGTGAAATAACCCCCCCCTCAAGGTGCGTACTCCGAACGCACCACCAAAAGTCTAGGGGAGGGTCTGGGTGGGCATCTGTCCACGGTGGTGGCTCAGGCTGAGGGCGAGGTCCCCACCCCACCATAATCAATCCCCGCTTCTTTATCCCCCTCACAATGCCCACCCTCCAAATAACCCCACCTAAATTAAGGGGCATCATCAGGATAAGGAGCAGCACCGGAATGAGGGGCAACACCGGAATGAGGGGCAACACCAGAATGAGGGGCAACACCAGAATGAGGGGCAACACCAGAATGACTGGCGGATCCTGGCTGGCTGGCTCTGGACGCTCTTGGCTGGTTGACGGCTCTGGACGGTCATGGCTGGCTGACGGCTCTGGACGGTCATGGCTCGCTGACGGCTCTGGACGGTCATGGCTCGCTGACGGCTCTGGACGGTCATGGCTCGCTGACGGCTCTGGACGGTCATGGCTCGCTGACGGCTCTGGACGGTCATGGCTCGCTGACGGCTCTGGACGGTCATGGCTCGCTGACGGCTCTGGACGGTCATGGCTCGCTGACGGCTCTGGACGGTCATGGCTGGCTGAAGGCTCTGGCTGATCCGGTCTGGCGGAAGGCTCTGGCTGATCCGGTCTGGCGGAAGGCTCTGGCTGATCCGGTCTGGCGGAAGGCTCTGGCAAGATGAGGATTTTGTGACTCAAAATATTGATAAGTGATGAAATCCTTGTTGGTATAATGCGTGAGCAGCCATTAGAGCAGCGTGGTAACAGAGTAACGCTTCTCACTGACGTCAGAGTGATCTGGTGCTGATACTGATCACATCCATTTACTGATGATCACTTTGGTGATTCGCCTTTGCTATTGATTAGTCTCGTGATATTGGTGGATGTGGCTCAAATACTGTACATTTGAAATTGATTGATATTTTCTATTGCCTGTCTTACCAGAGTATCACTGATGGAATCCAACTCTGATCAAATTCCTTAACGATGATCTTTAACGAACTATCCCTTTTTATGATCCTTAAAAAAAAATTCATGAACATGATCAGATATGTCTTTGGTATCGCTGGATCTAGTTCAAACATATCGGAATAGTGATCGTTTCTAATTGCCGGTCTTCTAGAGAAGTGATGATGCAGTTACGTCGGTCCGAGATAAAGTCAAATCAAAAGTCATTCAAGAGAGACAATCTGCTATTCCAATACCTCATACCTGGTAACACCTAGGAAAAATAAAGTCACACTATTCAACTACGAGCCCAGTGTCCCATCTTCTACATATCACCATCTTATTTATTGGCTCCATCTGTTCCAAACAATTCATTTTGGGAACACCCAGGAGAATAGCTTAATGAAATAAACCACCAGGACAATCCATCTCTGTCACCACGGTTGTTTATGTTTACAGAGACACACACAAACCACAAACAAACAACAAACAAAACATAACAAATGGGAGGGGTTGAGGGTAGCTGAAGGATAAAAAAAGATAACTAGTGTAAAATGTACCTTGTCTGTAAAATGTATGTAGTATGTATAAGCTGGAAGTACACTACTGATATTGATCAGAAATACAGTGTAGACATTGTTAATGGTGACTATTGTAGCTGGAAACGGCTGATTTTTTATGGAATATCTACATAGATGTACAGAGGCCCATTATCAGCAACCATAACTCCTGTGTTCAAATGGCACGTTGTGTTAGCTAATCCAAGTTTATCATTTTAAAAGGCTAATTGATCACTAGAAAACCCTTTTGCAATTATGTCAGCACAGCTGAAAACTGTTGTCCTGATTAAAGAAGCAATTACAACTGGCCTTCTTTAGACTAGTTGAGTATCTGGAGCATCAGCATTTGTGGGTTCAATTACAGGCTCAAAATGACCAGAAACAAATAACTTTCTTCTGCAAGTCGTTGTCAGTCTAGGCCGGCATCCCGGAGTCGCCTTTTCACTGTTGATGTTGAGACTGGTGTTTTGCGGGTACTATTTAATGAAGCTGCCAGTTGAGGACTTGTGAGGTGTCTGTTTCTCAATCTAGACACTCTAATGTACTTCTTGCTCAGTTGTGCACCGGGGCCTCCCACTCCTCTTTCTATTCTGGTTAGAGACAGTTTGCGTTGTTCTGTGAAGGGAGTAGTCCACAGCGTTGTACGAGATCTTCAGTTTCTTGGCAATTTCTCGAATAGCCAAAAGGATTTTTCTAATGATCAATTATCCTTTTAAAATTATAAACTTGGATTAGCTAACACAACGTGCCATTGGAACACAGGAGTGATGGTTGCTGTTAATGGGCCTCTGTACGCCTATGTAGATATTCCATTACAAATGTTGTAGTCATTTACAACATTAACAATGTCTACACTGTCCTTCTGATCCATTTGATGTTATTTTAATGGACAATTTTTTTGTGCTTTTCTTTCAAAAACAAGGACATTTCTAAGTGACCCCAAACTTTTTAATGGTAATGTATAAGCCTAAGTATTGTTGTCCATAAATTTTATCCAAATACAGGAGGGGTGGTAGGCTTCGGGGAAAATAATCAAATAAAAAATATATATAAGAAAAATATACATATGGAGGATTGGAAATTAGGCAGACAATTGCATTGTGTTTTTTGAGAAAATCAAATCTGTTGCACTATAAACTACCAGCTTGTCTTGTTAAAGAGATGGATATTGTGGATGTTTGTAGCTCTGTTTTCACAACTCAATCAGCAGTGAAACTGCAACTTCTGAAAACTGTACTCTTTTTTACTGCCTGCATAGGGTCACCACAAGAGAGGTTTGTTGACTTGAAGACATGTTAACAGATCCTTGGAGTCTATAAGGGGGTTATAGTTGTGATAGCAGTTCACATTAAGTTGGTTTCACAGGGTAGAGTGCTGGTTTCTTGTGTTGTGGTCTACCCTAACTAACATGTCAGCTTGGGTTATGTATGACTACAATGGTTAAATGTCACTATTTTTGACATATTCTACTGAGACCATGTTGTCTCTCGAAAGCCTCTCTCTCTCATTGTGAAAGCTGATGTAATTGACACCCAAACAGAAAAATAGACCATAATATCAAACACATGTAGGCTAGTTTATTTACTTTCTCATAAATGTCATTGATAATTAATAAAATAAAATCACATTTGCTTCGTAAGTAAGCATTTCACTGTTAGTCTACACATGTTGTTTACGAAGCGTGTGATGAATAAAGTAAACGAACTAGCCTACATGTGTTTGCATTTAGCTCTGGCATCAGTGAGTCTCTCATCAATTATAGAGATGATTTCTGGTTAAATCCTGCATGTCACTCATATCGTGAGTTGATATGAATGTATTATATATTTGATAGGCATTAAAACGGCATGCATAATGCATGGGCATTGACATTTCACACTGATGAGTTGAATGCCTTTACTGTACCTTAGAAGTTGATAGTTGATCGGTATATTGAGTGATGATTGATTTACAAAATACACACAAACAAATACACCGGGGGTCCTGTCTGGACACTTGGAGAGAGAAAAAGAGAAAGTCAGGTTGATTTGCTAAGGGAGAGTAGAGCCCTTCACAGAGGATGGTTAGAGCTACTTATCTTTATTGTTGAAAAAGCAATTGCTTGGAAGAAAATTCCACAATGGCGTTTTGAATTCCTGGAGGGTCCTAGCCCCGTCACAGACAGGCAGCTCACAGACCCATGACAACAAACGCCTGGAGCAGAGAGGAGATGCCAGCAAAGTGGCGAGAGAGCGAGAGAGAGAGAGAGAGAGAGAGAGAGGGGTGGAGAGAGTGAGCTTACAGCCAGTGAAAGAAAGAAAAGAAAACACATTAGACAATGAAACAAAAGCAGATGGATGAAAATGCTCAGTCCACCGACCCACAGATCCACAGTCTGTCTTGGGAATAAAGTGTGAGGTAATACAATGAAGAAGTCAGCTGGAGACGGAGACTAGCGGGGTGGAGACTTCAAGAAGAAGAAACAAATATCACATTAGACGAGGCAGGCCCATTCATCTCTGTGCCTGAGAGGTAGTTAATCTGCAGAATAAGGAACCGTGTCCGGTTGGTGAATGTTGCCGGGGCACCTAATGGAGTTGAAGTCAACTCTATTCAATCAATTGCCGCTGTCCCGCCATGGAGCCCCACACACGCTGAACAAGATAACAAACATATACTATGAAGTTTTAGTAAATGCAAAGTTATGACTGTCAGGGCTAATGTTAGGATCCTTGATCTGAAGGTATTATAACAGGTTGTGGCCCTGCGACATGTTTAAGTAGTTGAAACACAAGAGCTATAAATCCAGTGCACTACAGTACATGGTAAATTACATCGACATACCATCTTCCATCTTCCATCGACATGAATCTATATGGTAGACGGACAGCAGCACTTTACCCAGAGTCAGATATGAGCATGTGTTGAAATGTATGGCTCATTCTCAGGTCTGTGTAAATAGCAATAGTCTGTCTTCTCAGACTATTCTTATGGCAGTATGCCATAAGGTGCATTACCTGGATCCTTGTCTCAATGGATTGTTTTATAACAGAGGTTTTTCATAGGCCATTTCTGGATTGGAATCATTGTACTATATTGTATTTCTTTCTAGTTAGCAATGTATGTGATTGATTTGCAAATCTCAGCATGCTGCCATTTGTGTTGTGTCTTACTGTTTGTTCCGAAAATGTCATTTCAGAATGCAGAGTCGAGTATTGTAAGAAATGGCATTCCGCACACATTCTGGATCACTTGATGTCGTATTATGTAATATTATTATGTGGAAATAAAGGAAAAGAAATGGGGGATACCTAGTCAGTAGGCCAACTGAAATGCGTCTTCCGCATTTAACCCAACCACCCTGAATCAGAGAGGTGCGGGGGGCTGCCTTGATCGACATCAACGGCACCCGGGGAACAGTGGGTTAACTGCCTTGCTCAGGGGCAGAACAATATATTTTTACCTTGTTAGCTCAGGGATTTGATCCAGCAACCTTCCTGTTACTGGGCCAACGCTCTAACCACTAGGCTATCTGCCGCCCCAGAACGCAAGTAGAAAGAGAGAAGAGATAAGACACCCCTATAAGACACTCTGTAAGAGAGAAGCAGGAAATGAAGCCTGAAGGTATCCTTTCAGCTGTAGCAATGTAATTCCAGCTGATACTTTTCTACATGTGAAACATGGCTTGGTTAAGCCTGCCTGGCAGCTTCTGGATGGGGGAATATCTCTCTCTCTCTCTCTCGCTTTCTCTGCCTCTCTCTCTCACTCACTCCCTCTCCCCCCCCCCCCCCCTCTCCCTCCTCTCTCATAACTAACTCGTCCTAACCCGTAGAGCGTATGATAAAGTGTTTAATTGTAACAGTGACACTGGCATGGCATGTGAGTTATATACAGTAAGTGGGGCACCTCGGGGTTAGAATATGGAATACCCATTACAGTGGAACAACAGAGATCTCGTAATCATGGTTGTGTCCCAAATGGAACCCTATTCTTTATATAGCACATTACTTTAACCAGCACATTATGGGTCCTGGTCAGAAGTAGTGCACTAATTATGTTTCCAGAGATGTAGGAACTCTGTCACATAAAATGGGACATTGCAGTAAAAAATTTACATTCATATTATAATTTTTTTCCTGCAGTGCTGTATAGGATAGTGTTTAGTTGGAAAATCAGTTATTCCTACCATACAGAAAATGACAGAATATTGATCATATTTAGCATAGAAAAACATGTAATCTCTTTAATAAACCAAAATATGGTTGTGCGGTATTGTATTTTGGTGAAATTCATTAATATAATATTCTGCCAGATTTATTAGACCCTCAAGTGAATCTCGGTAACGGGTGTTAGCTAACACCCTTCCACTATCCAGTGACAAACCGATCCCACAGATTCACACAAATGTAATTTCTTAATTTGTCAATGTCTAGAGACAGACAGCATTTAGTCCCTGCACAGATCTTCCAGTGTGGAGAAACTCTTTATTTCACAATTACTTTCTTTTTCCCTCCGGGTCTCCAATATTATTTAATCGCACCCATAATCATTCAATAACATTCTTTAATCATTACATATGTTTTCCTTTTAGCCTGTGGAGGACATTCCGAGGGACATTACAAATCAAAGACAACAGAATAACCCCAGTTTCTAGAACTCCCTAAGAAACACATGTATTATTCATACGAATGACATCATTTAAAGGCATGACAGAGAGAGAGAGAGGGAGAGGGAAAGCAACAAATAATGAGTCCTAGCTGCTCCCTGTACTGTATTAGAGAGATAAAGAAACCAGGGAAATGTATATAATCTCTGGATTTCATAACACACTGTATCATGTCTTTGGTTGCTTTCTATGCATTCCAAACGGGACCCTTTTCAGTGCATACCATTTATAGTGCACTATTTCTGACCTGAGCCCTATGGTTCAAAAGTAGTGGGTATACAGGGTATACGGTGCCATTTGGGACACAGACTTAGCAATTTCCATAATGAGGTCACATAGAATCACTCCACCATTGCTCTTCGGAAGAGACAAAAATAATATAATCCACTGCAAATGTCACAAATGAAAAAGGTTTGACGTTGCATTGCAACCTTGACACTGTGATATTGGATATTGAGTGGATTCCATAGTCTCATTTCGAAAGCCACACCTTGACCTCTGATATGGTTGGCGCCGACCGAGATGGCCGCCTCGCTTCGCGTTCCTTGGAAAATATGCAGTATTTTGTTTTTTTATGTGTTATTTCTTACATCGGTACCCCAGGTAATCTTAGGTTTCATTACATACAGTCGGGAGGAACTACTGAATATACGATTAACGTCAACTCACCATCGTTATAACCAGGAATATGACTTTCCCGAAACGGATCCAGTGTTTTGCCTTCCACCCAATACAATGGATCTGATCCCAGCCGGGGACCCTATGCGACGCCGTAAAAGGGGCAAACGTAGCGGTCTCTTGGTCAGGCTTCGGAGACGGGCACATCGCGCTCCACTCCCTAGCATACTACTCGCCAATGTCCAGTCTCTTGACAATAAGGTTGATGAAATCCGAGCACGGGTAACATTCCAGAGAGACATCAGGGATTGCAACGTGCTCTGCTTCACGGAAACATGGCTAACTCAAGAGACGCTAACGGAGTCGGTGCAGCCAGCTGGTTTCTTCACGCATCGCGCCGACAGAAACATACATCTTTCTGGTAAGAAGAGGGGCGGGGGGGTATGCCTTATGATTAACGAGACGTGGTGTGATCATCATAACAACACACAGGCACTCAAGTCATTCTGTTCACCTGATCTAGAACTCCTCACAATCAAATGTCGACCGCATTATCTACCAAGGGAATTCTCTTCGATCATAATCACAGCCGTATATATTCCCCCCCAAGCAGACACATCGATGGCCCTGAACGAACTTTATCTGACTCTTTGTAAACTGGAAACCACACACCCTGAGGCTGCATTCATCGTAGCTGGGGATTTTAACAAGGCTAATCTAAAAACAAAACTCCCTAAATTCTATCAGCATATCGATTGTGCTACCAGGGCTGGTAAAACCCTGGATCATTGTTATACTAACTTCCGCGACGCATATAAGGCCCTCCCCCGCCCTCCTTTCGGAAAAGCTGACCACGACTCCATTTTGTTGATTCCAGCCTACAAACAGAAACTAAAACAACAAGCTCCCGCGCTCAGGTCTGTTCAACGCTGGTCCGACCAATCTGATTCCACGCTTCAAGACTGCTTCGATCACGCGGATTGGAATATGTTCCGCATTGCGTCCAACAACAACATGGACGAATATGCTGATTCGGTGAGCGAGTTCATTAGGAAGTGCATTGACGATGTCGTACCCACAGCAACGATTAAAACATTCCCAAACCAGAAACCGTGGATTGACGGCAGCATTCGCGTGAAACTGAAAGCGCGAACCACTGCTTTTAACCAGGGCAAGGTGACCGGAAACATGACCGAATACAAACAGTGTAGCTATTCTCTCCGCAAGGCAATCAAACAGGCTAAGTCCCAGTACAGAGACAAAATAGAGTCGCAATTCAACAGCTCAGACACAAGAGGTATGTGGCAGGGTCTACAGTCTATCACGGATTACAAAAAGAAAACCAGCCCCGTTGCAGACCAGGATGTCTTGCTCCCAGACAGGCTAAATAACTTTTTTGCCCGCTTTGAGGACAATACAGTGCCACTGACACGGCCCGCTACCAAAACCTGCGGGCTCTCCTTCACTGCAGCCGAGGTGAGTAAAACATTTAAACGTGTTAACCCTCGCAAGGCTGCAGGCCCAGACGGCATTCCCAGCCGCGTCCTCAGAGCATGCACAGACCAGCTGGCTGGTGTGTTTACGGACATATTCAATCAATCCTTATCCCAGTCTGCTGTTCCCACATGCTTCAAGAGGGCCACCATTGTTCCTGTTCCCAAGAAAGCTAAGGTAACTGAGCTAAACGACTACCGCCCCGTAGCACTCACTTCCGTCATCATGAAGTGCTTTGAGAGACTAGTCAAGGACCATATCACCTCCACCCTACCGGACACCCTAGACCCACTCCAATTTGCTTACCGACCCAATAGGTCCACAGACGACGCAATCGCAACCACACTGCACACTGCCCTAACCCATCTGGACAAGAGGAATACCTATGTGAGAATGCTGTTCATCGATTACAGCTCAGCATTTAACACCATAGTACCCTCCAAACTCGTCATCAAGCTCGAGACCCTGGGTCTCGACCCCGCCCTGTGCAACTGGGTCCTGGACTTCCTGACGGGCCTCCCCCAGGTGGTGAGGGTAGGTAACAACATCTCCACCCCGCTGATCCTCAACACTGGGGCCCCACAAGGGTGCGTTCTGAGCCCTCTCCTGTACTCCCTGTTCACCCACGACTGCGTGGCCATGCACGCCTCCAACTCAATCATCAAGTTTGCGGATGACACTACAGTGGTAGGCTTGATTACCAACAACGACGAGACGGCCTACAGGGAGGAGGTGAGGGCCCTCGGAGTGTGGTGTCAGGAAAATAACCTCACACTCAACGTCAACAAAACAAAGGAGATGATTGTGGACTTCAGGAAACAGCAGAGGGAGCACCCCCCTATCCACATCGACGGGTCAGTAGTGGAGAAGGTGGAAAGTTTTAAGTTCCTCGGTGTACACATCACGGACAAACTGAATTGGTCCACCCACACAGACAGCGTTGTGAAGAAGGCGCAGCAGCGCCTCTTCAACCTCAGGAGGCTGAAGAAATTCGGCTTGTCACCAAAAGCACTCACAAACTTCTACAGATGCACAATCGAGAGCATCCTGTCGGGCTGTATCACCGCCTGGTACGGCAACTGCTCCGCCCACAACCGTAAGGCTCTCCAGAGGGTAGTGAGGTCTGCAGAACGCATCACCGGGGGCAAACTACCTGCCCTCCAGGACACCTACACCACCCGATGTCACAGGAAGGCCATAAAGATCATCAAGGACAACAACCACCCAAGCCACTGCCTGTTCACCCCGCTATCATCCAGAAGGCGAGGTCAGTACAGGTGCATCAAAGCAGGGACCGAGAGACTGAAAAACAGCTTCTATCTCAAGGCCATCAGACTGTTAAACAGCCACCACTAACATTTAGCGGCCGCTGCCAACATACTGACTCAACTCCAGCCACTTTAAAAATGGGAATTGATGGAAATTATGTAAAAATGTACCACTAGCCACTTTAAACAATGCCACTTAATATAATGTTTACATACCCTACATTACCCATCTCATATGTATATGTATATACTGTACTCTATATCATCTACTGCATCTTGCCATCTTTATGTAATACATATACCACTAGCCACTTTAAACTATGCCACTTTATGTTTACATACCCTACAGTACTCATCTCATATGTATATACCGTACTCTATACCATCTACTGCATCTTGCCTATGCCGTTCTGTACCATCACTCATTCATATATCTTTATGTACATATTCTTTATCCCTTTACACTTGTGTGTATAAGGTAGTAGTTGTGGAATTGTTAGGTTAGATTACTTGTTGTTATTACTGCATCGTCGGAACTAGAAGCACAAGCATTTCGCTACACTCGCATTAACATCTGCTAACCATGTGTATGTGACTAATAACATTTGATTTGATTTGATTTGATTTAAGGTGAGAAGGTAGACAGGGCCACACATGGTGAAGCCAGTAGTGAAGTGTGGGGTGTTATGGCTAGAAAGAATGAATGGGATATGGTTCTATTTCTGCAGGGATATACACATAGATGAATACTATGGATAGAGTGAATCAACAGACAGAGAGAAAAGACTCATAGATGCACCAAGCATTCACACAGATGGACGTACAGAAACCTGCGCACGCACGCACGTACGCACACACACATCATCATCATCATCATCATCATAGCTATCTGCGGCACTAAGGTGTTAAGATGTGATCCTGAGGGAGGGAGCCCCCATCCCTATTTTCTCAGCTTGGAGGTTCGGGGGGTCCAGCCACTACTAATCTAATGCACATATTATTCAGCCAACCAGCATCTATTTAAAGGAGAGCGCTGCTAGATTTATTGGCCAGGTTTAACTGTATGGTAAAATAACGCATTAGGTAGATGATATCACAGTGGATGGAATGATTATGCACACTTGCAGAAAGTGGAGGAGGCCTTCTTAATTAAATGCAAGGTCCTGGTTATACATCACTGGCCCGAATACACACACACACGCTTGTGTGTGCACACGCACACACACACAGACACACAGACAAACTGACGCACACAGACACACACACACACAGGCCACTTAACCAAACCAGGAGTTATTTTTCTCTAAAAAAGGGACAAAATGCTGAGATGCACGGTTTTTGAATTTCCTCTTCATGAGTATTTGTCGTAAAAATGCTCTGAAGTTTTTGCATTGTACTGGGTTTTCAAAGGGCCCTATTTCAGTCCTAAGTGGCTCATTTTGGGAGCATGCGCCATGCGCCGTTCTGCCAAGGGACAGCACACTTAATTTTACTCTGACTGGTTGACAAATCTTCTTGTTTAGCAGAATGGCTAAATGAAGTGTGTTGCTCACCCAAATGGCTAAACCTAGCCCAGGACACTGTGGCATGTTATTGCAGAGTAAAACTGTAGTGTTTACCGACTAACTGGGGAGTCATAAGGAGGGAGTGACTATATATATAGAGAAAGGCTATGACCGCAGTTTGTAAGGACACTCTAACAACATGGCCATGCTAGTGCCAACCCTTTCTACTGTTTGACTGTTTCTACTGTCGTAACGTAATCATTAATGTGATGTGATGCTATTTATTGAATAATGAACTATGTTGAATTATTACGTGATTCAATTAATCATGTAACAATTTACTCATTAGTAACCTGGGGCACCACAGGAAAAGTGTGTTTATTGAGTTAACGTTTCCCGAGTAAACTCAAGAATATAGATGAATATCTCGATATCATAGCAGTCAATAATCAATCATTTCCTCAAATCAGTCTCATTCTGAACGTCGGATAATCCGGTTAATCTGCCCAAACCCGGGTCTCACAAATCATTCCATACCACACAAATTGAGTTGATTATTTATTTACTAACGTTGACATAAGATACATATACATACACAGTCTAGGTTATTGATTAGAACTTATTACAATGGCAGCAGGTCCCTAGCGGACCAACACAACATGTCACGTTACACAAGATGGAAATTTAAAGAGAGAGAGAGAGAGAGAGAGAGAGAGAGAGAGAGAGAGAGAGAGAGAGAGAGAGAGAGAGAGAGAGAGAGAGAGAGAGCAAGTGAGTAAAGCAATACTTGGATACACTTGTAAACTATGCTTAGTTTAGCCCTAATACCTTTCCCCGAACTGCCGCTGTCATGGGTAAGTGTAATGCATATGGGTAAGAAGTGTAATCCTTCAGGGGCCGAGTTCCGCTTAGTGTGAGAGGTTCGTCCGATGCCTTGTTCTTTGGATGGTCATCTCCTTTGTTATCGGGTGTATGTCACAATGTCCTTTCTCTTAGTTGTCTGTTTCCTTGCACTCGTTCTGCAAGAGTGGTTTTCTCAGGATGGCTAATCAGCCATGTAGATTATCCCAGCGTGGGAATGAGAGCAGTGTAGAAAAACGATGAATAACCGGGTGGTCCTGCTTGAATTCACCTTCTCTGATACAGTACTTAGGACAGCTACTCAACCGTAGCATTGATTGTTAAGAGGTTCCTTTGTCTTCTTCAACCTTGTGTTGCGTTTCGGGGTCGTGACTAATCATGGACCTTGGCTGCAGCCATTGTCCTCTATTCTAGTATGTTAATTCTTAACTCACATGCTTTATACCTTCAGGTCAAAAGGGGGCGTTTCCATCTTTATGACACATTCTCTGGGTTCCATGGAGTGTAGCTCATTACGAGGCAAGGTATTAGAATTTAATAACCATGTGTATGTGACAAATACAATTTGATTTGATTTGATTTGATCTCGTTTAGACAACTAAAATCACAGTCTTATCCTTACAAAAACATTCTCTTTAATCTGGATATTTCCTACACAACGTAAATAATGTAAACATCATATACACATTATGAAAACTCTTCAAGTTACAATGTTTTCATTATACTGTCCTGATTTAACTAATAATATCATAAAATAGACATTCATTTTCATATTCCATCCATCATTATTTCCACCATTTGGCTGATCAAAGTCCATTTATTTGATGTTTTAGTTTTGGGCAGTGGACTCTCATAAGGCACACAACATTCCAGACACCCAAACTAGGTGTCATAAAACCTCCATTCATCCTTCTCCCCCTCGCCGGGAGAGAGATATCTCTGTTCAGCTGTATCACTGTAAGCTGATCCTCACAGGCCAGTCATGACACTACTATTAAACACATGCCAGGGGTCCCTTTAAACCGACAACACAGCACACACCTGCTCAACAATGCACCTCTTCCTACGATAAAAAGCTCCATCAATCTCTACATCAAACTCTCTAGAACCATGCAACATTTAGCTCTCGTTTGTGAGAAGCAGATTGAGCATTTTGGGGTTTAAGTAACCCATACATTTTCCACAGTAAGCAACTCACCCCGGGATAATTCAGCCGGAATCAAATGCTCACACTCTTTTTACCATTCCGCTCCTATGGGCCTCCCTCCCTAGCTTTTCATTGAACAGCCTTGTTTCTCGTAAAATTGGAACTAGGGACATGTTCAGCTGTTGATGGCTGCTTCTGCTGCTGCTGTAGCAAAAGAATACACAGACTCAAGGGTAAAGCAAGAAGAAACAAGTTAAAGTTGCCTATTTCTTTCTGTAATAAAAAAACACAGCGAGCCTTCTGTGGTACAGAGGCCGGTAAACATAGCCATCACAGATATAGAGGGTTGAGTAAAGTGCTATTTGGTTTCCAATCTGCTAGGGATTTGTTGTTTTTGGTGTGGGTGTGTTGGACAACTCTGTTAGCTACTGATTCTATTTCTCGCCGTAGAGATGTTGTTGCAGCCTTGTGGCTGCTGTGTAGTTTTCTATTGACTTTTATTGTATTACATTGCATTGTGCCATCCTCCAACCTCAATCATCATTGTGCAACATGCTCTAATCAGTTTAAAGCAGCAGAAACTTTGAGGCGTGCCAACTGCCAAGCAGGAGTCTTGTATCCCCTGATTAGTGGTATCACGAACCGGGCTCGAAGCCAGTAACAAAAACGGAGACAACATGGAGATAAGGAATAACAAAAATATATTTAATAACTGAAGTAGCCTAAATACAATAAACAATGGTGTATGTAGTCAGTAGTGTAAGTGAGTGGTTGTGTGCATAGATGTGATAATGGCGGGTGTTGAAAGGTGCCAAAAACAAACAAACAAACAAACAAACAAACCGGCCACAAAAATGCCACAATCAAAATCCAACAGTGTGTCTGCATGGAGATTGGCTCCTCAATGAATGGGGAAGAGGTGTATTTATACAGGGACACACCCGGGCCCAGGTGTGTCCCATTTTGCTGACGCCCCTCCCGGCCCCGCTCACTGTCATCCTAATAAGGAAAACAAGAGCATAGAGAAAAAATACAGCAGACAGTGGGAGGGTCGTCACAGTGGGGTGAACTAATTCACAGAATGCTTTCTAAACTGTTACATAATCAAGATGGCCACCGACTGAGTAGAGCTGGGCAATATTGTAAGAAAAATCCATATTGCGATAAATTGTCTGAATTGATAAATAGAACGATAACTTTATAATATTCATGTGCACCACATTTTATAAAACTATAACTACTACTTCTAGTTTGATTGTTGTAGCCAATAATTGTCCCATTAACAATCACCCATATTAGAGGGGGGGTGTAGGCGTGGGTATGTGAGTGCGTGTGTGCGTTGGGTGGGTGGGTGGGTGTGTTGTGTGAGTGTGTGTATTAGCTTTCTTTGCATCCATTCTGACTGTTCTGTTACAAAATACATCAAATATCCCCAGAAGTTTAGCTTGTCCATACTGCACTTTATAGTAGCCTAGCAGACCATAAGCCTAGCAGACCCCCTTATAAAAAAAGGTGCTATCTGGAACCTAAAAGTGTTCGTAGGCTGTCCCCATAGAACACTTTGAAGTGCCCCCTCTGGTTCCATGTAAAACCCTGTTGGTTCCAGGTAGAACTCTTTGGGGTTCCATGAGGAACCCTTACCACAGAGGGTTCTACCTGGAACCAAAAATGGTTCTACCTGGAACCAAAAACAGTTCTACCTGGAACCAAAAAGGGTTCTCTTATGGAGACAGCCAAATAGCCCTCTTTGGAACCCTTTTTCTAAGAGTGTACCTGCACTGGAGAAGGTGAATTAACGCACTGATCCCACAATATATGCTTTTCACGTCACTTTACAGTAACAAGAAATACACAAGTGGCTTCTGTTAGCCAACAGTAGATGTGGAGTGTGTGGAGGAGAATTTGAGGTCCTGAAGGCAGTTCAGCCCGTTCATATGTACTTTCAAACAATGTTTGAACAGTGAGTGAACAGTGAACAGTGAAAACACAGATTGATGTTAAAGAACAGTTTGTTGCATTGGACAAGGGCCAGGTTGACAAGAGACACAGACCCGTTCCAAGGTATTACCCCTAGTATACAGGATTCCATTAGTAAAGCTGTTATGACCACTGGGCAATAGCGGTATGTGTCACGCCCTGAACATAGTAAGCTGTTTTTCTTTGTGTTGGTTGGGGCGTGATGGTGACTTGGGTGGGTAGAACAATTCCATCTAGGTGAATGTGTATGTCTATGGTGGCCTGATATGGGTCCCAATCAGAGGCAGCTGTTTATCGTTGTCTCTGATTTGGGATCATATTTAGGCAGCCATTTCCCTTTTGTGTTTGTGTGATCTTGTCTATGTTTAGTTGCCTGTCTGCACGATTTGTATAGCGTCATGTTTCGGCCGTTGATGTTGTTGTTTTTGTTAAGTGTTCATTCATTAAAAGAGAATTTACGCATACCACGCTGCGCCTTGGTCTCACTCTTACGACGAACGTGACAGTATGTTTCCTTTATTTTGACTGTGCATGCCATCTTGTAATCCTATTATTCTTATTGTCTCTGTCTCTCTCTCTCTCTCGCTCAGGGTTCTGTATTTTATGGTGTCGTCTGGAGAGAACTAAAATTATGGCTCTGTCTGTGGGACAATTTTATTACCACTCTAGAAATATAATATTTCAGAGTATATCATTGATTTATATGGTTTGATATCAGATCTTAGGACTTTGTTAAATCGCTGTTACGTATCACTGAGTGTTCAATTAACTCTATTCCATTAGGGTGTCATGACGATGATAAGAATACAGTAGAAAATCAAGTATGTTAACTTTGTCATTAAAAATATCTTAATGGGATTGAAATCAATTAATTGATGTTATAAAATCACTCTTATAGTCCTCTCATTTTGAATGTTTAAATTTATTTTAAATATTTTTTACTAAATCACCCATGCACATTGATCTGAAATACTTTGCTGAATGTTACACCCTTGAAGAACAATGTTGATTGAGAAACTTGACACTTAGACTATGAAAGTCAAGAAATCACAATGCATTTTGATTATCAAGGACAAGCACTCAACTAAGATGTACCAAAATGTCACAAATGTCAAACTGTCTGCACTTCAATTTGAATGTATCAGAAATTTGATAAAGTACCTGTTGCATTGTGAAGTAAGACAGCCGTAGACAGCTTTATCTCTACAAGTCCTTAGACTTAGACTTCTGAAAAAAAGCAACCAAAGAATACAAAGAGCCAAGATTAACACGACTCAAACACAGATCAATGATGTTGGATAAGTCAAGCATCACAGGCTACAGTCATCCCATTTTGACAGAGATTCACCACTTCCCTCTCAAACTCTTTGGCTGCTACACAAACACAATGCTTGCTGTGCAGCTAAATTACCCGCTATACTTCCACACCGTTCTCCACAGCATCTCTGTCTTAGGGGCGAACAGTGAGGAGGCTTTGAGGAGGAGACAGCCCAGCGGCCCTCTGAAATCCCACAGATAGACCTTAACACCCTGGTCATTAGCTTTTCTCACTGTGACAAGACTTCCTGAGTGTGTGTATGTGTGTGTGTGTGTGTCAGCGCGAATGTGTGTGTGAGTGAGAATGTGTGAGTGAGAATGTGTGTGTGAGTGTATGTGTATGTGAGCCTGCTCACGTGTGTATGTGGATGGCGGTGTGGCCCCGCAAGCTTTTTGATGTGGCAGGCCCGTCGGTCCCCTGTGGCAGGCCCCTCCTCTACCTCCATTCCCTCTGCTCCGACACCTCTGATCTACACAACCAGGACGTTGCTGTCCCAGTACTGATAAAGGCCAGACTGGAACCTACCCACCATGCACCTGGCTGTATGTTGATAAAGAAGCAGGCCAGATCCCATCCCAGCAGGCCATGGGATGAGGGCCAGAGAGGAGAGAGGATGAGGGGCAGAATGACGCAGAGACACCACACGATATGGCCAATGTATATGGCCAGTGTAGTGTTGCATCGATGTGTTGGTATACGACCTCCACCGCAGTTACATACCAACTGCCAGGGTGGGCTCAGTGATACCTATATTATACACATAGACAAGTAAAACATCTTTCACTATGATTGATGACTCCAATGAGAGGAGAGAGACAAAGAGACAGACAGACTAAAGGGCCATATAACTACCAGACAGAAAAGGAGCCAAGTACCTATCAAATGTCTTCTCCCCTCTCCCCAACTGTCCACAGCTGTCATGGGAACTGAATCAAAGTCACTCCCCTGCTCCTTGATTGTGATGTGTCTCATCAACTCTCTGGGCTCGGCAGCCGCAGCAGGACTGATATTGCAGAGTTGCACTATCATTGATTACCTTCCCTCAGGACCACAGCCACAGGCTGCCTGTCACTTCATTCCCTCACTCACCGTCGACAGACAGACCTGGGTTTGAGTATTTGTTGTCTTTCAGATACGTTGAGTTTTTGATAGAGCCTGACTGGCATGAACCCAGATCTGGTCATCGATGCTGCTGCTGCAAGGACCACTGTGTGTGTGTGTGTGCCCGTGTCCGTATCTTTGTCCGTCTTTGTGTCCGTCTCTGTGTATGTGTCTATGTTCTCATGGTGATTGAAAGGTCAGTCATCCTTCCTCCAGACCTCCGTTTTGAATGACTTGCTCATGGGGTTTATTTGTTAAGTGTCTGTCAGCTCATTTCAACGCTGTAATTATATGTGTGTTGGTATCACCTGAGGGTCCTTGGGGACTGCATACAGAGAGAGTAGGCCCTCTCTCTCTCCTTGCCTTCTGATTGCTGGAGGATATGGTCAATATTCAACAACTCTGAAGAATAGAACAATTCCATTCCATTTCAACCCAAGCGTTGTCCATTTACATAAGCACTGATGCTAACAACGCTAATTTATCATGATAGGTGTCAACACAGTTTACCCTCCACTAAAAATCGAATCAAGTAAAATCAAATTGTATTTGTCACATACGTTTAGAAGATTTTATTGCGGATGTAGCGAAATGCTTGTGTTTCTAGCTCTAACAGTGAAGTAATATCTAACAGTAATATCTAACAATTTCACAACTATACACACAAATCTAAAGTAAAGGAATTTAATTAAGAATATATAAATATTGGGCGAGCAATGTCAGAGAGGCATAGTCTCAGTTTCAGTACAATAGGATAGAATATAGTATATACAAATGAGATGAGTAATGCAAAATATGGAAACATTATTAAAGTAAATAGTGTTCCATTATTAAAGTGGCCAGTGATTCCAAGTTTATGTACAGTTGAAGTCAAAAGTTTACATACACCTTAGCCAAATACATTTAAACTCAGTTTTTCACAATTCCTGATATTTAATCCTAGTTGAAATTCTCTGTATTTGGTCAGTTAGGATCACCACTTTATTTTAAGAATGTGAAATGTCAGAATAATAGTAGAGGGAATGATTTATTTCAGCTTTTATTTCTTTCATTACATTCGCAGTGGGTCGGAAGTTTACATACACTCAATTAGTATTTGGTGGCATTGCCTTCAAATTGTTTAACTTGGGTCAAACGTTTCGGGTAGCCTTCCACAAGCTTCCCACAATAAGTTGGGTGAATTTCATCCCATTCCTCTTGACAAAGCTGGTGTAACTGAGTCAGCTTTGTAGGCCTCCTTGCTCGCACACGCTTTTTCAGTTCTGCCCACAAATGTTCTATGGGATTGAGGTCAGGGCTTTGTGATGGCCACTCCAATACCTTGACTTTGTTGTCCTTAAGCCATTTTGCCACAACTTTGGAAGTATGCTTGAGGTCATTGTCCATTTGGAAGACCCATTTGCGACCAAGCTTTAACTTCCTGACTGATGTATTGAGATGTTGCTTCAATATATCCACATAATTTTCCTGCCTCATGATGCCATCTATTTTGTGATGTGCACCAGTCCCTCCTGCAGCAAAGCACCCCCACAACATGATGCTGCCAACCGCGTACTTCAAGGTTGGGATGGTGTTCTTCGGCTTGCAAGCCTCCCCTTTTTTACTCCAAACATAACGATGGTCATTATGGCCAAACAGTTCTATTTTTGTTTCATCAGGCCAGAGGACATTTCCCCAAAAAGTACGATCTTTGTCCCCATGTGCAGTTGCAAACCGTAGTATGGCTTTTTTATGGCGGTTTTGGAGCAGTGGCTCTTTCCTTCCTGAGCAGCCTTTCAGGTTATGTCAATATAGGACTCGTTTTACTGTGGATATAGATACTTTTGTACCTGTTTCCTCCAGCATCTTCACAAGGTCCTTTGCTGTTGTCCTGGGATTGATTTGCACTTTTCGCACCAAAGTACGTTCATCTCTAGGAGACAGAACGAGTCTCCTTCCTGAGCGGTATGATGGCTGCGTGGTCCCATGGTGTTTATACTTGCATACTATTGGTTGTACAGATGAAAATGGTACCTTCAGGTGTTTGGAAATTGCTCCCAAGGATGAACCAGACTTGTGGAGGCCTACAAGTCTTGGCTGATTTCTTTTGATTTTCCCATGATGTCAAGCAAAGAGGCACTGAGTTTGAAGGTATACTTTGAAATACATCCACAGGTACACCTCAAATTGACTCAAATGATGTCAATTAGCCTATCAGAAGCTTTTTTTCTGGAATTTTCTAAGCTGTTTAAAGGCACAGTCAACTTAGTGTATGTAAACTTCTGACCCACTAGGATTGTGATGCAGTGAAATAATCTGTCTGTAAACAATTGTTGGATAAATTACTTGTGTCATGCACAAAGTAGATGTCCTAACCGACTTGCCAAAACTATAGTCTGTTAACAATACATTTGTGGAGTGGTTGAAAAATGACTTTTAATGACTCCAACCTAAGTGTATGTAGACTTCCGACTTCAACTGTATATAGGACAGCAGCCTGTATTGTGCTAGTGATGGCTATTTAACAGAATTTAACAGTCTGATGGCCTTGAGATAGAAGCTGTTTTTTAGTCCTTGGTCCCAGTTTGATACACGTGTACTGACCTCGCCTACTGGATGATAACAGGGTGAACAGACAGTGGCTTGGGTGGTTGTTGTCCTTGATGATCTTTTTGGCCTTCCTGTGACATTGGGTGCTGTAGGTGTTTTGGAAGGCAGGTAGTTTGCCCCCGGTGATGCGTTTGGCAGACCACACCACCCTCTGGAGAGCTCTGCGGTTGCAGGCGGTGCAGTTGCCATTCCAGTCGGTGATACAGCACGACAGGATGCTCTCAATTGTTGGGTGAGAGGTTATTTTCCTGGCACCACACTCCCAGGGTCCTCACCTCCTCCCTGTAGGCTGTCTCGTCATTGTTGGTAATCAGGCCTACTACTGTTGTGTCATCTGCAACTTGATGATTGAGTTGGAGGCGTACAAGGCCATGCAGTCATGGGTGAACAGGGAGTACAAGAGGAGGCTGAGCATGCATCCTTGTGGGGCCCCAGTGTTGAGTATCAGAGAAGTGGAGGTGTTTTTTCCTACCTTCACCACCTCGTCAGGAAGTCCAGGACCCAGTTGCATTGGGCAGGGTTCAGACCCAGGACCTTAAGCTCAATGATGAGCTTGGAGGTTATTAAGTTGTTGAATGCTGAGCAATAGTCAATGAACAGCATTCTTACATAGGTATTCCTCTTGTCCATATGGGATAGGGCAGTGTGCAGTGCGATGGCGATTGCATCATCTGTGGATCTATTGGGGCGGTAAGCAAATTTAAGTGGGTCTAGGGTGTCAAGTAAGCTAGATGTGATATGATCCTTGACAAGTCTCTCAAAGACCCCAGTTTGTCTCTATACTGACGTTTTGCCTGTTTGATTGCCTTAACCTTTCTAGGGTCATCAACAGCCAATGATACTGCAGGGCGCCATATTCAAAACAAACAGAAATCCCATAATTTAAATTCCTCAAACATACAAGTATTTTACACCATTTTAAAGCTACACTTGTTGTAAATCCAGCCAAAGTGTCCGATTTCAAAAGGGTTTTACGACGAAAGCACACCAAACGATTATGTAAGGTATGAGCCAAGTCACAGAAAAAGACAGCCATGTTT
Source organism: Salvelinus alpinus (assembly GCF_045679555.1). NCBI lineage: Eukaryota > Metazoa > Chordata > Actinopteri > Salmoniformes > Salmonidae > Salvelinus > Salvelinus alpinus. Next base: position 38,653,710 of record NC_092096.1, on the reverse strand, counting down.
CCAGCTAAAGAGAGCATTAACAAAAAGCAGAAATAGAGATAAAATTAATCACTAACCTTTGATAATCTTCACCAGATGACACTCATAGGACTTCATGTTACACAATACATGTATTTTATGTTCGGTAAAGTTCATATTTATATCCAAAAATATGAGTTTAGGCAAGACGCTACTGTATCACTTGGCAAAAAGCCTGAGAAAATGCATAGCGCCACATTAAAATGAATGACTATGAAAATTACTATAAAATCAAACTTTCATTAAATCACACATGAAAGATATCAAATTAAAGCTAAACTGGTTGTGAATCCAGCCAACACGTCAGAATTCAAATAGGCTTTTCAGCGAAAGCATACAATGCTATTATCTGAGCGTAGCACCATTGTAAACAAAAGACAGAAAACATTTCAGGAGCGACACAAAACGCAGAATAAAAATATAATTCATGCCTTACCTTTGACGAGCTTCTGTTGATGGCACTCCAATATGTCCCATAAACATCACAAATGGTCCTTTTGTTTGATTAATTCCGTCGATATATGTCCAAAATGTCCATTTATTTGGCGCGTTTATCCAGAAAAACACCGGTTTCAACTTGCTCAAACATAACGACAAAATATATCAAAGGTTACCTTTAAACTTTGCCAAAAAATGTCAAACTACTTATGTAATACAACTTGAGGTATTTTTTAACGTTAATAATCGATAAAATTGAAGACGGGATGATATATGTTCAATACAGGATAAAAACGATATGTAGCATGCCTTCTGTTTGATTGAAACGCATGTCTAGGACACCAGGAGTGCCTCGACTTCAAGTTGGCCGTATTTCTTCATTACACAAAGGAATAACCTCAACCTATTTCTCACGACTGTTGACATCCAGTGGAAGCCGTAGGAACTGCAAGCAAGTTGCTTAGAAATCTGGTGTCCCAATAAAAACAAATTGAAAAGAGAGTGACCTAAAAAAAAAAAATATCTGAATGGTTTGTCCTCGGGGTTTCGCCTGCTAAATAAGTTCTGTTATACCCACAGACATGATTCAAACAGTTTTAGAAACTTCAGAGTGTTTTTCCCCCAAATCTACTAATGATATGCATATCTTATCGTCTGGGGATGAGTAACTGGCAGTTGAATTTGGGTATGTTTTTCATCCAAACGTGAAAATGCTGCCCCCTATCCTAGAGAAGTTAAGGAGGGAATAACTACACTGTTTGTATTCGGCCATATTCCCAGTCACCTTGCCATGATTAAATGCGATGGTTTGCGCTTTCAATTTTGTGCGAATGCTGCCATCTATCTACGGTTTCTGGTTAGGGTAGGTTTTAATAGTCACAGTCGGTACAACATCTCCTATACACTTCCTGATAAACTCTGTCACCGTATCAGTATATGCGTCAATATTATTCTCGGAGGCTACCCGGAACATATTCCAGTCCGCATGATCAAAACAATCTTGAAGCGTGGATTCCGATTGGTCAGACCAGCATTTAATAGTTCTTAGCACAGGTACTTCCTGTTTGAGTTTCTGCCTGTAGGAAGGGAGGAGCAAAACGGAGTCGTGATCGGATTTGCCGAAAGGAGGGCGGGGGAGGTACTTGTAGTCATCCCGGAAGTTGGAGTAGAAGTGGTCAAGTGTTTTAGCAGCGCAAGTACTACAGTTAATGTGATTTTAACAAATTTGCTTTGTTGAAATCCCCAGCTACGATAAATGCAGCCTCAGGATATGTGGTTTCCAGTTTACATTAAGTCCAGTGAAGTTCTTTGAGGGCCGTTGTGAAATCGGCTTGAGGGGGGATATACACGGCTGTGACTATAACCAAAGAGAATTCTCTTGGGAAGTAATACGGTCGGCATTTGATTGTGAGGTATTCTAGGTCGGGTGAACGAAAGGACCTGAGTTCCTGTATGTTATCACAATCACACCATTAATCGTTAATCATGAAACATACACCCGCTGTCATGCCCTGATCTATGTTTATCTTTGTTTTCTTTATTATTTTGGTTAGGTCAGGGTGTGACGAGGGTGGTATTTGTGTTTTTACCTTGTCTAGGGGTTTTTGTATATCTATGGGGTTTTGGTATTGTCTAGGTAAATGTAGGTCTATGGTGGCCTGAATTGGTTCCCAATCAGAGACAGCTGTTTATGGTTGTCTCTGATTTGGGATCCTATTTAGGTTGCCATTTCCATTTTGGTTTTGTGGGTTATTGTCTATGTGTAGTTGCATGTCAGCACTCGTTTGTTTAGTGTTCTTCGTTTTAATAAAGATGAATGTATACATCTCACGCTGCGCCTTCGTCACCTCACTACGACGAACTTCTTTTTCCCGGAGAGATATTTATTCCTGTCTGCGCGATGAACTTAGATGCCAACTGGCTGGACAGACTCAGAAAGTATATCCCGAGAGAGCCATGTTTCCGTGAAACAGAGTATGTTACAATCCCTGAAGAAATCCTTGCCCTGAGCTTGTCAACTTTATTATCCAGAGATTTAACATTAGCGAGGAATATAAGTTGGACAAGAAGACCACTCCGAGTACCTCTCCGGCGCTGGCCTTGTTTTGGTTCGGCCTCTGGAGTCAGTTCAATTGCCCTGGAGGGTACGAACGAAAGATCCGATTCGGAAAAGTTGTATTCCTGGTCGTAATGCTGGTAGTGCTAATGAGTTATCACCGCTCTGATATCCAATAGTTCTTCTCGGCTGTATGTAATAACACAAAACATTTTCTGGGCTAATAATGTAAGAAATAACTAGAAGAGCTAGAAGCACGGCAGCCCACTCTGTCACCGCCATCTTCATCCCTTGTCTCTGCCATCGAGATTAAATTAATATGGAATATGTACATAGGTGGTGGTGCCATAGAAATAAATATGTGATCACTATGGGGGTTGTGCCATCAACATGGTCTGGTGCCATAGAACTGAATATATGTCATCTCTATGGGGGTTGTGCATTGTCTAGCCATTATATCTTACAGCCAAACAGAGAGAGGGGAGACTGGACTGGCTGTATGACCACACTCCCCTTCTGCTCTTCCAGTCCCAGTCACATGAAAGCAGAGGGGGAAATGATGGCTGAGCTGAGAGAGGGGATGGCTGATCTTGTCTGCAGAGGCCCCCCTGTTCCCTGCACAGATGGAGCGGTGTCTGCCTCCCCTCCCACTTGCCTCCCCTCACTGCAGAGAGCTCTGCCAGCCAAGGAACCCATAAACCCAAGAGGAGAGGGGGGGTGTGGGTGTTCTGTATGTGTGTGTGTTCTGTGTGCGTGTGTGTGACTGTGTGTGTGTGCCATCTCGCGCGCATATATGTTTAAGGGCCCAAATCTGCATACAAATGTCCTTTTTCAAAAAGGAAATTCCCCATCTTACTTTATGCTTTTCTTTTTACAGTTACTGCTCATAAATAAAATAAAACAATAAAGATACATACAACAGACTTGAATAGATGGTAGATAGTGCATTTGCCCTGCAACCATTTTGGGGTCCTGCTTTAGATGCAAACACATGACTGATCATAGAGAACTGATGGTCGTTTCATGATGGCAGCACACCAAGGCTTTGTTGTTATTTGTTGCATGTAATCCAGGCTCTCTCTCTCTCTTTCATTCTCTCTCTTTCTCAGTCTCTCTTGCTCACTTTTTCCATTGGCCTGGTTCCAAAACACATCACAGCATTAATCAGAGTGGGTCCAAAGACCACATTAAGGGACATGATGTACATTTGACACAAACTTTGGCTTCATTTGAAATGGCATCCTATTTCCTGTATAGTGCACTTGTCTTTTAACTGATACACACTTTTGCCTTACAGAGTTTGGCCAAAAGTAGGGCACTATCGGGAATAGAACACCATTTGGAATCCATTCTATTTTGGACACAGCCATTAGGGAATAGGATGCCGTCCCTCTGACTTTTCTGAGTATTGCCCCCCAGACGAATGATAGCCATTAACACCCATTTGTGTCCTGTGACTTTGATTATCAGTGGAAGCAGTGATACTGTGTGGCTGTGTGTTGAGAAATATAATGAATATGTTACATCACTGCTTTCACTCTGCCTAACTGCCAGGGATGCATTGTGTGTGTGTTTGTCTGTGTGTGTGCACTTCACAACAGGGAGTAGGCGACCTTGGAAGCCTCTCCCTACTCTTGACACTTTGTGCCTTGGGAGATTTGAGCTGTAAATCCTCCTGTTTGGTAATCTATTGTTCCATTCACACACGCACGCATGTAGGCAGGCAGGCAGGCAGGCAGGCACACCTCAGCCTGATCCACCCCACACAAACACTAATCACAGGATATCAGTGTTTGCAGGGAGATTTTCTGTGTGCCACCAGGATCTCTAAGGATGAGCTGTGCCTGAGAGGGAGAACTGAATCATCACAATTCCTTGTTGCTCTTAAGGATAATGTAGGTGACTGAGGCTGAGTCCCAAGTGGCACCCTATTCCATATAGATGGGGTATTAAACTCTTCCCCAACAAGGTCCGAAGCCTGCTGGTTTTCTGTTCTATCCGATATTTAATTGCACCCACCTGGTGTCCCTATCACGTTTAAGGTATGACCCAGATGCAGACAGTGTCGAAGAAACAAAAGTTTATTTCTAACACAGGGGCAGGCAAACGACAGGTCAAAGGCAGGCAGGTGTCAATAATCCAGAGAGGGTGCAAAGGGACCAGAACGGCAGGCAGTCTCAGGGTCAGGGCAGGCAGGGGTCAATAATCCAGTAAGGTGGGGTAAGGTACAAAATGGCAGGCCTGTCGTCAGGGCAGGCAGAAGGTCAAACCGAGAAGGGCTAGAAAACAGGTGCAAGAAACAGGCAGGAGCAGGGGAACAAATGCTGGTAGTTTTCACTAACAAAACAAACTGGCAACAGACAAATAGAGAACACAGGTATAAATACACAGGGGATAATGGGAAAGATGGGCGACACCTGGAGGGGGGGGGGGGGGGGGGTGGTGGTGGAGACAATCACAAGGACAGGTGAAACAGATCAGGATGTGACAGTCCAGAGGTTGGAGGAGACCAGCCGGAGCTTGCCAAGGAGTCTTGTTTTGTGCACAAACTGTGCAAGCGGCGATGAATGCGGAAACATCAGGGACTGTGGTAGGCCACCAAAAACATTGTCGCACCAAAGCCAGGGTCTGACAGGAGTGGAGAGGACCACATCAGGCATGAACATTCGTTTATCTGGACCCCCCCCCCCCCTGGGGGTGCACCTCCTGAACCTGCTTCCCTATTCCCCAGTTGATTGCGGTCGCCAGGCAAGAGGTGGGAAGGATGGTCTCAGGTTCTGGGGTAGTAGTCGTGGAGCTATAGTGGCGTGACAGCGCATCTGACTTGACGTTCTTGGATCCTGGCCGGTAGGAGAGGGAGAAGTTAAACAGGGTGAACAGTAGGGCCCATCTAGCCTGCCTGTAATTGAGGCGCTTGGCGGTGTGGAGATATTCCAAGTTCTTCTGGTCGTTCCACACGATGAATGGATGTTCCGCCTCCTCCAGCCAGTGCCTCCACTCCTCCAATGCCATCTTCACCGCGAGCAGCTCACGATTCCCCACATCCTAGTTCCCCTCCGTGGCATTGAGGTGGTGAGAGAAGAAGGCGCAGGGATGCAACTTGAGGTCCAGGGCAGACCTCTGGGACAGGACAGCCCCCACTCCAACATCAGAAGCATCGGCCTCAACCAGGAACTGGCGGGACGGGTCAGGATGAACCAAGATGAGAGCTGTGGTGAAGTGGTGTTTGAGATCCCAGAATGCCTGATCAGCAGCTGGAGAACACGTGAACGGAACTTTGGGAGAGGTGAGTGCAGACAGGGGGAAGTCAGGGTGCTGTAGCCCCAGATAAAGCTGTGATAAAAGTTGGGGAAGCCCAGGAACCGCTGCAGCTGGACTCTGGATGTGGGCTGGGGCCAATCCACCAATGCTCTCACCTTCCCGGGATCCATCTGTATGCTCCCTGCAGCGATGATGTAACCCAGAAACGGGATGCTGGAGCGATGGAATTCTCACTTCTCAGCTTTTACAAAAATCTGGTTCTCCAGGAGGCCTGGGTTAACCTGACAGACGTGGAGCATGTGTGCTTGGGTGGAGCGGGAGAAGACGAGGATGTCATCGAGGTTGACGAAGACGAACTGGTTCAACATGTTGAGGAGAACATCGTATCCGCACCACGTGGTAGGTGTTCCGTAGGTCCAGCTTAGAGAACACGGTGGCCCCCTGGAACGGCTTGAAGGCCGAAGAGATGAGAGTTAAGAGTTTCTTCAACATGATGTCGTTGAGACCTCGAATGTCGATGCACAGATGCAGGTTTGTCCTTCTCCACAAAGAAGAAACCTGCGCAGGCTGGGGAGGCAGAAGCACGGATGAACCCGGCAGCTAGGGAGTCTACAATGTAGGTCTCCATAGCCCTGGTTTCCGTACTCGACTGAGAGTACAGTCGTCCACGTGGCGGAGTGGTGCCGGGGAGAAGATCAATCCTGCAGTCATAGGGTCGGTGCAGTGGCAGCGAAGTGACCCGGGCATACTGAACACCTCCCAGAGGTCCTGGTACTCCGTGTGAATGACGGAGAGATCCGGGGCAACCTCTGAGGCCCCAGGAGACGTCAGGGAACAGGTTGCGCTGACTTCAGGCAGTGGGCGTGGCAGAACGGGCTCCAGCCCATGATGGCACTGGCAGACCAGTCCATGAGGGGATTGGGGCCTCCCGAGTGGCGCAGTGGTCTAAGGCACTGAATCGCAGTGCTAGCTGTGCCACTAGAGATTCTGGGTTCGAGCCCAGGCTCTGTCGCAGCCGACCGCAACCGGGAGGCCCATGGGGCGTCTCGCTGTGGTTCCCTGACACACGTAGGTTGATGGGGGTGGTATTGTGGGTGACCTGGCAAAATAGAATGCCCATCCAGTGCTTGACTGGTTCCCCCACAGCATCATGGCATGAAAAGGAACACGAGTAAGGGGAGAGGAAATGTTCTCCGTAAGGGTTTTCAGAGTACTTGCTCCTACAGGTGAGCCTGGTCTTTTAGTGGACAGGTGGAGACTAAATGACCAGTAGTCCTGCAATACAGGCAACTCTTAGCGTGATGCCTATATAGCTGTTCAGCTGGAGACAGCTTAGCTCTGCCTAGTTGCATGGGCTCGGGAAGAGGTGAATTGTCAGTCTTCGGAGGCTCTTGTGGGAACTCGGGTAGCCTCGGGTTCTCTCGGCAACGGAGCCGTCAGGGACTTCCTTGATATCTCGGAGGCGAAGTGGAATCGACTCTTCTCTCCTTCCTTCGTTCCCGTAGTCGTCCATCGATCCAAATCGTCAAGGCGATGAGTGAGTCGAGATCCATTGGTTGTTCCCGGGCTGCAAGCTCGTCCTTAACTTCCTCCGATACTCCGTGTAGGAACGTGTCAAACAGAGCTTCCGGGTTCCAAGCAATCTCAGCTGTCAACATGCGGAGATCCACTGCGTAGTCTGCCACACTACGGGAGTCTTGGCGTAGCTGGAGCAGCTTGCGAGCAACCTCTCTCCTGGACAACGGAGAATCAAACACCTTCCGAACTTCCTCCACGAGCACCTCCAGACTGAGGTAGACGGCGGATTGTTTCTCCCACACCGCCGTGGCCCAGGCGAGTGCCCTCCTGGACATCAGTGTAATGATGAACGCTATCCTCGTGTGGTCCGACGGGAATGAAGAAGGCTGCAGCTCGAAAATGAGGGAGCACTGGGAGAGAAAAGCTCCTTGGGAGGAGATGGCGTTGCGGAGCTGGTCTGCTGTGTCAGTCATGGCCAGTTTGTTCTATCACTTTTTTGCTATGACCCAGATGCAGACAGTGTCGAAGAAACAAAAGTTTATTTCTAACACAGGGGCATGCAAACAACAGGTCAAAGGCAGGCAGGGGTCAATAATCCAGTAAGGTGGGGTAAGGTACAAAACGGCAGGCAGGCTCATTGCAGGCAGAAGGTCAAAACTGGGAAGGTCTAGAAAACAGGTGCAAGAAACAGGCAGGAGCAGGGGAACAAACGCTGGTAGGTTTCACTAACAAAACAAACTGGCAACAGACAAATAGAGAACACAGGTATAAATACACAGGGGATCATGGGAAAGATGGGCGACACTTGGAGGGGGGGTGGAAACAATCACAAGGACAGGTGAAACAGATCAGGATGTGACAGTCCCAGGTCTAAATCAGTCCCTTGGTTACAAGGGGCTCATGGTAGGTGTCAGTAAGAACTGGGAGAGGTGACATAACTGGAGAGTAAGAGAGAGTGAGAGTGTGGGTGAGAGTGAGGAGGAAGGGATTGTCCAGACTCAGACTGTTTTAACACTCTTGGTTTGACCACCAGACGACAGAAAGAGAAAGAAAACAGTTATGAGCTGAACATAACAGTATGCCATGGGGACAGTAGCAGCTGACCCAACTTTTGTTAGTGACTATTATGATGTCCCATTGTAGCCAATTTAGTTGTAGTAATTCTGTTACTGCAATTTTGGTAATTCCGTTACCAATTAGGTAACATAATTATGAGTATGAATCACTTAATAATTCATAAACAAAATTGATATTAGTAAAATCACTATAACTTATTGGTAGGTCAACCGTTACTTGTTACTTCTGTGAACTTTCATTATCCTACCTCATGAGGGAGAGAAATTAGAAATTATCTGAAAGATATGTTGGTTTTTGGTAACGGAATTACAAGGCACAACCCCTATTTATTACATTTACAGAAGGTAAACCATTTCAGCAAAACTAAATTATAATTGTTGATATTAGTTGTTTGGGGTCTTTACGTCAACGTTATTGTGTGTTGATGTATTTCTGATACTGTACTTTTCTAAGACCCCTTTTCCATCCAGAAATCAAAGCCTTTACTTATGCCTCATTTTTAAAATTGAAAATGGTTGAAAAATGTGTCTATTCCTTATAGACTCTTAGCGTTCATTTGACACCAAATTTGATAAGCTCCTATGAACTTCACATGATGGTGCTTATGAGTCCTTTATGATGGAAATGCCCTTTAGATTCAAATATAGGGCATCCTTATCGCCACACAATTGAATCAAATGCAGTCTCTAGATCTCTATCCAGGGATAATGGAATTCCAGAGCTCATATTTTCACGGTGTGAGGAGTCTAAATCCATGGTGGAATCAGGATGAGGCCCTGCTATAACTCTGTCAGTGGCTGTAGGCGTGTGTGCATGTGTGTGTGTGCTCCCAATAAGGCAAGGCACAGTCTGTCTGACAACTCACACACACACACACACACACACACACACACACACACACACACACACACACACACACACACACACACACACACACACACACACACACACACACACACACACACACACACACACACACACACACACACACACACACACACACACACACACACACACAACTAACTGAAGGCCACATGTTTAGAGACTAATTGAAAGTAAGCAAGAGGGGATATGAATACAAGAGCAGCTGCCAATCAAGAGGCAGTCACTGTGGTGATAGTAACTGACAGCAACATTGCCTGCCCCTCCAATGGCACATCACTGTGAAATTACGAATCAACAGCATGTTATTCAAACTAGACAACCAGCTCAGCCTTTTTCCCTCAGTTTGTATGCACACACACACACACACACACACACACACACACACACACACACACACACACACACACACACACACACACACACACACACACACACACACACACACACACACACACACACACACACACACACACACACACACACACACACACACATCTCCAGCAAAGACATATAGAGCTCACATTCCAACCTCTCGCTCTCTCTCAAAGTGAAACTATTTACCACTATCCTTTCTGTCATGTTTTGTCATTGATCATCATGTCTTGTCCCTGTGCTTCCCTCTGCTGGTCTTATTAGGTTCTTTCCCTCTTTCTATCCCTCTCTCTCCCCCTCCCTCTCTCCCTCTCTCGCTCTCTCTCTCTATCGTTCCGTTCCTGCTCCCAGCTGTTTCTCATTCTCCTAACCACCTCATTTACTCTTTCACACCTGTCCCCTATTTTGCCCTCTGATTAGAGTCCCTATTTCTCGCTCTGTTTTCCGCTTCTGTCCTTGTCGGATTCTTGTTTGATGTTTGCTGTTCTGTCCTTGTTCCGCCCTGTCGTGTTTTTGCCTTCTTCAGATGCTGCGTGTGAGCAGGTGTCTATGTCAGCTACGGCCTGTGCCTTCCTGAAGCGACCTGCAGTCTGTGGTCGCGTCTCCAGTCGTTCCTCTCTACTGACGAGAGGATTTCAGTTTCCTGTTTTGGATTTTCCTATGATAATATCCAGGAGTATCATTGTTTGTTTAAGACTGGATTAAAGACTCTGTTTCTCTTAAGTCGCTTTTGGGTCCTCATTCATCAGCATAACAGAAGAATCCGACCAAGAATGGACCCAGCGACTACGGATTCTCGCAACACTGCCGTCGAGTTCCAGGGAGCAATGCTCGGCAGACACGAGCAGGAATTGTTTGCTGCTCGTCATGCCGTTGAGACCCTGGCCGCTCAGGTCTCCGATCTCTCAGGACAGTTTCAGAGTCTTCGTCTCGTGCCACCAGCTACTTCCTGGTCTTCCGAGTCTCCGGAACCTAGGGTTAATAACCCACCATGTTACTCTGGGCAGCCCACTGAGTGTCGCTCCTTTCTCATCCAGTGTGATATTGTGTTCTCTCTCCAGCCCAACACATACTCAAGAGAGAGAGCTCGGATCGCTTACGTCATATCACTCCTTACTGGTCGGGCTCGGGAGTGGGGCACAGCTATCTGGGAGGCAAGGGCTGAGTGTTCTAACGTTTATCAGAACTTTAAAGAGGAGATGATACGGGTTTTTGATCGTTCAGTTTTTGGGAAGGAGGCTTCCAGGGCCCTGGCTTCCCTATGTCAGGGTGATCGATCCATAACGGATTACTCTATAGAGTTTCGCACTCTTGCTGCATCCAGTGACTGGAACGAGCCGGCGTTGCTCGCTCGTTTTCTGGAGGGACTCCACGCTGAGGTTAAGGATGAGATTCTCTCCCGGGAGGTTCCTTCCAGCGTGGACTCTTTGATTGCACTCGCCATCCGCATAGAACGACGGGTAGATCTTCGTCACCGAGCTCGTGGAAGAGAGCTCGCGTTAACGGTGTTTCCCCTCTCCGCATCTCAACCATCTCCTCCCACCGGCTCAGAGACTGAGCCCATGCAGCTGGGAGGTATTCGCATCTCGACTAAGGAGAGGGAACGGAGAATCACCAACCGCCTTTGCCTCTATTGCGGTTCTGCTGGACATTTTGTCATTTTACATTTACATTTAAGTCATTTAGCAGACGCTCTTATCCAGAGCGACTTACAAATTGGTGCATTCACCTTATGACATCCAGTGGAACAACCACTTTACAATAGTGCATCTAAATCTTTTAAGGGGGGGGGGGGTCAGAAGGATTACTTTATCCTATCCTAGGTATTCCTTGAAGAGGTGGGGTTTCAGGTGTCTCCGGAAGGTGGTGATTGACTCCGCTGTCCTGGCGTCGTGAGGGAGTTTGTTCCACCATTGGGGTGCCAGAGCAGCGAACAGTTTTGTCATGTCATGTCCAGTAAAAGCCAGAGCTCACCAGTAAGCGGAGGGCTACTGGTGAGCGCTACTACTCAGGTCTCTCCATCAAGATCCTGTACTACCTTGTCGGTCCATCTACGCTGGACCGGTTCGGCTGCTTCCTGCAGTGCCTTGATAGACTCAGAGGCTGAGGGTTGTTTTATGGACGAAGCATGGGCTCGGAAACATGACATTCCTCTCAGACAGTTAGGGAAGCCCACGCCCATGTTCGCCTTAGATGGTAGTCTTCTCCCCAGTATCAGATGTGAGACACTACCTTTAACCCTCACAGTATCTGGTAACCACAGTGAGACCATTTCCTTTTTGATTTTTCGTTCACCTTTTACACCTGTTGTTTTGGGTCATCCCTGGCTAGTATGTCATAATCCTTCTATTAATTGGTCTAGTAATTCTATCCTATCCTGGAACGTTTCTTGTCATGTGAAGTGTTTAATGTCTGCTATCCCTCCTGTTTCTTCTGTCCCCTCTACTCAGGAGGAACCTGGTGATTTGACAGGAGTGCCGGAGGAATATCATGATCTGCGCACGGTCTTCAGTCGGTCCAGAGCCAACTCTCTTCCTCCTCACCGGTCGTATGATTGTTGTATTGATCTCCTTCCGGGGACCACTCCCCCTCGGGGTAGACTATACTCTCTGTCGGCTCCCGAACGTAAGGCTCTCGAGGATTATCTGTCTGTTTCTCTCGACGCCGGTACCGTGGTGCCTTCTTCCTCTCCCGCCGGAGCGGGGTTTTTTTTTGTTAAGAAGAAGGACGGTACTCTGCGCCCCTGCGTGGATTATCGAGGGCTGAATGACATAACGGTTAAGAATCGTTATCCGCTTCCCCTTATGTCGTCAGCCTTCGAGATTCTGCAGGGAGCCAGGTTCTTTACTAAGTTGGACCTTCGTAACGCTTACCATCTAGTGCGCATCAGAGAGGGGGACGAGTGGAAAACGGCGTTTAACACTCCGTTAGGGCATTTTGAATACCGGGTTCTGCCGTTCGGTCTCGCTAATGCTCCAGCTGTCTTTCAGGCATTAGTTAATGATGTACTGAGAGACATGCTGAACATCTTTGTTTTCGTTTACCTTGACGATATCCTGATTTTTTCACCGTCACTCGAGATTCATGTTCAGCACGTTCGACGTGTACTCCAGCGCCTTTTAGAGAATTGTCTCTACGTGAAGGCTGAGAAGTGCGCCTTTCATGTCTCCTCTGTCACATTTCTCGGTTCTGTGATTTCCGCTGAAGGCATTCAGATGGATCCCGCTAAGGTCCAGGCTGTCAGCGATTGGCCCGTTCCTAAGTCACGTGTCGAGTTGCAGCGCTTTCTCGGTTTCGCTAATTTCTATCGGCGTTTCATTCGTAATTTCGGTCAAGTGGCTGCCCCTCTCACAGCTCTGACTTCTGTCAAGACTTGCTTTAAGTGGTCCGGTTCCGCCCAGGGAGCTTTTGATCTCCTCAAGAAGCGTTTTACATCCGCTCCTATCCTTGTTACTCCTGACGTCACTAAACAATTCATTGTCGAGGTTGACGCTTCAGAGGTGGGCGTGGGAGCCATTCTGTCCCAGCGCTTCCATTCTGACGATAAGGTTCATCCTTGCGCTTACTTTTCTCATCGCCTGTCGCCATCGGAACGCAACTATGATGTGGGTAACCGCGAACTGCTCGCCATCCGCTTAGCCATAGGCGAATGGCGACAGTGGTTGGAGGGGGCGACCGTCCCTTTTGTCGTTTGGACTGACCATAAGAACCTTGAGTACATCCGTTCTGCCAAACGACTTAATGCACGTCAAGCTCGTTGGGCGTTGTTTTTCGCTCGTTTCGAGTTCGTGATTTCCTATCGCCCGGGAAATAAGAACACCAAGCCTGATGCCTTATCCCGTCTCTTTAGTTCTTCTGTGGCTTCTACCGACCCCGAGGGGATTCTCCCTGAAGGGCGTGTTGTCGGGTTGACTGTCTGGGGAATTGAGAGACAGGTAAAGCAAGCACTCACTCACACTGCGTCGCCGCGCGCTTGTCCTAGTAACCTTCTGTTCGTTCCTGTCTCTACTCGTCTGGCTGTTCTTCAGTGGGCTCACTCTGCCAAGTTAGCTGGCCACCCCGGCGTTCGGGGTACGCTTGCTTCTATTCGCCAGCGGTTTTGGTGGCCTACTCAGGAGCGTGACACGCGCCGTTTCGTGGCTGCTTGTTCAGACTGCGCGCAGACTAAGTCAGGTAACTCTCCTCCTGCCGGTCGTCTCAGACCGCTTCCCATTCCTTCTCGACCATGGTCTCACATCGCCTTAGACTTTATTACCGGTCTGCCTTCGTCTGCGGGGAAGACTGTGATTCTTACGGTTATCGATAGGTTCTCTAAGGCGGCACATTTCATTCCCCTCGCTAAGCTTCCTTCCGCTAAGGAGACGGCACAAATCATCATTGAGAATGTGTTCAGAATTCATGGCCTCCCGTTAGACGCCGTTTCAGACAGAGGACCGCAATTCACGTCACAGTTTTGGAGGGAGTTCTGTCGTTTGATTGGTGCTTCCGTCAGTCTCTCTTCCGGGTTTCATCCCCAGTCTAACGGTCAAGCAGAAAGGGCCAATCAGTCGATTGGTCGCATATTACGCAGCCTTTCGTTTCGAAACCCTGCGTCTTGGGCAGAACAGCTCCCCTGGGCTGAGTACGCTCACAACTCGCTTCCTTCGTCTGCTACCGGGCTATCTCCGTTTCAGAGTAGTCTTGGGTACCAGCCTCCTCTGTTCTCGTCCCAGCTCGCCGAGTCCAGCGTTCCCTCCGCTCAGGCTTTTGTCCAACGTTGTGAGCGCACCTGGAGGAGGGTCAGGTCTGCACTTTGCCGTTACAGGGCGCAGACTGTGAGAGCCGCCAATAAACGTAGGATTAAGAGTCCTAGGTATTGACGCGGTCAGAGAGTGTGGCTTTCCACTCGTAACCTTCCCCTTACGACAGCTTCTCGCAAGTTGACTCCGCGGTTCATTGGTCCGTTCCGTGTCTCTCAGGTCGTCAATCCTGTCGCCGTGCGTCTGCTTCTTCCGCGACATCTTCGTCGCGTCCACCCTGTCTTCCATGTCTCCTGTGTCAAGCCTTTTCTTCGCGCCCCCGTTCGTCTTCCCTCCCCCCCCCCCCGTCCTTGTCGAGGGCGCACCTATTTACAAGGTACGGAAGATCATGGACATGCGTTCTCGGGGACGTGGTCACCAGTACTTAGTGGATTGGGAGGGTTACGGTCCTGAGGAGAGGAGTTGGGTTCCATCTCGGGACGTGCTGGACCGTTCGTTGATTGATGATTTCCTTCGTTGCCGCCAGGGTTCCTCCTCGAGTGCGCCAGGAGGCGCTCGGTGAGTGGGGGGGTACTGTCATGTTTTGTCATTGATCATCATGTCTTGTCCCTGTGCTTCCCTCTGCTGGTCTTATTAGGTTCTTTCCCTCTTTCTAACCCTCTCTCTCCCCCTCCCTCTCTCCCTCTCTCGCTCTCTCTCTCTATCGTTCCGTTCCTGCTCCCAGCTGTTTCTCATTCTCCTAACCACCTCATTTACTCTTTCACACCTGTCCCCTATTTTGCCCTCTGATTAGAGTCCCTATTTCTCGCTCTGTTTTCCGCTTCTGTCCTTGTCGGATTCTTGTTTGATGTTTGCTGTTCTGTCCTTGTTCTGCCCTGTCGTGTTTTTGCCTTCTTCAGATGCTGCGTGTGAGCAGGTGTCTATGTCAGCTACGGCCTGTGCCTTCCTGAAGCGACCTGCAGTCTGTGGTCGCGTCTCCAGTCGTTCCTCTCTACTGACGAGAGGATTTCAGTTTCCTGTTTTGGATTTTCCTATGATAATATCCAGGAGTATCATTGTTTGTTTAAGACTGGATTAAAGACTCTGTTTCTCTTAAGTCGCTTTTGGGTCCTCATTCATCAGCATAACACTTTCACTCTCTCCGTCTGATAATCACATTTTTCTTTCTTTCATAATTTTATTTTTCCCCCATCACCTCGAGGCATCTAAAGGTGAAGTCAAGGTTACAGCAATCTTAGGATGGCTGGTATCATTTCATAGAGCTTGTTAGCCTGCTGATCTCTTCTCTTTGTATTATCTCTCTATAGGCTGTTGATAGTGGAGGCCACACATTCAGTCTGTGAGTTTTTAACTGTATTGTCTCATTCGTAGCATCTTCTCTTCTCCTCTACATCCATTTCTACAGACAGTGACACACACACACACACGTGCAAACACACACATGCATATTCAACGTTTTCCATGTATTATGTAAGGGTACTGTATAGAAACGAGGTATTTTTTGGTTCTTAAAGGCTGTTTTATTATAAAGTATCTTTACCCGGCATTTTACACTGTTGCCGTGCATACGCTCGTCTTTCCCAAGGTGGTCCATCCGAACTCACGTAGTGCTAATACATTTGTATCGGGGAAAGACTACCGGTAGACGAGGAGTGGTTTTTATCGCCAACATCAGTACCTCCACTCACTCGTTCTCTCGTTCTTTCCTCGACGTCTTCTGAGATGCATACTGATACTCTCCACTCCTCCTCTCCTCCTCTCTTCCGTCACACACCCGCTGTGCTCACCTGTTTCCTCTCAACCCTTTCTCTCCTCCTTTCGTCCCCTCATCCTCTCCTCCTTCACAAGCTGTCCTGCATCCTGCTTTCCGAGAACAGAGACAAGAGGGTTTGTTCGTTACAAGGGATGGTATAGATTTTCCCTATTATCTCATCCTGTGCTTCAGTGGTTTTGAAATGAATAGTCTATATTCTAATAGCCATTCCTGGTCCTTCAGCATTGGGGAACAGGATCCGTACCTGTCCAGGTTTCGACTTTAGCATTGTAACGTGCAAGAGTTATTCAGATACTCTCAGAGAACAAAAAAACAGAGGTGTTTAAAAACCAACACATTTCAGAATTATAACAGCCATTGTCTCAGAATAGTACATAGTACATAGTCTGTTGTCAGGTCGGAAAAGGGTGTGAACAAACTACACTTTGTTCTTTCATTGGCTGATGTACCTACATTATAAATAGCCTGTGCTGTAGGGTTCAGTTTATTAACTTATATTGATACTAAAAATAATGGGCATATCAAATGTATTTATTTATATATATATATATATACATTTTTAATGGTTTATATGAATGGTTTATAAGTAGCTCATATGCTGTATGTATGTATAAACACCATAGATTATTTACAGACATTTGCAAAGCTGTGATGTAAATTGTCAAGGGCATATAAGCTTAGGAACAAACACGTGAGCAAACATAGACACACTGAACCAAAATATAAACGCAACATGTAAAAGTGTTGGTCCCATGTTTCATGAGCTGAGATAAAATATCCCAGAAATGTTCCATATGTTTGCATCCCTGTTAGTCAGCATTTCTCCTTTGGCCAAGATAATCCATCCACCTGTCAGGTGTGGCATATCAAGAAGATGATTAAACAGCGTGATCATTACACAGGTATACTTACTTACTTACTTACTGACTTTATTGTCCTCATGGGGACATTTTGTTGCAGTGTCATGTACACATTTAAAGTGCCGTTTAAATACAAAACAAAATTGACAATACAACTTTCATAACAGTTACATACCAATAAAAAATAAAATAATTATAATTATAATAAAATAAAGAAATAAAACATTTTTTTTTTTTAAAGACTAGCCTGCTGGCCTTATGGAGTCGATAGGAACATTAGCCTGAGCTATTTAGGCTTGGGTCTAAAATGATTTTGTGAGCCTTACGGAGGGCCCTGACCTTAAAGATCTCATCCAGGCCTGTCTGTTTGACTCCAAGTACCTTGCTTGCTGTGGTAATAATCCTTCTCAACATATTTCTCTGGCTGACAGTGGCATTGCCAAACCAACAAACAGTACAAAAAGTTAAAATACTCTCAAGTACCTTGTGCTAGGAACAATAAAACTCTGAAATGTGCAGTTTTGTCACACAACACAATGTCACAGATGTCACAAGTTGAGGGAGCGTGCAATTGGGATGCTGACTGCAGGAATATCCACCAGAGCTGTTGCCAGACATTTGCATGTTCATGTCTCTACCATAAGCCTCATCCGACGTCGTTTTGGAGAATTTGGCAGTATGTCCAACCGGCCTCACAACCGCAAACCACATGTAGCCATGACAGCCCAGGACCTCCGCATCCGGCTTCTTCACCTTCAGGACCAGCCACCCAGACAGCCGATGAAACTGTGGGTTTGCACAGCTGAAGAATTTCTGCACAAAATATTAAAAAAATTCTCAGGGAAGCTCATCAGCGTGCTCTGTGTCCTCACCAGGTTCTTGACCTGAATGTAGTTCGGCTTCGTAACCAACTTCAGGTGGAAAATGCCCACCTTCGATGGCCACTGGCATACTGGAAAAGTGTGCTCTTCACGGATTAATCCAGGTTTAAACTGTACCGGACAGATAGCGTTGTGTGGGCAAGCGGTTTGCTGATGTCAACATTGTGAACAGAGTGCCCCATGGTGGCAGTGGGGTTATGGTATGGGCAGGCGTGAACTATGGACAACGAACACAATGACATTTTATCGATGGCAATTTGAATGCACAGAGATACCGTGACGAGGTCCTGGGGCCCATGTTTGTGCCATTCATCCGCATCCATCACCTCATGTTTCAGCATGCAAGTGCACGGCCCCATGTCGGAAGGATTTGTACACAATTCCTGGAAGCTAAAAATGTCCCAGTTCTTCCATGGCCTGCATACTCACCAGACATTTCACCCATTGAGCACATTTAGGATGCTCTGGATTGACGTGTGTTCCAGTTCCCGCCAATATCCAGCCACTTTTACAGCCATTGAAGAGGAGTATGACAACATTCCACAGGCCACAATCAACAGCCTGATCAACTCTATGCAAAGGATATGTGTCGCGCTGCATGAGGCAAATGGTGGTCACACCAGATACCTTTTTTTAAAGGTATACCTGTACTTGTAACGACAGTCTATTTCGTCCTCCTCATCGGACGAGGAGAGGCGAGAAGGATCGGAGGACCAATGTGCAGAGTGGTAAGTTTCCATGATATTTAATATACATGAAAACAATACACGATACAAAACAACAAACGAACATACCGTAACAGTCCCGTGTGGCGAAACACTGACACAGGAACAAACACCCACCAACCAAACGTGAAACCCCGGCTGCCTAAGTATGATTCTCAATCAGGGACAACGATTGACAGCTGCCTCTGATTGAGAATCATACCAGGCCGAACCCAAAATTCCAACATAGAAAACACACATAGACAACCCACCCCAACTCACGCCCTGACCATACTAAATAAATACAAAACAAGGGAAAATAAGGTCAGGAACGTGACAGTACTAGATGTATCGTACCAACAAGGGAAAACATTGGATATGTTGGAATATTTATGCGACATATTGAATAACAAATCAACTTTTCCCAAAAACTTGGAAGATGATTAAAGAATATCAAAGAGAATCTATAAAAAGATAAAAGGAATTTATTTCAATAAAAACAGTGTCCTACACTAGCCTATAGGCTGACTGCCCAAGGTTTGCCTGCAACCACTGTTTTAGATATGAAAGGGATTGGTATGAAACAATATTACCCTTGCTTGGGAATATAGGCTATTTGCAAAGATCGGATTCTTTCTTTCCCATTCTAGTATAAAAAAAGAATGAGATTTGTAAAAATTGCCAGTAATAATACTTGGAAGGGAGATCAAACCCTAGACCACACTGATTATTCTGTTTGTATCTACGGTGCTATTGTTGTTCCTCAAGTCCAGGTTTCAGAGACTGTTGTGGCCATATGTGGTGCTCACTGTGAACATATTGTTCTAATTTTACTTTATAAGGATGAGTCCTTAGTATTCTATTATTGTATTTCCCTTGTGGCTATGACAACACTAGGTAAACAACCTTTGATTTTCGGGCAACATTGAATTCCATCTGTTTTATAAAGGGCTTTTAGTTTATGCTCCTTTTGTGTTGCTTGGCACAATATATATACACTACAAAACATTAAGAACCCCTTCCTAATATTGAGTTTTTGAATTTTGAGTTGTGTTTTTTTTGCCCTCAGAAGAGCCTCAATTCGTTGGGGCATGGACTCTACCAGGTGTCGCAATTGGCTGGATGTTCTTTGGGTGGTTGACCATTCTTGATACACACTGGAAACTTTTAAGTGTGACAAACCCAGCAGTGTTGCAGTTCTTGACACAAACTGCTGCACCTGGCACCATACCCCGTTCAAAAGCACTTAAATATTTTGTCTTGTCCATTCACCCTCTGAATGGCACACATGCACAATCCATGTCTCGATTGTCTTAAGGCTTAAAAAATCCTTCATTAACATCTCTCCTCCCCTTAATCTACACTGATTGAAGTGGACTTAAGAAGTGACGTCAATAAGCGATCATAGCGTTCACCTGGATTCATCTGGTCAGTCTATGCCATGGAAAAAGCATGTTTTGTATACTCAGTGTATGTGTGCCAATGTGGAGAAATAAGTGGGCCCTCAAAGTGAGTGTATATTGGTATATATTGGTATATTTATATTGGTTACACTTGATGTTATTATTTTCTATAGAAAATGTATTATTATAACAATACCATTCAGGGTGGAAATCATTAAAATACCATTGAAGCAGTACATATTTAATTCACTGCAAATTATTTGAAATAAGTAGGCCTTTTCAACCCTGCGCAATCAGATTTGTGTAGTTAATGAGGTGTCTTCCTGGCTGTAAAATTTTGAGAAACTGATGAATATTCAAGAGCAAACAAACATAATCAGCCTCATAACACACCGACGTACGCCACTTAAACGGCTGATGAATGGGATTAGAGCAGGTGAGTCCTGAGTGGCTTATACTGACGAAGAGAGGGGGAGAGAGAGGGGGAAGGGGATGCAGGAGAGGGGGAGAGAGGGAGAAAGTATAGAGCGAGAGAGAGAGAGAGAGGGGGGGGGGGGGTTGGTGGTTGCAGGTAAAATTAATTCCTCAGTGTATCTGTAGGTTCTTCTCAGGTTTAATTAGGGAGCTGTCTTGCTTGAGTGTTGGTGCTGATATGTTTCTATTAAGTATCATGGACTGCAATCTATGCTATACTTAACTATATGTATTCAGAGACTTGAGGAAGTGTATAGGCTACTGTTGTATGTCTGAGCGATTGGGGGGGTGCTACGCTGACATATGTAATTGATTTAAGATGGTCATCCTATGGATCATTTAGTAATTTGATTTAGCATTTTAGGACCCCTTTAGGTATACAAAAAAATATATATAAATAGATTATTTGATAAAATATTGAATTCGGCCTTTAATACTATAGTTCAGAGAAATGCATTGAATAATAATACATTCATAAAATGGCAAAAAAGAGAAATCTGCCTGATTCCAGCCTTGCTGAAGCGCCCCCAGATCATCATCAAGCCTCCACCAAATTTCACAGTGGGTGCAAGACACTGGCTTGTAGGCCTCTCCAGGTCTCACACCCACTGTGAAATTTGGTGATGATCTGTGGGTGCTTCAGCAAGGCTGGAATCGGTCAGATTTGTCTTTGTGAGGGACACATGAATCAAGCCACGTACATGGTTGTCCTGGAAGAAAACTTGCTTCCTTCTGCTCTGACAATGTTCCCCAACTCTGAGGATTGGTTTTTCCAGCGGGACAATGCTCCATGCCACACAGCCAGGTCAATCAAGGTGTGGATGGAGGACCACCAGATCATGGCCCTGTCATGGCCAGCCCAATCTCCAGACCTGAACCCCATTGAAAACCTCTGGAATGTGATCAAGAGGAAGATGGATGGTCACAGGCCATCAAACAAAGCCGAGCTGCTTGAATTTCTGCACCAGGAGTGGCATGAAGTCACCCAACATCAATGACTGGTGGAGAGCATGACAAGACGCATGAAAGCTGTGATTGAAAATCAGGGTTATTCCACCAAATATTGATTTCTGAACTCTTCTTAAGTTAAAAACATTAGTATTGTGTTGTTTAAAAATGAATATGAACTTATTTTCTTTGCATTATTCGAGGTCTGACAACACAGAATTATTTTTGGTTATTTTGACCAGTTGTCATTTTCTGCAAATAAATGCTCTAAATGACAATATTTTTATTTGGTATTTGGGAGAAATGTTGTCAGTAGTTTATAGAATAAAACAAAAATGTTAATTTTACCCGAACACACCTATAAATAGTAAAACCAGAGAAACTAATACTTTTGCAGTGATCTTGTAATTTTTATATAAAAAAATATATATATTTATATTATGTATATTTTTATATATATTTATATATTTTTTTTTACACATGTTTAACCCCTTTTTCTGACAAACACCACTTTAGTTCTGCCACCTTTCACCACAGAGGCCTAAGTGCGACATTGGTGGTGCGGTGGATTGAGACGCATCCAATGCAAAAACAGATATCTAGTTTAAACTGACAGATTTTGATGGGGATTTTTTTGTTATGTAATTTAGAATGACACACCGGTGCTTCAATCGACTCTATGGGGTTTTAATACTTTGAGACTTGATTGAGCTGTTTGGAAGATTATGAACTAACTACATACCTCAAATCAATATAACCTAGAGTACAGGTCTTACTTCCAATTACTGCAAAAACGATCAATCCAAGGAAGAAATTAAAAGATTTCATCATATGACACCAACTCATTCAATGTTAGGGACCGTCCAACCATGTTTCTCAGTTGGGTGCACATTTTGGATTTAAGTATCTTTTTCTATTGTGTGTCTTGAAAATATGAATTTCTTCTGGCCAAAGTAAAATCCTTGGAGAGCCTTAGTGTACTGTATATTTCATAATTAATATATTGGTTTCAGTGGAGCTATTGAACAGTACCTTTAAATGGTTTGGTAGACAAATGTTTCACTGGAATTGTTCAAAGAAACCTCGACAGATCAAGCAGTAGACTGCTTTTCACTGTTTTCTTTGGTCAAATTCTTTGACAATAGACAACTTAACATTTCACAGACATGGATCCATTAAACTAGACATGACATTGGCTGGGACGTAATGCCCAATCTTCAACATAAAGAAAAAAGATGAATAAAGACAAAAAAACTCAAACTCTGACGTACATACATTTCAACAAACATTAATGACATCATACTTGCTCAAACCTATATGTTCCCACAGTATCCATACCCATCTTGTTTGTTCTCATAATAAAACAAGAATCACGTTTTTTATCCTCTGGATATTTCTAGGGTTTGTAATACTTTATGCCATATGGCTTAAAATTGTTCTACAGTATTTTATCTGTAGCCCACATTTTTTCAATATTTAAATAATAATGCATTTGATTAATCTACTGTTTTAAAGATGAAAACATCTACAATAGCATATGTGTGTATCCGACCAATACAATGTGATTTGATTCGGAGGATCATTTGATTTCCAGTTTTGAAAAAAAAAATCAAAATGGTTCAACTCTTATTTCTGTTTCAATTAGTCAAACTGCTCCTCTGAATTCCGTAGAGCGATTCTCCTGCAGTGGACTTCTAACAAGAATTGAGACAAAAGCAGAATTGGACAATATGGCCTAATTTTGATCATCTCATCTTTATAGAGTATTGTCCATGTAGAAGATAATGGGGAATACAGTGAATATAAACGTTTTGCTGCTGTTAGTTATATGGCTTTTAATGGCATGGGCCATGGTTTGGCCGACGACCTGAACAGAACAGAGGACAAAGCAAGCAATGCTTCGCTTAGCTCCGGGTAGGGAGACACAGAGAGGAGAGAAAGGAGGGAAGGCAGGTGGAACAAGGATGCAGGCTACAGACAGTATAACACTCAAATAAGGCTCTCCGTAGGACTCTTACTCTTGTTTCTGTACAAAACTGGACACTGTAACAAGGCTTTGTAGCTGTACTCTTACTCATGCGTTTGCTGCAGAAACCTGGACTTTCAGTTTATAAGATTGTACAACAGTGTAATAAGCCTCTCTGGACTTTTGATTAAGAAATACTGTAAAGTGAAGGCCTATATTATGTGTGCTTGAGGCTACTGTGCAGCTCATGGATGTTTGGCGTGTTGCCCCTAAGCACTGATGCAGGGTCAGTTATTTATCATTCCCTTAATAGGTTAATAGGATTAGGCTTGGGGGTTATAGGGTAATCTGAAACTATAGTCTGTGGTTAATGGCCATTTCTCAGCCAGGTCATTCAAGATTGATATCAAAATTGGACGTCTATCCATGGCCTGAGGACGTCGGAAAATGCCTTCAAAACAGGCCACTAGGGGCAACAGTGAGCGCTATTACCATCAAGTAGGCTTGGGTTTTGCTAGGGCATTGTGGATGGGTGTAATCCCATGACTCTGGATCAGAAGGTTGTGTCTTCAATTCCAGTTATGCACACAGTTTTTTAAGTTTTAGTTTCCACCCTATCCCAAATCTTAACCCTTACCTTAAACCATTTGGAATGAGCGCCTAAATATGATGTTTTAACCCTATCCCAAATCTTAACCCTTACCTTAACCATTTGGAATGTGTGCCTAAGCTTAACCCGTAACTTCAAAGTTTGACGTTTGGAGAAATGGAATGATACAGAGCAGCAGAAGCAACAAAACACTTAGAAAATTGTCCTTTGGAGCAACTTCGAAATTTGACGTTTGGAGAACGTGGATGAACATCAAATTCTGCTGTGAGACTGTGAGAGCTTGTTGCCCTTTCTACCCTTGTCCTATAAATAACAAATCTGAAGTATTTTAGTGACCGGCAATGACAGGGTTCACCATATTTGATGTAAGCCACTTTCCCCCAGCCCTCCACCCCCCCTGACACACGCACACACCCCGCCCCCTTGGCAGACACCTTGTGGACAGGTCTCCGTTAATTGCTGTCCCACTGATTGATAGATTACAGCCTGAGAATGGAAGACGCTGGGAGGAGAGAGCTCTTTCTCTCTCCCCCTCTCTCTCTTCCCCTCTCTCTCTCTCTCTCTCTCTGCAAAGGCAGCATCAAACATGGATGCCCTTGTTGTTAACACCTCCTCCACCCCCCACCCACACCATTAATTAGTGGTGAAATAGCTGCAGGAGCCAAGTTATTGACACTGCAAACTGTTTGTTTGGATGAAGTTCAATCCCTATGTACAGTATATCAGTGGTGTCACTTGTTTATAGTCTCTATAGATGGATTGGCTGCAGAATATGAGAATTGCCACAGACCCATCAAGGGTTTTGGAAATGGAATGGACACTGTTTTGCAGGAGATATTGCATGTGATTGGCCCATATGCCCATATTCTTGTATTGAAAAATACTTTTAACTTGAAAGAATCTGTGCAAATCTGTCTTTGAAATATAATGTATATAGGCTACTAAAGGCACACGCTGGGTGCTAGGCTATATTTGTAATAGAAAAACAAAGAAAAAATGCATTGACATTCCATTGGACATGCCCTAAGGTATTACAACTGTAATTCTCCAAATGCAGAATAGGGACAATGTAATTAGCGAGTTTACAACGAACAATGCAGTGTTTTTAATCATCCCGTTCCTCCTCAATCCCCTCCACGCGCACGCCTCTTCTCCTCTCCTCACACTGCCTCTGTGAAATCGCCCGAAGAAACATATTTCTGGGGAGTTGTTGTGACGTCACTCACCGGGAGCGCACAGAGCAGGGAGAGAGAAAGTCGCGTCTGTAGACTTTATATGCGGCCGCCTGACGAAGAAAGCGGCAAGCCCGAAGAACCGGCACTGAGATCAGGGATGGTGATGCCGATATATACTGTGTCATCATCATCACTAACGGACAAATGTATCGAAATCCAGAAGTAGATCAAGAAACTAAACCGGATACGGTCTATTGCGCGTTTGTTTTTAGTTTTTTTTTTATCCGTTAAAGGTCGGGAGGTATCGCTTCCAAATCGAAAGAGATGCGAGCATCTTTCATGATCTACATGGAGAACAACTAAGACGAGAGGTATCCACAGATGATGAGCTATCCCTGTGCGTAAAATGTCAAGCGTGCTATCTGGCTGAAACTGAACGGATATATACCCTATTGCATAGCGACATAGACGTGCTGCCTGCCTCTGAGTCTATTCCTGCGCGGGAGTTGTGTGGAACATGTACTGGAGGAGAGTGGTGATCAGCGCACCGAATTACCGTATCCGCGCACAGCAGTCAGAGAGAGGGGGCGAATAGAAAGCTGCTGGTGAGCCTGCGGTGACCGAGTCACGGACGCGGGCTGAAGTGGCAGTGGGGATGTCAGCACTTCAAACGATGGGGGTTTAACAGCCCCGCTTCATACTGAGGCACCAAACACTTCAATTTTGACCCAGCACTGAGTCCGTTTCCACGGCCATGATCATCTATTTCTATTTTTCCCCTTCAGCTGACGGATTGACTTGTATTTTTATTCGCCCCAGCAATTTCTAAAGGGGGATTTATTTTGTGCATTCCACACGTGTTGTAGACTGTTTTCTCTTATTTCTGGGGGGTGAGAAGCATTG
Source organism: Salvelinus alpinus (assembly GCF_045679555.1). Taxonomy (NCBI): domain Eukaryota; kingdom Metazoa; phylum Chordata; class Actinopteri; order Salmoniformes; family Salmonidae; genus Salvelinus; species Salvelinus alpinus. The sequence continues at coordinate 38,627,648 of NC_092096.1, read as the reverse complement.
CGCTGGATGGGAGCAGAATGGAAGGCTGTGTGTGTCTCTGAAGACTGCTGGCCTCTCTCCTCCGGTGTTAATAAGCCGTCGCCACTCGCCAGCCAGGATGCAGCTTCTTAGAGTTGCGTGGGCTTTAGCGGGAGCGGCAATCTGTTGTTTTGTTATTCTTCTCATCCACTCACGCTTGCTCAAAGAAGGTAATTGTTTATGTAAATGATTCCAGACCATTATATAATGGCGTTGTCATATTACATAGCTCTGTTTTCATGTCGCCTGTCTATACTGTAGCCCACTCACTGTCTTTCATATATCAAGTCTCATAGCCCTAGATGACATCAGATAAGAGCCTCGTGCAGAATGCGTCTTTGGCTCTCATGCTTAATCAACTTTTCCATGGGGGTCAAACCTGCTGGATTTGACCCCAAGCCAAAACATACAAATCGATTCGATAATATGAATATCTATCTATTCGATGAATGTGAACAATTCCATGGTCTGATTGTCACCAGCAATACTTTCCTACTTGTTAATGGCAACAAGTGATAGACCTATCCAATTGAACCAATTATATTTATTATATATTTTTTGTAATTTACCAACTAAAAATAACAGAAGATAAATACATTTATACTGTATATAACGTTAATATATGGGTGATATTATCCCGTTTCAATAGATAGTGTGATTTATAGTTGAGTTCTTCAATAGATGGCACTATAGTCTAGGTTTAGGGTAAGGCTGAGGTCAAACCCTTATTGTTTCCTCCTATTAGCCTGCTGTTATTCTTGTTGTCATGCTTCATGTCATGACCACTGGATAAAATACAACCCTGCTAAACATTCGTTCACCTTATGGCGAAGCGCTAGTTACAAATCTTAGTGTTGCCCACTGCAGTATTGCTATGTGGTTTATATTTTGACCTGCATTAATGTCGTTTATAAATGTATAGGGAGCTGTTTTTTACAGCTTTTAAGACAATTAGTTTGTTTTCATTTGCACACATTCTCCAATTGTTTTGATTTCATTTTTTATTTGTATTTATTTTTAACCCCAAATAACCCTGGATTTCACATTGGTAAAGCTTTGAATATACATTCTATGCACAAAATGCCATGCCTTTTCTCTCATGTCTGGCCTGAGGCTAGGGGCAAACAAGCGCTGTTTGTGTGTGGGTGTGTGGCAGGCAGCAGGGTCCTTAGGTTACGACTCGACCAGGCTCCTCTCCTCACTGTCAGTAGAAAGGCAGGTCAACCGGTGGCAAATGGTCTCTCTCTCTATGGCATCTCTGTACCACATGGTGGAAAGATATATTAATGCGTGCCAAGTGAGAAAGACTTTTACTGTTAGTCTTGTGCCGACAGGGCTAAAGGGGCTGTCAGGGCTCTGAGCTCTGACTACAGCCCAAATAATCCACATCCACCCAACTGAATTCATGTGGCGTGTGATAGGCCAGGGCATGGTATTCTTCCGGAATGGGAATGTGATAGGCAGCCTATCATAGGCTGTGGTATTCTTCCGGAATGGCAAATTAATGCACAAATGCAATATATCTTACGCTTCCTGATCAATGAGTTTGTGATCGTGACCAAGGCTATATTTGTCCATGTTCAATAGCATTTTGTGAATATCATTATATTCATTTCCACAACACAAAATAGCAAATTGGTTAGCTAACATGTCTTTTATGTCTAGAAAACATGTATTTTATGTCTTGTAGCCTTCGGTTATTTTGTTCATGTTGTTAGCTTTAATATATCAGAGGTTTGGAATTGGAAGTCTATTGTGGAAAGTATTTTTTTATTGAAATATATGCAAGGAAGCAGGAAGAGGCATACAAAGGAAGATGGGACCATGTTCCCTTTGTGCTGTTATAATTGCCAAGGTCAAAACGCACGGTAGGCTACAGAATAAAAAACACGCTGCTGATATAATGAATTCAAAAGAACTGCATTAACTGCTTATAATATGCCAGAATAATATGATTTTGCTCATACAGTTGCTAGTAGCTACAATCTTTTGAAATGTTCTCAGTCAAAATGACATATTTCCACATCTCTTTGCATTGAATGTTAACGAACCAAAACATGAACATGTCTTTTTTTGCAAATGAAATAAATAAGTGCTATTTTTAGCTTCCCCAGCATGACAGATACCTAAAATATACAGGCAGGCAGGCAGGACACTATATACAGTGCATTCGGAAAGTATTCAGACCCCTTCCCATTTTCCACATTTTGTTACGTTACAGCCTTATTCTAAAATTGATTAAATACATGTTTTCCTCATCAATCTACACACAATACCCCATAATGACAAAGCGAAAACAGTTTTTTAGAAATGTTTGCAAATGTATATAAAAAAAGATAGAAACACTACCGTTCAAAAGTTTGGGGTCACTTAGAAATGTCCTTGTTTTTGAAAGAAAAGCAAATTTTTTTGTCCATTAAAATAACATCAAATTCATCAGAAATACAGTGGCGACATTGTTAATGTTGTAAATGACTATTGTAGCTGGAAACGGCAGATTTTTTATTGAATATTTATATAGGCGTACAGAGGCCCATTATCAGCAACCATCACTCCTGTGTTCCAATGGCATGTTGTGTTAGCTAATCCAAACTCGTCAGTCTATTCTTGTTCTGAGCAGTGAAGGCTATTCCATGTGAGAAATCGCAAAGAAACTGAAGATCTCGTACAACACTTGGTACTATTCCTTTCACAGAACAGCCCAAACTGGCTCTAACCAGAAAAGAAAGAGGAGTGAGAGGCCCCGGTGCACAACTGAGCAAGAGAACAAGTACATTAGAGTATCTAGTTTGAGAAACAGACGCCTCACAAGTCCTCAACTGGCAGCTTCATTACATAATAACTGCAAAACACCAGTCTCAATGTCAACAGTGAAGAGGCGACTCTGGGATGCTGGCCTTCTAGGCAGAGTTCTCTGTCCAGTGTCTGTGTTCTTTTGCCCATCTTAATCTTTTATTTTTATTGGCCAGTCTTAGAAATTGCTTTTTCTTTGCAACTCTGCCTAGAAGGCAAGCATCCCGGAGTCGCCTCTGCACTGGTGACGTTGAGACTGGTGTTTTGCAGGTTCTATTCAATGAAGCTGCCAGTTGAGGACTTGTGAGGCATCTGTTTGTCAAACACGACACTCTAATGTACTTGTCCTCTTGCTCAGTTGTGCACCGGGGCCTCCCATTCCTCTTTCAATACTATTTAAAGCCTGTTTGCGCTGTTTTAATCAGAACAACAGTTTTCAGCTGTGCTAACATAATTGCTAAAGGGTTTTCTAATGATCAATTAGCTTTTTGAAATGCTAAACTTGGATTAGCTAACATACCGTGCCATTGGAACTCAGGAGTGATGGTTGCTGATAATGGGCCTCTGTATGCCTATGTAGATATTCCATTAACAGCTACAATAGTCATTTACAACATTAACAATGTCTACACTGTATTTCTGATCAATTTGACATTAATGGACAAAAACAAGGACATATCTAAGTGAACCCAAACTATTGAATTCTAGTGTATATATAATACCAAACTTACATAAGTATTCAGACCCTTTGCTTTGAGACTATAACATTATCTCAGGTGCATCCTGTTTCCATTGATCATCCTTGAGATATTTCTACAACTTGATTGGAGTCCACTTGTGGTAAATTAAATTGATTGGACATGATTTGGAAATGCACACACCGGTCCATATAAGGTCCCACATTTGAAGGTACATGTAAGGGCAAAAACCAAGCCATGAGGTCGAAAGAATTGCCCATAGAGTTCCGAGACAGGATTGTGCGAAGGCACAGATCTGGGGAAGGCTACCAAAACATTTATGCAGCATTGAAGGTCCCCAAGAAGACAGTGGCCTCCATCATTCTTAAATGGGAGAAGTTTGGAACCACCAAGACTCTTCCTAGAGCGGGCCACCCGGCCAAACTGAGCAATCGGGGGAGAAGGGCCTTGGTCAGGGAGGTGACCAGGAACACAATTGTCACTCTGAGCTCCAGGGTTCCACTGTGGTGGAGATGGGAGAAACTTACAGAAGGACAAATATCTCTGCAGGACTCCACCAATCATGCCATTCCTCAGTAAAAGGCACATGACAGCCCTCGCTTGGAGTTTGCCAAAAGCAATCTAAAGGACTCTCAGACCATGAGAAACAAGATTCTCTGGTCTGTTGAAACCAAGATTGAACTCTTTGGCCGGAATGGCAAACATCACGTTTGGAGGAAACCTGGCACCATCCCTAAGGTGAAGCATGGTGGTGGCAGAATCATGCTGTGGGGATGTTTTTCAGCGGCAGGGACTGGGAGACTAGTTAGGAGCGAGGGAAGATGAACAGGGCAAAGTACAGAGATATCCGTGATGAAAACCTGCTCCAGAGTGCTCAGGACCTCAGACTGGGGTGAATGTTCACCTTCCAACATGACAACGACCTTAAGCACACAGCCAAGAAAACACAGGAGTGGCTTCAGGACAAGTCTCTGAATGTCCTTGAGTGGCCCAGCCAGAGCACTGACTTGAACCCAATCGAACATCTCTGGAGAGACCTGAAAATAGCTGTGCAGCGAAGCTCCCCATCCAACCTGACAGATCTTGAGAGGATCTGCAGAGAAGGATGGGAGAAACTCCCCAGATACAGGTGCCAAGCTTGTAGCGTCATACCCAAGAAGACTCAATGTTGTAATTGCTGCCAAAGGTGCCTCAACAATGTACTGAGGAAAGGGTCTGAATACTTATGTAAATGTGATATTTCAGTTTTTAAAATTTTATACATTTGCTAAAATAAAAAAAAGTATCTGTTTTTGCTTTGTCATTTTGGGGTATTGTGTGTAGATTTATGAGGGGGAAAAACAATGTAATCCATTTAGAACATGGCTGTAACGTAACAAAATGTGGAATAATTAAAGGGGTCTGAATACTTTCCGAATGCATTGTAGCCAGAGGACATGAGGAATCATGTATTTAATTATATAGAGTTGAAGTCAGAAATGTATATACACTTAGGTTGGAGTCATTAAAACTCGTTTTTCAACCACTCCACAAATTTCTTGTTAGCAAATTATAGTTTTGGCAAGTCGATTCGGACATCTACTATGTACATGACACAAGTAATTTTTCCAACAATTGTTTACAGACCGATTATTTCACTTATAACTCACTGTATCACAATTCCAGTTGGTCAGAAGTTTACATACACTAAGTTGACTGTGCCTTTAAACAGCTGTCATGGCTTTAAAAGCTTCTGATAGGCTAATTGACATAATTTGAGTCAATTGGAGGTGTACCTGTGGATGTAGTTCAAGGCCTAATTTCAAACTCAGTGCCTCTTTTCTTGACATCATGGGAAAATCAAAAGAAATCAGCCAAGACCTCAGAAAAAAATTGTAGACCTCCACAAGTCTGGTTCATCATTGGGAGCAATTTCCAAACACCTTAAGGTACCACGCTCATCTGTACAAGCAATAGTGCGCATGTATAAACACTATGGGACTACGCATCCGTCATACCACTCAGGAAGGAGACTCGTTCTGTCTCCTAGAGATGAACGTACTTTGGTGCGAAAAGTGCAAATCAATCCCAGAACAATAGCAAAGGACCCTGTGAAGATGCTGGAGAAAACAGGTACAAAAGTATCTATATCCACAGTAAAACGAGTCCTATATGGTCCCGTGTGGCTCAGTTGGTAGAGCATGGCACTTGCAATGCCAGGGTTGTGGGTTCAATTCCCACGGGGGGACCAGGATGAATATGTATGAACTTTCCAATTTGTAAGTTGCTCTGGATAAGAGCGTCTGCTAAATGACTTAAATGTAAATGTTAAATGTCTATATCGACATAACCTGAAAGGCCGCTCAGCAAGGAAGAAGCCACTGCTCCAAAACTGCTAAAAAAAGCCAGACTACGGTTTGGAAATGCACATGGGGACAAAGATCGTACTTTTTGGAGAAATGTCCTCTGGTCTGATGAAACAAAAATAGAACTGTTTGGCCATAATGACCATCGTTATGTTTGGAGGAAAAAGGGGAAGGCTTGCAAGCCGAAGAACACCTACCCAACCACCTACCCAACCATGAAGCACAGCATCATGTTGTGGTGGTGCTTTGCTGCAGGAGGGACTGGTGCACTTCACAAAATAGATGGCATCATAACGTAGGAAAATGATGTGGATACATTGAAGAAAGATCTCAAGACATCAGTCAGGAAGTTAAAGCTTGGTCACAAATGGGTCTTCCAAAAGGACAATGACGCCAAGCATACTTCCAAAGTTGTGGCAAAATGGCTTAAGGATAACAAATTCAAGGTATTGGAGTGGCCATCACAAAGCCCTGACCTCAATCCTACAGAAAATTTGTGGGAAGAACTGAAAAAGCACGTGCGAGCAAGGATGCCTATAAGCCTGACTCCAGCTCTGTCAGGAGAAATGGGCCAAAATTCACCCAACTTATTTTGGGAAGCTTGTGGAAGGCTACCCGAAACATTAGACCCAAGTTAAACAATTTAAAGGCAATGCTACCAAATACTAATTGAGTGTATGTAAACTTCTGACCCACTGGGAATGTGATGAAAGAAATCAAAGCTGAATAAATCATTCTCTCTACTATTATTCTGACATTTCACGTTCTTAAAAGAAAGTGGTGTTCCTAACTGACCTAAGACAGGGAATATTTACTCGGATTAAATATCAGGAATTGGGAAAAACTGAGTTTAAATGTATTTGGCTAAAGTCTATGTAAACTTCCGACTTCAACTGGCAGCACCCTGACATTTTAATGTAAATACAAGGAAGCAAATGTCACCACTTCTGCATGTTTTCAGATAGCAGCAGGGTGTCAGGACAGGGTATCTTAGGTAGGCATGCATCATTGCATTGCTGGAATTTTTACCAGGCAGGAGAGAGGTTGTAAGTTGCATAATATGGTACTGCATCTCAATTTTTATTCACCCTTTATTTTACCGGGTAAGTTGCCCGAGAACACATTCTCATTTACAGCAACAACCTGGGGAATGGTTACAGGGGAGAGGAGGGGGGATGAATGCAAGCCAATTGGAAGCTGGGGATGATAAGGTGGACATGATGGTATGAGGGCCAGTTTGGGAATTTAACCAGGACACCAGGGTTAACACCCTTACGATAAGTGCCATGGGATCTTTAGTGACCACAGAGAGTCAGGGCACCCGTTTAATGTCCCATCTGAAAGACAGCACCTTACACAGGGCAATGTACCCAATCACTGCCCTGGGGCATTGGGATATTGTTTTAGACCAGAGGAAAGAGTGCCTCCTACTGGCCCTCCAACACCAATTCCAGCAGTATCTGGTTCGACTAGGACTTCCACCATCCAGGGACCGACCAGGACCTGCTTAGCTTCAGAGGCAAGCTAGCAGTGGGATGCAGGGTGGTATGCTGCTGGCCTCATGAGTTGAGGGAGGAGGATGTGGAGATGGAGGTGGAGGATTTTGAATGCCACATTATATAATCCTATGCAATGACTCACCTATGACTATGACAATGACAAAATAATCCTTAATTTAACCCATGAAGTCCCTGACTCCGACACTGTTTAAATGGAGCATTTTGGACTGATTTTACATGTCTGTCACATAACTCGTTTGACTGACAAGTTCACTTAAGATCTGATTCAGCTAGTAAATCAATAAATACAGTTTACCAAGTCATTTGTTACAGACCACCAATAAGACTCAGAAATGAAAAGGAAGCCTAGAGTGACAGTGGAAAGGGGAACCTCTCCATTGGGAGTTCAGTAATAAGAAACCTTACCCTCCCCTATATTCCCTTCCTCCCTACTGTCCCTTCTCTCTGTGCCAGACCAGTCTTCATCCATTGATTTAATTGATGTCTCACAGTTTGGCATGTGGTGGTATGGTATGGTGTGTCGGAGAGAACAATGCCATAGGGATTGTGGGGATAGGGATGAGGTTGGAAGAGGGGCAAGAACAGTTTGACATAATATTTGACAAACAATTTGACATGTAGCATTATAGTGTCTAAGTGAAAGGAGTGTGATCCTCTGGTGTGTTTGTTTGTCTTTGTGATACCCAGATTGCATAATTAAGGTGAAAGTGCTGGTAAACATTATAGTTTAATTACCGTGGCATAGTAGTGTGACTTACATGTACAGCATGTACAAATGGCAGGCGCATTCACCAATGTTGCTCTTCCTCACAAATATGCTTAAACCTGCAGAAAGAAAAGGAGGGATTTGGTTGTTTTGCCCTTGAGCACTGCATCCCTTCAGGCTGAAGTGACGAAGATAATACATTTGTTTAGCGTGCCAGTAATACTCCCATACAACACACACACAGGCAGACATGCACACACACATGCAGACACACACACACACTACACACAACACAGATGCAAATAAGAGCTCATGGTTATTGTACTCTATGCGGAAATCCCTATTGTGTCACCTCTCATACTCTTTTTGTTACTTCACCAACTATACTGTGTATGTGAGGGGTACCTTACATCAAGGATTAGCAGTTGAATATAATTATCTGAAAGGGGTTGGAATATACTGTAATTCACAACCTTAAGAATACAACAATAACTGATTGAATTAGTGAAAAATCTGGTCATATGATTTCGAAGATAATTGAAAATACTGATTTGTTGTGGTATTTGTTATCTAGTCACAATTCAGATAAAACAGCCCTGGGTTATGGCTAGGGTTGGACAGAATCCAGATTTGTATTTCCTCATACCATCCTTCTCTCATCACGGGATATACAGCATTACCGTTTTAATAAACAAGGGGGTGCTAAAAACGCAAAAAAAGGCCATTGGGCATCTATTAGCAGAATGCAAACAAAATTAGCACAAGTACTAGTGGATTTTCATAGAGGTTGCTAACTAAATATACTAAGGATCGCAAACAAAAATAAACTAATTGCAAAGACAGGCAATCCAGCTCATAAAGTTATACAAGTATAGGGAGTAGCTACCGAATGTCATTTTTGGTGAGCTTGGAAATTTACAAGCTAATGTGAACGACAGACATTGTGCAAACAAACAAAGTTTTGAAGCATGCTTGTCTGAAGGAAGAACAGCACTGGCTCTGGAGCAGCATGTGTACACGCTGTGTCTGTGTGGAGTTTGGAGTCGCTCGGGCAACAGGCCTGCCTGCTCTGCTCGGAGAAGATGGGGGAGGAGCAGATTGAGGGTCCGAGAACAGAAAGGAGAAAAAAATACAAGGACATAAAGATAGCAGTGGCAGCTGTAACTCATCCAAAACGCTTTGACTTATCAAACATTGCAGAAAGCTAACACTTAATGATGCCCCGTCTTCATATTAATTCAGACACTTACAGTACTTGACTGACTAGCTGTGGTATTTACAAACAAACAAGTGACTTGCTCAACTGTTCTGGGAAACTGCGGTAAGCTTCTGTTAGGAGAATTAGGTTCTCATGTTCTTTAACCTTTCTCAACCACCCATCCCGGATCCGGGATAATTGTCATCAGCAATGCTGAATAGCATAGCGCAACAGTCAAATAATATTACTAAAAATATTTATAATCATGCAATCACAAGTGAAATATACCAAAACACAGCTTAGCTTGTTGTTAATCCACCTATCGTGTCAGATTTTGAAAATATATTTTACAGCGAAAGAAATCCAAGCTTTTGTGAGTGTAGCTTTCTATGCTACATTAGCTTAGCCTTATATTAGCTTGGTCACGAAAGTAAGAAAAGCAATCAAATTAATCGCTTACCTTTGATAATCTTCGGGTGGTTCCACTCACGAGACTCCCAGTTACACAACAAATGTTCTTTTTGTTCGATAAATATTACTTTTATATCCAAATACCTCCGTTCGTTTGGTGTGTTATGCTCCGAAATCCACCGGAAAGAGCGGTCACGAAAGGCATACGAAAATGCCAAATAATATCCATAATGTCCACAGAAACATGTCAAACGTTTTTTATTATCAATCCTCAGGATGTTTTTCAAATATATATTCGATAATATATCAACCGGGAGTGTTGTTTTTTCAATCGGACCGGGAGAAACAATGGCCGCCTTTCTCTTTTGCGCACAACTCACTCTGAGATCCCCCACCTATCCACTTACGCAATGTGATCTTTCACGCTCATTTTTCAAAATAAAAGCCTGAAACTTTGTCTAATGACTGTTGACACCTTAGGGAAGCCATAGAAAAAGGAATCTGGTTGATATCCCTTTAAATGCACGTTAGGCATGCATAAGAACAGAGAGGTTTCAAAAAAGAGGCACTTTCTGATTGGATTTTCCTCCGGTTTTCGCCTGCAATATCAGTTCTGTTTAACTCACAGACAATATTAAGACAGTTTTGGAAACTTTAGAGTGTTTTATATCCTAATCTGACAATTATATGCATATTCTAGTTTTTGGGGCTGAGAAAATAGGCAGTTTCAAATGGGTACGTTTTTTTGCCAAAAACAAAAATACTGCCCCCTAGTCTTAAGAAGTTTTAACCAATTAAATTAAATTACTCAGTCTGCTATATCAGGATTTGTAGGATACTGATAGAAATAAAAACAGACAGAGGCCCAGTCTACAATAGTCAAATGTTTATTTACGGGAACGTTCTCCCAATCATTACATGTACATTGGTTTATATACCTCTCATTTCATCATAAATGTCCCTCCTCCTCTAATACTATGATAATATAGTTTACAAGTCCTTCTCATATATTGCCTGCCACCTGTTGTACAATATACTACAAGCCCAAGGTTTCTCCCCTCCCTGGTTGGGGAGACTTCCTTCCCTGTTATCAGTTCCACAGTGGTCACAAGATGTCTGACACAGTTCCTTGCCTGCTAACAGTCCCTCTTTCTTATGGACAAACATTTTTCATCAGACAGGATATAATTCTGTTAGTTATATTTCTAGTTAAATGTATACATCATTTAGTCATTATTCATAAAAATCCCATAACAGCTTCATAATGTAATGTGACAGGTGAAATGAAGAACACAGTCTGCTTTATCTCGTATTGCACAAGTTGACTGCAGATATTAACTGAAAAAGTAGCTACAAATATTAAAATGTATTAAAAAATGAATAAATAAAAAGTTTTGACGGTATTGAAAATCCACCCCGTGGCTATTTCCAAATACCCCGGTATACGGTATACACGGTATAGTGCCCAAGCCTAGTTGGGGGTGCAGTATTTGTAACCTGCAGCATATATTGCGCCATATTTATTTAGGGTTTTATTGATTGCAGTTTATCAGTGCCTTGAGGACAGTAAAATTCCTTTGTTAGGAAGTAGCTAAGCTGCCTGTGGAGTTATATGGTTAGGCATAGGGTTAGGTTTTTATCAGAAAAGTGTTTGGTGTTTTGCGCTCCTTCCTTAGTTTGTCCACAGTGAATAGCATTCATCTGATTTAAAAGGCTCCAGACCTAAGTGACCACTCTCTCCACCCCTGTTATGTCTGTCTATCTGCTTCAATTAAAAGTAGGCTTTAGGTACAGATCTACTGTAGTGGCAGCTTATCCTTCAGCAAATCCTCACCTTAACCTGAACCAATAGGGGTAAAACGCACCTGAACACCTAGACCATAGATCAGTGTTTAGTGGTAACTAGGGTCTCAGTAAAGCCCACAACAGCGGAGAGAGAGAGAGACACATGCACACACACACACCCTCACACACACACACACACACAGCAGTAGAGAGGGAGGGAGCCGCCCAGGCAGGTCCCTGAGGTTAGAGACTTGGAGGGTTGTTTGTCTAATTGACTGTCAGGGAGTGGGAGGAGGATCTTCTCAGATCAGCGTTTTCCTCCAGGGGTGGAAACCAGGGCGTGCTTCTTCTCTATCTGTTTCATTGGCAACATATCAATCATTAGCATTTAAAGAGGAGGCAACTTATTAATTCCTCGTAAATAACTGAGATCATCAGCTGTAATGTAGCAGCACTACATACATCATCATTTCCTCTTGGTTAAGGGTGGGGAACACGCACGCAAGCATACACACACACACACACACACATGCACACACTCGCATATGCAGGCAGGCAGGCACACACACAAGCACGCACAAATGCACGCGCACACATTCCTGAGTGGGCTGGGAGGGTCCTACCCATCAATGCCTCAATTTGTAATTTTTCTGCTGCATCAAAGATCCATACTGAACAGGAGTCAGCACACCATGTGTGTGTGTGTGTGCGTGTGTGCGTGCGCTCCGTGCATGCGCGCGCGCCTGCTAGTGTGTGTGTGTGCTTGCTCCACTCAATCTCTGTTTACATCCCCAGCTGAACCTACTGATAATGAGTGTATCGGCTACACTGAAAAGAGGGTTGCTTGTTGTTGTCGATCTATAATGACATAGATACATATGCTTGAGTGATACAATTGCATTATACTGTATAGATTACGTGTTTCGAAGGAGTCTCAAAGTACCACTGTACTGTTGATTGCACTATTGTAGACGGGTTAGTTTATATGGGATTCGTTTGTTTGAACATTACCTTCTGTCTAACAGGGTAAAAACATACTCCACGTTTCACTGGAATGAATTGCATGTTTCTTTTAGCCAGAATAATCGAGACATCATCGATTTTAGCAAGGCCAGCCACAGTCTTTGTCTTGCCTGTCAGATTGTGTCTAAAGCAATTTCATAAAGATTTTCTGCGGCTGACTTGAAGCCAAACAGGCTCCTTCTCCTTCATGTCTCTCCTCCTCCTCCTGCATCCGTCAATGATCGCCAACTCTTTATTTTCAACTGAGAAACGAATTAAAAGAAATGACACAATGAATATCCTAAAACATTGGACGCCACATTCCCTTAGTTTGTTACAACTTGAATAGATTGAATGCTGAGAACAATTTCATCCTGACCCAAAGACAATGGAAGAAGAAAAAAAATTCTGTGAAGGCGTATGGGAAAAGTAATCATGACTGTCTACTTGAAGTACATACTCATCTACCTGGTAATTTTATTATGTGTGTCTGGATGACGGTCAGGTGGGGTGATATAGATGTTAGTTATGCAGCTGAACCACCAAAATCATAATTCAGCGATCAACTTAATTGACCCCGTTCTACGCTATTAGAATGATATGTGCTTCAACTGACATGATATTCAACTGCGATCTTAGTGTTATTGGGATAATAATAATGTCCTATTTAATTTGTTCATTTGAAACTCATTTTAGGTTTGTCGTGGCGAACGTGGATTGCTTGCATTTAGGGTTAGGCTAGACCATGTACATGATTTGCAGTTAATAAATAGGAATGGACATTCAGTGCTGGCGTACCGTACATAGACATGGAAGTGTATGGCTGTAGGAGTGCAATGTACTCCGGAGGTGTAAGGCCGACATTATACCCACCTCTCTTTCTCTCTCATTTGTTGGATGTCAGTAAATGGGAATGGACATATAGTTTTACGCTCGTCTTTACAACCCTTTCAATACCCACAGAGAAAAACAAGACTGCTTTAGCGTAATCATTACAGTTAATTCCATATGGATGGAATAACTTCATTATTAGACAGACTGGGCTTGTTAAAACAAGACTCGTGATTCTTAGCTTCTGGGTCGAAGCCAAACTACTGCTAGTGCTAGCACCAGCAGGAGTTGAGTTCTGGCTGTTGATCAGGTTACACGCACACATGTATGCACGTGACATGCACACACGCATTGCATGCAGAAACACATAGGCATGCAGACACAGACACAAACATAAAACACACACACACACCTAATGTCTGTATAGAAACATGCAATAGGGCTGGGCTGGCCAGTCGGGTCAAAGATTTCTACAATCTCAATATTTCTTCCCCTGAGTGTTACAGTAACATCCATTTGGTATGCATTGGTGTGCATTGGTGTGCATATTGGCAGGCTGATGGGTAGTGCACCACCAATCTCTTTGTCTTCTCTTTGATATAACATTGATTTAAAACTCCCTTTGCACCTCGAGTCCACACATACATATCCCATGATATTTCATATTGCAGGAATAATCACAGTGGGGAAAAAATTATACAATCTCGGAGAGGATATGACTCAGACAATGAGGTATCTGTGCCACAGAGAACACACAAGTGCGAACACACAAAAAAAAAAAACGAATAATGATATTTATACAGAAAATGAAATATGCCGAGCTTGCACATTTGCGTTGCTGAACAAACAATAAATTATACCTTGTTTTGCTACAGAAGCCCAATGATAATATCGCACCCAATGAGATAAAGGAAATAGGGCTGCTTGATTGCAGGAGTGAGAATGCCCTTGCTTATACCAAATGGAAACAGAAACATTCGCATGTAGGTCCTGTCATAGTGGTTTACCTCAAGCATACATTATAGCTACGGCTCCGCACAGCTCGCTGCAATGGGGTCAGTCTGTAAACGCACAACTTCACCAAGCCGGTGTGTCTGTGTTTCTCTCCAGCTCAGAGTAATCTCTATTCAGACCACACACACACGCACGCACGCACGCACGGACGCACGCACGCATGCACAAACACACGAATGCCTGCATGCGCTTACACACAAACACACACTGAAGAATCTCATATGCAGTGAAATATTAGGTGTACTCACTATAACCAAATAATTTAATGAACTTGCACAAGGCTTGAACTTCATAAAAGACTATGGCAGAGAAAGGAAAATTAAGCCATAAAAATCTACCAGCGTTGACAGACCATGTCCACAATACTCTGCATCGGTTTTGCCTTACTGAATATAGCAGCTCATATTTTCTCGAGCATATTTTCTCTAGCACTTTACAAATTACCTCGACCCACCTATACCTCGCACATTGACTCGGTACCGGTACCCCCTCTGTATATATCCTCCTTATTGTTATGTACATTTATTGTGTTACTTTTTGATTGATTTGATTTTTTTAACTTTAGTTTATTTACTAAATGTTTGATTAACTCTATTTCTGGAACTGCATTGTTGGTTAAGGGCTTTTAAGTAAGCATTACACGGTAAAGCCTACACATGTTGTATTCGGCGCATGTGACAAATAATTTACATTTTTATTTGATTTTATTTAAAATACAGTACAGAAGAATCTGTCTGTAAAGATTGATCAAAGACCCACAGATTTTTATAGATTTTCTTCTTCTGTATCCACTGTCGATTCGTGAAGCAATACAAACCACATGGCGCCTGGTTATCCCATATGACTCTGACTGGTAGAGACCAACATTTCTGTCATCAAAGATTCAGGAAGCCTGAAAATGTGGACGAGACAACAAGTATCTGCTTCTAGTTCTGCGTGTCAGCAGCACACACACACACACACACACACACACACACACACACACACACACACACACACACACACACACACAGACTAGGAATGTGTATCTTTCCCTTTCCATACGATACATGGGCTCCTATACGAAACAGGAAACGATTCCGTTTGATTAGAGGAACGAATCGAAGCGATTCTGTTCGATGCAATACGATTCGATGCACTAACATTTGTTACATAAACACATTCATTTTCCATTCTAAATTAAAATCTGCTGCTGATGGAGCTCATGAGTTGACTTCTGTGTGTGTATGTGTGTGTGTGTGTATGTGTGTGTGTGTGTGTAAATTATGTATATGTCTATGGTGTATGTAGGCACCTGAGCTGAGCCATAACTAACATCTAATGTAAACCCTGATCAGGGCCTATAGCCAGATAAAAGTTGTGTCTCCGGCGGTAGCTTAGGCTACTTTTGTAAAATACAATTTTCAAAAGCAGATTTTATAAAAAATTATTAAACTGATCAAGCGTAATATTGCACAAGCCATTTTACAAGCCTTTTAATGCTGAAGTTGATGCGCAGATCTGCCAGATAAGTAATCGGGCCACCTCTCATTGGTCCGCAAAGCGCAGTTTAACTAGGCTGCTGATATTGCCTGGGTAGATCAGTTACAGTCAACACAATTCCATGCATTATAGGAGTTGTCCCCCCGAAAAATTGTGAACCGGCGATTCAAAACATTTGAATTGATTGTCTGACAGATGCATGCTACATTTGGATCAGTTGATGCACTCATATCTTAAACATTTGAACCGAAGTCGAATGCTTGTTAGTGAATCATTACATCTGTAACACACGCACGCACACACAAACTTGACACACGCACAAGCAAACACACTGACACGCAGCAGGAGTCTGACGGAGAGATTGAGAGATGGCATGACGCACACACAACATGCTAGCAGAGAGAGAGAGAGAAACTGACAGACTGACTGACAGACAAACACGCAGGCAGACATGACACACACACACACACACACACACACACACACACACACACACACACACACACACACACACACACACACACACACACACACACACACACACACACACACACACACACACACACACACACACACACACACACACACACACACACACACACACACACACACACACACACACACACACAACCAGCGAAGCCTAGTGAGACTGCAAAACTAGCAGAGCCCACCCTCATCCTACCTCACCCTAATAGCTTGTGATCGGCTAGCAGAGCTACACAAAGTGTTCAGCCCAGGTGTAACCACTTGAGCAAATTGCCTCATTAATTGATGGACTTGAACCCATTGCGGTGCGCTCCAGCGTGCAGAGCAGGGAGGCGAGAGGAGAGCAGAGTAGAAAGGGGTGCTGCCTGCCTGCCTGCTTGCTGCCAGTGGAGGGAAGGGAGTCTATCAGACTCTAATGAAATAATTGGCACAAATGGTTACACATGGGCTCACTGCTTTGTCAGGCCCTTTCTCCCATCAGTACAGATAACCGCTCAACTGGAGATGCCTGATGGACCATGCCACTGCTTGTAAGAGCAAATGGAATGATGAGCGGAGGAGCAGTGGTAGCTTACGACTGGACTGACTGACCACAGACTGACACGTAGCGCTGTGACAGTTAATGAGGTAGAAAGGAAAGGGACAGATGTACTGAGTTTTGTCAAGAAGAGAGAGGGGGAAGAGACAGAGATATTGAAAGAGAGAGGAAAAAATAAGAGAGAGACAGAAAGAGAGAGGGAGACAGAAAGAGATTGTCACAGGTTGTAGCTGGCCTGCTACCTGGGGGATACTATGGTGACTCGTCCTAAAAAAAAGGTATTGGTAGGAAGTGAATGGCTATACCATGTGTAAGAGCTGGTCAAGACTATACAATACCATAAAGTATTTGAGAGATGAAGTTGGTGTGTTTGTGTGTGATGTGCGTGTAGTTAGCACGGTTCACTCTGTTTACCTGTATGTTTGTGTACAGTGCATTCGGAAAGTATTCAGACCCCTTGATTTTTGTACGTTACAGCCTTATTCTAAAATATATTAAATATAACATTTTCCTCATCAATCTACATCAATCTAATGACAAAGGGAAAACTTTTTTTTTTAAATGTTTGCAAATTTATTACAAGTAAAAACAGAAATACCTTATTTACATAAGTATTCAGACCCTTTGGTATGAGACTCGAAATTAAGCCCAGGTGCATCCTGTTTCCATTGATCATCGTTGAGATGTTTCTGCAACTGATTGGAGTCCACTTGTGGTAAATTCAATTGATTGGACATGATTTGTAAAGGCACACACATGTCTATATAAGGTCCCACAGTTGACAGTATATGTCAGAGCAAAAACCAAGCCATGAGGTCGAAGGAACTGTCCGTAGAGCTCCGAGACGGGATTGTGTCAAGGCACAGATCTGGAGAAGTGTACCATCGAATTTCTGCAGCATTGAAGGTCCCCAAGAAGACAGTGGCCTCCATCATTCTTAAATGGAAGAAGTTTGGAACCACCAAGACTCTTCCTAGAGCTGGCCGCCCGGACAAACTGAGCAATCGGGGGAGAAGTGCTTTGGTCAGAGATGTGACCAACAGTTCCTCTGTGGAGATGGGAGTACCTTCCAGAAGGACAACCATCTCTGCAGCACTCCACCAATCAGGCCTTTACGGTAGAGTGGCCAGACAGAAGCCACTCCTCAGTAAAAGGCACATGACAGCCCGCTTGGAGTTTGCCAAAAGGCACCTAAAGGACTCTCAGACCATGAAAAACAAGATTCTCTCGTCTGATGAAACCAAGATTGAAACCTGACACCATCCCTACGGTGAAGCATGGTGGTGGCAGCTTCATGCTGTGGGGATGGTTTTCTGCGGCAGGGACGGGGAGACTAGTCCGGATCAAGGCAAAGATGAATGGAGCAAAGTACAGAGATATCCTTGATGAAAATCTGCTCCAGAGGTTCACCTTCCAACAGGACAATGACACTAAGCAACTTTAGGGACAAGTCTCTGAATGTCCTTGAGTAGCCCAGCCAAAGCCCGTACTTCGAACATCTTGAACATCAGGTCTCTCCAATCGAACATCTCTGGAGAGACCTGAAAATAGCTGTGCAGCGAAGCTCCCCATCCAACCTGACAGAGCTTGAGAGGATCTGCAGAGGAGAATGCGAGAAACTCCTCAAATAAATACAGGTGTGCCAAGCTTGTTGGTCATACCCAAGAAGACTCAAGGCAGTAATCGCTGCCAAAGGTGCTTCAACAAAGTACTGAGTAAAGGGTTTGAATACTTATGTAAATGTGATATTTCAGGGGATTTTTTTGCCAAAAATTTTCAAAAAAGATTGTCTTTGTTATTATGGAGTATTGTGTGTACATTGATGAGGGGGAAAAAATATTTAATGAATTTTAGAATAAGACTAACGTAACAAAATGTGGAAAAAGTCTGAATACTTTCCAAATTCACTGTATGTGTGTGTGGTTGGTGGGGGCAGATGATGAGGAGGGAGGATGGGGTGATGGTGTGGGAGAGCTTGGGGGTGGTGAGTGCTGAAAGGCTAAAAGTGTGGACAGCGGCACTGAGCAAAGCAAAGCAACCCTCCATAATGAGCTTTGACAGTAGAGAACTGCACAGGGAAGAAAATAAGGGCAGCTAGCTAGACTAGCGCTGCAGAGTGAGAGCTTAGATGCCCTCCCCCCCAGTTACTGTGGAAATACAGATAAGCATATTTCCTCTCTTATTCTCATAAGAAGCTCTGCATTGGGTCTGATGTGCAGAGAATACCAATTACTCTGAACCAATACCTCACTACTGGCAAACAACCTCCGCTCTGCTCTGAGCCAGAGTGAAGAGAAGGAAAGAGAAAAATTATCTACTCTATAATTTCAACTCTTTCTAGAGCCTCAACCCTGTCTGTTTAAAACATATTCATGAGCTCCTTGATAATTTCCTAATACCATTTAGCAAACATGACCAGAGACCTAGGTTGCATGGCAGCCTATTCTTTACATTTTTGACCAAAGCCCACAATGGGCCCTGATCAAAAGCAGTGAACTGTACAGTACAGTACAAAACAAAAAAGCCCCTATAACAGCATCAGCAGGCGTTTAATATGAAGATTGAACTTTACAGTACATTGGAGCTTTGCTTTGCCCAGATAGAATGATCATGCAGTAATAGCTTAGCTATAGTGTCCGAGTCCCAAATGGCATCCTATTCCCTAGTGCACTAGTATCAAAAGTGTGGTGCTCGATAATAGTCAGGGTGTAAAGCAGAATGAATAATGAATGTCTAAATGCTTGGCCACAGTAGAGAACATCCCCCTATTAGACTGGATTGTCTGTCTGAGCCTAATGGCAGCTACTAGCTTTATTACTATAGTCACACACAGACAGGCACACAGGAATGCACACACACACACAAACACACACACACACACTAATGTAGACACGGTACATTACCTTAACAGTGAAATATTTCTCCCAATAAAGTACTGTACTGTATGGAATGTCTATACGACAAAGCAATGGGCATAATACAACACACACACCACAGTGATGGAAGCGGAGAGGGGAGTCAAGCCGTGTATTGTGTCAGCTTGATAATAGCACTCAAACGGTCAATTTTCACCAGATGAATGACAGGGCTTTGAGTCAAAATAGGGAGAAAAATGAGGATGCGAGTCGCATTGAAATCATACGCTCTACCCTGTGTCACCTTCACCACTGACAGCCACAGTATATTTGTTTCCCCTTCTATTTTCTTCCGTTATTCTTTCCCCTTTCTTTTTTTTGAAGCATTGCTCATCAGAGAGACAGAAATGTGTTTATTTCAGGAGTCAACTGTCAATAGCCCACCTTTGTGATTGGCACAAAGCCTGGTGATGCTCTGTATTGGCTTTAAAAGCATCCCGTTTTACAACCTCAGCAGCTCTACTCTTCTGTACATTGTGTACAATATTGTCTACATTGTGCTTGGTAATGCATTTTTCCTTTCCTTTACTTCAGCAATTGCTTAAAAAACTATTACCAATAATATAGGCTACTAATAAAATAATTGGTAGACATCAGTAGGCTAAAATAGATTTTTCTTCTCGACAAGGATTTATTTCCAGTAACTGGTCTGAAAAACTTCCTCACCCTCACTGGTTGGACCGTTCATGTGTTGGGCCATAATCCGGTGCACCCTGGTTCAGTCTAAATGAACTCTCCCATTGGTCTCCTTATGGGGAGGCCGCACATAGGTATTGGAACTCAGCCGCTCGCTCACCCACAATTTTCACAGGTACCAAACATTTGACAGAGATAAGGAGCTCCAAGGACTAACTGCAAATAAACACATTTGATGGAAATAAAATTAACGTCTACCACTTGAGTTTAATGAATGTTCATGTGCACTTTAAACATCGCCATTCAGGATAGGTTTTGGTCAATTAAATGCACCAATGTTGCAATAAACGGTAATGAAATGAAACGCTCGCGATTATTGTAAGATTATATGCAATAAAGATTTAACAGAAATTAAGTTTAACTTCGGGGGTTAACATGAACCAACATTTATAATTGGGAAACAAAGCTCTATGAAATGGCAGGAGTTTGGAGAGAGCAATAGTGGTGAGGCGTGTCTAGATTTTTGTTTTGGTAAATAAACAGCTTCTAGTACTGAGAAGACGGTAGTGAGTTGTGCGCTGCCTTTCCATACCTGTCAGCTCTTTCCTTGCTCCCAGATGTGAATTTCTCCCTGCACCTTGGTTGCAGCTGAAGCATGTGGTGGCGCTATCTCTATGTGAACGGCCAGGCGATAGAGGTTTGTTATCACGGTACACTAACACACACACCAGAGGGGAGATGGCGAGATGGGCATACTTTAGCCCCCAGGGAATTCACCTCACACACACAGGGCCCAGAAATTACAACAAGGTTATCGTGTAGTCATGTGATGCTATTTATGAGCTCTGCTGCATCTTCCCTTCGACCGCTTTAGAAGTCAATGGGATATTGAAGGACTTTGCTATATATGGCACAGCTAAGTAGACCTATGTGAGACTTGCGTCGTTGGATTTACATTGAATTCCATGGCATTTATGATTTCAAGTGATTTTTATCTACAAACCCCACCTTTCCATTTGAGTCATTGCGATGTAAATAAATAAGCAGTGAAAAGTAGGCCTATAATGGAAGATAAACACAATCCAACCTAAGGTACTTGGAGAGAAGTCGCTTGGATATACCGAATGATTAATAAGGCCCTAAAACTGCCACCTGGTCTTATTTTTTTGTAGGGTCTGTGTTCTTCATGCCTCTGGGTGGGTTACATTCGGGTATGCGTCCCAAATGGCATCCTATTCCTTATGTAGTGCACTACTTTTGAAAAGAGCCCAATGGGATCAGGTCAAAATTAGTGCACTATATAGGGAATTGGGTGCCATTTGGGACACCGTCCTCCTCCTGCTTTATAATCATCTCCCATACTCATAAATGTCATAGCTGATACTGCTACTAAACTGAGCTAATGCATATGTAGAACTAAATATTCATGAGCAAATGTCTGGCCAAACTGCTTTTCAGCCATAACATTGAAATGTAAGAGGTGGTTTGATTTTTATGTTATTGTGTTTGTTGATGGTGCTTTTGCAGTTGGAAGCTTTTGCAGTGTGGTGTCTGGTTCTGCATATCAAGGGTAGAATAAAATAGAATAGAATATCTAGGGCCCAGAGGCAGATGTGTAGATTCAGCCCCCCTTGTGGGTCTCTCCAGGATAGTGGGGTGGGGTTGCTAGTCAGATGCCCATGAGGGTGACATGTCAGTGAGGAGTGGCAAACCACCACCACCATCACACACACACACACCGTCTCCAGGGCGAACCAGATGAGGGCATCCCTAATTACTTGAGGCTCTTCAGGCTCAACCCAGAAACATGCCCCATTTCTGTCCCGTAGAAACAGTAGTTTAGCTGGGTTACAGATGTAGGATGTTAATTTGGACACTCTTTTGTTCCTGAGAATTTTCCTGCACGGCAAGAAATGCAAACTTCTAGTATATTTTCACTTTGAAATTTGATTTGCTCTAACGAAAAATGTATCAACCCTTACAAAAATATCCATTCATTATAATCCACATAATAATGAACATTTCCTGTTGCTGCAGGATTATTTTCCTGGTGTAGCAAACTGTCTCAAATTACTACATCTGTAGTAAAGGACTGTACTGTGTGCAGGTGTTTGTTCCAGCCCAGCTTTATGTAATACACCTGATTCCATCAATACACTAATCATGTCTTTGAATTGTCATGGTCAGTCTAGTTCATGGTCTTCAGTTTAAACCATATTTAATTGAATCAGGTGTATGTGTGTTGTCATTGGGTTTCAATAGAAGTTCTCTCACACTGTTTCATTATTTCCTTCAGTGACTGTAGTTGCCACCTGGTGACAACACAATATCTCTCCCTATTTCTGTATCTGAATAACATGACTCTCTATGTTACCTCACATTCCCCCAGCTAGCCATCAATCTCTCAGAATAATTACTATACTATATCTATAAAAGCCCAGTCAATAGAAAATAAAATTCCTCCTCTCTTCTTGTATTTGAATTATGCCATTTCTGAGCCTAGATAGGATATTGCAGACAGTGCTGAGACAAAAATTCTCATTTAGTGACACACAGAGGGAGTTCGGTGCTGCTGAATTGAAGTCATTGAATCAATCCTCTCCGACGTCGACATGAGCTGTGTTCCATGCTCATAGTGTGTGTTGTTCATTGTCATACAGTCAGTTGTCAGACCCGTCATTGGGATGATTAGGAGAAAGGCTTTGTGGAGTGAAGCTCGTCGTTATTCTGGGAGAAGAGAATGGCAGGCAGGGAGTGGGAGGATTAGCTGGCTGAGTGGTGAACTGACTGCCTGGAGGTTAGAATAGAGCTGTCGTTGTAACGATGTAAATGAACAAAACAAGAAACACGAACAGCGCACCAACATGACACAGGAACAATGACGACTGGGGAAGAAATCAAAGGGGGTGACATATAAAAGGCAGGTAATCAAGGAGGTGATGGAGTCCAGGTGAGTGTGATAATGTGCGTAACGATGGTGACAGGTGTGCGCCATAACAAGCAGACTGGTGACCTAGAGGCCGGAGAGGGAGCACACGTGACAGTACCCCCTCCCCGACGCGTGGTTCCAGCCGCAGAACGCCGACCACGATGATGATCCCGGGGATCAAGAGCGGCCCGGTCACCTCTGCTAAGGCGCGGGAACCTGGCGATCCAGCTGAGGCGCGGAAGCATGGCGACCTAGAGTGTCGGAGAGAGCACACGTGACAGTCGTTAACTGGGGTAACCAGTAACAAGTATTATAGGCATGGGATGGGACTGTTTTATTGGTGTTGATGCAAGTAGATAATTGGGCAAATAGTTTATGAGGGTTTGTGTTTGTGTACTGGTTTGGAAAGATATCTAATATTGCCCCTGGTATGTTAGAGTTTGTGAGTAAGAGAGGGAAAGAGAGATAGAGAGAGACCAATGGAGAAAGAGAGAGAGATACCTACCAACCAACTGTCTGACTGAGAGAGGTACAGCAAAAATTTGAGAAATGGAAAGAGGAAGAGATGGAGGGAGAATGTGAGCGTTCTTTATCATACAGCTGAGCCACAGTGAGAGGCCAGCTGAATGTGAGAGTGAGATTAAAAGAAGTCTGGTTTTGGAGTCTGCATTCAATCACTGCAGTCCCTGAGTCCTCCTGATGAATGCTGATCAACCCTACATGAAAGAAGTCATGGACTTGCACTACTCCCACACACAACCACACACACATGCACGTGCACGATCGGGCGCACTCGGACACACACTCCAACTACAAACACATCCCAACTAGGCCTGATTATAGGCTTTTGCTGCCACAGATAAATTGCGTACCTAAGGGTGCCCTCTCTATCCTTCCCCCTGGCCCCGAGGGCTGAGACATGGTGTTTAGTTTCAGATGGAGGTTTATTAAGGGACTAGCATTTGTAGATCCTCAGGGATTGGAAAATGTGCTTAATTGCAGTGGTTTTTTGTATGTATACGTTTGTGTGTGGGCCGAGGGGGGCGGTTGTGTGTGTTTGTAGCGTTAGGGTGATCAGGGTCATTTGTTTTCCCGTCTTCCACCGTTTTAATTGATGAACATTCAGAATTAAAACGAATCCTGCTATTACAAGAATTTGTTATTCTTAAAGACTAACACGGAAGAAAAGGTTGCCGCTCATGGGAAACCAGCATTCTCCATATGCAAGCTACTTCAAGGTCAAACGAGTCAAAAAGGCTACCATCATTATGAAAAGATACTTGCCGGGTAGATACTAATTCATTTAGATGTATTTTCATACAGAGCTGATATATTCAATTATGTGTATACACCCTGTGTATTTAGTGTATAATAGGAGCAGATTTTGCATTGTGATAAACAGCAATGTGTTTTAATTTGCGTGAACTATTCTTTGAAGCATATAGCTTATACTGCAGAAGGTCGTCTTACTCAATACCTCTAGAAGGCTGCGTTTAGACAGACAGCCCAATTCTGATATTTATTCCATTTATTGGTCTTTTGACCAATCACATCAGATCTTTTCACATCAGATATTTTTCAGAACTGATCTGATTGGTCTAAATTAGTAAAAAAAATAAAAAGATTGGAATTGGGCTGCCTGTGTAAATGTAGCCAATGTTACTCAGACTGTGTGTGTGTGTGTGTGTGTGTGTGTGTGTGTGTGTGTGTGTGTGTGTGTGTGTGTGTGTGTGTGTGTGTGTGTGTGTGTGTGTGTGTGTGTGTGTGTGTGTGTGTGTGTGTGTGTGTGTGTGTGTGTGTGTGTGTGTGTGTGTGTGTGTGTGTGTGTGTGTGTGGTCCTCTGTGGCTCAGTTGGTAGAGCATGGCGCTTGCAACGCATGGATTGTGGGTTTGATGTCCACTGGGGCCACCCATATGGAAAATGTATGTACGCATGACTGTAAGTTGCATAAAAGCTTCAGCTAAATGGCAAATATTATATTATTGTTTGTGCGCACAGATTGCAGTATTTTCAGGAGAGAGCAAATAAAATAACCTGGCTGGAGTCAGTCCAATAACCAGTGAGGTGCTTCGCTGCTTCCCGCTCCAAACAACCACACAAGTCTCCAAAATAGATTGGACAGGCAGCACTTTTCCTTTTTATGATGACAAAGCTTGTAACGAGAGTTGTCTCAAGAACTTTTCTGACTTCTGGTAGCATTGACAGAGAGCTAATATTTCTCCTCTTTGCCCAGCACTTTAGCGGCCCAAGCTGCCACTCCCTGATCTGTTTTCCAACAGCATGCAGAGTCTATGGCTGTATTTTGTCAGCCCCATACTCTATACATCTGATGTACTGTTTCATGCTGGATGGGCAGTAAGTGTAGTGTGTGTGTTTCTGTGCCTGCCTGCGTTTGCTCATGCGTTCATGCCGATGTATATGTGTCTGTGTGTGTACATAACATGCGCATTTGTGTGTCAGGATGAGACCCATGGGCGGTGTGCCGCTCTCCTACCTAGAGGTGTGCTGTGTAGAGAAGCTGTGCTGACTCTGTGCTGGCTCTTACAGACGCGTTTTAAGCCAGGCCCGAGGGCAGGGAGCATCATCAAGGTTTCACTAATTTACAGTTTGTATCCAAATTAGATTT
This sequence comes from Salvelinus alpinus, assembly GCF_045679555.1. Lineage (NCBI taxonomy): Eukaryota > Metazoa > Chordata > Actinopteri > Salmoniformes > Salmonidae > Salvelinus > Salvelinus alpinus. The sequence continues at coordinate 38,601,714 of NC_092096.1, read as the reverse complement.
CAGACAACTCAGCTTGTTGTTGGCTCTGTATCTATGTCTCTCTGTGAACAGCTGTACGCTACTGTAGTTTATTAAAACAGTCAGACCTCTGTGAGAGAGAGAACATGGCTGCATCTGACTGTGTGTTGCTGTGTGCTTTGTTGGTGTTTTGCAGAGGGATTTTGGCAGGAATGTGTATTAGTGTGTGAGCATAGATATTTGCCTCCCTCCACTTTCTGGCTGAGTGATGATGAGGTAATGGAGTCGAACATTATGCACATCAGGGGCAAAAATTCAGAAGTTGAACAAAAATTCCAAATGTCGGATATCCCCACTCTGGCTGGATTCCAATACACATCACTTTGCAAGCCAGCATAATGTGACATGAAGGCCTGATGTGGCCTGTAAACTGTGAGTTTCAGGCAACTATTAAGGTAAAGCTAGGCCCTCAAAATAAGGCATAATGAAATAAGAGTTGTATTGTGTTAAATAATGTACGTTTAATGATAACATATTCGCTTAGTACCTCACTTGGTGAAGGCCACAGGACTGAAAATGGATGAATGCAACAACCATTTCTCTGTCACTATCAAATGCGGTCATCAGTGGTACCTCTACAATTCACTCAAAGATAAGGCACTGGGAAATAAGCAAACCAGGCTTTACACTAAGCTGTGTGTTAATTTAACAATAAAAAGTGTGGACCTGTATAGACACTGGACCAGTGTTAAATTTAACACTCCTAGTGTTGATTTAAAACTGGAGAATTTCCTGTGTATTTCCTTTGCCATGATTTTTGTGATTTACATTTTTTTTTTCTGTGATTTTATTGAGTAGAGAGTTGGAGAATAGAAGTAAGTACACGTGATCCAGCAGTGTGTTGTATGGTACACAGCAAATTGGATAGTTTTATCTATTGATTTTTCAGTGTAACATTTCTAGTGTTGATTCAGGGGTTAACCTTTTCACGTGTGAGTTCCAAATATCTCTAATGGTCACCCCAGTGTAATATTCATATGTGTAAACATACTGAATTATAATTGGATGCATTTTACCGCCGTATCATACTGTGCTATGATTGGTTAAGACCACCCAGATGGTTAGGTCATGGGCAGTTGATCATGGTTGGAGATAGGTGAACATGCAAGTCATAGCTAGCTAATAAAGAGCTACGTTAAGAGATATCCTGTAGTACTGCATTTGATTATTTTGTACAAAGCGTGCAAAACAAGACATGGTGTCAGAGTAAAAGGTCTTAAAATATGGATTTTTCTGGAGTTCCTTCACCTCGAACTTACCCGATGCATGGCGTAAGTACAAACAGCATGTGGAGCTAATGTTCACGGGTCCTCTGAAGGAAAGAGGAGAAGAGGAAAAGTGCAGCTACCTGCTCCTCTGGATCGGTGAGAAAGGGAGAGATATTTACAACACATGGACACTTACCGAGGCAGAATCAAAGGTACTGAAAACATACTACGATCGTTTTAAAGCATATGTTGTGCCGAAGACCAATACGATTTTCACTATGTACAAATTCCATGAGAAAGTACAGGGACCTAGCGAGTCGTTTGAACAGTTTGTGACAGAGCTGCACTTGCTTGTGAAAGATTGTGATTATGCAAACAAGGATGAGATGGTCAGGGACCGTATTGTATTTGGAATACACTCACCGCGAGTGAGAGAGAAACTTTTGAATGTTGGGTCTGAGCTAACGCTGGATAAAGCTATCGACATAGCCAGATCTCACAAGCTAGCCCTGGCTCAGATGAAAACCATTTCGCCCGGCAGCACGTGAACAAGCAGTTTACACAGTCAGGCAGACGTCAAAGCACACCTCCGGTGCACAGAGAGCGCGTTTTAGAACGGAGAGAGACATAACTCCAGAACAGAGCGACAAAGACTCAAAACGCCCCAAAACATGTGGATATTGTGCATACAAAGGCATGGCGGACAAGGAAATTGCCCAGCTAAAGGCAAACAGTCAAATCAAAGAGTCAAACGCTGATAAACTGTTTATTGATTCAGTGACACAGAAAAGTCAAATATCAGAGACAGAGCAAGCCTTTGCTGATATTGAGATAGGAACACAAGGCACAAAGCTAAAGTTCAAACTAGACACTGGTGCACAAGTAAACATTATTCCTCTGAATAAGTACCGCAGCTTGACATCAGTGCGAGCTACAGCCCACCACGCACAGACTGACTGGTTATGGTGGTGAGCTCCCAGTAAAAGGCACTTTCAAATGCAAATACAAGGAAAGTGACATGATGTTGGACTTTTACGTTGTTGACACTAGAGCACCTGCAGTGCTAGGTCTTAAAGCATGTTTAGACATGGACCTCATCAAGCTAGTTTTATCAGTGACAGCACCAGTAGAGACAGAAAAGGTACTGGAGGAGTTTGCTGATGTTTTTACAGGAATAGGATTATTCCCAGGAGAATGTACCATTCACCTTGACCCAGATGCAACCCCTGTGGTCTACCCACCGAGAAAGATTCCCCTTGCTCTCCGTGCCCGTCTGAAGAAAGAGTTGGAGAGCATTTTTATTTTTGATTTTTTTTATTTTACCGTTATTTTACCAGGTAAGTTGACTGAGAACACGTTCTCATTTGCAGCAACGACCTGGGGAATAGTTACAGGGGAGAGGAGGGGGATGAATGAGCCAATTATAAACTGGGGATTATTAGGTGACCATGATGGTTTTGAGGGCCAGATTGGGAATTTAGCCAGGACACCGGGGTTAACACCCCTACTCTTACGATAAGTGCCATGGGATCTTTAATGACCTCAGAGAGTCAGGACACCCGTTTAACGTCCCATCCGAAAGACGGCACCCTACACAGGGCAGTGTCCCCAATCACTGCCCTGGGGCATTGGGATATTTTTTTAGACCAGAGGAAAGAGTGCCTCCTACTGGCCCTCCAACACCACTTCCAGCAGCATCTGGTCTCCCATCCAGGGACTGACCAGGACCGACCCTGCTTAGCTTCAGAAGCAAGCCAACAGTGGTATGCAGGGTGGTATGCTGCTGGCTGGTCAGCATGGAGCAATCTGACATAGTCACCAAGGTTACAGAACTGACTGACTGGGTAAACGTGTTAGTGGTGGTGGAGAAACCACGCACAGACAAGCTCCGAGTATGCCTCGACCCAAGAGACTTGAACAAGGCTATCAAACGCCCCCATTATCCTTTACCGACGCCAGATGGCATCACACACAAGCTAGCGGGAGCACACTACTTCAGTGTCATGGACGCTAGATCAGGCTACTCGGCTATCAAGCTCACAGAAGAGTCATCTAAGCTCACAACATTCAACACACCGTTTGGATGCTACAGGTTCCGTCGCCTGCCTTTTGGGAATATCTCAGCCCAAGACGAGTTTCAGCGAAAGATCGACGAAGTGTACGAAGGCCTCGACGGAGTTGAGGCAATTGTGGACGATATCCTTGTCTATGGTCGAACCAAAGTGGAGCACGACCGAAACCTCCGCGCGATGCTGCAAAGGTCCCGCGAGAGAGGAGTCCGGCTCAACCCCGAGAAGAGCACAGTCGGCGCTACAGAGGTCAGCTACTTCGGACATCTTCTCACAGCGACTGGAATCAAGCCCGATCCACAGAAGATCTCAGCCATAAAAGAAATGGAGCCACCAAAGAACCGTGCAGAGCTGGAAACAGTGTTTGGCATGGTCAACTACTTAGCCAAGTTCGCACCCAGCCTCTCCAATGCTAATGCACCCCTGCGTCAACTGCTAAAGCAGTCCAGGGAGTTTTTGTGGGACAAGCAACACGACATTGCTTTCCAGAATGTGAAAGACTTGATCACGAGAGAACCAGGACCAATCCTTGCCTACTACGACCTCGACAAAGAGCTCAGACTCCAAGTGGACGCGTCGAAGTATGGACTAGGTGCAGTGCTACTGCAAGAAGGAAAGCCCATCGGCTACGCTTCCAAATCTCTCACAGACTGTGAAATCAACTACGCTCAAATTGAAAAAGAGCTCTACGCCATTCTGTTCGGATGTAAACGTTTCCATCAGTACGCATATGGACGACAAGTCATTGTGGAATCCGACCACAAGCCCCTTGAGTCAATCATGAGGAAACCACTAGCCACAGCCCCGCCAAGGCTACAGAGAATGATTCTTCAACTACAAAAATACGACTTCACAATCACTCACCGTCCAGGCAAAGTCATCCCTGTCGCAGACACGCTCTCCAGGAAGTTTCTTACCTATAAGGACAGCAGCCTCAGTGAAGGCATGGACATGCTAGTGCACACTGTGTACAGAAACTTACCAGTTAGTGACACAAAACTGAAGGAGATCCAAGCAGAAGCAGAAAAGGACTCACAACTCGCACAGATGAGGAAAGTCATACAGGATGGATGGCCTGAGGAGAGGAGAAAATGCCCTCAGAGCGTCTCAGAATTCTGGAACCATCGTGTGATGAACTATCACAGATCAACGGAATAATTTTCAAAGGAGAGAAAATCATTATTCCTACCAGTCTCAGAGAAGAGATTTTGACAAAGATCCATGCTGGACACATGGGCATGGAAAAGTGCAAACAGAGAGCACGTGACATTTTGTTTTGACACGGAATGTGCAAACAAATAGAGGACATTGTTGGTAAATGCGCCATATGTCTTGAACGACGCCCTTCAAACACCAAAGAGCCAATGTTACCCCACTGAATCCCAGACTGACCCTGGCAGGTCGTGGCAACCGATCTGTTCACCTGGAACAACGAGGACTACATCGTAACAGTGGACTACTACAGCAGATACTTCGAACTCGACAAGCTTCACAGCACCACATCTGCAGCTGTGATACACAAGCATTGCAGAGACTTTAATATCTGACAATGGGCCCTGTTACAAATCAAATGAGTTTGAATCCTTCACAAAAGCATGGGAGTTTACACATGTCACCACAAGCCCACATTACCCTCAAAGTAATGGCCTTGCTGAAAAATCAGTGCAGATTGCTAAATCACTCATGGACAAAGCAAAAGCAGACAAGAGAGACCCCTACCTCAGTCTCCTTGAATACCGCAACACTCCAGTTGACAACATCTAATCACCAGCCCAGCTGTTGATGAGCCGCAGACTTCGCTCAATCCTTCCCAGCACCAACCAGCAGCTGCAACCTGAGGTCGTCAGCTACAAGGAAATGCATGAAAAACATGCACAGAGACAACAACAACAAAAGCGATACTACGACAGGTCAGCTAGACCACTGCCACCACTGATCAACGGAGATTCAATTAGAATCAAGGAGCATGGCCTCTGGAACCCAGCAGTCGTCATCCAGCCAGCTGACACTGAACGTTCATATCACGTCCGCACCGCAGAAGGAGCGGTGTACCGTCTCAATCGTCGTCACCTACTGAACACAAAAGAACAACACACTGATGAGATGAACTGTTCCCCTGAAAGAGAGCGTGATGGACTACACACACACACACACAGCACAACATACACCATACTTACCTGCAACACCACAAGAGCTGTTGACTGACACAGAAGCATGCTCAGCATCATATCGCACAAGATCAGGAAGAGAGGTCAAGCCCAGAGCTGTCCTAGACCTGTGAAATGTCAAAGGGTGTAGGCGGATCGCTGCCCTAAAAGAGTTCCAGACTGTAAACTTGTTATTGAAAGTTCACTTGAAATGCTTTGGTATTGTATTTGTTTGAAATGTTAAGATGTAATTTCTACTGTGAAAGCTGAGTTGCTGAGAATCCCTTGTTCGAAAAGTAACAGTATATTGGATCATTGTTCAGAGTCCATGTTGATTCAGTTGGTGTAGTATGCAATATAAATGGTTACTTACCTTGAGTTCAAACTGCAGAGCATGTTTTCAAAAGAAACGCTTAGAATATATATATATTTCTAAATGTTTTAAAAGAAGGGGGATGTAATATTCATATGTGTAAACATACTGAATTATAATTGGATGCATTTTACCGCCGTATCATACTTTGCTATGATTGTTTAAGACCACCCAGATGGTTAGGTCATGGGCAGTTGATCATGGTTGGAGATAGGTGAACATGCAAGTTATAGCTAGCTAATAAAGAGCTACGTTAAGAAATATCCTGTAGTACTGCATTTTATTATTTTGTACAAAGCGTGCAAAACAAGACACCCAGTGTGAGTTTTTTTATGCATGTGATGTCAGAATGCACTCACTGTTCCAAAATGTGATTGTTACTCAACCGGACAGTTAATTTCCCTCAAACCAAGGCACGCTGCCTGCTAATTATCAATAGGCTGTTTCAACTTGTCAATTTCTAATTCTTTTCGAACAAGTTTTATTTTCTAACAACAGTTTGAATTGAGGTGTGTTCGGCCTCCTCATTAATTCACATAGAAGTCGCCCATTTCAATGTTGCGGACACGGATGAGCTGGATAAACTTCTCTGTTCGACGAGAGCCAAAGCACTTCCCCAGTGTTTCCCCAGATCAAGTATGCAGACATCTCCAGTCAGAACAGAACTTGCACAAACTTTTTCCCCCTGGCACATATTCCAGCCTGATCCTGCATTGCCTACATTGTTGTTTTCCTTACTTATAATTTTATATAGAACCCTTCAAATCTGAATTAGCTTATTTATTGTATTTTTATTCTTTCAAATAGTGCCTGAGCATTAGTGTTTACCTCAGGGTTTAAACTTGACATCAACTCAAATTGTATTTGTCACATGCGCCGAATACAACAGGTAGACTGTAAGGTAGACCTTACAGTCAAATGCTTACTTAAAAGCCCTTAACCAACAATGCAGTTAAGAAAAAAAGAAATAAAAGTAACAAATAATTAAAGAGCAGCAGTAAAATAACAATAGCGAGGCTATATACAGCGGGTACCGGTACAGAGTCAATTCACTTTTCACGACTGTCTTGGTGTGCTTGACCCATGTTAATTTCTTGGTGACGTGGATACCAAGGAACTTGAAGCTCCCAACCTACTCCACTACAGCCCTGTCAATGAAAATGGGGGAGTGCTCGGTCCTCATTTTTCCTGTAGTCCACAATCATCTCATTGTCATGATCATGTTGAGGGAGAGGTTGTTGCCAACATTTTTAGTGTTGATTCAGGAGTTAGATTAACTTAACACAAAGTGGTGTAAAATAGTTGAGTTTGATTGTATTCGACGCATGTGGCAAATAAAACAAAAAGTGTAGACTTTACCGTGAAATGCCTTTCCCAGCATTTGCAGACAATCACAATCAACAATCATATTTCCCAGTATGCATGTTGATTTTCACAATTGTTTGTTTTTCATGTACATTAATTGGTTGATTAATGTTATGCTACACAAAAATAAATAAAATGCACTTTTCTAAACTAATCCAATCTGTTAGTAGTTGGACTTATTGTATCCCTTACTGAGATGCTTGTTCTAGTTTAGAGGATTTAGGTAGTCTCACTAATCAATCTTCCCTACCCTGCCAGTCATTCTGAATGCAGGTTGCAGGTGATTAAAAGTAAAAAAAAATAGGATATTCTCTCTCTGGTTGGATTCCAATTGGATTCCACTTTGCAAGCCAGCATAATTTGACTTGCGTCCCGCTTTGTGGCCTGTAAACAAGGAGTTTCCTAACACCACCATGTTAGGGTATAAATAGGCCCTCAAAGAAAGGCCTTATGATATATGTTATGTATTGTCATGATGGGTAACGTTTTAAAGGTTAATAAGGCTGGTGGAACTGTTCATAAAGGGTTCTAAGGAGAACCCTTCAAAGATATAAGGGTTCTTAGTAGGACCGTTCATAGAGGGTTCTAGGAGGAACCTAAATGAATCTAAATGAAAATAGTTCTACCTAGAACTCTCTAAGATGGTGCCGAACTGGATAGCCGGAGTTTTGTAACCTCCGACTCAACTTTGCTATTTTGTGATTATTTAGTATTTTATTTTTACTGTATTTTCAGTAAATGTATCTGCTATCATTTCTTACAACCAACAATAATTTTTGAACATCAGAACGGCAGTTACTTACTTCAATTCCAGCTTTAACTTTGACTTAGCCTCATCTAGCCTGGGCTCTTTCTGTAATTCCGACCTAATTTTTGGCTTTACAGAGGCAAGGGAGGGGGGATCCTGTGAGATTAAGGCAAAGGGAAAACCGGTAGTGATGTTATGTTTGATGCCGGAGCTCTGAGGCATGTGTCAAAATTGCGAAGCAGTGTACCTCGAAGCAGTGTGCCGATGCCTGTATCACTTTATCAGAAGCATGTGATCAATGACGTTGTTTCGTCAAACAACCTCCTGATTGGTTTGGCAGGAGCAGGTGCCACTAGTGTACACTGTGTTGATCAAAGCCTTGAGTATTGAACCTATTTTCGACACAGTCGGCTGGAACACCTCCATGCTTCAGGCTGCTTTGTTTCCCTATCACTAAAAGCTGCCCACCTCTTCCCCTACATTCTACTGGTACAGTCACTTGATAATAAGATGGATGACCTCCGATCGCGGATTTTCTACCAATGGGACTCTCGAAACTGCAATATTCTCTACTTTTCTGAAACTCTATGGATTCGCCATTCACTGTGCAGACAGGATAGTGGAGTCAGGAAAATCGACAGGGGAAGGGGTTTGCCTCTTCATCAACAACATCTGGTGTGCTGAATCGAGTGTGGTGGAAGTGTTGACTCATTGTTCACCCATCTTGGAACATCTGATGGTCAAATGCCGACCATTCTCCCAAATTAAGTGTAAGGCTCTGATTGTCCACCAGAGGTCACAATGTCCTTCTTCTTAGTTGTCTGTGGCTTCAATGCCTTGTCCCTTAGTCTTACGCAGAACTAACAGGATGGTGTTTACTTTCACCCGTTCTGAAAGAGTGGTCCTCTGAAGACAGCTAATCAGCTGTGCCGATGATCCCCAGTGGGGTGATGAGAGTAGTGTAGTAGACGATGGGTTGAAGAGAGTAAAAGAATGGTCCTACTTAAATTCACTTTCTTAGATACAGTACTTAGAACAGCTACTCAGCCGTAACATTGATTGTTAGAGAGGCTACTTTGTCGTCTTCACCTCGTGTTGATTTTCAGGGTTGTAACCAATGGAGACCTACTCTGCAGCTTGAGTTCTTCTGGTCTGATATATTAATTCTCAACTCATCCTTTATACACTCTGGAAAAAAAGGGCGTTCCCATCATACTGACACGCTATTTGAGCTCCCCGGGGCATGGCTACTTACTGGGCAAAGTATCATCAAAACTATGATCTCGTTAGAAGACTAAAATCACATTCCTATCTTTACAAAAATAGTCTCATCGTCTTTGAAATTTCCTACACAACGTAAATGGATGAAAACCTGACATATACAGTGTGTATACTGTTTAAGTTACAATATTTCCGTTATAACATTTTTTATGCCATTTTTAATGACATCACAAAATCAACAATCGTTTTCCATAGACCATCTCTCATCATTCCCCACATTCGGATGTTAGAAATATTATCCCAATGTTCACTTTTGGATGTTAGAGTTTTTTGGCGGAAAAATTTCTCTGTAACAAAACGACATTCTAATCACCACTACTAAAGACCAAAAAGAGTCCTCTGCTGTATACAATTTACGACCGGGCGTGAGGTGTCACAAAACTCCCACATCAATCCCTCCTCCCCTCTGCGGGTGAGAGAGATCTGGTAGACGTTGATCCATTGTAACCCGGTCTTTGGATCCTCACAGTAGAGTCATGACAGTGCTAAACTAAAGCACATGGATACCGTACACAGGACTATCGCAGACAACCCTGAGGCTACAGTTGAGGACAGGAACAAGTACAAGAAGTCCCACTCTGACCTCCACAGAGTTATCAAACCAGTAAAAGGACAATATAGGAATAAGGTGGAATCCTATTACACAGGCTCCAACGCCTGTTGCATGTGGCAGGGGCTACAGTCCACGGATTACAAAGGAAGACCCACCCGTGATCTGTCCAACAATACCTCTCTACCAGACAAACTCAATGCATGTTATGCATGCTTCAACAATAACAATGTTGTCCCGGGTGTGAGGGTCCAGAGGATTGGTTGATCTCGCTCTCCAAGGCCGACGTAATGTATTCAATCAGGTCAACACCTGTAAGGCCGCGGGGCCCGACGGTATTCCAGGGCGTGTTCTCAATTTTCAACCTCTCCTTGTCTCCGTCTGTAATCCCCACATGTTTTAAGATGACCACAATCATTCCTGTTCCCACGAACTCTAAGGCTTCATCCCACAATGACTACTGCACTGTAGCAGTCACATCTGTAAACATTAAGTTCTTTGAGAGGCTAGTTATGGCACATATCAACTCAATTATACCAGTGACCTGGCAGTGTGATGCCGGTACAATAACCTCTCCCTCAACATCAGTAAAACCTGATTGTGGACTATAGGAAATTTAATCGGTGTCCAAATCACTAAGGACTTATAATGGTCCGCACAGTCGTGAAGAAGGCGCGACAGCAACTCTTCCCCCTCAGGAGGTTGATAATGTTTGGCATGGGCTCTCAAATCCTCAAAAAGTTCTACAGTTGTACCATTGAGAAGAACTTGACTGGCTGCACCACAGCTTGGTATGGCAATAGCACTCCCCTCGATCGCATGGCACTACAGAGGGTGGTGTGGGCAGTGCTGTACGTCCCTGCCATCCAGGACCTCTATATCAGGCAGTGTGAAAGGAAGGCCCAGAAAATCGTTAAAGACTCCAGTCACCCAAGCCATAGACTGTTCTCTTTTCTTCAAGTCTGACACCAACATAAAACTACAATATTTCTAACTAAATAGCTAACAAAATGGCTACATGGACTATCTGAGTTGACCCTTGCATTTTATATTATTTCATATATTTGCACCCTCTATGCACGCTCACAGTGCCCTACACACTCACACACTCCAACACACACAAACACTCACTCCATTATTTTCTCACACTCACATAATATGCACAGTTATACTGACTCTACACTGTCGTGATGTGACTACTATTAATCTGATGACTGTTATTTATTGAATCAACTAAATATATTTAATTGTTACCCGATTAAATTACCCGATTAAATAATGAACTCATTAGGAATTTGGGGCACCACGGAAGAAGTTGTTTAAAGTAACTAACTTTGGCCTTCCGGATAGCTTGAGTGCACATATTTCTCATTTGCCTGTACGAGAGCCAGTCAGCCTGAGTATGTGTGTGCCGAGCCTTTCGCCAAATGCAATACTTGAGGTGGAGTAACTTTGCAAGCTCACGGTCGAACCAGGGGCTGAACCTGTTATTAATTCTCATTTTTCTTTATGGGGGTGTGTTTACAATATCACTGAATATAAAAAAAAATAAGGTTTAAGCTTCTTTGGCAGAGGGGATCAAGCTGATTCTTTACAGAGGCCAGGTCATGAAGGAAGCCTAGCTCATTCAAGTTTTTTAGCAAGCGTCAAATCGGGACAGGTCGTTTAACTGAGCAGCCATTACGAACACAGGCTATTTGAAAGTTTAATGCTCAAAACCAGCAAATCAAATTGTTTGGGGACAGACTTAGAGACAACCGAGCACTGAAGGTGATCCTTGGTAAAGATTGCCACTCCCTCACCTTTGGAAGATATGTCTTGCTGAAAAAGGTTGTAGCCAGAAAGGTCAACACCAGTATTCAAAACACTCTTAACCACGTCTCAGTAATGATGAACACATCTGGATTGGAGCTGTGAACCCACACTTTCAATTCATCCATTTTAGGTAATAGCTTCTAGTGTTAACGTGCAGAAAACCCAGGCTTTTACAAGAGCAGAAATCAGTGAAACAGATATTAGAGCACAAGTCAGATTTGGGTGTACATACACATTTCCAGATTTAACAGTAATTCAATCAAGGCACGGCAGAGGAAAGGGAGAGCTCTGCAGTGTTGATTTATGACATTTGAATGTGCATTAGATGGCAACAGGATCATATTATACAGCAATTTCATCAGGTAACATGAATACAAAGCCGGCGAGAGGTGGTTAGAATAGGATGGGGGGCCAAAAGTCAGTGTAACCAATAGAGAGTCAGAGTCCCGAGTGTAGGAACAAACAGTCTTCCCCACGGTGGGGTAGACAGGAAAGTTGATACTCAACAAAGCATGCAGGAGTCATGAGGCAAATAGCGAAATAGAAAAATGCAAAAGAAAAAAATAGAAAAATTCTTCAGGCGATGTGATGGCTGCCTTTGGGGCCACCTGCATTGAGGCCAATGTTGGCAGCCTACATGGGTCCAATGTTTTAACCCGCATTGGGCCAACATCGTGCCAATGTGGGCATGTTTGCCGTTGAAAAGATAGGCTTATTTAGTGTGGGCTGCCCTAACCAGATATGGGCTGCCCACACTGGGCCAATGTGGAGCCGATGAGCAAAGGCGCATCTGCCCAATGTGGGCAGCCTACGTGGGGACAATATTTTTATCTGCATTGGGCCCACATCGTACTAATGTAGACATGTTTGCTGGGCCTCGTTTTCCAAAAATTATTATTCAGATGAAAACAATTCTTGGTAGAACCCTATCCCTCTGCAAAGAATAATTTTGGAACCCTTTTTTTCTAAGAGTGTAAGCACATAAACATCGCAGAAGTGTGTGCAGTATTGTTCTATGAGGCCAAGCATGAACCTGCTCAGCGCAGATGTAAAAAAGCAGACTAGGAGAGGACACACATTTTGAGTTTTGAGATGCACCCAATGTTGAGAAAAAGCTAATAAAGGAGCCTAGACAATCACTTAAGAGGGGATTTTGGAGGAATGTTTTTTATTCTAATACTTATTAGACCCCCACTGGAAACCACCAGACTTTATCCCATGGTATTTGTTATTAATTTCTCATTAATTGTAAATGTTTTATCACCCTACCTCCATGGACGTGTTGCATTCATTAGCCATGAATGAAATATATGAATACTGATGAACCCTCCAATCACAGCACAGCGTTCCCCTCACTTCCTGAGTTATTCAATCAGGTGAACTCTGACCTTTAATCAACCTCTTGCTGCTCACCCATCAACCACACACACACACACACACACGCACACGCACACGCACACACACACGCACACGCACACGCACACACACGTATGTATATATGTATATATACAGTGGCAAGAAAAAGTATGTGAACCCTTTGGAATGAACTGGATTTCTGCATAAATTTATCATAAAATTTGATCTGATCTTCATCTTAGTCACAATAATAGACAAACACAGTGTGCTTAAACTAATAACACACAAAATATTGTATTTGTCTTGTCTATATTGAATACACCATTTAAACATTCACAGTGTAGGTTGGAAAAGGTATGTGAACTCCTAGGCTAAGGACTTTTCCAAAAGCTAATTTGAGTCAGGAGTCAGCTAACCTGGAGTCCAATCAATGAGACGAGATTGGAGATGTTGGTTAAAGCTGCCCTGACCTATAAAAAACTCTCAAAATTTGAATTTGCTATTCAGAAGAAGCATTGCCTGATATGAACCATGCCTCGAACAAAAGAGATCGCAGGAGATTAAGAATTGTTGACTTCCATAAAGCTGGAAAGGGTTACAAAAGTATCTCTAAAAGCCTTGATGTTCATCAGTCCACGGTAAGACAAATTGTCTATAAATGGAGAAAGTTCAGCACTATTGCTACTCTCGCTAGGAGTGGCCGTCCTGCAAAGATGACTGCAAGAGCACAGCGCAGAATGCTCAATGAGGTTAAGAAGAATCCTAGAGTGTCAGCTAAAGACTTACAGAAATCTCTGGAACATGCTAACATCTCTGTTGACGAGTCTACGAACCGTAAAACACTAAACAAGAATGGTGTTCATGGGAGGACACCACGGAAGAAGCCACTGCTGTCCTAAAAAAGAATTGCTGCATGTCTGAAGCTCGCAAAAGAGCATCTGGATGTTCCATAGAGCTACTGGCTAAATATTCTTTGCACAGATGAAACAGTTAAGTTGTTTGGAAGGAACACACAACACTATGTGTGGATAAAAAAAGGCACAGCAAACCAACATCAAAACCTCATCTCAACTGTAAGGTATGGAGCATCATGGTTTGGGGCTGCTTTGCTGCCTTAGGGCCTGGGCAGCTTGCTATCATCAACGGAAAAATGAATTCCCAAGTTTATCAAGACATTTTGCAGGAGAATGTAAGGCTATCTGTCCGCCAAGTGAAGCACAATAAAAGTTGGGTGAAGCAACAGGATAACGACCCAAAACACAGAAGTAAATCAACAACAGAATGGCTTCAACAGAAGAAAATACACCTTCCGGGGTGGCCCAGACAGAGTCCTGACCTCAACCCGACCTCAACTCGATTTCACACCAGACATCCTAAGAATATTGCTGAACTGAAACAGTTTTGTGAAGATGAATGGTCCAAAATTCCTCCTGACCGTTGTGCAGGTCTTACCCGTAACTACAGAAAACATTTGGTTGAGTTTAATGCTGCCAAAGGAGGGTCAACCAGTTATTAAATCCAAGGGTTCACATACTTTTCCCACCCTACACTGTGAATGTTTACACAGTGTGTTCAATAAAGACATGAAAACGTATAATTGTTTGTGTTTTATTAGTTTAAGCAGACTGTGTTTGTCTGTTGTTGTGACTTAGATGAAGATCAGATAAAATTTTATGACCAATCTATGCAGAAATCTAGGTAATTCCAAAGGGTTCACATACTTTTTCTTGCCCTGTGTGTGTGTGTATATTTCTATACTCAGAAAAATAAATGTCCTCTCACTGTCAACTGCATTTATTTTCAGCAAACTTAACATGTGTAAATATTTGAATGACCATATGATTCAACAACTGAGTCATAAATTGAACAAGTTCCACAGATATGTGACTAACAGAAATGGAATAATGTGTCCCTGAACAAAGGGGGGTCAAAATCAAAAGTAACAGTCAGTATCTGGTGTGGCCACCAGCTGCATTAAGTACTGCAGTGCATCACATCCTCATGGACTGCACCAGATTTGCCAGTTCTTGCTGTGAGATGTTACCCCACTCTTCCACCAAGGCACCTGCAAGGTCCAGGACATTTCTGTGGGGAATGGCCCTAGCCCTCACCCTCCGATCCAACAGGTCCCAGATGTGCTCAATGGGATTGAGATCCGGGCTCTTCGCTGGCCATGGCAGAACACTGACATTCCTGTCTTGCAGGAAATCACGCACGGAACGAGCAGTATGGCTGGTGGCATTGTCATGCTGGAGGGTCATGTCAGGATGAGCCTGCATGAAGGGTACCACATGAGGGAGTAGGATGTCTTCCCTGTAACGCACAGTGTTGAGATTGCCTGCAATGACAACAAGCTCAGTCCGATGATGCTGTGACACACCGCCCCAGACCATGACGGATCCTCCACCTCCAAATCAATCCTGCTCCAGAGTACAGGCCTCGGTGTAACGTTCATTCCTTCGACGAAATCCAACCATTACCCCTGGTGATACAAAACCGCGACTCGTCAGTGAAGAGCACTTTTTGCCAGTTCTGTCTGTTCCAGCGACCTAGAAGGCCAGCATCCCGGAGTCGCCTCTTCACTGTTGACGTTGAGACTGGTGTTTTGCGGGTACTATTTAATGAAGCTGCCAGTTGAAGACTCCCATTCCTCTTTCTAATCTGGTTAGAGCCAGTTTGCGCTGTTTTGTGAATGGAGTAGTACACAGCGTTGTACGAGATCTTCAGTTTCTTGGCAATTTCTCGCATGGAATAGCCTTCATTTCTCAGAACAAGAATAGACTGACGAGTTTCAGAAGAAAGTCTTTGTTTCTAGCCATTTTTAGCCTGTACTCGAACCCACAAATGCTGATGCTCCAGACACTCAACTAGTCTAAATAAGGCCAGTTTTATTGCTTCTTTAATCAGGACAACAGTTTCCAGCTGTGCTAACATACTCGCAAAAGGGTTTTCTAATGATCACTTAGCCTTTTAAAATCATAAACTTGGATTAGCTAACACAACGTGCCATTAAAACACAGGAGTGATGGTTGCTGATAATGGTCCTCAGTACACCTATGTAGATATTCCATTAATAATCAGCTGTTTCCAGCTACAATAGTAATTTACAACATTAACAATGTCTACACTGTATTTCTGATCAAATTTATGTTATTTTAATGGACAAAAAATGTGCTTTTATTTCAAAAACAAGGACATTTCTAAGTGACTCCAAACTTTTGAACGGTAGTGTATATACACACTCTGTGTTAGGAGCCCCAGGTGTCATCCGGCGAGGGTTAACAGTGCCAGGAAGGGATAACTGTGATTGGCAACAGGGTCAGAGATGTGATTTAATCTTGCCCTTAGTCACCACAGAAACATAATTAACTCAACTAATGGGTCATTCTCAGGGTAATAGTGATCCATCAAGACCAGGATGCTAGAATGCTGTGGAGACCTATTTGCAGTGGAACAGTGTGCCGATAGGGGTTGCCTACAACTTTAAATTGCAAATAGTGTTTGTGTGTGTCTGTGTGTACACTACTTTACCGCACACTAGGATGTACAGTGTATGTGTTTTTCACTTCCAACTCTTCAGGATGAACAATGATATATATATATAAAAAACATTCCTCCAAAATGCCCTCTTAGGTGATTGTCTAGGCTTTAGACTGTGTATCTGTCAAGGTAGAGAGGTAAACAAACCCATACTGTGTTACAGCATGTTACTAAGAGGAAACTAGGTAGTTTACATAACCCTATGTTTGAAGTAGTCAATCAATTTATGCATGGATCTGTGCACAGTGTAGAAAGAAGGAAGCCATGCTGTGGCTAAACAGATAGTCAGGGATGGTAAGATATTACAACACAATTACAAAATACCATAAAGATCAATATATCAAAAATAAACTACAAAATAGTTGTATGTTGAAATGTTTTTCAGTAAAATACATTAACATTTTGTATTTTTAAATACAGAAATACATTTGCATGTAGCGTCCCGAAAAGCAACAAAATTCTCAGTAAATGTTACAGGAACGTTTAACTTTCTATGACTGTGATATTTTGTTGTTTATCTTTCTTAGTTGAATGCACTGACTGTAAGTCACTCTTGATAAGACTGTCTGCTAAATGACCAACATTTAAATGTAGGTATACTGTATGTGAAAATGAACATGCCAAAATGAACTGCAAAGAACACTGGTTATTAGGGTAGATTTCATTGGAATAATACTTTCCCATTGTTAATTTATATTTAGTTAATTTAGCAGAAACTTTTATCACACCATAGTCCCATCAAATGTCTGATACCAAGACAGGGAACAAAACCATATTAATGCAAATGATTTTGGAATGAGATGTTCAACAAGCAAATATCCACATAGTTCTTGCCATGTAGTGTATCACTTAATTTTGCACAGAACTCTCACTAACGGGTGCAACAAATATATCCGCTTACAAGGCTCACCTTAACATATGTTAATGAGACAATGATTATTTCTCCTCCCACAATATTTCTCCACAATGCCACATTATATTCATTTTACTGCAGTAAATATATAGAAAAACAGCAATAGCAACTTTATTGTTGAGTGGCAATTGCCACTATTAGCAATTGCTAATAGAGAATATTTAATTAGGCCTATATATTACAGCATACAAACTGATATTTGGCGTATATTTATACTGTTGAATATTACAAAAACGTCTAACAGTGTAACTGTACACTTGCAGTTCCCACCTTAAAAGAGCCAAAAGGTACAAATGTAGTTCTCTCTTTGTAAAGACAGGAGAAAAAGATACAGCCAGCACTTATCAGCACCTACCTGTATCTTTAGTGATAAATGGATACAGATCTGCAGAGACAGAACACAGGGCTGTAATGCCTTGCGATAACTTGTGATGCATTGATGCATCTTGTGTGCGTTGCGATGGCTTTTGATGGGGTTGTGATGTCGGCTGCCTTTGCACCATGTCATAATGTACGATGAAGGGGTTTTAATCTCTGACTGTGTCCTTCCCAGCAGGGGCCTATGACTAAAGAACAATGTGAGAGCTCACGATTTCCCTTCATCCTTCCCCTTCTCCTCCTCTTCTTTCTTCTGCCTCTCTCACTTGTCTTCCTCTGCTCTTCATCACATGTTTCACTTAACTTCCTCCTCCTCCCTGTCTCTTTATTCTCCCTCTGACCCTTGTCTTCCTCTGTTCTACATCAGACGTTTCACTTAACTTCCTCCTCTTTCTTCTCCCTCTCTCCCTTCTTTTCCTCTGCTCTGCTCTTCATCCCGGGTTTCTCTTAACTCCCTTCTCCTATTTCTTTTCCCTCTCTCCCTTGACTTCTTTTTCTCTTCATCACACATTTCACTTAACTTCCTCCTTCTCCCTTCATCGTCATCGTCTTCTCATTTATCTTCCTCTGCTCTTCATCGCCTTTCACTTCACTCACTCACCTCAACTCAGACTTTCCCTTAATTCATCTCCTCCTTTCCTCTCTCCCTTATCTTCCTCTGGTCTTCATCACGTGTTACACTTAATGCCCTCCCTCCTCCTACCCCTCCTCCTCTTCCTCTTCTTCCTCCTCCTCCTCCCTGCATCTCCGGGTGATGCAGGATAATGACTTGGCATGTGTGCGTTGCATCAGGCACAGCAGCAGAGTTAGTTTTTATGTTTACACTTCTACAAAGGAGCCACTCACTGCCTCTCCCTCTGTCAGAGCCCCCTGTGAAATAATTATTTATTTATTCACTGAAGCTGAGAACTTTTCCGTGTCCACCACTGTCTCATTATATACAACATGTGGATCACTTTGGAGCAGGAGAACATTGTGTCATAGAGGCACAAAGAGCAAGAGTGACTTTTATGAATATCTCCAGCTGCTTTTAGCTAGGCAGAGTACCTTCCAGTCTTACTGCACTGTTTTACTGTTAATGATTGGTAATCTACAGTCCAAACAGATTCCTTTGTGTGCTGGTGATGGGTAGTTACACCTAATTATTAAGAACTGAGCACTGCAGTCGGTGTGAAGAATATATTTTGTGTTGCATCCATCTCAGGGCTTTGAATTAAAAGAATGGTGTCCATCACACAATCTTCTCTATGAGACTGAATAATCCACCCAAGAATGGATGGCCACCGCTAGTCACATATACTGAGACACATTGTTAAAATGGCTTGAACAAAACTAATGTTAGCCCGATTGATGTATGATGTTTCTGTCCTGTTGTCATCCGGGCACGTGAGATAGCTGATTAAAATGTATATGTCTGGCCCTTCAGGGAAATGAAACCTCCATCCACAGTTAAGATGTATTAACTTGGCCAGGCATACAACTTACTACACAGCAAGATTATTCGTATGTTCCTTTGCTTTGTTCCATGTCATTTGACAAACGTCCGGCGCAGCAGCGAGTACACAAGGCCGGAATGCGTGATTCACTTTACGTTGGTGTCAACGTCTTTGGTCCCCTACGGTCTCAGAAGTCTGCTCGTCAGTTTTTTGTGAGGAATTTTTTTTTTCTTCTGCACTTCAAAAAAAAAATCACGTGAGCATCTTTAAGTGTGAATCTGACAAATCAATGCTTTGCTATTTCTAAGTTGAGTGGTTCATGTGTTTTTGTATCGGCCAGGAAAATGTAAACAAGGTCATAAATAAACAGAAAATTACATGGTTTCAAAAACTGCTCGAAGTCATGTAGAGGACTCACTCACTCTGTATGTATTCTGTAATTTTACACAATTTTACATCAATTACTTTGTATTTCCAGTTTCCATTCTATTCAATTCAAATGTAAATTCCGACTCCAGATTCGACTTGGGGAAAAAACAGAAGCGAAGAGAATGAAAAACATTATTTTGCTAATTACCACTTAAATTCTTGGCATCTTGTGCTGCATGTAGCCCCTCGAGGCGGTACTGTAGTAGAGTTCAAACTAGATAACGATGCACTGTAGTGCAGTATTTTCCCTCCAAAATTACAATGCCTATAAAAAAGCCTCTACTCTGAGCCCCTCAGCAACAAAATAACAGTGTGTTACAGAGCAGATAAGGCCACTCCAGTGACTTTCATTCACTATCAATCTCTACTGTATGGGAAGAGGACTGTATGGGAAGATAGATCACAGAGGGCTAGCAGCACTACTCTGCACCCTCCTCACCCTGACCCAGTCAATGGCCAACAAGACAGGGCAGAACAGAACACATTCATAACACATTCATGCAGTACAGCCAAAGATAAGACATTTCTACAAAGTCTTGGCGATATCTGTGATGAGAAATCCATCACACATGCATTCAACTACATTATGCCGAAATACATAATGTCCTTCAGGGAAGTGTGGCAAGAACTGTAGCCTTGCTAGTTAGACAGTATGCACTGCAAGTCATATTCTATTTTATGTTTAATTATAACCATGGAGTTAGTTGTTTTACTTACCTCTGTTGCCTTGGACACGATTTCAATTATTTAGGGAGTTTAGGCACAGGCTGCACTTTGTGGTAAATGCAGGCAATAAATAGAATTTGATTGATGTATCTCCAAACATAAGCATGGTTCTAGGCAGAAGTTAAAAGTTAACGTCACATTCACACGTACAAGGAAATGCCTTTCTTGCAAGCTCTAAACCCAACAATGCAGTAATCAATAATAAAAATGGTAGAACAAAAATTACACGAGAAATAAAAATAAGAAGAACACAAGAAAGTATGTAAGCATACTATACATAGGATCAGACAGTTTTAGTACCATATCTACAATGTGCAGGGATACTGGAGTGATAGAGGTAGATACAGTATGTACATGGTAAGGTGACTAGGCATCAGCATATTTGATAAAGAGTAGCAATAGTGTATATGATGATTGTATGTGAGTGGGTGTGCGTATGTGTTGTCATGAGCTTGCAAGAAAGGCATTTCCTTGTATGTGTGAATGTGACGTTAACTTTTTTATTTGCCCACCTGATCTGGCACCTTTGATCCTCACCCAGGAGAGCCTGGGTGAGGATCAAAGGTGCCAGATCAGCTTGGCAAATGTATGACAGATAGCCAGACTGCCCCCCCCCCCCCTCTCTCCCACAGGAGAGGAGAGGGGGAGTTGTGCCAGTTTTGACACCTTAACACCCAGTCATAAATTGTGTGCTGCAAAAGGGTCTTTCCTGCCCTGCAGTATTGGGAAAGGAATTCCTTTGTTAAAGAGACATTTTGCTGCCCAAAAACTCTAACGGCAAAATAATTAACTTTGGAACAATATTCATGAGATTGGAATGTTAAGAATGGTCTGTGGGGATCTAAACCTGTCATATTGCTTTTCATTTTGTGATGTCATTAAAAACTGTATAACAAAAATACTGTAACTTAGGAAAGAAGCACATTCTATCTGTCAAGTTTATATCTAAATTTTGTATAAAATATATGATTAAGTATGAGAGTATTTTTGGAAAGATAGAAATGTGCTTTTATCTTCTAATGAGATGATGGTTTTTCATGTCCGTTGCACATTAACTAAGCCACACCACTAATGAGTTCAGTGGTCGGGAGCTGTAAAGTGGTCGGGAGCTGAACCCTGAATAATCCACCGGAGCAGATGGACAGTGTGAGCCGGACTTTACGAATGGTTGAAACTACCGAACCTGACAGCGTGGAGACCAAAAGATGTGAGACCATGGTTCACACGTTGAAATGGTTAGAAACTCTGAAGCTTTCAACCTCAACACTAGATGAGAAGATAACCTCACCTACGAGACCAGAAACATTCAGAGTCGGCAGCTGTGCATGTAAAAGTGGTCCTAGAACTTTGACTGAAGGAAGAATCCCATCTCAGACAACAGTTGGTGCATCTGAAGTATCTGTCTAACAAACACTTCACTACCAGAGAAGCTCTACAACTAAGAAGGACATTGTGACTTCTGGTGGACAACCAAAGCCTTACATCGAGCCACTCCCCATAGACGGATCGATTGGTTTCAACTGAGAGATGACAGAGAAAGACATCTACGCGCAAATATATACATTGCATTTCTTATCCGAATGAGCGGTGGTTCATGTGCAAAGTATTACTATTCCTTTGAGCGTAGGTTCCAAATGTATCCAAGTGTTGTCTCCCTTTGTCCCTCTCTCTCTTTACCTACCCCTCCCTCAGCCGTCATATCTTGTCAGTCCACTAGGGACTTTTATCTCATGTAAGTGTGTATGTGTATTCTGTGTTATCGTTTACTTAGTAAATAAATGACTAAATCAATTTGTGCAGTACTGAATATTCAGAAAGGCTGAGGTTCTTGCGGATCCAAGGATTATGCAACGTTCAGAATGAGACTGAGACGGGAGACGGTAACTCGTTAACTTCTTGCCGCACGGATCCCTTCAGCGGGATCATTTTCGTAAACAACTGCTGAATAGCAGAGCGCCAAATTAAAAGAAAATACAAAAAATATTTATAATCATGAAATCACAAGTGAAATATACCAAAACACATCTTAGGTGGATTAACAACAAGCTATCGTGTCAGATTTTGAAAATATGCTTTACAGCGAAAGTAATCCAAGCGTTTGTGAGATTATCAATCACTAGACAAAACAGTAAGAACAGCTAGCCGCAAATTAGCTTGGTCACGAAAGTCAGAAAAGCAATAAAATTAATCGCTTACCTTTGATAATTTTCGGATGTTTGCACTCACGAGACTCCCAGTTACACAATAAATGTTATTTTTGTTGGATAAAGATTAGTTTTATAACCAAAAACCGCCATTTGGTTTGTGCGTTATGTTCAGAAAACCACAGGCTCGTTCCGGTCTTGAAGGGCAGACGAAAATGCCAAAAAGTATCCGTAATGTTCATAGAAACATGTCAAAGGTTTTTTATAATCAATCCTTAGGTTGTTTTTAACATACATAATCGATAATATTTCAACCGGACGGTAAACTATTCAATACTACAGAGAAAGAAAATGTCGAGCTACAACTCTCGGGCGCATGAACTAATCAAAGGACACCTGACGCGTTTTGATAATTCTCGCTCATTTTTCAAAATAAAAGCATGAAACTATGTCTAAAGCCTGGTCACAGCCTGAGGAAGCCATTGGAAAAGGAATATGGTTGATACCCCTTGAAAATGGAAGGGCAGGCAATGGAACAGGGATTTTTCGAAATAAAAGGCACTTCCGGGTTGGATTTCCTCAGGTTTTCGCCTGCAAAATCAGTTCTGTTATACACAGACAATATTTTGACAGTTTTGGAAACTTTAGTGTTTTGTATCCTAATCTGTCAATTATATGCATATTCTAATATCTGGGCCTGAGAAATAGTCAGTTTACCTTGGGAACGTTATTTTTCCAAACATAAAAATAGTGCCCCCTAGCTGAAAGAGGTTGGAGCAGTTCTGAGTCTAACCAAGAAGTTCTGGAAAACAGTTAAAGACCTGGAGAATAAACCCTCCTCACAGCTGCCCATGTCCCTTAAAGTTGGTGTGGTTGTTGCTGACAAGCACATGGCTGAGCTCTTTACAGTTTGACAATTGCTTACACATGATTTCTGAAACTATGGCACCTTTTCTCTAGACTACACACAAAATCCCAAAACACACAAAACATCACACCTCTTGCAAAACCAAACACTTAATTCAAAAGTATTTTAACTCTTCTCCAAATTATGTTTTTTGCATCAAAACTCTACACACAAACCATCAAATGATTAGTTCTTATAGATGCCAACTACACACGGATGTGATAAATGACAACTATCGTGTGTCTTTTGCATGTTCAGTGGAGTCCACTGCACTCACACGTACGTGCACAAATATACAGTGTATGCATATTCAGTATATATTTACACTATAAAACAGAAATGCAAGGCTGGGGAAAAAGTATTTTTCTAAAAACATTGTATTTGCATCCAGATTTCAGGATGAACAGTAACAGCCAAAACAAATACAGTAGAAGATAAACAAATAGGCTTGTTACGGTGCATCCTGTCTCCTATTTGGGTCTAGCCACAGCGCCGCATCATCACAAGCGATGTTCTCGCTGGCTAAACAGCGGGGGAAGTGGCATGCCCCCTTGTCTATGTCACCACAGGCCTCCTCCATCGCCTGGAGAAGGGGTGTGTTGGTGGGGTTGGCGATCATACACCTTCCAACGCCACGCTAAAAATAACTATTGGGTTAAGAAATTGAGAATATGGTGGCAGGTTGAGCATCAAAACTTGCGGCTGGTCAATGAACCAATTGCGGACCAGAGCAGCCCGGTGGAAACTTACGTTGTCCCAGATAACAAACCTGGACTGCTCTGACCATTGGGAATGAGGAAATTATGCAGGGTGTCAAGGAAGGTGATAATGTGGGTAGTATAGTAAGGACTAAGCGTGGCATGATGAAAGACACTGTTCTGACTAATGGCTGCACACATTTTGATGTTGCCACCACGCTGTCCAGGGACATTGATGCGGTGTCCTATGAGGTTTCTTCTCCGTTTTGTTTAGTTTTTTGACTAGGTTGAAGCCGACCTCATCAATGTAGATGAAATCATGATGCTCTGCAGCAGCATCTAGTTCTATAACTCTGAAACAGACAAGACATTGTATGACAGTATGATTAGACAGAGCAGTCAATATGTAGTACAATACACTGGAATACAGTACCAATGACAGGATAGCTTACTTGTACATATTCATAGCACAGTTGTTTCACTGTCAGATGGTACTCTGTAGAGCTTCATACGAATCTGATGGCATTCCAGGAGACCACTAAGTGCAGATAAACTCACCCTATTTGTGTTATGGAATACTGTTGTCAGTGATGTGGTGTTGCAGTAGTCGTAAACTTATGCGGTTGTTTGCAATGACCATATTCATTATGTGTTGTTCCTGCTCTGCTGTGAACAGCTGGTTTCTTCCTCCATTGAAGCGTCGTCTAGCAATTCTTCAAAATCATGTGAATGGTTAGGGTGTAGAATTTCTTTCAGTATGAAATGAAATGTTAATGTAGTGCTGTAAGTGCAGTAGCATGGTATAGAAGGTAGTTTTACTTACCTGTTCTCATTTCGAAATGTCCAGATGACACTTGCTGTAGTGTAGCAGCTCAAGTTAGGCTGGACCCTCTGCCCAGCCTCCCTGAAACTCAAACCATGGTTGACCACATGGTCAACCAAAGTGGACCGGATCGCATCTGTGATTGTTCTCCTTCCTCCTCACACTCCTCATCCTCATCCTCTTCCCCCTCTTACTCTCACTCCTCTTCCTCTAACCCTCTTTCCAAAATTGGCCTCCATTGTTGTCCAAATCAAGAAAGCCAACCTGAAGCCAATTTATAGTGCTCAAGCTGTGATTTCTAAGTAAAGTAATTAGCTGTAAGTGTTTTCACACGTGAGCACTGGGTGTAGGTAATCGGCAAATGAGTGTGGCATTTTGAATGGCGGTGTTTTCCAAACGAAACACAGGACATGTTAGTTTTGAATGATATATGTCTAATGTAGAGAACTGTGTTTAGTGTTTTACAAAAACTGTGTTTTACAATTGCAAACTAAGTGTAAAGCAGATAATGGCTTGCAGTTTTGCAGACTTGGTCTGAAGATTAGGTACATGAGTTAATGGTTTCACTGAGTGTCCCTCAAGTACCACTTTTAGTGTGTAAGCAATTGTAAAAAACTGTAAAGACCACTTCATTAAGTCAGGATTCCTATTTGACTCAGTCATGCCTCCTTGCCCGTCCAACATTTCCTAATCTCCCACCCCTTCTAATGCGACTAGCCCCGATGCGCCTTCCTCTTTTCCCCCTGCCCCACTACAAAGTTTCTCCCTGCAGACAAAGGAGCTCCTTAAACTTGACCCCAAAAATACCCTTTCTTTTTTAGGAGGTATGCGAGGCACAGACGTTCGCTTCGCCTAGCCGGGTTCTGCTTGGAACAAACCTAGTATGCGGGCGTATTTAGTGTATAACTAGCCCCTCAAAGAAAGGCCTTATGATATACTGTATGTAATGGATTGGCATAAAGAGTTAAATGTTGTTAATAATGTTGGTAGAACTGTTCATAGAGGGTTCTAGGAAGAACCTTTAGAGGATAAAAGTGTTCTTGGTGGAACCCTTCATAGATTGTTCTAGGCAGAACCCTTCATAGAAGGTTCTTGGTAGAACCATTTACAGGGGATTCTATGAAGAACCCTAAAGGTTCTAGTTAGAACCCTCTCTGCAAAGGTTTCTACTTAGCACCAACAAGGGTTCCCCTAAGGGGACAAACTGAAGAACCCTATATGGTTCTACTTAGCACCTTTTTTCCTAAGAGAGTATGTTCTGCCAATCTGACAATGTATTTTCTATGTGATGCCACTTCCAGGTCAACTGGCGGCGGGGACATGTGAGATTGTGATGCTGGACAGGGACAGCAGTCAGCCCAGACGGACCATCGCCAGACAGACTGCACGGTGCGCCTGTAAGAAGGGACAGATCGCTGGGACGACAAGAGCCATGCCAGCCTGTGTGGACGGTAAGAGCTTTCTACATAGTTTAGAACAAGTCTGGAGTGATCCCTTTACACTATGTGGTCAAGTATTTGGAAAATGTTGTGGAAAATTCAGTACTGAGAGAGACTTGGTAATTTCTTCAAACAACCATCTTTATTTAATATCGATTAATTATTGCAATAATGGGGCTGGTCGACCCCACACCCTTGAGTGTTGGACCGAGTAACCTAACCTTTACACAAATACAGAGTACTATATATAGCTGACATTAAAAATGCTTCGTCATGATTGGTTCCACCCATCCCATGCAGATTGAGGCATCATATACCACTCTGGGTTCCTCCTGTCGTTATCTGCACGTGGGTTGTTGTCTTAACCCCACCCTGGCTTAGTTTCTCTGATGCAAGAATGATTTTGAGACAATGAGGGATTGTTCTACTCCTAAGCTATCCCTAGTTAAACACATTCTTGTCTATGTAATGCAGTCTTTAACTCATTTGTCAGCTCAAGCCATCTCTGGTGACTGACTATACACCCAGATTAGCTGCAGGGAACTAGAGTGGTAGAGTGGAGACCATAAAAACACAGACACTAGTAGGACAGAAATGTCTTACTATTAGTTAAATATGAATAATATCAAATAAATCTGGTAAATATGTAATTTTTCCCTCACAATATACAGGTGGTGTGTAGACCAGAGTTGGACATATTAGCCACTGAAATAGGCCTATGCTATCACCGATACTGAAGATACATTGCAGATTGAAACATTCAAACTAACCAGTACATTTTCCAAGCATACAGCAAGGGTTGTGATTGCATTGTTTTTGTCAGAAAGACTGCTGGAAGAGCTCAGTGATGTCATGTCAGTGAATCATTTCTTATACCTTACGCTTCACATTATCTGATGCTTTGGCATGGATATGTCCGTGAAATCTCTCTTATGTTCTTGTCGATGTCAAGTTACCTTTGACGTTTCTTTTGTCAGCAGTGACAGTATGCCGTGAATGTAACACCTTTTTCCTATTCCCCCCAAGCCAATGCTACTGCTATTTCTCTGATGCCCTCAATGTGTGTGTGTGTGTGTGTGTGTGTGTGTGTGTGTGTGTGTGTGTGTGTGTGTGTGTGTGTGTGTGTGTGTGTGTGTGTGTGTGTGTGTGTGTGTGTGTGTGTGTGTGTGTGTGTGTGTGTGTGTGTGTGTCTAATAGTGAGTAGAAGGACTGACATCATGACATGTAATCCCCCACCACATACACCTCACCCCGAGCGCACTGCGTCGACACAGGGGTTTGATATTTGTGTCATGGCCTGTGTGTCTGGTTCCGCCCTGTCCCCTAAAGCCAGTGTTATTTGTTCTGTTTCTTCCTGGATCACACACAAGGAGTAGCCAGTCCACTGGAAGAGAATAAGACAGAGAATACAATTTTTTTAAATTACTGAAATCTAATTTGTTTATCTTATTGAGTTCTCAAAGTCTGGCCCAGTATGGTAATTTCCCACATTTAAATTGATACAATCTGAGTCTTTCCGTCCAACACAATCCCTGTCCTTAATGTGTCAAGTCTCAATCTCTACTCCTGACGGTCACCTCTCGAGAAGGATAATCCAAATGAGACCCATCACAACCAATGCAGCCGAATTCTGGAATTGAATCCTGATATAAATTCTGCAAGATGATCTATCCAATGAGTCAGCTGCAACATACTGAATCCCGAGAATAATACATTATCTGTTTACTCTCTGTCTTGCCATTACACAATAGTTATTCTGCTGGTTGAGTGCTACACATCTCGGAAGCAGTTTGTTCAAGTGGAGGACAGGATACATTTAATCTTCCCAACTGCCCCGTTTTATAAGTCATATCATTCCACCCGGTCCGCAAGGAGACAACGAACACCGACAATAAAATCCTCTTCAGACAAAATCTCAATTCCATGCCAAAATATTCCTCTCAGCCCAATTGATCCCGATCCACAGGGGGCCGATGTGATACAGACTCCCCTTATTTGTCATTTTACTCTCCTGATCCCTCTATTTTCTTGTAACAATGTCAGAGTCTATCTATTGATTCCCATCAAGGCAGGTGAAAAAGAGAGCAAGGCTTCTTTTGCCGAGCAGTGTGGTGTTGGAGTGGACGGGCCACTACACTGATTAAGAGGAGAGCTCGTTGAGGGGCTGAGGACAGAAATATTGTACCTTCTCCTCAGGTGGTCCGAGAGAGGAGAGGCCGATGAGGGTGTTTGTATGAATGTACTAGGCTCTAAATTACAAAATAATCATTGGTAGCAC
Organism: Salvelinus alpinus; assembly: GCF_045679555.1. NCBI lineage: Eukaryota > Metazoa > Chordata > Actinopteri > Salmoniformes > Salmonidae > Salvelinus > Salvelinus alpinus. Next base: position 38,573,073 of record NC_092096.1, on the reverse strand, counting down.
TTGTAGATTGAGGTTTTTAAAAGCACTATTTCCATATTGAGATACATTACATTTAAAATTGTACACTGGCTCTTTAAGAGTGTCATGTTTGTGATGATGACATGCAAGACATTCATTGTTATGATCATTGATTTCCTGAAGAAGTTATCCCTATTCCTTTCTTTCTGTGCCCCAAAATGTTTGGATATACTGGTAAAGTAACCAGGTTGTTAGCTAGCTAGCTAATGAGTTAACAAACATGACTGAACAACGTGTAAAACCAATGAGGCCCACGAGTAGTTTTAGAACTGCCTGCGACATAGTTTATGAATGTAAAATGCAGCCCCCCCAATCTCTCACAGGAAGAAAAAAACATTGCTCTGGTAAAATGGGTCAGATCTTTTGAAGTGTTTGTGCTAGAAACACGCCATTTCCATTGTATTAATGATACAAGCATGACACTAACGAATCTGCGCTCGGGAAACAACGGTAGTGTGAAGCCTTATCGTTACAACAATTATTATTTAAAGAATAATAATTGAATACTAAAAAATATAGAATTTTCTTTGCAACCCAAATTAAAACTCCAGGTTGCACAGTGAAATATTTGGTTGCACTTTAAAGCTGTGTGTGTGTGTGTGTGTGTTGGCTATTGAAACTGACAACACTACCCCTAATGGTGTGGGTTACACACTCAACATGACAAAGTGGGTCGGAGACAGTCTCCAATTGTCCTCTGGTGTCCCATGGGAAACTAAACCTATTGAAGTGTGAAAGTACCATGTTTTGCCAAATAAATACCACTGTTCCTGCTACTGCCACAGCCTTTGATGGTGTCTTGTGTTTATTAAATGGATCACTTGAAAATAAAGGAGCTCACACTCTAGGAGCTCAGATGCAAAAATTTAATATCCAACGTTTCGACAGCCAAGCTGTCTTCATCAGGGTATAATCACAAACACTGCGGGATGACTCGTTTATATAGTGTCAAAAGACACACAGGTGTCTGTAATCATGGCCAAGAGTGGCCTAATATCATTGGTTAATTCTCAAAAAATGGCATACAAACAACAGCATACAAAAAACGAAAGGATAGCATACGATCATAGATTCATTTTAGACTACACAAGCTTACAAACAATTACAATGGCAAAGTCACAATAATCACAAGAATGGCTTCAGATCAAAGTCTACGTTGAGACCGAAGGGAGCAAGGGTCTTTAAGTTAAAGATCCAGGCAGCCTCTCGTTTTAACAATAAATTATCAAGGTCACCCCCTCTCCTAGGGAGGGTGACATGTTCGACACCAATATGACGCAGAGACGAAATCGAGTGGCCTGCCTCCAAAAAGTGGGCCGCAACTGGGTAAGTCAAGTTTTTGCACCTAATGGTGCTACGATGCTCTGAGATACGTACTTTTAATTCGCGCTTTGTTTTACCCACATAATTTTTACCACAAGGACAAGTTAGAAGATAAATAACTGCCTTAGTGGAGCACGTAATAACACCTTTGATTGGGATCGATTTCCCTGTTTGTGGGTGTTTGAAGGATCTGCATTTATAAGTGCCATTGCATTGAGCACAGCCATTACACTTGTAATTTCCATCCAGTAGGAGCGCAAATACACGTTGTTCAGGAATATCTTGCGGTGGTAAATCAGTGTACCAATTGGTCTCTGAGATTTTAAATGGATCACAACATTTTCCTTGCAACAATTGGTAGAAAACCAATAGATTTTGCTCATGATGAAAATAAATTGTGTGTCAAGCCAGTCCTCCATGAAAGCAATTCAGTTTGTCTTTCTCTTAGCAACCTACTGCTTCAACCCAATTCTCCTTGAATAGTTAACAAATGGCAGCTTTCTGAGAGGGCCATCCCTATGCTTCAATTCTCATATGAAGACTTTTCTTACAAGCCCAAAATGTTGATGGAGAAATGGACTAGTGACTAAAATGTTATGATAACACTAGTGCTGAGAAATTTTGTTATTTTGATTTTTTTCAACAACTAATTGACCAACGTCAGTTCAATTATTTGAATTCCATTTTTTTTGTGAGCTCAATGTACACATTTCTCCATTTATGTTGAGATCAGTCAGATCAAGCCCAAACTGTGCGATGTAGTAGGGAGTTGTGTTTCCAACAGGCCAATATTCCACATCGTTTAGCACAGAAAACGTGTTAATTAACTACAATGACCATAATCCATTGCGCGCCTACTTGTCGGGTTTGTGCTTCTTTTACGCCTGCTACGCCTGCTAGAAGAATGCACGATTGAGACGGATAGAGAGCAGTTTCTTTGTGAGATAACTCTACCTGAAAATATATGATCTAAGTGATTGATAGTTAGTATTCAGCAGTCTTAAAAGTATGTCTTATTTACTTTGAAGAAGTACTTTTTGACAGACAGCATAGGCAGCAGCTCTATAGAGATGAGATGATGACTTGGAATTAAATAATCAAATAATCAAATAAAACAAATGTAATTTACACAACAACTGAAATATTTTATTCAAGTAAAGTAACGTGAATAAATTATGGTTGATAAGGGATGAGCAGTAATGGGCAGTCACTACCATCATGGGACTTTTATTAATTGATTTATTCTGTGTTGTTACAGCATTCAACCCGCATAATGCATTTAATGTAAAAAAAAAAAAATTGTATCAAAACCAAAATCGAAAACCATGAAAAAATATATATAATTCAACCGAAACCGAACCAACCTAAAAAATACCTAATCACTAATCGTTCAGCACAAGACAACCCTAATAAAATTATAAAATTATAAACCATTGCATGGCAGTGGTATGTATTACAGTACAATTATTAGAAACATCTCTAAATGAAGTGTGATTATTGACAATTACCAATTAAACCAACCCAATACCATTGCAAAGCAATATACTGTGTGTGTTTTTTTACTTTTACCATTGAAGACCATTAGAGACCATAACATTGAAACCATTAGAACTTCTGTAGCCTAATAGTGTGCTTGTTTACCAGGAATGGTCTAACTAATCCCTACCTTATTTGAAGGTAATAAACACACACAGAGTGGCCGTTTCCTGTACACAGATTAAGCCAAAGAGAAAGACAAACTGAATTGCTTTCATGGAGGACTGTATTGAATTGTGAGGATGACCACACTATTTATTTTCATCATTAGCAAAAGTTGTTGGTTTTCTTCACAAAATGTATCCATTTAATCAACACAGGAGAACACCAAAATGGATTAAAGGACGTGGCAGTGGTAGGAAAAGTGGCATTGCAGTAGTAGGAACAGTGGCATCTAGTGGGTAGAACCTGGTACTTTCACACTCATTCATAGTAAATATTGCAAGTGACTTCAATGGCTAATTTCTCTGAACAAGGGAAAAAAACATATTCCAAATTCACGGGAAATACATTTCATAAGATGAAAATGCAATACTCCCTGCATCGCAGTGCTAGAGGCGTCACTACAGATCCTGGTTCGATTCCAGGGTTAAGCGGATGGGTGTTAAGAAACGCGGTTTGGCGGGTCATGTATCGGAGGACGCATGATTCGACCTTCACCGCCCGAGCCCATTGGTAGTTGGAGCAATGAGACAAGATCGAAATTGGGGAGAAAAAGGGGATAAAAAAAGCAATACTCCAAGCCGCAGCATACTACTTGTCAGACATAGAGAACGGATACTGTATACTGGTTGTTAGGATGGGCTTTGCGTTGGGTGTGTGGTGTCCCTGGGTGGCTTTTGATACTTTTATTGGATTCCTCATGTCTTACTCATTGTTAGTAAGAAGTAGGGTCCAAATCGGATATTAGGTACTGTATTTATTGACAATTATACGAAACCAATTAATTAAAATGGCCTAAATAGCTTAATTTCCGAGAGATCAAATTGTATTTCAACAAAATAATATTTCAGGAATTCTAATCTTGAGATGGTGGGTGTCGAATTCTCTTTAGTGTGCTTTTTGAGGTGGAATGACCCATAAGGGTTAAGTCACAGGTTAGATGTACTGTACATTTGTATACAATGGCTCTCTGTATTGTATACCCTTTGTTTTCCACAGCAGTATTTAAAAAGGCTTCTAAAGTTTGTAATTTCCACTTTAAAATGGCAGACTTGATTTGCTCTAACAAAAAATGTATTAACCCCTACAACAAAATGTCCATTAATTATAATCCACATAAGAATGAACATTTCCTGTTACTGCAGGATTATTTTCCTGCCATAGCAAACTGGCTCAAATTAAGATCTTTCATCCTACATCTGTAACCAAGCATAGAATGGGGAAAATATATGTTGACATTTTTTGAAATTAGACATCTGTTTCACAAGTTTGGACAGCACAGTACAGTAAAGAAATGTAGAAGAGAGAATAGTTCAGTATAATACAGTTCTGTACTGTACAGTAGAGTTTAGTACAATACAGTAGAGCACACTAGAGTACAGTATAATTTACTGTATTGTATTTTACTGTACTGAACTATACTGTACTGAACCGAACTATCTTCTGCTGTACTGAACTCTACTCTACTGTACTTTACTGTACTGAACTATACTCTGCTGTACTGTGCTGTGCTCAACTGTGCTGTACTGTGATGTCCAAACTTGTGAAAAATAGACGTCTATGTACAGATTTGGTCCAGTCCAACCAATTTTGACCTTGCTTGGGGACGGAGCTCATCATAATAATAACCAGTGTGTAGAATGGTAGCCAAAATATTATTTTTTTAACCTTTGTGTACCTATTCAGGTACATCACCATGAAGAGAATGACATTCATAATCATGCATTTCTGTATACTACAGATCAGGGACAGATGATGTCCTTCTGTTACGATCATTCTGTTACTGTAGTTCAATAACCAAGATAGATTTTTTCATACGGAAGGTGTCGTATCATAGCTGACACCCCATTATTTCAGCAGACATCTTTGAATCTTAATTCGGAGTAGATATTTCATAAACTGAGGGAGATTTTACTGTCATTCTGTTACCAAACTTTACATCTGCACTGCTCTTTGAGTAAATGTGTTTTTGTAAAATTCTTAGTGGAAATTGTTAAAAGTAGTCATGTTCTTTAGAGTTGTATAGTTTGTTTAACTTCCTAATAAATGGTTTTTGTTTGGTATACTTTAAAGTAAAACATTATTATTTTACTATGGAATTGAGAAATCATATCATGTCAACTCAGTACATTCCATTAGTATGAACTGCAGTACCTCTAACTAGGAGGAATGGGGCTGTCTGCCAGTGCTGTGTGTTGGGAAGGGAGGTTTAGCGATGTAGTGAATCATAACGGGTTCCTGTAGTAGACATCCAGATGGGGTGTGGGGAGGCTGGTGTGCCTAGTAGTTTCTATGGGCATGTTAAACCAGCTCTCTGGCCTCTGCGTCGGGAGGGGAAAGGCCACCGGAATACAAATCAGACCCTAGAGATGGTGGGAGTCATTATCTGCCACCTCTGTATGAACACTGCATATAATGTTGGGTTGGAGTTGGAATAGGAGAGTTCAGGTGCAGCTATGTATGATGCATAACTGCCCACGGAGCCTACATGATGGAGGGAAAGGAGGAATTTGAATGTCAGTTAACCTCACCTCGTCAACAGCCAGTGAAACTGCAGGGCGCCAAATTCAAAACAACAGAAATCCCATAATTTAAGTTCCTCGAACATACAAGTATTTCACACCATTTTAAAGATACACTTGTTGTAAATCCAGCCAAAGTGTCAGATTTCAAAAAGGTTTTACGACGAAAGCACACCAAACGATAATGTTAGGTTAGAGCCAAGTCACAGAAAAAGACAGCCATTTTTCCAGCCGAAGAGAGGAGTAACAAAAAGCAGAAATAGAGATAAAATTAATCACTAACCTTTGATAATCTTCATCAGATGACACTCATAGGACTTCATGTTACACAATACATGTATGTTTTGTTCGGTAAAGTTCATATTTATATCCAAAAATCTGAGTTTAGGCGGGACGCTACTGTCTCACTTGGCAAAAAGACAGAGAAAATGCAGAGCGCGAAATTCAAATTAATTACTATAAAAATCAAACTTTAATTAAATCACACATGAAAGATACCAAATTAAAGCTACACTGGTTGTGAATCCAACCAACATGTCAGAATTCAAATAGGCTTTTCGGCGAAAGCAAACGATGCTATTATCTGAGGATAGCACCATTGTAAACAAAGAGAGAGAAGCATATTTCAATCCTGCAGGCGCGACACAAAACGCGGAAATAAAAATATAATTCATGCCTTACCTTTGACCAGCTTCTGTTGTTGGCACTCCAATATGTCCCATAAACATCACAAATGGTCCTTTTGTTTGGTTAATTCCGTCGATATATATCCAAAATGTCCATTTATTTGGCGCGTTTGATCCAGAAAAACACCAGTTCCAACTTGTGAAACGTGACTACAAAATATCTCAAAGGTTACCTGTAATCTTTGCCAAAAAAATTCAAACCACTTTTGTAATACAACTTTAGGTATTTTTTAACGTAAATAAACGATCAAATTGAAGACGGGATGATCTGTGTTCAATACAGGATTAAAACCAACTGTAGCTAGCTTTCTGGTCATGCGCTTCTAACAAACAGGACACTTCGAGTGACACTCCTTCAAGATGGCCGTACTTCTTCATTACACAAAGGAATAACCTCAACCAATTTCTAAAGACTGTTGACATCCAGTGGAAGCGGTAGGAACTGCAAGAAAGTCAATTAGATATCTGTATTCCCAATGAAAATCCATTGAAAAGAGAGTGACCTCAAAAAAAAAAATTCTGAATGGTTTGTCCTCGGGGTTTCGCCTGCTAAATAAGTTCTGTTATACTCACAGACATGATTCAAACAGTTTAAGAAACTTCAGTGTTTTCTATCCAAATCTACTAATAATATGCATATCTTATCTTCTGGAGATGAGTAGCTGGCAGTTTAATTTGGGCATGCTTTTCATCCAAAATTCCGAATGCTGCCCCCTACCCAAGAGAAGTTAAACAGACAAATGGTTGAAAAAGTGATTATTTTGGCAGTTTGAGAGCACGTCATGGTTTATTTTTGGTAACAGTGTTACAAAACAACAACTTGAGCATTTTCCTTAAAAAACCAAAGTTCCTTATTAGCAGCAGTTGGCAAAATCCATTTTGAACACAAAATGATCTTGAGAGGGACTCCTTGAAGAACAGAAACTAAGCACCAGAGATTCTCCTGTTCTCCAATGATATTCTCAACACTTCCACTATCTCTATCAACACTTCGACTCCCCGGAACGTTGTCAGTGAAAATCCTGGAGAACTGTCGAGTGTTGAGCCATCACTGCTTTCTCTCCTACCAAAGACAGACGAGAAAAATCGAACTCTAAGGAGAACTCTTCGACTCCTTCTGAATGTGTTTCCTGGACCTAATGCAATGTTATTTCTCTAGGGAAGTTATATCAAAGTTGCTTTATGGTGGGTTTACAAAAAACATATGGTGTAGGTTGTTTTCTGTATGACAGGCAGAAATATAATACACAAAGAAACCTGCATGCTTTTCCCTTCAGGGACGTCTACCGACATGTGACACAGATATTAGCATAGAAATAAAAAGTGTGGTATGCCATATCGCTCGTTCCCACTCACTTCTCTTCCCATCTGTTAACATTACACCTCTCTTTCTTTTAATTTGTTTATGCTGAATTGCTCAGATTCATAAAGTTAAAAATAAAATAATCCTAATGGAACTAGCTATACATTCAGAAGTTATATACGTTTCTAACAGGAGGAGTTGACATGAAATTCCACGAGAGTGAGCAATATCCTCTACTTCCAAGAATAACCTATGCATCAGATGATCTAGCACTGATGCAGTTTGAAGGCACCAGACAAAATGGCTTCCTCCTTATCCTCCTCTTTAACAAACATTATTAACCGCACTTCCTGTTCCTACCCATAACCCCTTGCTTCCATCACTTCACCATGAACCAGAATGCGGCATGATGAAGAGTCCCAAGGTGTTCCACGGGTTTCGAGGATTTCAAAGCTATTGATAACGTTAATTGTTATTGACGTCCTATTAGTAATAATGAGCGATTAACTGAAATTGCATTTTTATCCGGTTATTAAAAAACTAATTGACAGACGTCAGTTCAATTACTTGAATTCCATTCCATTTCATTTGTTTTGTGAGCTCAACACACCATTTTTCTGAAAATAAATCTAATCATTCACGAGAGAAATTAAGTCATGAACTAGAGTTGAAGTCAGAAGTTTACATACACCTTAGCTAAATACATTTAAACTAAGTTTTTCACAATTCCAACAACATTTAATCCAAGTAAAAATTCCCTGTCTTAGGTCTGTTAGGATCACCACTTTATTTTAAGAATGTGAAATGTCTGTGATAAGGTGCGTCTCGGTGAGAGATGTAGGAGTCAGGCGCAGGAGAGCAGGGATTACTGAGAAGCGTGTTTAATATATAATTATATATACATAGTCCACCAATACAAAATTGGCACAGATCTGTCTATATAAGGTCCCACAGTTCACAGTGCAGATCAGAGCAAAAACCAAGCCATGAGGTCGAAGGAATTGTCCGTAGAGCTCAGAGACAGGATTCTGTCGAGGCACAGATCTGTCTATATAAGGTCCCACAGTTCACAGTGCCTAAATAGTGAAAACAATACAGAAACTCGTGCCAAACGCATGGAGGAGCAAACTCAGTTCCGAAAATAAACTACACGTGCGTAATAACGAGAACACAAAACATCAAAGATAAAAGAACGCAAAATACCCACAAGCTTAATCCCGCACGAAATAAGGCAGGTAACAGGTGCCCTATATACACACAGAAATAAACGCAATTGAAACCAGGTGTGAAAAGGAACACAGACAAAACAACCAGAAAAGGAAAAAGAGATCGGTGGCGGCTAGTAAACCGGCGACGCCGAGCGCCGAGCGCCGCCCGAACAGGGAGAGGAGTTACCTTCGGTAGAAGTCGTGACAATGTCAGAATAATAGTAGAGAGAATGATTTATTTCAGCACATTCCCAGTGGGTCAGAAGTTTACATACTCAATTAGTATTTGGAAGCATTGCCTTTAAATTGTTTAACTTGGGTCTAACGTTTCGGGTAGCCTTCCACAAGCTTCCCACAATAAATTGGGTGAATTTGGGCCCATTCCTCCTGACAGAGCTGGTGTAACTGAGTCAGGTTTGTAGGCCTCCTTGGGATTGAAGTCAGGGCTTTGTGATGGCCACTCCAATACCTTGACTTTGTTGTCCTTAAGCCATTTTGCCACAACTTTGGAAGTATGCTTGAGGTCATTGTACATTTGGAAGACCCATTTGCGACCAAGCTTTAACTTCCTGACTGATGTCTTAAAATGTTGCTTCGAAATATCCACATCATTTTAATTTGTCATGATGCCATCTATTTTGTGAAGTGCACCAGTCCCTCCTGCAGCAAAGCACCCCATAACAGGATGCTGCCACCCCTGTGCTTCACGGTTGGGATGGTGTTCTTCGGCTTTCAAGCCTCCCCCTTTTTCCTCCAAACATAACGATGGTCATTATGGTCAAACAGTTCTATTTTTGTTTCATCAGACCAGAGGACATTTCTCTAGTATCTTTGTCCCCATGTGCAGTTGCAAACCGCAGGCTGGATTTTTTTATGACGGTTTTGGAGCAGTGGCTTCTTCCTTGCTGAGCGGCCTTTCAGGTTATGTCGATATAGGACTCGTTTTACTGTGGACATAGATACTTTTGTACCTGTTTCCTCCAGCATCTTCACAACGTCCTTTGCTGTTGTTCTGGGATTGATTTGCACTTTTCGCACCAAAGTATGTTCATCTCTAGGAGACAGAACGCGTCTCCTTCCTGAGCGGCATGACGACTGCGTGGTCCCATGGGGTTTATACTTGCGTATTATTGTTTGTATAGATGAACATGGTACCTTCAGGCATTTGGACATTGCTCCCAAGGATGAACCAGACTTGTGGAGGTCTACACATTTTTTTCCCGAGGCCTTGGCTGATTTCTTTAGATTTTCCCATGATGTCAAGCAAAGAGGCACTGAGTTTGAAGGTAGGCCTTGAAATACATCCACAGGTACACCTCCAATTGACTCAAATTATGTCAATTAGCCTATCAGAAGCTTTTAAAGCCATGACATCATTTTCTGGAATTTTCCAAGCTGTTTAAAGGTACAGTCAACGTGGTGTATGTAAACTTCTGACCCACTGAAATTGTGATACAGTGAATTATAAGTGAAATAATCTGTCTGTAAACAATTGTTGGAAAAATTATGCACAAAGTAGATGCTCTAACTGACTAACTATAGTTTGTAAACAAGAAATGTGTGGAGTGGTTGAAAAGGAGTTTTAATGACTCCAACCTAAGTGTATGTAAACTTCCGACTTCAACTGTATATGGGACGCTGGGCTGAAGGGAGTTGTAGTTTGCATTAACCTGTCTGGCTCCGAGGTTCCGCTAGCGGAACTCCTCCCACATTCCACTGAAAAGGCAGAGCGCGAAATTCAAATATTTTTTTTTTGAAATATTTAACTTTCACACATTAACAAGTCCAATACAGCAAATGAAAAATACACATCTTGTGAATCCAGCCAACATGTCCGATTTTTTAAAATGTTTTACAGCGAAAACACCACGTATATTTATGTTAGCTCACCACCAAATACAAAAAAGGACAGACATTTTTCACAGCACAGGTAGCATGCACAAAACCAACATAACTAACCAAGATCCAACCAAACTAACCAAGAAACAACTCCATCAGATGACAGTCCTATAACATGTTACACAATAAATCTATGTTTTGTTCGAAAAATGTGCATATTTGAGGTATAAATCAGTTTTACATTGCAGCTACCATCACAGCTACCGTCAAAAATAGCACCGAAGCAGCCAGAGTAATTATAGAGACCAACGTGAAATACCTAAATACTCGTCATAAAACATTTCTGAAAAATCGATGGTGTACAGCAAATTAAAGACAAACATCTTGTGAATCCAGCCAATATTTCCGATTTTTTAAGTGTTTTACAGCGAAAACACAATATAGCATTATATTAGCTTACTACAATAGCCTACCACACTACCGCATTCATTCATCAAGGCACGTTAGCGATAGCAATAGGCACGTTAGCGATAGCGAATAAACCAGCAGAATATATTAATTTTCACTAACCTTCATAAACCTTCATCAGATGACAGTCCTATAACATCAGGTTATACATACACTTATGTTTTGTTCGAAAATGTGCATATTTAGAGCTGAAATCAGTGGTTATACATTGTGCTAACGTAGCATCTTTTTCCAGAATGTGCGGATATTTTTATGACACTCAACTATTCTGACCAAATAACTATTCATAAACGTTACTAGAAAATACATGTTGTATAGGAAATGATAGATACACTAGTTATTAATGCAATCGCTGTGTTAGAATTCTAAAAAATAACTTCATTACGACATCCAGCTTAGTTATAGCAAGAGAGTGCCCAAAATCTGGGCGCAAACTACTAGTTCACATGTTCGACAGATATATGAAATAGCATCATAAAATGGGTCCTACTTTTGATGATCTTCCATCAGAATGTTGTACAAGGGGTCCTTTGTCCAGAACAATCGTTGTTTGGTTTTAGAACGTCCTCTTCTCCAGTCAATTAGCACGGAAAGCTAGCAAAGTGGCGCGAAGCTCTCCTTCCTGAACAAAGGCACACAACGCAACACTCCTAACGTCCCGAAGAAATGTCAATAATCTAATAAAACTATATTGAAAAAACATACTTTACGATGATATTGTCACATTTATCAAATAAAATCAAAGCTGGAGATATTAGTCGTCTATAACGACAGCTTTACAGAAGGCAATACCAGGTCCCTTCTCGCGCGTTCCAGGAAACAGGAAATGGGTATCACGTCATGCCAAGAGCTTTTATTCCACCTCAGATCAAGATAAACACTCAATTTCTTCTATCACTCCCTATTCACATCTAGTGGAAGGTGTATGACGTGCATGTATACTAATATATATCAAGCCCATTTATAGGCAGGCCCTAGAACAGAGCATCGATTTCAGATTTTCCACTTCCTGTCAGGAAGTTTGCTGCAAAATTAGTTCTGTTTTACTCACAGATATAATTCAAACGGTTTTAGAAACTAGAGAGTTTTCTATTCAATAGTAATAATAATATGCATAGTGTACGAGCAAGAATTGAGTACGAGGCCGTTTAAATTGGGCACGATTTTCCCCCAAAGTGAAAATAGCGCCCTCTGTCCTCAACAGGTTTTAAGCAACTATTCAACCTAGTTCAGTGCAGAAACGTGGTAATGAATGACAATGACCAAAATCCAATGCGCCTGTTCTTTTCCGGATCGGACAGAGATGGGTACACTCACGCCTGCTACGTTAGGTTAGATACACACAGACCACGTATGCCTCCGCATGAGAGAGGAAAGTACACAACACAATGACAAAAGAGCGGGATAGAGACAGTTTGTGAAAGTATGGTTTATTTACTTTGAAAAATGTGTACAATTATTGTCAGCTCTGCAGCATACTTAGGCAGGGAAGCCTGGCTAAATAGGATTACTAAAGACAGTACAGTATGGGGTGGATATGAGGTAGGGGTAAGGAAGAAAGGAAGAAAGGGGAACATATTATAAGTAAATATGGAACAGTGGAATGCACAATCCTTCTGGAAGATCTAATGAAGGAGAAGATCGCGGACAGGAACAAAAGGAGGAACATGTTTTGAGTGAAGATGGAGTGGTAGATCACACTGAACTTTTGGAAGAGCTACAGAAGGAAATTGAACATAACGAGAGTGAGGATGAATTAACTGTGGTGGCGGGTGCGGTAAAGAACGCCGAATTTGAACCTCGTCCTGATGATGACAAAGATTATTCTGGCCCAGTGGGAGAGCAATTTTTGCTTTCTGGCAGATCCATATGTGGTGTCAGGTCGGGTGGAGAAGAGGTTGGGTAATGTTGGGTTGGTGAAAGTGACTCGAAGTGGAATCGTGTAGATTTTTTTATCGTTTCTGCCATCCAGAGGGGGCGTGCACTCAACACCTCGTGGCTTGGGACAAGAACTGTGACTTGCTTTCCTATCCGGAGCAGGGCGCCGTTGAAAGAAGTGGTGTAATGTGTTGAGGATGATCAACTGAAGTTAAAGATTCCCGGTGTCTGTGACGCCCGCCGTTTGGTCCGACGCAGACCTGGTGGTGAGCGTGGTGAAACAAAGACACTATCTGTACTACTGAGTTTTGATGCAGTCTTTACCAGATTAAGTCAAGTTAGGATGTGTCAGTTGTCCCGTGAGAGCTTTTGTTCCGAATCCATTACAGTGTTTTATTTGTCAAGTTTATGGTCATGTGGCAGCAGTGTGTAGGAAGGAGATTCCTGTGTAGTATCGGTGGAAAAAGTTGTGTCTGGTGAGAGAAAGGGAGGTTGAGGTTGCCAGGATCAGTGTAGTGCAGAAGGTGTCATATGCTGAGGCAGTGCTAAGAGTAGTAGAGGAAGATGGGTCCAGAGTGAGAGATCCTAAGAGGATCCCTGTGAGTAGGCCGAGACCAATAGATATTGATAGGAATAACATGTGCTTCAGTAAGGTTGTTTTTTTGGCATTCATTGGTTGTGAATTGTAGCGCAGGAATGGAACGTAAATCACAGAGGATAGATGTTGTGGTGGCAGCTGCAGAGAAGTACTTGGGCGTACGAGATTTTATTGCAGAAGAGTTAGAAGATGTTTTGAATGATAGTGTTTTGTCCTCCCAGGCTGCTGGCCTAGAGTAGGATCAGATAGGTCCAAAGTAGTGGAATAGTGGTGAGGTTTTAATGGGTGCAGGGTTAGTTGGTTGGGCAATTTTTTCACAAAGTGTAATGAATTCATACTACAGGTACACAGCCAATACAGCATGCATCTATAATATTTGTTTGCGGACCGCCATATTACCAAAGAAGAAGAAGAAATACATTATGATGAGATCAGAGATAACGTTAGATGGTTGTCTGACTGGCTGGCTGGCTGGCTGCTACTGCCTGAGCAGAGATGAGATGCTGACTTTAAAGAAGGAAAAATTATAAAGTCATAAAATGAAACAAAATAATATACACAACTGAAATATTGTATTATTTAATAGTAATTTACAATTTTTCTATATGGACCTGACAGAGAGAATTAAATTTTTTCACTGTTTTTGCAATTGAATGTTTACTATTTTTGGCTTTAGAATTTCCATTAAATAGCTGAAATAATTGTAATCTCATTATTTCATAAAATAATTGAAACTGCAACCGACCTCAAAAAGCACTAATCGCTCAGCACTACCTATTCATCCAATTCTCTTTCCATTTCTATTGTGATTAATCAAAAATGCCATGGTAAAGAAGTGCTGTCGGGTTTTTGCAGTGTGCTTGGTATCGTGACTTTACTTTCATTAATCTGATGACTGTTATTTATCGACTCAACTAACTATGTTTAATTGTTACCCTATTAAATTAATCATGGAACAATTAACTAATTAGAAATTTGGGGCACCACGAGACCAGTTGTTTAAAGACTTACCATATCCCAAATTAAACTCTAAAGGTCTTTACCTATCACATCCAAAAAACAGTCAACGTGTTGATCATAACCTCTTATCATATCATCATTCTGAACAGTCATAACCTCCTGCATCTGCAAAAACCCCATTCTTAGTTATGATTCAGTACTACACAAATTGGTTTAATTATGTATTTACTAGCTAACTAAATGATAACACAGAATAACATACACACTTAATATATAAGGAAAACGTCCCTAGCGGACTGACAAAACATATGTGATCCGATTCAGGAAACAAAGCGTATGTCGCAAGTCACGACTTCACAGGAGAGCCGTTTAAACATTTTATTTAATTTTTTTCAAAATGCGTTCTTTGGCAGAAATGCCTTCTCGAAACATGTGAACTTTCATGTGTCTCAATAACAAACATGTTATAAGCCTTGTTGGTTAAAAAAAGGTAGTAACCTTCCCACTAGTCCTGATTGGCTGAGTTAATGAGTGGGCTGGACATGCCGAGAGATGAGTTCGGATTGGTCTGCCATATAGAGGGCTTCTGTCTATTTGAGCTCGTCAGTCTGTGTTGGTAATCCTGTTGGACGCCGGTTTATTTTAAATGTATTGTGTAGTGGAGCTGCATAAGTGTTGCGCTCCACTTTCTGGAGAATCAAGTTTTGAAATCAGTGGAATTTGAGTATGATAACTAAAGAGATGGAGAAAACACCTGTCTCTGGATTACATCTTCAAACTAAGGACAACTGGCGGTATGGCGTTCCTGACAGGGAGATGCGTCCATCATGCATGGTGATGTATACAGGTAAGATAGTACAGCGTTAACCTTTCACGAGCCTCTACCCCGGGTCCGGGATCACCCCCCACCCCCCCCCACACACTGATTAGCATAGCTAGCATAGCTTCACAAGTAGATAGTAGCATCTAAATATCATTAAATCACAAGTCCAAGACACCAGATGAAAGATACAGATCTTGTGAATAAAGCCACCATTTCAGATTTTTAAAATGTTTTACAGGGAAGACAAAATATGTAAATCTATTAGCTAAACACGTTAGCAAAATACACCACTATTCTAACTCCATCAGTTTCTTACTCCTTCAGGTGCTATCACCAATTCGGCTCAACTAAGATATTGATAGCCAATAACCTATAAAAAAACCCATCAGATGACAGTCTGATAACATATTCATGGTATAGGATAGTTTTTGTTAGAAAAAAGTGCATATTTCAGGTAGAAATCACAGTTTACAATTGCACCGACCATCACAAATCGACTAGAATTACTAGATAGAGCAACGTGTATGACCAATTTACTCATCATAAAACATTTCATAAAAATAGACAAAGCATAGCAATGGAAAGACCCAGTTCTTGTGATTTCAGACCATATTTCAGATTTTCTAAGCGTTTTTCAGCGAAAACACAATAAATCGATAAGTTAGCATACCACATGTGCAAACGTTACCAGAGCATCGATTCCAGCCAAAGAGCGCTATAACGTAATCACCGCCAAAATATATTAATTTTTTCACTAACCTTCTCAGAATTCTTCCGATGACACTCCTGTAACATCATTTTACAACATACATATACAGTTTGTTCGAAAAGGTGCATATTTAGCCATACAAAACCGTGGTTATACAATGGAAATAGTCACAACTCAAGCCTCAAAATGAGGAACGTCAGCTTTCAGAGTGATCTAGTTTAATCGAAAGCTAATCATATACTTGACTAAAAAATACAGGGTTGACAGGAATCGAAAGACAAATTAGTTCTTAATGCAACCGCTGATTTACATTTTTAAAATTATCCTTACTTTTCAATACAGGGTTCGCCAAGTGAAGCTATACCAAACAAAATGGCGAAATATGCGTTTAAAATATTTCGACAGAACAACGATTTATCATATTAAATATTGCTTACTTTGAGCTGTTCTTCCATCATATTCTTGGGCAATGTATCCTTTCTATGTTATAAACGTCTTTTGGTCGATAGATGTCCTCTGTCCTTCGAAATATCCACTAACGATCGAACGGGACCCCAAAACGTGTCCAAAGTTTCAGAGTGCACAACAAAGAAATTCCTCAAAATCGCACTAAACGGATATAAATTGCTATAAAACGGTTCAAATTAACTACATTATGATGTTTTTAACAACTATAACGACTGAAAACATGACCGGAGAAATATTGCTGGTTAGACAAGGATTTGGAATGAGGCAAGTCCGATGTCCTTCACGCTTCAGGCGCGCGACGAGAAAGGGCGGTCCCTATACATTTTGTGGTTTTATAATGGCTGGGATTGTGCAATAGACTCCATTCAAAACGTGATGACGTACAGACACCCAGAGGAAGACGTAGGCAGTGTCGGTTTCTTCATAGCATTCACTGTCGCCTTAAAAACAGACTCCAGATCAGGGGTAAAAATTTCTGAAATCTGACCCCTGTCATGAAAAGTGCTGTAGATATTGTTCTGTACCACTCAGAGACAAAATTCCAACTTCTATAGAAACTAGAAGGTGTTTTCTATCCAATAATAACAATAATATGCATATTGTACGATCAAGAATTTAGCACGAGGCAGTTTAATTTGGAGACCCAAATATGCTAATGCGGAACAGCACCCCCTATAGTTGCAAGAAGTTAACTAGCTACATTTTCAGTTATTACACGTTTCAAATTTTGACAGAAAGTGTTTTTATTTAAAGCTAAAGTGTACTGTTAGCTAGCTGGTTCCCTAGCTGACGTTATTATTCGTATCCCAGAGCCGTATTCATGCAGGGTAGTAACGACATGATTTGGCACTGTGTTCATTGTTGTTTAACTAGCTAACATTGAACCTGGTTGGTTAGCTGCCAGCACTGTGGCATTGTTGGCACTGTGTTCATTGTTGTTTAACTGGAAGATAGGCTAGCCATCCGTGTCTATGGTTCCCATGATGATTTTAGAAGAGTAGTACAGCGGTCCCACTTAAATTAGCTTTTCTAGATACTTTTCTTATGACAGCTAATCAGCTGAGCTTCTCGCCTCTTCCTCGTGTTGGTATTCAGGGTTCAAACCACTTTGAATGTGAGCTGCAGCTCGACGGCTTTTTGGTCTAAATGTTCATTTCTTTACCAATCCCTTTATGCACTATGGTCGTAAGAGACAGTTCTGTCAGGCTGACATGCTCTTTGACCTCACTCGGGGCGTGGCTACTTACTGTGTAAAGTTTATAGGAGACACATTCTCTTATGGCTCCTAAAATCACATTCCTATCTTTAAAAACCTCCTGATATGACCCATTTGGATCCTCACAGGACAGTCATGACATTGAAATCTATAAGGGTTAATAGTGTCTGTGTTCCACCTACTATTCCCTATTTTTTTTATTTATTCAACTAGGCAAGTCAGTTAAGAAAAAATTCTTATTTACAATCATGACAGATTTTTACTTTGTCAGTTCGGGGATTCAATCTAGCAACCTTTCGGTTACTGGCACAACGCTCTAACCACTAGGCTACCTGCCAGCAGTGTATGTGTAATAGGGTACCATTTGGGATGCAGTTTGTGAATGCTACAAGTAGCTTAGGAGTAGTTCTATGTTTGGAATAGCAGCTGCCATACTTTTTTGGGCACACCACCACTAGCTATTTTAGTCTTCAGTGATACAGGTAACTGCCAAAATAATGGAAACACTTGAGTAAATGAGGGTTCTGGCGGCTCTGTTATGGTGTGGGTTGCATTTTCCTGTTCCACTCAACCCCTTAGAGGGCAAGGTAAACGGCAGTAAATACTAACCTTCTACCCTCAAGCAATAAGACTGTTAAATAGTTAGTCCGAGTAGCTATTGGTTAACTATTTAACTATCTGAGTTGGCTCCTGAGTGGCACAGCGGTCTAAAGCACTGCATCTCAGTGCTAGAGGTGTCACTTCAGACACTCTGGTTCGAATCCAGGCTGTATCACAACCGGCTGCAATTGGGAGTACCATAGGGCGGCGCACAATTGGCCCACAATTGCCTGGGTTTGGCCGGTGTAGGCAGTCATTTTAGATGAAGTTGAAGTTGTTCTTACCTGACTTGCCTCGTTAAATAAAGGTTAAATTATCCAAAAAATTATTTTAACTAACTCTTTTGACTCATCACATACGCTGCTGTTACTGTTTATTATCTATCCTGTTGCCTAGTCTACCTCAATTACCTCGTAACCCTGCACATCAACTCGTTACTGGTACCCGGTGTATATAGCCAAGTTATCGTTACTCATTGTGTATTTATTCCTTGTGTTATTCCTCTTTTTTTCTCTCTCTGTATTGTTGTGAAGGGCCCTTATTCCACTGTTTGTCTACACCTGTTGTTTACAAAACATGTGACAAGTTTTATTTTATTTTATTTGACCTAACGTAGCAGGTGTAAAAGAAATGCCTGAAACTAGATTCCATAGATGAAAGTCTTGACGAGAAGAAAAAAACACTTTCGGGGGAGGTTCTCTTCTGCACTGTTCAACCAATCCAGTAAATATAGAGGAGTTAAGATGGAACGTCGCCTTGTTAGCTTCCAAAAGCGGAAGCTCTCTTTCCATCTCCCCTGAAAACTGGCCCATCGGTTTTCGGTGGAGATTCGGCAGAGGCTAGTAAATACACAGCCATTCTGATCACCTTCAACCTATGGTGAATAATTTCTATCCTTATGGGCGTGGATGGCAATGCCCCCATCCACAGGGCACGAGTGGTCACTGAATGGTTTGATGAGCATGAACATTTTGTAAACTATATGCCATGGCCGTCTCTGTCATCAGATCTCTACCCAAATGAACACTTATGGTAGATTCTGAGTCTGTAATACCAACATGTTTCAAGGAGACCACCATAGTCTCTGTGCCCAAGAACACTAAGGTAACCAGTCTAAATGACTACCTACCCGTAGCACTCACGTCTGTAGCCATGAAATGTTTTGAAAGGCTGGTCATGGCTCACATCAACACCATTATCCCAGAAACCCTAGACCCACTCCTAATTGCATACCGCCCTAACAGACCCACAGATGATGCAATCTCTATTGCACTCCACAATGCTGTTTCCCACCTGGACAAAAGGAACACATATGTGAGAATGCTATTCATTGACTACAGCTCAGCGTTCAACACCAGAGTGCCCTCAAAGCTCATCACTAAGCTAAGGACTCTGTGAATAAACACCTCCCTCTGCAACTGGATCCTGGACTTCCTGATGGGCCACCCCCAGGTGGTAAGGGTAGGTAACAACACATGTGCCACACTGATCCTCAACACGGGGGCCCTTCAGGGGTGCGTGCTCAGTCCCCTCCTGTACTCCCTGTTCACTCATGACTGCACGGCCAGGCATGACTCCAACACTCTCAGGCCTATGTGCCTGCCTACCCGCCTTTCTAGTGCCTCCCTGCCTGTCTCTCTCTCTCTGCTTGCCTGCCTGCCTCTGTGACATGTACAGCCAATCTATCAGGTGCTGGTTGTGAACATGGACAGACAAGGCACTGGGACTTTTGACAAAGCTTTCAGTACAGACTCAAACACCATCATTAAGTTTGCACAGTGGTAGGCCTGATCACCGACAACGACGAGACAGCCTACAGGGAGGAGGTCAGAGACCTGGCCTTGTGATGCCAGAATAGCAACCTATCCTTCAACGTAACCAAGACTAAGGAGATGATTGTGGACTACAGGAAAAGGTGGACCGAGCACGCCCCCATTCTCATCGACGGGGCTGTAGTGGAGCAGGTTGAGAGCTTCAAGTTCCTCGGTGTCCACATCAACAACAAACTAGAATGGTCCAAACAAACCAAGACAGTCGTGAAGAGGGCACGACAAATCCTATTCCCCCTCAGGAGTCTGAAAAGATTTGGCATGGGTCCTCAGATCCTCAAAAGGTTCTACAGCTCCACCATAGAGAGCATCCTGACAGGTTGCATCACTGTCTGGTATGGCAACTGCTCAGCCTCCGACCGCAAGGCCCTTCAGAGGGTAGTGCGTACAGCCAGTACATCACTGGGACCAAGCCTCCTGCCATCCAGAACCGTATCCAGGCGGTATCAAAGGAAGGCCCTAAAATGTTTCAAAGACTCCAGCCACCCTTGTAATAGACTGTTCTCTCTGCTACCGCATGGCAAGCGTAACAGGAATGCCAAGTCTAGGTCCAAGAGGCTTCTAAACAGGTTCTACCCCAAGCCATAAGTCTCCTGAACATCTAATCAAATGGCCACCCAGACTATTTGCATTACCCCCCCCCCCCCCCTTTTACACTGCTGCTACTGTCTGTTATTATCTATGCATAGTCACTTTAATAACTCTACCTACATGTACAGTGGGACAAAAAAGTATTTAGTCAGCCAATTGTGCAAGTTCTCCCACTTAAAAAGATGAGAGAGGCCTGTAATTGTCATCATAGGTACACTTCAACTATGACAGACCAAATGAGAAAAGAAAATCCAGAAAATCACATTGTAGGATTTTTTATGAATTTATTTGCAAATTATGGTGGAAAATAAGTATTTGGTCACCTACAAACAAGCAAGATTTCTGGCTCTCACAGACCTGTAACTTCTTCTTTAAGAGGCTCCTCTGTCCTCCACTCGTTACCTGTATTAATGGCACCTGTTTGAACTAGTTATCAGTATAAAAGACACCTGTCCACAACCTCAAACAGTTACACTCCAAACTCCACTATGGCCAAGACCAAAGAGCTGTCAAAGGACACCAGAATTTTTCCAACAATTGTTTACCGACAGATTATTTCACTTATAATTCACTGTATCACAATTCCAGTGGGTCAGAAGTTTACATACACTAAGAAAATGATGTCATGGCTTTAGAAGCTTCTGATAGGCTAATTGACATAATTTGAGTCAATTGGAGGTGTACCTGTGGATGTATTTCAAGGCCTACCTTCAAACTCAGTGCCTCTTTGCTTGACATCATGGAAAAATCTAAAGAAATCAGCCAAGACCTCAGAAAAAAAAGACCTCCACAAGTCTGGTTCATCCTTGGGAGCAATTTCCAAACACCTGAAGGTACCACGTTAATCTATACAAACAATAATACGCAAGTATAAACACCATGGGACCACGTAGCCATCATACCGCTCAGGAAGGAGACGCGTTCTGTCTCCTAGAGATGAACGTACTTTGGTGCGAAAAGTGCAAATAATTCCCAGAACAACAGCAAAGGACCCTGTGAAGATGCTGGAGAAAACAGATACAAAAGTATTTATATCCACAGTAAAACAAGTCCTATATCGACATAACCTGAAAGGCCGCTCAGCAAGGAAGAAGCCACTGCTCCAAAACCGCCATAAAAAAGCCAGACTATGGTTTGCAACTGCACATGGGGACAAAGATCGTACTTTTTGAAGAAATGTCCTCTGGTCTGATGAAACAAAAATAGAACTGTTTGGCCATAATGACCATCGTTATCAAATCAAATCAAATTTATTTATATAGCCCTTCTTACATCAGCTGATATCTCAAAGTGCTGTACAGAAACCCAGCCTAAAACCCCAAAACAGCAAGCAATCCAGATGTAGAAGCACTCTTATGTTTGGAGGAAAAAGGGGGAGGCTTGCAAGCCGAAGAACACCATCCCAACCGTGAAGCACGGGTGTGGCAGCATCATGTTGTGGGGGTGCTTTGAGGGACTGGTGCAGTTCACAAACTAGATGGCATCATGAGGAATGAAAATGATGTGGATATATTGAAACAACATCTCAAGACATCAGTCAGGAAGTTAAAGCTTGGTGGCAAATGTGTCTTCTAAATGGACAATGACCTCAAGCATACTTCCAAAGTTGTGGCAAAATGGCTTAAGGACAACAAAGTCAAGGTATTGGAGCGGCCATCACAAAGCCCTGACCTCAATCCCAGTTACACCAGCTCTGTCAGGAGGAATGGGCAAAAATTCACCCAACCCATTGTGGGAAGCTTGTGGAAGGCTACCCGAAAGATTTGACCCAAGTTAAACAATTTAAAGGCAATGCTACCAAATACTAATTGAGTGTATGTAAACGTCTGACCCACTGGGAATGTGATGAAAGAAATAAAAGCTGAAATAAATCATTCTCTCTACTATTATTCTGACATTTCACATTCTTAAAATAAAGTGGTGATCCTAACTGACCAAATACAGAGAATTTCAACTAGGATTAAATATCAGGAATTGTGAAAAACTGAGTTTAAATGTATTTGGCTAAAGTGTATGTAAACTTCCGACTTCAACTGTATATTATGAAAAAATGACGCTGTACCCTGTTACTTCTGCTGAACGATTCTAATTCTTTAGTTATGTATACACTCTTAGAAAAAAGGGTTCCCAAAGGGGTTCTTTGCAGAGGGATATGTTTCGATTAGAAGAACCCTTTTTGGAAGACAAAGGTTCTTTGTAAGTCAAAGGGTCATGGAAAGAGCAGGTGTTCCTGTTTTGAACACTCAGTGTATGTAATGCATTGTCATAAATAATTACATTTTAAAGGCTAATAATGCTAGTGGGTTCTACACGTTCATAGAGCGTTGTAATAAGAACCCTCCAAAGATAAAAGTTTTCTCAGTAGAACCCTTCACAGAGGGTTCTAGGTAGAAGCATATACAGGGCGTTCTTTGAAGAACCCTACTTAGAGGGTTCTAGACAGAACCCTCTGCAAAGGGTTCTACCCAGCACCAAAAAGTTCCCCAAATGGGGACAAACTGAAGAACCTTGTATGGTTCTATTTATCACCTTCTTTCTAAGAGTGTACCTTCCTCTTTCTCACCCCCGTGCAGCCATGCAGCCCACACTTTATCACCATGTGTGAACACCTAGCCCTTATCGCTCTAAGTGTTAACCATTTCTGAGCATCACTGTCAACACATATATGATCCAGAGATATTCTCTCTCTCTCTCTCTCTCTCTCTCTCTCTCTCTCTCTCTCTCTCTCTCTCTCTCTCTCTCTCTCTCTCTCTCTCTCTCTCTCTCTCTCTCTCTCTCTCTCTCTCTCTCTTTCTCTCTTTCTCTCTTTCTCTCTTTCTTTTTCTCTTTCTTTCTCTTTCTCTTTCTCTTTCTCTTTCTCTTTCTCTTTCTCTTTCTCTTTCTCTTTCTCTCTCTCTTTCTCTTTCTTTTTCTCTTTCATCTTTCTCTTTCTCTTTCATCTTTCATCTTTCATCTTTCTCTTTCTCTTTCTCTTTCATCTTTCCTCCCTCTCTGACTTCTTCTTTTGGTAATGAACCACCAGTGGCACTCTGGGGTTGCGTTCCGCCACTGTGTGTCTCTCACTCTCTCTCCTTCTTTGTCTCTGGCGTGCTGCAATCCTCCACGGTCTCGTCTAAAGGGTGTGTCTGTTTTGAAGGCCACGTGGCGTGAAAAATGAATAATTACTCCATTTTCCATTTTCCAGACAATCTTTCTTATGGGTTTCTTTTCCTTTCCCTTTTACTCTCTTCCTTTCGCTCCATCTCCTCTATCTTCTTGTTCACACCCCCCCATCTTTCATCAAGAGAAAATTGCTTTTCTTTTCCAGCTCCATATTTACAGTCGTTTTTATGTCATTGCTTGCATACATGTGATGTGTATGTATAGCTTACTGTGCTATACAATACTGTCTTCTTCTGTATGCACAGCTTAACTCATTCGTTTCTCAGTCATTTTATATTGAGATATGATTGCTGGTCCTGTTTCCTGGAATACGTGGTTGATAACAGGAAATTGCTAGGGAAAAGCAGTGGGGTGCTGGTTGTGTTTCTACAGCAGGGCTAGTCAGCCATGATGGACTGGCAACATGGCATTAAGCACAGCTGAGTGTCAGGGATGTCTGCTGCTGAGGTTATGCAGAGAAAGTGAATTGTGTGTGTGTGTGTGTGCGTGTGCGTCCTAGGGCACCCTGGGATGTGTGCTTAAATGTGATGAGCAGAATTGGGCAGATCTTTCTGTTCTTCATGCATAAGAGGTCTGTCTCTGCAGTGGTAGTGATCAGATGTGGTAAAGAAGTGTCTATGATATTTAAATCCCAACCTCCAGCCAATGTGAAGGTAGTTCTTTCATTATGCCTGGAATTATAATGTTGGCTGTGTGGATATAATGTTGGCTGTGTGGATATAAAAACAAGACCAATGTGATCATTTTTTACTACCCCTCATTAAAGCAGTAAAAGAAACAGCTGCATTTACAGGAGGCAAGAAAAGCAGCGAGCTCTATTGTGACTGACATTATAAAACACATAATTAGGCAGTCAATGTGTTATTTCTCTTTTATATATTTGGTGTGTTAGGGAAATAATCCTCTATTAATCCTATGCAGTCATCTTTTCTTTATCTGTGTTTTGTATTGTGTAATTTACATTTATTGGCTTGGTTAGCAATTTCATGAACATGTTTTGTTTAATAATGAATGTGGTTTGTAGCGTTGTACAATTATTTCCCTCCACCTGTAATTGCAGGAGATGTTTGAGTGCAGCTGTGTTCAATGGGCTGGATATACCAGCGATATGAGCTTGGTGAGGGGGAGAGATAGAAAAGTGTGTGTGTGTGTGTGTGTGTGTGTGTGTGTGTGTGTGTGTGTGTGTGTGTGTGTGTGTGTGTGTGTGTGTGTGTGTGTGTGTGTGTGTGTGTGTGTGTGTGGGAGGGAGGGAGGGAGATGGGAAGAGAGGAAGGCAAGGTTTGTTTCTCTGTCTCCTCAATGAAACACATCGGAAAGGATATGTTGGATGGATCTGAAGAGGGCCTCTGATGCGTTTGTATGGGTGGGTGTGTGTGTGTGTGCGCATCTGTGTCGGTGCCAGTGTGGGTGTACAAGTGTGTACGTGCTTGTGTCTGTACCAGTGTGTGAGTGCGAGTCATGTAGTATGCGGAGGAACAACCCAACCCACCGTTGTATTCTCTTCTCATCTAATTGTTCTGTGAAGCACTGCAGAGAATTGGAAGTAATGTCCTTGGGATGGTACAGCTAGTTGCTAGCTGCTAACTCCGTCAGTAATACAAACACTTGCTGAACCCTATTCAGTCACTCAGTGCACCCGGACGGCATACATCATTATCCGTCCCTTCAGACATCTGCTCTGCATCACAAATGGCACCCTATTTCCTATGCAGTGCACTTCTTTTGACCAGAGCCCCGGGCCCTGTTTCAAAGTAGAACACTACTTAATAGGAATAGGGTGCCATATGGGATGCAACTCTGGTCCTTGGTACCCTTTACGCCCGTAAAAAAAACTTGTAAGAGCTTGTTACAGGGCAGTGCATGGGGAAGGAAAAATAAATATACAGTGTGTATGTATGTATGTATATTTAGCACAGTAGTGACAAGCCGCGTGAAGAAAAATATAAATGTAGGATAAAAATAAGGCAAATGAATCCTTCACCGGGAGCGGAGGATAAATCACTTAATATGGTTCTGAGACAAGGGCTCCTTCTCTTTCATTGAATTACAGTATGCCGAGTACTGAGCCTATTTTAATAACTAACTGACTCAGTGCACAGCAGGACTGGGCTGAGGTGGCAGTGTGTTAATTTACATATGTGGCATCTTAATGTGACCCTATTGTTACAGTAGGAAAATATTCCTGTAGCACCAGGATCTGAATCGGCCATCACGTTCCTGCAGGAAAAGAATGGCTTCCATTTGAAAGCAAATTCGATCACTTGAATCTGAATGAATGACTCGACTGCCCCGGCATGAAGAGTAAGGATTTCCACGGGTTTCAGTTGCATTTATGTAAATCATAAAGCCCATTTGTGGTAATTTGTATTTTCCTGTGGAGAAAGAAAAACGTTCTGCAACAAAACGGCGATCAAATTAAAATGCCAGACTTGCAGGTGTCACAGTAAGTGACCTCACAGCATAGGGTATGTAGAGGAAGGGACTTCCTATGGTATTTCTTTATTTAGGTTACTTTGCAGCATGGAGTGTGATTTCCCCTTGCCATCTGGAATAGCATGAAGTTGCTTGATCATGCGGTCAGGTGGTCAGGGTGGCGTTGTGTCCCTCAGTGGTTTAGGTTAGCATTTGGTTGGAGGGAAAGCTGATTTTAAATTAGGTCAGTGCCTTCTGGAAAGTGTAGGCATAAGAACCACACTGTACCATTGATTCCTCATACAGAGTGTAGATTGAGAGATGGATGCAGGAGTTATAGGGTGTTTGATATAGGGTAA
This sequence comes from Salvelinus alpinus, assembly GCF_045679555.1. Lineage (NCBI taxonomy): Eukaryota > Metazoa > Chordata > Actinopteri > Salmoniformes > Salmonidae > Salvelinus > Salvelinus alpinus. Next base: position 38,546,403 of record NC_092096.1, on the reverse strand, counting down.
GGTAGACAGAGAGCAGAGAGGTTGGGGTTTGGTATTTGGTATTTATTAGGATCGCCATTAGTGGTGATCTACTATAAGCCTGTAGGGCATTGAACTCAGGGTTCTGCCGCTGTCTGAAGCTGAGGCCATAGGTTTAACGCTCAGAGACTTGCTCCCTGTATAGAGCACTTAACCTGGATATAACCTGGATATAGCCCACTCAAAACCCAGCCGTGAAAATGGGTCACATACCAAAATTGGAGCCGCCTACATCATTGTTAGTCACCCTAGATACAGCTACAGTCATGTGTGTTTGACAAATAGTCAGAGTGAGTGATGTTGATGGCAATAATGATGGAGAAGAGGCCTCTCTCTCTCTCTTTATCCCTCTCTCTATACCTATCCCTCTCTCCCCCGTCTCCCTCCACATCTCCCTCTCTCTATCTCTTCTCTGCTATGTCGCTTTCTCTTTCTCTCTCTCAATTTCCCTCTTTCCCTCTCCCTCCTTCCATTCGCTACTTTCCCCTCTTCAGAGGACAGCAGTCCTAAATGGTCTCTCAAAACAGAAAGTGTCTCACTCTACCGTCAAACTGATACCACTGTCAGTGAATATTGTAACTCATGGTGCTTTAGCGCTGTAGCTACAGCAATGACACATCCCGGCACACATCACATATTCACTGAATACCAACATCACTGCTACAATTAACACCGGTTCAATTACTTTATCATCTCCTCTCATCCCTGAAATGCCTCCCACCTAAAAAGAACAGCTAGCTTATCCAAAAATCCAACAGCAACGGACTGGGACAACAGCAACACGGTCAAACATTGTCATTTTGTGTCTGTGTGTGTGCGTAAGTGTGTGTGAGGTGTGTGTGTGCGTGCTTGTTTACTTTCATGCGTGAGTGTGTGTGTTTGTTTCTCTCTCTGTGTGTGTGTGTGCATTCGTGCATTTGTGTGAGTGTTAGTGAGTGTGTGCGAAGCCCAACTGAGGTAGCCGTGAAGGAATTACACCCATCATTAATATTAATGATCTCATTTGCATGGTGACTTGAATACCATTGATGAGCAACATGTTCACCGCCATACGTAGCCCCATTACAGAGATAATGACAGAGGAAGGTTATCTGACACACACAAGCATGTACACTCGCACACAGGCACACACACAAACACACAGATTGTCACTATTCAATCCTCCATGGCACTATCACATACAGTATATAATACATACAGTATATTGGAAAGATGTATGTTTAAAAAAAAACATTATTTACTTAGGAAAGTCAGTTAAGATGAAATTCTTATTTACAATGACGGCGTACCCCGGCCAAACCCGGACGACGTTGGGCCAATTGTTGTCCGCCCTATGGGACTTCCAATCATGGTCGGATATGTGTGCTGAACAGATTTGCAATTACAAAATGATACAAGTGAATCATATTCTTCAAGGCTTATAAATAAACCAACATCATCCCTGTACTGTGTACAGTGAATCTGATTTCCACCCTAGTCATCCAAGGCTTTGATTTAAGATCAGACCCCTTCTTACTTATAGATGGTATGATATTCTTGCATCTATTATATGCTTGGTGGAATGGGTGTTGCACTATAAAGGAAATGCATTACGGATTCTAAGAGTGAGGTTTTGTCTCAAATGGCACCCGTTTCCCTATATAGTGCACTACTTTTGACCAGGGCTCATAGGGCTCTGGTCAAAATTAGGGCACTATGTAGGGAATACGGTGTCGTTTGGGACAAACCTGAGACTGTGTTAGTTCTGAGGAGGACAGAGCAGAGAGACTATTTTAGCAGGAGAATACTACAGTACCTGTAGGAAGCTAGTTATGTCGTTGTGAGACAGAGCAAACTGAACATGAACAGGAACACGGCGCCTAAGGGAGCCAGCCATCCACCAGAGACCTACACCTACTGTAAACTACATAGTTTCTTTCTTTTACAGAAATGTAGTTCTTTCTTTAATCTGTCACAATGAATGAGGTGGCTGAAATGATGGTTCTGTGTTGAAAATCCTGTTGACAGGAGAATGTAAACTGTCACAAACTTGCGGTCTAACCAAGCTGCTAGAATTTAAGAACAATCTAGTTGTTCAGGAGGCATTTGGCCAGTCTTGGAGGACAGTGGATATGGTCCTGTGAGGCTCAGTTGGTAGAGCATAGAGCTTGTATCACCAAGGGTAGTGAGTTTGATTGCTGCTGCTACAGTACCAGTCAAAGTTTGGACACACATACTTATTCCAGGGTTTTTATTTATTTTTTACTATTTTCTACATTGTAGAATAATAGTGAAGACATCAAAACTATGAAATAACATATATGGAATCATGCAGTAACCAAAAAAGTGTTAAATAAATCAAAATATATTTTATATTTGAGATTCTTTAAAGTAGCCACCCTTTGCCTTGATGACAGCTTTGCAAACCCTTGGCATTCTCTCAACCAGCTTCCTGAGGTAGTCACCTGGAATGTATTTCAATTAACAGGTGTGACTTGTTAAAAGTTAATTTGTGGAATTTATTTCCTTCTTAATGTGTTTCAGCCAATCAGTTGTTTTGTGACAAGGTATGTGTGGTATACAGAAGATAGCCTTATTTGGTAAAAGACCAAGTCCATATTATGGCAAAAACAGCTCAAATAAGCAAAGAGAAATGACAGTCCATCATTACTTCAAGACATGAAGGTCAGGCAATCCGGTAAATTTCAAGAACTTTGAAAGCTTCTTTAAGTGCAGTCGCAAAAACCATCAAGCGCTATGATAAAACTGGCTCTCATGAGGACCGCCTCTGATGCAGAGGATAAATTCAGTAGAGGTACCAGCCTCAGAAACTGCAGCCCAAATAAAAGTAACAGAGACATCTCAACATCAACTATTCAGAGGAAACTGCGTGAATCTGGCCTCCATGGTCGAAATACTGCAAGGAAACTACTACTAAAGGACACCAATAAGAAGAAGAGATTTGCTTGGGCCAAGAAACATGAGCAATGGAAATTAGATCGGTGGAAATCTGTCCTTAGATTTTTGGATCCAACAGCCGTGTCTTTGTGAGACACAGAGTAGGTGAACAGATGATCTCCGCATGGGTGGTTCCCACCATGAAGCACAGAGGAGGAAGTGTGGGGCTACTTTGCTGTTGACACTGTCAGTGATTTCTATAAAATTCAAGGCACACTTAACCAGCATGTCTACCACAGCTTTCTGCAGTGATACGTCATCCTATCTGGTTTGCGCTTAGTGGGACTATCATTTGTTTTTCAACAGAACAATGACCCAACACACATCCAGGCTGTTTAAGGGCTATTTGACCAAGAAGGAGAGTGATGGAATGCTGCATCAAATGACCTGGCCTCCACAATCACCCGTACTCAACCCAATTGAGATGGTTTGGGATGAGTTGGAACGTAGAGTGATGGAAAAGCAGCCAACAAGTGCTCAGCATATGTGGGAACTCCTTCAAGACTGTTGGAAAAGCATTCCAGGTGAAGCTGGTTGAGAGGATGCCAAGAGTGTGAAAAGCTGTCATCGTGGCAAACGGTGCCAAAATATACTTTGATATGTTTAAAAAAAATGTTGGTTACTACATGATTCCATATGTGTTATTTCATAGTTTTGAAGTCTTCACTATTATTCTACAATGTAGAAATAGTAAAATTCAAGAAAAACCCTTGAATGAGTAGGTGTGTCCAAACTTTTGACTGGTACTGCATATGTAAAAATATTATAAAATGTTTGCATCCATTACTGTAAGTTGCTTTGGATAAAAGCGTCTGCTAAATGGCATTTAGAATTATATTATAAAAACCAACAGGTTTGGGCATATTTGCTATAACGTGGCTGAAGTTCCTTTTTCTCAGCGAGAGAAGAGTTTCTGTCAGTGGCATGCACAGACGATTGTGGATGTGTTGCCAAGGCAACTGGGAAGGGACACGAGAATCTCAGGAATGAGCATTCTAGAATGGATCTGTAGTCTGTTATGTTGGTGTTGGTTGATTTACTATGAAAGCCTAGGGTCTGATGAGCCGCAACAAGTTTGTGTACGTGTTTTCAACTACTTTCACTCCTTGATGACGTATAGGCAATTTGACACTGAACTCCACGTGAACTTGCTTTCCCAAAATGGGTGCAAGCCTTGATTCGCCTGTATATACTAATAACAGCAATTCCACTCACTTAACATCTACGCTGGATGCAGGAATACGCACGACTCTATAAATGTATGGGCACTTATGGTTGAGTAGGACATTTTTTAAATTTTTTAAATTTTAATTTTTTTACCTTTATTTAACCAGGTAGGCAAGTTGAGAACATGTTCATATTGTTCTTCATATTGAACAAGTTCTTTATTCACCATTGCCGAGTACCGCCCACGCTGGGTTATTTTAGCTTGTTTTCGTAGTATTAAAAGCACTGTCATGGGAGTACATCTTCACAATTCATACCCCCAAACTTTCCGGTTTTGAACAGATGACTGCAATGCTATTATATATCCCAGAGATGCAGTATTTGCTTGTGTTTTGTGAGAGATGGAGAAACACAAACACAGAGTCACTCCTGAGACAGGTACTTGGCTCGGTCTGGGAGTAGCAGGGAGGGAGTAGAGAGTGGCTCCTGCCGAGTGGTAGGGTAACATTGCCTTTGAATTTGTCCAGGGACAATGGAGCGAGGGAGAATAATACACCTGCCAGTCCCGCTCAGCCTCAGGGCACTGACAGGAAGATTCTGCCCTCCACATAAACACAAAGTGCCATCAGAGCAGAACACTGCATGGCTATGTGGCTATGTTTCTAAACCAGAGATGGGGAAAGGTAAGGGGGAATGAGAAGAGGGGAAAAAAGAGAGAATCAATCAATCAAATGTATTTATAAAGCCATTTTTTACAGCAGCAGATGTCACAAAGTGCTATACAGAAACCCAGCCTAAAACCTTAAAAAGCAAGCAGTACAGATGTAGAAGCACAGTGACTAGGAAAAACTCCCTAGAAAGGCAGGAACCTAGGAAGAAACCTAGAGAGGAACCAGGCTCTGAGGGGTGGCCAGTCCTTTTCTGGCTGTGCCGGGTGTAGATTATAACAGTACATGGCCGTTTAAGGCCAGATTGTTCTTCAAGATGTTCAAACGTTCATAGATGACCAGCAGGGTCAAATAATAATCACAGTGGTTGTAGAGGGTGCAACGGGTCAGTACCTCAGGAGTAAATGTCAGCTGACTTTTCATAGCCGAGCATTCAGAGGTCGAAACAGCAGGTGCGGGACAGGGTAGCACGTCTGGTGAACAGGTCAGGGTTACCTAGCCACAGGCAGAACAGTTGAAACTAGAGCAGCAGCATGACCAGGTGGACTGGGGACAGCCAGGAGTCATCAGGCCATGATCCTAGGGCTCAGGTCTTCCGGGAGGGGAGGGAGAGAGAGAAAATTAGAGGGAGCATGCTTAAATTCACACAGGACACCCGATATAACAGATTGACCTTATTCCCCCGGCACATAGACTATTGCAGCATCGATACTGGAGACTGAAACAGGGGTGGGTTGGGGGACACTGTGGCCCCATCCAACAATACCCCCAGACAGGGTAAACCAGGCAGGATATAACCCCACCCACTTTGCCAAAGCACAGCCCCCACACCACTAGAGGGATATCAACAGACCACCAACTTACTACCCTGAGACAAGGCTGAGTATAGCCCACAAAGATCTCCTCCACCGCACGAGCCTGAGGGGGTGCAAAACCGTACAGGAAGATCACGTCTGTGACTCAACCCACTCAAGGAACGCACCGCTCCTAGGGACGGCATGGAAGAGCAGTAGTAAGCCAGTAACTCAGCCCCTGTAATAGGGTCAGAGCCAGAGAATCCCAGTGGAGAGAGGGGAGCCGGCCAGGCAGAGACAGCAAGGGCTGTTCGTCGCTTCAGTGTCTTGCCGTTCACCTTCACACCCCTGGGCCAGACTACACTCAATCATAGGACCTACTGAAGAGATGAGTCTTCAATAAAGACTTAAAGGTCGAGACCGAGTCTGCGTCTCTCACATGGATAGGCAGACCATTCCATAAAAATGGAGCTCTATAGGAGAAAGCCCTGCCTCCAGCTGTTTGCTTAGAAATTCTAGGGACAGTAAGGAGGCCTGCGTCTTGAGACCGTAGCGTACGTGTAGGTATGTACGGCAGGACCAAATCGGAAAGATAGGTAGGAGCAAGCCCACGTAATGCTTTGTAGGTTAGCAGTAAAACCTTAATCAGCCCTAGCCTTAACAGTAAGCCAGTGTAGAGAGGCTAGGACTGGAGTAATATGATCAAATTATTTGGTACTAGTCAAGATTCTAGCAGCCGTGTTTAGCACTAACTGAAGTTTATTTAGTGCTTTATCCGGGTAGCCGGATAGTAGAGCATTGTAGTAGTCTAATCTAGAAGTGACAATAGCATGGATACATTTTTCTGCATCATTTTTGGACAGAAAGATTCCGATTTTTGCAATGTTACGAAGATGGAAAAAAGCTGTCCTTGAAATATTCTTGAAATGTTCGTCAAGAGAGAGATCAGGGTCCAGAGTAACATCAAGGTCCTTCTGGGAATCTTTGTGTTGTTCAAGAATTTATAGCACGGCTTTTGATGGTCCTTGGTTGGAGTCTGAGCAGATTATTTGTTATGATTGCAAACGTAATAAAATGGTGGTCCGATAGTCCAGGATTATGAGGAAAAACAAATGTATTCCATGGGACCAAACTAGATCCAGGGTATGACTGTAGCAATGAGTAGGTCCGAAGACATGTTGGACAAAGTCCACAGAGTCGATGATGGCTCCGAAAGCCTTTTGCAGTGAGTCTGTGGACTTTTCCATGCGTATATTAAATTCACCAAACATTTTAATATTTTCTGCCATGACTACAAGGTCCGATAGAAATTCAGGGAACTCAGTGAGGAACGCTGTATACGGCCCAGGAGGGCTGTAAACAGTAGCTATAAAAAGTGATTGAGTATGCTGCATTGATTTCATGTCTGACTAGAAGTTCAAAAGACAAAAACAGTAAAAAAAAAAAAAAGGGAAATTTAAATTTGCTGTCATAAATGTTAGCAACACCTCTGCCTTTGCGGGATGCGCAGGGGATATGGTCACTAGTGTAACCAGGAGGAGAGGCCTCATTTAACACAGTCAATTCATCAGGCTTGAGCCATGTTTCAGTCAGGCCAATCACATCAATATTATGATCAGTGATTAGTTAATTGACTATGACTGCCTTGGAAGTGAGGGATCTAACGTTAAGTAACCCTATTTTGAGATGTGAGATATCACAATCACTTTCAATAATGACAGGAATGCAGGAGGTCTTTATTCCAGTGAGATTGCTAAGGCGAACACCGCCATGTTTTGTTTTGCTTAACCTAGATCAAGGCACAGACACGGTCTCAATGGGGATATCTAAGCAGATTACACTGACTGTACTAGTGGCAGACTCCACTAAGCTGGCAGGCTGGCTAACAGCCTGCTGCCTGGCCTGCACCCTATCCTATCTTATTGTGGAGCTAGAGGAGTTAGAGCCCTGTCTATGTTCATAGATAAGATGAGAGCACCCCTCCAGCTAGGATGGAGTCTGTCACTCATCAGCAGCTAGGATGGAGTCTGTCACTCATCAGCAGGCCAGGCTTGGTCCTGTTTGTGGATGAGTCCCAGAATGAGGGCCACGTATCTACAAATTCTATATTTTGGGAGGGGCAGAAAACAGTTTTCAACCAGCGATTGAGTTGTGAGACTCTGCTGTAGAGCTCATCACTCCCCCTAACTGGGAGGGGTCCAGAGACAAATACTCGATGCTGACACATCTTTCTAGCTGATTTACACGCTAAAGCTATGTTGTGCTTGGTGACCTCTGACTGTTTCTTCCTAACATCATTGATGCCGACGTGGATAACAATATCCCTATACTCTCTACACTCGCCAGTTTTAGCCTTAGCCAGCACCATCTTCAGATTAGCCTTTACGTCGGTAGCCCTGCCCCCTCATAAACAGTGTATGATCGCTGGATGATTCTTTTTAAGTTTAATATTGCGGTTAATGGAGTCGCCAATGACTAGGATTTTCAATTTGTCAGAGCTAATTATGGGAGGCTTCAGCTTCTCAGACCCCGTAACGGGTGGAGGAGAGACCTGAGAAGGCTCGGCCTCTGATTCCGACTCGTTGCTTAATCGGGAGAACCGGTTGAAAGTTTCTGTCAGCTGAATGAGCGACACCGGTTGAGTACGCCGATAGCATTTCTTTCCAGATGCCTTGAGAAAATTGTCCAGATACGGGGACTGTGCGGGGGGATTTATACTACTATACTATACTTACTGGTGGCACAGACGCTGTTTCATCCTTTCCTACACTTAAATTGCCATTGCCTAACGTTTGCATCTGAAGCTGTGCTTGCAACACGGCTATCCTCACAATAAGGCGATAGTTCTCCTGTATATTATGAGTACAGCAGCTGCAATTAGATGGCATAGTGTTAGTGTTACTACCTAGCTTCGGCTGGTGGAGGTTCTGTAGAACCATGTCCAGAAAAAATGTCCGGGGTGAAAAAGTTTAATGAAAAGAGTCGAGCGATGAAAAACTAAGACGTTGGTAAATGTATTAAAAGTATAAACGGAAAAGTTTGGCAGATAGCCAAGTAGCAACAAACAGCGCAACAGAACATAGAGAAGGAGAGAGGGAAATGGAGGGAAAGAGTAAGAGAGAGAGAAGAGAGAAAGTGCGAGCTAGAGGAAGGAGAGACGGAAAGAGAGATGGAGAGTAAGACCGAATGAGAGAAATAAGAAAGAATCATGAGGGAGCCATCGAGAATCACTTCCACTCTCCATAGTTCTCCATGAGGCGGTCTCAGCTGAGTCATGATTGATTTAGACCATTTGGTTTGGAAAAGTGGATCCCCGAAAACCTCTTTCCCTTAAAAGCCAAATGCCAAATGATTTATCGATTAGGTTGTTTGCAATCTGGTCAGAACAATACCTCTCGCAGTGGATGCTGGACTTCATCATGGAGGTCTCTGAGGTTCTCCACTGCGTCGAGGCCAGATAACAGGCACCTCTCAAGGCCTAAACATCTACTGTGAGACGGCTGTTATTGACTGTTATGTGTCAGGCACTAAGAGGCTCCATAGGGGCCCAGACATAGCTGTAGAAGGAGGGAAGGAAGCCATACGGTGAGACTGTTTGGGTTCATGCAGTAGGAACCAGACATATGAGGAAAATCTGAGGAAAACGCTACCGAAGTTGTATCAACACATCTCTTGTGCTACTTGCTCATCGAGCACTCTTGACCATTGCTACTCCCCTTTCCGGTATGGGTCCTGGACTTCCTGACGGGCCACCCATAGGTGGTGAAGGTAGGAAACAACATCTCCACTCCGCTGATCCTCACCACTGGGGCCCCACAACGGTGCGTGCTCAGCCCCCTCCTGTACTCCCTGTTCACCCATGACTGCGTGGCCATGCACACCTACATCTCAATCATCAAGTTTGCAGACGACACAACAGTAATAGGCTTGATTACCAACAATGATGAGACAGCCTACAGGGAGGAGGTGAGGGCTCTGGGAGTGTGATGCCAGGAAAACAACCTCAACATCATCAAAAACAAAGGAGATGATAATGGACTTGAGGAAACAGCAGAGAGAGCACCCCCCCTATCCACATCAACGGGACCGCAGTGGAGAAGTTGGAAAGCTTCAAGTTCCTCGGTGTACACATCAATGACAAAATGAAATGGTCCACCCACACAGACAGTGCCGTGAAGAAGTCGCAGTAGTGCCTCTTCAACCTCAGGAGGCTGAAGAAATGTGTATTGTTTGTACACTGAAAGCGCGAACCACTGCATTTAACCATGGCAAGGTGACTGTATACGTGGAAGTGTACAAACAGACCAGCTATGCCCTAAGTAAGGCAATCAAACATGCAAAAGGACAGGGACAAAGTGGAGTCGCAATTCAACGGCTCAGACACGAGATGTAGAATGGCTTCAGAAAGTATTCACACCCCTTGACCTTTTACACATTTTACAGCCTGAATTTAAAATAGTTTAAATTTAGTTTTTTGTCACTGGTCTAGCCACAATACCCCAAAATGTCAAAGTGGATTATACTTTTCGAAATGTTTACAAATTATGGCAAGACTAAATAAGTCCACGAGTAGAAATGTTCCTAAAAAGTCACAAAATATGTTGCATGGACTCATTCTGTGTGCAATAATAATGTTTAACATGATTCTTGAATGATTACCACATCTCTGTACACCACACATACAATTATCGGTGAGGTCCCTCAGTCGAGCTTTTCAAACGTAGATTCATTCCACAAAGACCAGGATGTCTTTCCAATGCCTCCCAAAGAAGGGCACCTATTGGTAAATGGGTAAAAAAAAGCAGGCATTGAATATTACACTTTGGATGTTGTATCAGTACACCCAGTCACTACAAAGATACAGGTGTCCTTTCAAACTCAGCTACCGGAGAGGAAGAAAACCACGCAGGGATTTCACCATGAGTCCTTTAATGTCGTGATAGGAGAAAACTGATTGTTGTTACTCATCAATACTAACCTAATTGACAGAGTGAAAAGAAGGAAACCTGTACAGAATAACAAATATTCCAAAACATGCATCCTTTTTGTAACAAGGCACTAAAGTAATACTGCTAAAAATGTGGCAAAGCAAATAACTTTTTGTCCTGAATACAAAGTGTTATGTTTGGGCAATTCCAATACAACACATTCCTGAGTACCACTCTTCATATTTTCAAGCATAGTGGTGGCTGCATCATGTCATAGGAATGCTTTTAACTGTTTTTCAGGATAAAACATGTATCAGAATGGAGCTCAGCACAGGCAAAATCCTAGAGGAAAACCTTGTTCAGTCTGCTTTCCACCAGACACTGGGAGATTAATTCACCTTTCAGAAGGACATTAACATTAAACACAAGGCTAAATATACAATGGAGTTGCTTACCAAGAAGACAGTGAATGTTCCTGAGTGCCCGAGTTACAGTTTTCACTTAAATGTACTTGAAAATCTATGACAATGCCTTTAAATGTTTGTCTAGCAATGATCAACAACCAAATTGACAGAGCTTGAAGAATTGTGAAAGAATAATGAGCAAATGTTGCTCAATCCAGGTCTTAGAGAGTTACCCAGAAAGACTCACCGCTGTAATCGCTGCCGGAAGTGCTTCTAAAGCGTATTGATTCAGGGGTGTGAATACTTACGTAAATTCAATATTTCAGTATTTAAATTTCAATAAATTAGCTAAAATGTCTAAAAACATGTTTTCACTTTGTCATTATGGGGTAGTGGTCAGATGAAGCAGATGCTAAGCTACAGGACTGTTTTGCTAACACAGACTGGAATATGTTCCGGGATTCTTTCCGATGGCATTGAGAAGTACACCACATCAGTCACTGGCTTTATCAATAAGTGCATCGATGACGTTGTCCCCACTGTGACCGTACGTACATACCTCAACCAGAAGCCATGGATTACAGGCAACATCCACACTGAGCTAAAGGGTAGAGCTGCTGCTTTCAAGGAGTGGAACTCTAACCCGGAAGCTTATAAGAAATCCCCCTATATCCTCCGAAGAACCATCAAACAGGCAAAGCCTCAATACAGGACTAAGATTGAATCGTACAACACTGGCTCTGATGCTCGTCAGATGTGGCAGGGCTTGCAAACTATTACAGACTACAAAGGGAAGCACAGCCGTGAGCTGCCCAGTGACACGGACCTACCAGACGAGCTAAATTACTTCTATGCTCGCTTTGAGGCAAGTACCACTAAAACATGCATGAGAGCACCAGCTGTTCTGGACGACTGTGTGATAACACTCTCCGTAGCAGATGTGAGTAAGACCTTTTAAACAGGTCAACATTCACAAGGCCGCAGGGCCAAACGGATTACCAAGACATGTACTCCAAGCGTGCACTGACCAACTGGCAAGTGTCTTCACTGACATTTTCAACCATTCCCTGACTGAGCCTGTAATACCAACATGTTTCAAGCAGACCACCATAGTCTCTGTGCCCAAGAACACATAGGTAACCTGCCTAAGTGACTAACGACCCGTAGCACTCATGTCTGTAGCCATGAAGTGCTTTGAAAGGCTGGTCATGGCTCACATCAACACCATTATCCCAGAAACCCTAGACCCACTCCAATTTGCATACCGCCCCAACAGATTCACAGATGATGCAATCTCTATTGCACTCAACACTGCCCTTTCCCACCTGGACAAAAGGAACACCTATGTGAGAATGCTATTCATTGAGTACAGCTCAGCGTTCAGCATCATAGTGCCCTCAAAGCTCATCACTAAGCTAAGGACCCTGGGACTAAACACCTCCCTCTGCAACTGGATCCTGGACTTCCTGACAGGCCGACCACAGGTGGTGAAGGTAGGCAACAACTCCTCCACCATGCTTATCATCAACACGGGGGCCTCACAAGAGTACGTATTCAGCCCCTTGCTGCACTCCCTATTCACCCATGACTGTGTGGTCATGCACGTTTCCAACTCAATCATCAAGGTTTGCTGACGAAACAACAGTGATTACCAACAACGATGAGAAGTGCTAGGAAAATAACCTCTCCCCAAAACGTCTACAAAACGAAGGAGCTGATCGTGGACTTCAGGAGAGAGAGCACGCCCCCATCCACATCAACGGGGCTGCAGTGGAGAGTGTGAAAAGCTTCAAGTTCCTTGGCTTGCACATCACTGACAACCTGAAATGGTCCATCCACACAGACAGTATGGTGAAGAAGGCGCAAAAGCGCCTCTTTAACCTCAGGAGGCTGAATAAATGTGGCTTGGTCCCTAAGACCCTCATTAACCTCTACAGATGCACCATTGAGAGCATCCTGTTGGGCTGTATTTCCACCGTCTGCAACCGCAGGGCTTTCCAGAGGATGTTGCAGTCAGCCCAACACATCACCAGGGGCACCATGCCTGCCCTCTAGGACATCTAGGAAGGCCAAGAAGATCATAAAGGACCTCAGCCACCCGAGCCACGGCCTGTTCACACTGCTACCATCTAGAAGGCGGAGACAGTGCAATTGCATCAAACTGGGACTGAGAGACTGATAGAAGCAATTTATCTCCAGGCCATCAGACTATTAAATAGTCAACAGTACCCTGCTATGAACTTAGTCACTGTTACTAGCCGGCTACCACCTGGTACACTACCCTGCACTTTAAAGACGGCTGCCCTATGTACATAGTCAATCAATCAATCAAATGTATTTATAAAGCCCTTCTTACATCAGCTGATGTCACAAAGTACTGTACAGAAACCCAGCCTAAAACCCCAAACAATGCAGGTGTATAGTCATTGAACACTGGTCACTTTAATAATGTTTACATACTGTTTTACCCACTTCATATGTATATACTGTATTCTAGTCAAGGCTCATCCTACAGTATATAACTACTGCTGTAAACACATTTTCTATTCATATATTGTCCATACAGAATATACACACCATACTATACATATATATGTTTATATTCCAGACTCTGACATTGCTTGTTCTAATATTTCTTAATTTCTTTCTTTTTATTTTGGGGATTTGTGTCTTTTGTTTTGTATTGTTCAGTATCACTGCACTGTTGGAGCTAGAAACACAAGCATTTCGCTGCACCTGCGACAACATCGGCAAAATATGTTTAAGTGACCAAGAAAATTTTATTTGATTTATACCCCACAGTTAATATTTGCCGTCTTTTTATTCCTCTAACAGACAGCCTGGGCTTAATCACCTGCATCACAATTACAATTACCATCAAAACACGCTCAATCCCCTCCTGACCTGAGCGGTGTTGTTCTCAATCGATGTGGAAAGAAATCGGTCAGAAATCGCCGATCGGGAAAGTCATAACCAGACTGTTTTCTTCTTCCTCTTTTTAGCATCAACAAACATGGGGGCTGTTGTTTCCCTAACCTTTCATATTGATCGAAACTGATCTTTCTAAATGTCACGTTAAAACTGGTTGGCTTACTCAGAGCTGCAGGCATTATCTGGTCTGCTACACACACACACATGCACACACACAAGCACACACTCATGCATGCATTGCATGCAAAAACACGCCAGCACGTACGCAGACACACACACACGTACCCTCTCAGTGCTTCTAGGCATCCATTGGGATAATAACAAGAGGTCATCTTCGTGTGGTGGGCATATCCAATTATCCTAATTAGCCATTGATGGTGTGTCTGTGGGTCTCTGCCACATTAGCCAAGTTTTAATCAGTCTGTTCTTCTTTTTCTGTGTCCGTCTACTGCTCCTGTTCATTAACCTCAATGGGCCTTTCAGAGATTCAGACAGAGACATTGACAGAGGGCTTCAGAGGTAAGGAATATTGAAGTAGTTGGACTTGAGTGGAAAGTTTGGAGATGTTTCTTTAGCTCCCGAGTTCTTTTGAAGATAACTTTGACAGTCAAGATAAAAAATTGGATAATAAGGAAGCATGTTATAGCTTTTTATTTGTGCTTTGTGACGCACTACGGCTGTGTGGGCGTGTGTGCGTGCGTGTTTTCTTGCATGCGTGTGTGTGTGTTTGTATGTGTTGGTGTCCACGAATCAGATCAGATTTTGATCTTTAACTCAGCACTTTCCAAGCAGGGGGGAATAATGCATTCTGATCCATTCTGACTTACGCAGCAAAAACATCAGGGCGAAGTTAAAGATCAGAAATCGACATTGACATCAGTGCTGGCTGGGGATGCACAACACAACAGCAATCATGACAGCTACATACAGACCTTAATGCTCTCCCTCCATGTGGTGCTGCACACCTAACACACACATGAAACCAAATGTTATTTGTCACATGCGCCGATTACAACAAGTGTAGACTTTACCGTGAAATGCTTACTTAAAAGCCCTTAACCAACGGTGCGGTTCAAGAAGAAGAAAATATTTACCAAGTAGACTAAAATAAAAAGTAATAATAAAAGTAACACAATAAGAATAACAATATCAAGGCTTTATACAGGGGGCACCGGTACCGAGTCAGTGTGCGGAGGTACAGGCTAGTTGAGGTAGTCTGTACATGTAGGTGGGGCCGAAGTGACTATGCATAGGTAACAAACAAACAGCGAGTGTACAAAAGGGAGGGGGGGGGGGGTTAATGTAAATTGTCCGGTGACGATTTTATGAATTGTTCAGCAGTCTTAAGGCTTGGGGGTAGAAGCTGTTGAAGAGCCTTTTGGTCCTAGACTTGGCGCTCCGGTACCACATCCCCTCACACACACGCACGCACGCACACACACACACACACACACACACACACACACACACACACACACACACACACACACACACACACACACACACACACACACACACACACACACACACACACACACACACACACACACACACACACACACACACACACACACACACACACACACACACACACACACACACACACACACACACACACACACACACTGCTTCCCTCCTCATTCATTGTCTCAATCGAGGCTGTGCTGATCTCTGCGTCGGCCATCAGTCACAGAACCCGTCTTAACTGGGTCAAGACCGCTGGGGGCCCAGGAAACCAGTACCTCCTCTTCGTTTCTATCATCCTCTCTGACTCTGACAGGACCGTCAGCGGCTCTGGGATACAGCTGAAGCCGGGGCATCACTCACAGTTAATAGAGACCCTAGGAATTCAGAGCAGAGGAGGAACCGTTTAACCGTTTAACCGTTGATACATTTGTAATACGCAGTGCTGCCTGGAATTACAGCCAACTGTACAGGAGCAGTTTCACCTAATTAATTAAATGTGCAACCAGAGGGGAAAAAAACTCTAGACCACCTTTACTCCACATACAGAGACACATACAAGCTCTCCAAAGCAAGCACCAGTGACTCGGTCAATAAGAAAGTGGTCAGATGAAGCAGATGCTAAGCTACAGGACTGTTTTGCTTGCACAGACTGGAATATGATGGAATTTGATTAAGAACAGAAAATGTTCAGTAACAGATTGGAGAGATTTTAGAAATTGAAATGAGAGTAATTTGTTGTTTAATTTTGGATATCAAACTTCATCAGGAATAGCGTATCTTCTGATCTAGAGATGTAACCGTCTTGCTAAAATCCAATGATGAAGCTACTTGAGTGGAATATTAAACATTATAACATTGTTTCATTGTGATTTCACTTAAGTAGCAACTCAAGATTTCAGAAGGTAATAGTCACTGAAAAAAGGCACCCCACACTCTAAAAAAAAAGTTTATCTTTCTCGGGTGAGGGTGATGTGTGTAACACATTTTTTGCAAATTAGAAAGGGTTCTTTACTTCTGTGATGGTTATGAAGAACCATCCTGATTTTTCCCTCTCAACAATGTTTTCCTTTATGCCATGAAATGCTACACTGTTAAAAAAAATCTGTAATTTTACCATACACTACAAGCTACTGGTTCCAGTGAGAGTATGGTAAATAACAACAAATGTTGTGTATTTCTGCCAACCGTCAGTGGAAGTGTTGTACCAGTTTAAGTGTTTGATGGTTATCTTGTCAAAGGTTGAGCACCTCTTCTAACTCTGTCAGTGCTGCAATCTTTGTAAGAGCATTTGTGACAATAAAGTGCTGCACTGTTAAGCGGTTACTGTGCATTTCAGAGTAACTTAATAGCAGTTATTTGCCTGTATTTTGCAGGCAGGTCACCCATGATAGAAGTCAGTATTCGATATCCATCCATGTCTAAGGAGGTCAGGAGATTATGTGGAAACTGGCCACTAGGGGCAAAACTGAGCACTGTTACCTTCAAGAAGGTTTTGGTTTTGAAACATTGTTGTCGGCAGGGATGGTGGCTGGGCACAAGCATGTGCCAAAGTTTGCATGTTTAAATCCAGAGATAGAAAGTATTTTTTGTTTTAAGCCTACTCCAAACCTTAACCCTTACCTTAACCATTCAGAGTTAATACCTAACCTTAAGATTTAGGAGTTAATGCCTAAATTCAACCCTAACCTTAAACTGAACCTTAACCCCCTAGAGTCGACCCCCAATCTAAGTAACATAATAAAAAAATCCCCATAAAAATCTGTTAGTTTAAGCCACAATCAACAGCCTGATCAACTCTATGCGAAGGAGATGTTTCACGCTGGATGAGGCAAATGGTGGTCACACCAGATACTGGCTGGTTTTCTGATCCACACCACTACTTTTTTTAAGGTATCTGTGACCAACAGATGTATATCTGTATTCCCAGTCATGTGAAATCCATAGACTAGGGATTAATTTATTTATTTCAATTGACTCATTTCCTTATATGAGCTGTAACTCAGTAAAATCTTTGAAATTGTTTCATGTTACATTTAGATTTTTGTTCAGAGTATATATTACTCTATATAATATCTTCCACGAATAATATTGCGATATGTAGCTGTAGTAATTTTTTCCCCTATCATTAGTGCTTTGAGAGACTAGTCAAGGATCATATCACCTCCACCCTACCTGTCACCCTAGACCCACTTCAATTTGCTTACCGCCCCAATAGGTCCACAGACGATGCAATCGCCATCACACTGCACACTGCCCTATCCCATTTTGACAAGAGGAATACCTATGTAAGAATGCTGTTCATTGACTACAGCTCAGCATTCAACACCATAGTACCCTCCAAACTCATCATTAAGCTTGAAACCCTGGGTCTCGACCCTAACCTGTGCAACTGGGTCCTGGACTTCCTGACGGGCCGCCCATAGGTGGTGAAGGTAGGAAACAACATGTCCACTCCGCTGATCCTCAACACTGGGGCCCCACAAGGGTGCGTTCTCAGCCCCCTCCTGTACTCTCTATTCACCCACGACTGCGTGGCCATGCATGCCTCCAACTCAATCATCAAGTTTGCAGACAACACAACAGTGGTAGGCTTGATTACCAACAACGACAAGACAGCCTACAGGGAGGACGTGAGGGCCCTTGGAGTGTGGTGTCAGGAAAATAACCTCTCCCTCAATGTCAGCAAAAAAAAGAGATGATTGTGGACTTGAGGAAACAGCAAAGGGAGCACCCCCCATCCACATTGACAGGACAGCAGTGGAGAAGGTGGAACGTTTTAAGTTCCTCTGTGTTCATATCACCGACAAACTGAAATGGTCCACACACACAGACAGGGTAGTGAAGAAGGCGTAACAGTGCTTCTTAAACCTCAGGAGGCTGAATAAATGTGGCTTGTCACCAAAAACCCTCACTAACGTTTACAGGTGCCCAATCGAGAGCATCCTGTCGGGCTGTATCACCGCCTGGTACGGCAACTGCACCGCCCACAACCGCAAGGTGGTTGGTGCGGTCTGCACAACTCATCACCGGGTGCAAACTACATGCCGTCCAGGACACCTACAACACCCGATGTCACAGGAAGGCAAAAAAGATCATCAAGGACAATAACCACCCGAGCCACTGCCTGTTCACCCCGCTTCCATCCAGAAGGCGAGGTCAGTACAGGTGCATCAAAGCTGGGACAGAGCGATTGAAAAACAGCTTCTATCTCAAGGCCATCAGATTGTTAAACAGCCACCACTAGCACAGAGAGGTGGCTGCCTACCTACAGACTTGATATCATTGTTCACTTTAATAAATGGAACACTAGTCACTTTAATAATGCCACTTTAAGAATGTTTACATATCTCGCATTACTCATCTCATATGTATATAATGTAGACTGTATCCTTCACTATCTATTCTTTACTATCTATTGCATCTTAGCCGCTCTGTCACTGCTCATCCATATATTTTATACTTATTTGTTCTTATCCCATTCCTTTACTATATTGTGTGTATTAGGTTTTGTTGTGGAATTTGTTAGATATTAGGTTTTGTTGTGGAATTGTTAGATATTATCTGTTAGATACTGCTGCACTGTCAGATCTAGAAGCATAAGCATTTCGCTACACTCTCAATAACATCTGCTAACCATGTGTATGTGACCAATAACATTTTATTTTATATCATGTCATACCGTACAAAGCAAACATCACTTTCATGGTACACGGTTGAATATTGAGAGACAGGATGTGAAGGTTAGAAAACTCATATCTTTGAAGAAATAAAATGTTTAGTGTTCAGCAGTCTTTGTGTATTATGTGGTGAGAATAGGGAATAAACACTGGTTATGTGGGAAATCTGCCAAGCAAAAGGTTATGCATAATTTATAGTGGATTTGTTTGGTATGGAGAGGTCAATAGAGGCTAAATTGCCTGATTCACACAGAGAGAGGAGAGAGAGAGGGAGGGGGTAGAAAGGGAGGGAAGGAGGGAGCGACAGAGAGAGATAGAAAGACAGCGAGAGGCACCCACAGAGAAATAGAAGAGAGAGAGAGAGAGCAAGAGAGAGAGATGGGGGATTAAGTGGTATGTGTTGTGTCCTGGTTTAGCCCAGCTTTATAGGTTCTTCATTAACAAGTTAACCATCGAGCTGACACATCTGGGAGTCTGAGTGTGAACAGGAACATCATGGAGCACTACGTGTTCTGTGTGCTTTTCATTATTGCGACGTGTACTGGTATGCTATCTTGTTGTTTCTGCCTGTGTGTCCTCTCATAGGAATTATAATTCAAGGATAGCTAATGACTAGGTCCAGTAGTTTTCCCGGACCTTTTCCAGGGCCATATTATACAGCAATCTCTCAACAGTACATGGCTACATATGAACCTGACCAGGGGAAACTCAGGGGACAACCAATAACTTACATTCTATATACTGTATTTATAGTACCAGTCAAAAGTTTGGACGCACCTACTCAGTCCAAGGTTTTTCTTTATTTTTACTATTTTCTACATTGTAGAATAATAGTGAAGACATCAAAACTATGAAATAACACATACGGAATCATATAGTAACCAAATTGTGTTAAACACATCAAAAACCCTTGAGTGTCCAAACTTTTGACTGGTACACTGTATATATTCTTCTATTTCCTTCTGATCATGTAAAGTATGTACAAAGCATTACACATACAGTGAGGGAAAAAAGTATTTGATCCCCTGCTGATTTTCTATGTTTGCCCACTGACAAAGAAATGATCAGTCTATAATTTTAATGGTAGCTTTATTTGAACAGTGAGAGACAGAATAACAACAAAAAAATCCAGAAAAACACATGTCAAAAATGTTATAAAATGATTAGCATTTTAATGAGGGAAATAAGTATTTGACCCCCTCTCAATCAGAAAGATTTCTCGCTCCCAGGTGTCATTTATACAGGTAACGAGCTGAGATTAGGAGCACAGTCTTAAAGGGAGTGCTCCTAATCTTAGTTTGTTACCTGTATAAAAGACACCTGTCCACAGAAGCAATCAATCAATCAGATTCCAAACTCTCCACCATGGCCAAGACCCAAGAGCTCTCCAATGATGTCAGGGACAAGATTATAGACCTACACAAGGCTGGAATGGGCTACAAGACCATCGCCAAGCAGCTTGGTGAGAAGGTGACAACAGTTGGTGCGATTATTCGCAAATGGAAGAAACACAAAATAACTGTCAATCTCCCTTGGCCTGGGGCTCCATGCAAGATCTCACCTCGTGGAGTTGCAATGATCATGAGAATGGTGAGGAATCAGCCCAGAACTACACGGGAGGATCTTGTCAATGATCTCAAGGCAGCTGGGACCATAGTCACCAAGAAAACAATTGGTAACACACTACGCCGTGTCTGAAGTTTGCCAATGAACATCTGAATGATTCAGAGGACAACTGGGTGAAAATGTTGTGGTCAGATGAGACCAAAATGGAGCTCTTTGGCATCAACTCAACTCGCCGTGTTTGGAGGAGGAGGAATGCTGCCTATGACCCCAAGAACACCATCCCCACCGTCAAACATGGAGGTGGAAACATTATGCTTTGAGGGTGTTTTTCTGCTTAGGGAACAGGACAACTTCACCACATCAAAGGGACGATGGGCGGGGCCATGTACCATCAAATCTTGGGTGAGAACCTCCTTCCCTCAGCCAGGGCATTGAAAATGGGTCGTGGATGGGTATTCCAGCATGACAATGACCCAAAACACACGGCCAAGGCAACAAAGGAGTGGCTCAAGAAGAAGCACATTAAGGTCCTGGAGTGGCCTAGCCAGTCTCCAGACCTTAATCCCATAGAAAATCTGTGGAGGGAGCTGAAGGTTCGAGTTGCCAAACGTCAGCCTCGAAACCTTAATGACTTGGAGAAGATCTGCAAAGAGGAGTGGGACAAAATCCCTCCTGAGATGTGTGCAAACCTGGTGGCCAACTACAAGAAACGTCTGACCTCTGTGATTGCCAACAAGTGTTTTGCCACCAAGTACTAAGTCATGTTTTGCAGAGGGGTCAAATACTTATTTCCCTCATTAAAATGCAAATCAATTTATAACATTTTTGACATGCGTTTTTCTGGATTTTTTTGTTGTTATTCTGTCTCTCACTGTTCAAATAAACCTACCATTAAAATTATAGACTGATCATTTCTTTGTCAGTGGGCAAACGTACAAAATCAGCAGGGGATCAAATACTTTTTTCCCTCACTGTAATGGCTTGATATAGAAAATAAAAAAAGCAGAATAGCAAAATGTTTCAATGTTTGGGAAGAAGCAGCCGACGGGGCATTGGTGTCTGTCTGGTGCAGATGTACTGACGGAGGTCCCAGCAGACCGGAGTTATTGTTAAATGATCTCCATCGGCGAAGACTCCTGTTCAGGTTGACATTTCCTCCTCTGGCTTACTGCTTCTTCAGGCTATGTTTGTGCGTGTGTGTTTGGATGGAGGAAATGTCAGAGCACATCTGCAAGTGAACGATATCACTGAAGACCTCCCATCCTGCTCCACATACTTCCCCCAGTGTGCCTGATGGCTCACTGGCTCACAGACAACACACACACACACACACACACACACACACACACACACACACACACACACACACACACACACACACACACACACACACACACACACACACACACACACACACACACACACACACACACACACACACACACACACACACACACACACACACACATGAACATTGGCATGTAAAAAAAATGCCAATTATGCACAAATATGGCACCTACAAAACACAGTGGTATGCTACATTGTAAAAATATTCCAAAGGCTAGAAATGAAACCTTTGGATATTGAACCACTAACATCTATAGTACATTTACATCATTGTAACGTAGATGATGGGAGTCGAGAAGCAGGTGCAGGTGGTAGGCTCCAGCCGCAGGACGACGCCGACCAGAGGGTGACGGCCCAGAGGAAGAGGAGCAGGGGCGAAGATGGAAATCTCGGATGATGTTGGGATCCAGAATGTCCTCCATTGGAACCAACACCGCTCCTCTGGGCCGTACCCCTCTCAGTCCACCAGGTACTGGAGCTGACCCCAGACGTCGGGAGTCCAGTAGGGATCTGACGGCATAGGCGGGAGCTCCCTCGACATCCAAGTGTGGGCTGGAGGTGTGTCGTGGGGGACAGCATCAACCAGGGGACCAGGAACCACCGGCCTGAGAAGAGAGACATGAAAAGAAGGGGAGATACAGTAGTCCCTGGAAAGCTGTAACCTATATGTCACCTCGTTGACCCTACAGAGAACATTGAACGACCCCACAAACCGGTGTCTCAGCTTCTTGCAGGGCAGGCGGAGTGGGAGGTTCCTGGTAGAGAGCCAGACACGATCCCCAGGGTAGAACACAGGAGTCTCACTGCAGTGGCGGTCTGCCTACTCCTTCTGACGGTGGACGGCGGGCTGGAGTCTCACGTGTGCCACACTACTTCTGCACGCCTGAACCACTCAACCACAGGCGCTTCAGTCTGGCCCGAGGTCCACAGAGCCAGTGCCGGCTGAAAACCCAGAGCACACTGGAAGGGAGTCAGCTCGGTGGAGGAGTGATGTAATGAATTCTGGGCATACTCCGCCCATGGAAGGAATCGGGCACACTCTCCCTCCGATCCTGGCAGTGACTCCTCAGGAATCTCCCCAGCTCCTGGTTCATCTTCTCCACCTGACCGTTAGACTGAGGCCTATACCCGGAAGTGAGGCTGACCGTGACCCTGAGCTTCTCCATAAAGGCTCTCCATACCCAATGTGAATTGCGGGCCACGGACGGAGACAATGTCCTCCAGAAGGCCACTATGTCGGAAGACCTGCTGGAATAGTGCATTAGGAGAGCAGTAAGGAGACCAGAGAGAGGGATGAAATTACAGGATTTAGAAAATCTATTCACAAACACCAAAATGGTGGTAAAACCGTCAGAGGAGGGGAGATCAGTGACAAAGTCAATGGATAGATGAGACCAGGGACGCTGAGGTAGGAGAAGGGGAAAGGGTTTCCTTGCTGGAGCGTGCCGGGGGGATTTGGTCTGAGCACATATGGAACAGGAGTTGATGTAGCGACAAACGTCCTGCGCCAAGGTAGGCCAACAATACTTCTCGGAGATAGATTGGGTAGTGCGAGAAATACCTGGATGTCCAGTGACAACAGCTGTGTGCGCCCAGGTCAGCAGCCAATCCCTTATCCCCGTGGGAACGTAGATGTGCTCAGGAGGACAGGTAGTGGGTGTGGGCTCCCTCTCTAGAGCCTGGCAGATGTCCACATCTACTTCCCAGACCACAGGGGCTACGACTCCAGAGGAAGAGATTATGGGTGCATCCTGGACAGGACTCTCTACCGATTCGTAAAGACGGGACAAGACATTGGCTTTGGTGTTCTTTGAAACTGGGTGATAGGTCAGCGTGAAGTCAAATCTTGTAAAGAACAGGGCCCACCTTGCTTGGCGCTGAATCAGCCTCCTCTCTGTCCGTATGTACTCCAGGTTCCGATGGTCGATGAGGATGGCGAATGGGTCCTTGGTGCCCTCCAGCCAGTGTCTCCACACCTCTAATGACAACTTCACCGCCAGGAGCCCTCGATCACAGACGTCGTAATTCCTCTCTGCAGGGGACAGTTTTTTAGAGAAATACGCACACAGATACAATTTATGTGGATTACCTTGTTGTTGAGACAGAACTGTCCCCACGCCCACCTCTGAAGTGTCCACCTCCACCACAAAGGTTATCGTGGGATCTGTGTGTTTAAGCAATGGGGCGGAGGTGAAATGTTCCTTCAGTAGGCGGAAAACCTCGTCAGCTGCTGGACTCCACTCCAACCTACGGGGACCATGCTTGAGGAGAGAAGTGAGAGGAGCGGTGATGGAGCTGAAGTTCATGATGAAACGGCGGTAGAAGTTGGCAAACACCAAAAACCGTTGTAACCCCTTTATGGTGGTTGGGACTGGCCATGACCTGACCGCATCTACCTTCTTGACGTCCATCTTCACTCCTTGCGGGCTGATTTGGTAGCCAAGGAAGGAAACAGCCTCCTGATGAAACTGGCACTTCTCAGCCTTGACAAACAGGTGGTTAGCCAGGACTACTCGGACGTGAGTGATGTGATCCTACAAGGTAGCCGAGTAGACCAGGATGTCGTCGATTTACCTGACCACCTGGCGTCCGAGCATGTCCCGGAACACCTCGTTGACGAAGCATTGGCTAAGCCACATGGCATCACCAAGTGTTCGTAGTAACCAGACATCGTGCTAAAAGCTGTCTTCCATTCATCCTCCTCCTGGAAGCGGATGAGATTGTATGCACTCCGCAGGTCCAATTTGGTAAAGAACCGATGGCTGCCGGCACCAACGGGAGAGGGTAACGGTACTTGGTGGTGATTTTATTGAGTCCTCTGTAATCAATACATGGGCGTATGAGAATTCGAAGACACCTGCTGACGCAAGAGAAGTGGACATGCGAATGAAACCTTGTTGGAGCGCCTCATGGATGTACTCCTCCATTGCCTGAGTGTCAGCCACCGACAGAGGTTAGATGCGTCTGCGTGGGGGCGCAGAGCCTGCAAGCAGGTCGATGGTGCAGTCCCAGGTGTGATGAGGAGGGAGACAAATGGTGCAGTTTTGGAAAATACCTCCCCCAGGCCCTGGTATACCTCCGGGATGTTGAGCTGAAGGGAAACCACAGGACTCTCAACCGACGTGGAACCACAAGGGACAGGGAAGCAGGTCCTCCGGCTTTCGGGACCCAGTCTGTGATTTTTATCCTCGGCCTCCCTTGGCTTCAACGTCACAACCCTACCATCTCATGGTCGAGGATGAAAATCATGATCTTGTGAGTAGGAGTAGACGTGACGATCAAACTGTATGTAATAGCCTGCATTTTACAGTATTCCCTTATTTGCACACATGGTATCGCCATACAGTATTTCATATCCTTGATATCAATAATAATAAAATATTCATTAAGATCCTAAGTTGTCACATACACCTCTCCAGAGATGCGTGG
This sequence comes from Salvelinus alpinus, assembly GCF_045679555.1. Taxonomy (NCBI): domain Eukaryota; kingdom Metazoa; phylum Chordata; class Actinopteri; order Salmoniformes; family Salmonidae; genus Salvelinus; species Salvelinus alpinus. The sequence goes on along the minus strand of NC_092096.1, from coordinate 38,521,070 downwards.
GCCACCATTAAATGCATAAGAAAACAAGGATTATCGCTATCTGTGTCGGCATGCTATCTTGTTATCTCAGCCTCTCAAAGTTGAGTGAGTGAGTGCGTGAGTGAGTGAGAGAGAGAGAGAGAGAGAGAGAGCGAGAGAGAGCGAGAGAGAGAGAGAGAGAGTGACTGACTTGTGGCTAATTACAAAGCTAGGATTTGTTTATTCCTGATGCAGAGTCAGTCTGAGTACACACATGCATACACAGACAAAAGAAAGCCCACACACGAGAGCACATAGACCACTGAACACACACACGCGAAGATGTACGCACACACATGCATGGACACAACACACACACATAGAAACTGAACACACACATACTGGATGAGGTAGGAACCTGCCAGAGAGCGTGTGTCTTGCTTATAGCATAGGAGCGTGGTAGATAATGAGTGAGATACCCTGTTCGTCCCAAATGGCACTCTATTCCTTGACCAGGGCGTGTGAAATCTAGTGCACTGTATAGGTAATAGGGTACAATTTGGAACACTACAGTTTAAAGAAACATGAAAGGGGATTTCGATGATGAAACCAAATTTCCAAGTGTTAATGTGTGCGTATGTGTTCAGTTTGTGTTCGGTGTGTGTTTTGCTGTGGGGTGGAAGTTTAGCCGTTTAGGCGTTTAGCCCATAGGAAAGGAGTGGGGACTGACAATAGGGCCCAACGTGTTTGTAAATGACTGTGTGAAATTTAGACACACTACATTTACTTAAAATGGTCTTTGAGCTGCCATTGCTGAGCAGGGGCCTGCTGACAATGCTAATATGGGAGAGCAGCCGGTAGGCAGAAGGCCAGGACTGGGGACTGAGGGTGAGGATGATGGTGAGGAGTGGTTGGAGGCTTGGGCATGGATTCAGAAAAGGGGACAACTAAGAGATGTGTGCATTTAAGTCAGTGTGTGTGTATGATGTAGAAAGACACAGATAACAGAAAGACAGGGAGAGCCATGTCATATTGAAACATTACTTTTGGCGGTGCACCATCAGCAGCACTCCAGATGTAGACTTTAACTGCTGATTCTGGCCCTATCAGCTATAATAGATGGTTCCGAGCTATAATCATGTGAGCAGATCTAGCATCAGTACAGAGACTCCTGCTGTATCCATCCCCATCCTATCCCAGGCTTTGGTAGATGAGCATTTCCACGTCCTACCTCTCTCCTTCCTGCCAGCCAGAGAATCACCTCTTCTCTCTATGTTAGCCAGGATTTATCACCTCAGACCTCTTAGGCTTGTTGACATGAGTGTGATGTACCATTTCACTGAGATAGTGTCCCACCGTGGGTGTAATGATGTTATTCCTCCGTTTATCACCGCCACATGAACTCACCCACAGATACAGTACCTTCCCTCAACCAAATTACATCTACTGGACTGGGCTGAGAAGGGAGGAGTGTTTTCATTTCATAACACAGCTTGCCCTGGTTACATGGTATACTGTATAGGCCAATACTGCTGGTAGTCCACATCGAAGGGACAGCAGTGGAGAAGGCGGTACATTTTAAGTTCCTGGGCGTACACATCACAGACAAACTGAAATGGTCCACCCACACAGACAGTGTGGTGAAAGAGGTGCAACAGCGCCTCTTCAACCTCAAGAGGCTGAAGAAATTTGGCTTGTCACCCAAAACCTTGACCAAATTTTACAGATGCACAATCGAGAGCATCCTGTTGGGCTGTATCAGCCTGCTACGGCAAACTACCTGCCATCCATGACACCTACAGCACCCGATGTCACAGGAAGGCCAAAAAGATCATCAAGGACAACAACCACCTGATCCACTGCCTGTTCTCACCACTATCATCCAGAAGGCGAGGTCAATACAGGTGCATCAAAGCTGAGACCGAGAGATAGAAAAACAGCTTCAAGGCCATCAGACTACTAAACAACAATCACTAACTCAGAGGCTGCTGCCTACATTGAGACCCAATCACTGGACACTTTAATAAATGGATCACTAGTCACTTTAAACAATGCCACTTGAAATAATGCCACTTTAATAATGTTTACATATCTTACATTACTCATATCACATGTTTATACTGTATTTTATACCATCTATTGCACCTTGCCTATGTCGCTCGGCCATCACTCATCCATATACGATATGTACATATTCTCATTCACCACTTAAATTTGTGTGTATTAGGTAGTTGTTGGGTAATTGTTAGATTACTTGTTACATATTACTGCACTGTCGGAACTAGAAGCACAAGCATTTTGCTACACTCACATTAAGATCTGCTAACCATGTGTATGTGACCAATAAAATTAGATTTGATTTTATAGACAGAAAGAAGGAAAGATAGTGTAACAGGAATGCCAGAAGATAGAGAGTAGAATGAATGGCATCAAGACATGTGGAGGGTGCTACAGATGGAGGGTGAATCTGATTCAAATGTTGTCGGATGGCTCATTGAGCTGCTAGTGGTGTGTGGTGTGTGTTGTGCCTGTGTGCGTGCATGCTTGCGGGTGGTGTGTTAGTGGTGTACTACAGGAGATAAACCGTGTGTAGAGTTGTGCCTTGTAATTTAATCCCATGGTCGAATGTTAGCAGAGCAGGGCCCCTTCATCTCGTTGTATCCTAGATTGGATTATTCATTGGAGCTAACATGCTATCACAATCATTGTGAGGCTTCCAAACAAACCAGAAGGACCTACAATATTACCATGTCCGTGTCACAAATGGCACCCTTTTCCATAGTGCTCTGATCAAAAGTAGTACAATGTATAGGGAATAGGTTGGCATTTGGGATGCAAACCATATTAACCAGACTCCACAATATGTCTTTATCAATTGAGGGTTGTCTGTCTTGGCGAGTCCTTCAGAAAGACTCCCAACATGTTTCCCGTTTCACCTGCAGTGAATGGACACTTTCTCTTTTTTTTCCTTTCTTCCAAGGGCTGAGCTCGATTACTTTTTCTCCTGAAACGTATCCATCAAGAACTGCACCTCAGCATTTTGTATGGGATTGATTGATCTGTCTATGACTGCTAGTGGCTGGCGGGGGCCCTAAATGTAGAGGGTAGTGAGTACGGCCCAGTACATCACTGGGGCCAAGCATCCAGGACCTCTATACCAGACGGTGTCAGACCAAGGCCCTAAAAATTGTCAAAGACTCCAGCCACCCTAGTCATAGACTGTTCTCTCTGCTACTGCACGGCAAGCAGTACCGGAGCGTGAAGTCTAGGTCCAAAATACTTCTTAACTGCTTCTACCCCGAAGTCATAAGACTCCTGAACAGCTAATCAAATGGCTACCCAGACTATTTGCATTTCCCCCCCTTTACGCTTCTGCTACTCTCTGTTTATTATCTATGCATAGTCACTTTAATTAGTGTTACTAACATTGCAGTTTTATGAAAAAATAAGTGATTAGTAAAACAAAGATAAGTAAAAACTAACAGTAACAAATAATTAAAGAGCAGCAGTAAAATAGCAATAGCAAGGCTATATACAGGGGGTACTGGTACAGAGTCAATGTGCGGGGGCACCGGTTAGTCAAGGTAATTGAGGTAATACTATTGTATATCATGCAGCGCCTTGTGTCACGATCGCAGATTTTAGAGAAACAACACATGTCGGTACATATAAGTGTCTTATATCAGCTGAAAGCTTAAATTATTGTTAATATAACTGCACTGTCCAATTTACAGTAGTTATTACTGCGAAAAAATGGCATGCATTTTTTGAGGAGAGCTCCTAACAACAAAACACTTTTTTCACCGCGATAGGTTTGATAAATTCACCTCTGAAGGTGAAATGTGTACTTACATTCTGAAATCTTGCTCTGATTTATCATCCAAAGGGTCCCAGAGATAACATGAAGTTTTGTTTTATTAGATAAAATCCTTTTTCATATCTTAAAAAGGTCCATATAGCATGCACGATCAATTTTGTTTTTCCACACGTTCAATTGCAAAGAAAGGAATCTGTGACAATCTAACCCTAAACGTTGTTTCAACCAGTAAAATCATGGTCAGAGATCCTAGAACGTAACCAGACTTCACTATATCATTAGGGGTGTAGTATATCCTATAGGACACCAAATTTGGTCAGAGAACGACGCCTTCATGGCACGCTGATGACGCGGGCGGTCTTCACTTGAACTACTCTGACCTTGTCAAATAAGCACCAATCAGGGTCAGAGTTATGAAGTTATGAAAACTGGTGGTTTTGCAAATGTTGAACTTATATAATGGCTGCTAATACTGGAAAAGCTAAATAAAAGTCCAAGTATACAGATTTTATGATATTCTTGCAGAAAAATGTAATATGAATGCAAATGTCTCCTTCACGATTTGCCCAAATGTTCCTGGGTGACTTCACACTAAATGTCATGTAGTTTGCTCATACTTCAAGTTATCCGTCTGAAACTTTGCACACACACTGCTGACATCTGTGGACATCATCGGAATTACAACCAGAGTGATGACTAGAACTGGGACCTTTCTCTTGCATTTTAAAGACGGTAGTAGAAAAAAACTGTACTTTTCTTCTTCGTATTTTCTTCTACCAGATCTATTGTGTTATATTCTCCTACATTCAATTCACATTCCCACAAACTTCAAAGTGTTTCCTTTGAAATGGTACCAAGAACATGCATATCCTTGCTTCAGGGCCTGAGCTCCAGGCAGTTAGATTTGATATGTCATGTTAGGCGAAAAAAAATTAAAAGAGGGCTATCCCTAAGAAGTTGGGCTTGTAAGTAAACATTTCACTGTAAGGTCTACAACTGTTATATTCGGGGCATGTGACAAATACAATTTGATTTGAATGTGAATGTGCGTGTGCATGTGTGTGTATGATTGTGCATGCGAGCGAGCGTGCATGGATGTGAATGTGAAGCAAGAAGCCTGTCCTGGGGCATAATTGATTGCTTTTGTGTGGTCATTGTGTGAACAACCACAGCACAGGGAGCGAAAGTGACACGACGCAATGTGAAAACAGGCCTAAAGCGGATCCCATTGAGCCTTGATTACTGTTTCTCTACATTTCTCTATTAGATCCAACGTTAGCCGTAATCCCTGAGCCACTGCTTCTGATCCTCACAGCTAGCTTGCGGCTAGCGCAGCTAGCGCCACTGCCACGAAGCTAGCACCAGTTAGCAAACACAATTCTACAATTCACAACCTCTCTTTCGCCATCGCCATCTGGCTTGGATTCTCTGTCGACACGACCACGTCTGAGCAGACCCCCTCCGTCTGAGCAGACCACCCCCCGGGCTACTAACTTTAAACGCCGCGAGGCCTCCCTGCTCCATCTACGGCTGCCCCCTGGACACTATGATCACTTGGCTACATAGCTGATGCATGCTTGACTGTCCATTAATTCACGGTACTCCATTCTGTTTATTTGTGTTTTATCTGTCGGCTCTGTGCTTTAACTCAGGATCTGTGTGTAGTTAATCCGACCCTCTCTGCCTAGTCGTCGCCATTTTTACCTGTTGTTGCTGTGTTAGACTAGCACCCTGTTATTGCTGCTGTTATCTTACCTGTTGTTTTAGCTAGCTCTCCCAATCAAGACCTGCAATCACTTTATGCCTTATTGTATGTCTCTCTCAAATATCAATATTCCTTGCATACTGTTGTTCAGGCTAGTTTTCATTATCATTGTTTTGGTTTGCAATGGACCCTGTAGTTCCACTCTCCGTACCTCTGATACCCCCTTTGTCCCACCCCCCACACATGCGGTGACCTCACCCATTGAGACCAGCATGTCCAGAGATACAACCTCTCTTATCATCACCCAGTGCCTGGGCTTGCCTCCGCTGTACAAGCGCCCCTCCATACCCCTGTCTGCACATTATGCCCAGAATCTATTCTACCACGCCCATAAATCTGCTCCTTTTATTCTTTGTCCCCAACGCTCTAGGCGACCAGTTTTGATAGCCTTTAGCCGCACCCTCATCCTACTACTCCTCTGTTCCTCGGGTGATGTGGAGGTAAACCCAGGCCCTGCATGTCCCCAGTCACCCTCATTTGTTGACTTCTGCGATCGAAAAAGCCTTGGCCTCATGCATGTCAACATCAGAAGCCTCCTCCCTAAGTTTGCCTTACTCACCGCTTTAGCACACTCTGCCAATCCTGATGTCCTTGCCGTGTCCGAATCCTGGCTTAGGAAGGCCACCAAAAATTCTGAGATTTCCATACCCAACTATAACACTTTCCGTCAAGATAGAACTGCCAAAGGGGGAGGAGTTGCAATCTCCTGCAGAGATAGCCTGCAAAGTTCTGTCATACTTTCCAGGTCTATGCCCAAACAGTTCGAACTTCTAATTTTAAAAATTAATCTCTCCAGAAATAAGTCTCTCACTGTTGCCGCCTGCTACCGACCCCCCTCAGCTCCCAGCTGTGCCCTGGACACCATCTGTGAATTGATCGCTCCCCATCTAGCTTCAGAGTTTGTTCTGTTAGGTGACCTAAACTGGGATATGCTTAACACCCCGGCAGTCCTACAATCCAAGCTTGATGCCCTCAATCTCACACAAATCATCAAGGAACCCACCAGGTACAACCCTAAATCCGTAAACATGGGCACCCTAATAGACATTATCCTGACCAACCTGCCCTCCAAATACACCTCTGCTGTCTTCAATCAAGATCTCAGCGATCACTGCCTCATTGCCTGTATCCGCCACGGGTCCGCGGTCAAACGACCACCCCTCATCACTGTCAAACGCTCCCTAAAACACTTCTGCGAGCAGGCCTTTCTAATCGACCTGGCCCGGGTACCCTGGAAGGATATTGACCTCATCCCGTCAGTTGAGGATGCCTGGTCATTCTTTAAATGTTACTTCCTCACCATATTAGACAAGCATGCTCCGTTCAAAAAATGCAGAACCAAGAACAGATATAGCCCTTGGTTCACTCCAGACCTGACTGCCCTCGACCAGCACAAAAACATCCTGTGGTGAACTGCAATAGCATCGAAGAGCCCCCGCGATATGCAACTGTTCAGGGAAGTCAGGAACCAATACACGCAGTCAGTCAGGAAAGCAAAGGCCAGCTTTTTCAAGCAGAAATTCGCATCCTGTAGCTCTAACTCCAAAAAGTTCTGGGATACTGTAAAGTCCATGGAGAACAAGAGCACCTCCTCCCAGCTGCCCACTGCACTGAGGCTAGGTAACACGGTCACCACCGATAAATCCGTGATAATCGAAGACTTCAACAAGCATTTCTCAATGGCTGGCCATGCCTTCCTCCTGGCGACTCCAACCTTGGCCAACAGCCCCGCCCCCCCCGCTGCTACTCGCCCAAGCCTCCCCAGCTTCTCCTTTACCCAAATCCAGATAGCAGATGTTCTGAAAGAGCTGGAAAACCTGGACCCATACAAATCAGCTGGGCTTGACAATCTGGACCCCCTATTTCTGAAACTGTCCGCCGCCATTGTCGCACCCCCTATTACCAGCCTGTTCAACCTCTCCTTCGTATCATCTGAGATCCCCAAGGATTGGAAAGCTGCCGCGGTCATCCCCCTCTTCAAAGGGGGAGACACCCTGGACCCAAACTGTTACAGACCTATATCCATCCTGCCCTGCCTATCTAAGGTCTTCGAAAGCCAAGTCAACAAACAGATCACTGACCATCTCGAATCCCACCGTACCTTCTCCGCTGTGCAATCCGGTTTCCGAGCCGGTCACGGGTGCACCTCAGCCACGCTCAAGGTACTAAACGACATCATAACCGCCATCGATAAAAGACATTACTGTGCAGCCGTCTTCATCGACCTGGCCAAGGCTTTCGACTCTGTCAATCACCATATTCTTATCGGCAGACTCAGTAGCCTCTGTTTTTCTAATGACTGCCTTGCCTGGTTCACCAACTACTTTGCAGACAGAGTTCAGTGTGTCAAATCGGAGGGCATGTTGTCCGGTCCTCTGGCAGTCTCTATGGGGGTACCACAGGGTTCAATTCTCGGGCCGACTCTTTTCTCTGTATACATCAATGATGTTGCTCTTGCTGCGGGCGACTCCCTGATCCACCTCTACGCAGACGACACCATTCTATATACTTCCGGCCCTTCCTTGGACACCGTGCTATCTAACCTCCAAACGAGCTTCAATGCCATACAACACTCCTTCCGTGGCCTCCAACTGCTCTTAAACGCTAGTAAAACCAAATGCATGCTTTTCAACCGTTCGCTGCCTGCACCCGCACGCCCGACTAGCATCACCACCCTGGACGGTTCCGACCTAGAATATGTGGACATCTATAAGTACCTAGGTGTCTGGCTAGACTGCAAACTCTCCTTCCAGACTCATATCAAACATCTCCAATCCAAAATCAAATCAAGAATCGGCTTTCTATTCCGCAACAAAGCCTCCTTCACTCACGCCGCCAAACTTACCCTAGTAAAACTGACTATCCTACCGATCCTCGACTTCGGCGATGTCATCTACAAAATAGCTTCCAACACTCTACTCAGCAAACTGGATGCAATTTATCACAGTGCCATTCGTTTTGTTACTAAAGCACCTTATACGACCCACCACTGCGACCTGTATGCCCTAGTCGGCTGGCCCTCGCTACATGTTCGTCGTCAGACCCACTGGCTCCAGGTCATCTACAAGGCTATGCTAGGTAAAGTGCCGCCTTATCTCAGTTCACTGGTCACGATGGCTACACCCACCCGCAGCACGCGCTCCAGCAGGTGTATCTCACTGATCATCCCTAAAGCTAAAACCTCATTTGGACGCCTTTCCTTCCAGTTCTCTGCTGCCTGCGACTGGAACGAATTGCAAAAATCTCTGAAGTTGGAGACTTTTATCTCCCTCAACAACTTTAAAAATCTGCTATCCGAGCAGCTAACCGATCGCTGCAGCTGTACATAGTCCATCTGTAAACTACCCACCCAATTTACCTACCTCACCCCCCATACTGCTTTTATTTATTTACTTTTCTGCTCTTTTGCACACCAGTATCTCTTCTTGCACATGATCATCTGATGATTTATCACTCCAGTGTTAATCTGCTAAATTGTAATTATTCGATTTATTGCCTACCTCATGCCTTTTGCACACATTGTATATAGATTCTCTTTTTTTCTACCATGTTATTGACTTGTTTATTGTTTACTCCATGTGTAACTCTGTGTTGTCTGTTCACACTGCTATGCTTTATCTTGGCCAGGTCGCAGTTGCAAATGAGAACTTGTTCTCAACTAGCCTACCTGGTTAAATAAAGGTGAAATAAAAAAATAAATAAAAAATGTTACGACACTCCTGAGTTGATTGTTGAGTTGTGATCAAGTGTTGTTTGTGTTGATACAATTAGCTTATTACAAAGGAACATTTCAGAAGTAAAAAAATGCTTTAATCGATTGCAGAATATGGCTATGAGAATTATGAGTGTTTTGCAATGTTTACTCTTAGGATGACATTCATCATTGTAAAGCTTCACAGAACATATTTTTTTAGAGTACATTTGTTTAATCTAGTCTCATGGGTAGGAGGGGATTGCTTCTATGATCTATGCTCGATTCTAATATATATTCAAGGTGACCTCTGTAAGTTATAGGCACACAGCAAATTCTCCAGTGTTAAAGCAACACTGACAGTGTTAAAGGTCCTGAACAGTCATTCTGAAAAGTACTTTTTCTCTCATGACTAACTACCAGGATGTTTCAAAATACATTCTGAGTGGGCAGGGAGCTTATATTTATGAGCTCGCCTTGACTGACAGCTTTTTGAAAAGCCTATGTAAAGCAACTTGGATGCAGTGAGCAGTGTTGCAGTAAAATCATCTCAAGCAAATTTGGTGATAAGCAACATTGAAATTGCATCAATTCTCTCTCTAATATATATATACGTATATATATCCCCGTTTGGCATGTCACTTGTGATGCTCTTCACAGCAGCACTGACGGATGTGTTCACTTGACAACTGCGCAGAGTTTTGAACAACCCTCCCCCCTTTTGTTCCATGCTGGCTGATGACCTAGCTAGCAAGCAACTAGCTAACACCAGACACAGATGAAAGGGGAGACATATCTTTGCCATAGAGGAATAGGGTAATCTTTTAATTGTATACTGAACAAAAATATAAACGCAACATGTAACAATTTCATTTTCTTTACTGAGTTACAGTTCATATTAGGAAATTACATGACTTGGCAGAGGTGCTGCCATGGGTGGGCACCATGGGTTGGCCCCACAAAAGGGCTTTATTACAGAAAAAAATACTCCTAAGCACCCTCCCCCCCTTTTGTCCCCAGCACAAGGTGCGCCTGTGTAATGATCATGCTATTTAACCTGTCTGGCTCCGGGGTTCCGCTAGCGGAACTTCTCCCACATTCCACTGAAAAGGCAGAGCGCGAAATTCAATTTTTTTTTTGGAGAAATATTTAACTTTCACACATTAACAAGTCCAATACAGCAAATGAAAGATACACATCTTGTGAATCCAGCCAACATGTCCGATTTTTTTAATGTTTTACAGCGAAAACACCACGTATATTTATGTTAGCTCACCACCAAATACAAAAAAGGACAGACATTTTTCACAGCACAGGTAGCATGCACAAAACCAACATAACTAACCAAGATCCAACCAAACTAACCAAGAAACAACTTCATCAGATGACAGTCCTATAACATGTTACACAATAAATCTATGTTTTGTTCAAAAAATGTGCATATTTGAGGTATAAATCAGTTTTACATTGCAGGTACCATCACAGCTACCGTCAAAAATAGCACCTAAGCAGCCAGAGTAATTATAGAGACCAACGTGAAATACCTAAATACTCATCATAAAACATTTCTGAAAAATCGATGGTGTACAGCAAATTAAAGACAAACATCTTGTGAATCCAGCCAATATTTCCGATTCTTTAAGTGTTTTACAGCGAAAACACAATATATCATTATATTAGCTTACTACAATAGCCTACCACACTACCGCATTCATTCATCAAGGCACGTTAGCGACAGCAATAGGCACGTTAGCGATCGTAACAAACCAGCAAAAGATATATAATTTTGACTAACCTTGATAAGCTTCATCAGATGACAGTCCTATAACATCAGGTTATACATACAGTTATGTTTTGTTCGAAAATTTGCATATTTAGAGCTGAAATCAGTGCTAACGTAGCATCTTTTTCCCAGAATGTGCGGATATTTCTATTAGACTCTCACCTATTCTGACCAAATAACTATTCATAACCTTTACTAAAAAATACATGTTGTATAGGAAATGATAGATACACTAGTTCTTAATGCAATCGCCGTGTTAGAATTAAAAAAATAACTTCATTACGACATAAGGCTTACGTTATGGCGAGAGAGTGCCCAAAACCTGGGCGCAAAACTAATAGTTCACAAGTTCGACAGATATATGAAATAGCATCATAAAATGGGTCCTACTTTTGATGATCTTCAATCAGAATGTTGTACAAGGGGTCCTTAGTCCAGAACAGTCGCTGTTTGGTTTTAGAATGTCCTTTTTCCCTCTTGAATTAGCAAGCACACTAGCCAAGTGGTGCGAAGCTCTCCTTCCTGAACAAAGGCACACAACGCAACACGCCTAACGTCCCGAATAAATTTCAATAATCGAATAAAACTATATTGAAAAAACATACTTTACGATGATATTGTCACATTTATCAAATAAAATCAAAGCCGGAGATAGTAGTCGCCTATAACGACAGCTTTTCAGAAGGCAATTCCAGGTCCCTCCTCGCGCTTTCCAGGAAACAGGAAATGGGTGACACGTCATGCCAAGAGGTTTTATTCCACCTCAGACCAAGATAAACACTCCATTTCTTCTCTCACTGCCTCTTGACATCTAGTGGAAGGTGTATGACGTGCATGTATACTAATACACATCAAGCCCATTTATAGGCATGCCCTAGAACAGAGCGTCGTTTTCAGATTTTCCACTTCCTGATCAGGAAGTTTGCTGTAAAAGGAGTTCTGTTTTACTCACAGATATAATTCAAACGGTTTTAGAAACTAGAGAGTGTTTTCTATCCAATAGTAATAATAATATGCATATTGTACGAGCAAGAATTGAGTACGAGGCCGTTTAAATTGGGCACGATTTTCCCCCAAAGTGAAAATAGCGCCCTCTGTCCTCAACAGGTTAATCAGCTTCCTGATATCCAACACTTGTCAGTTGGATGGATTATCTTGGCAAAGGAGAAATGCTCACTAACAGGGATATAACCACCTAACATGGTTATAAAACATTCATTACAATGTACAACAATTCAGATTTTGATCAATAAAAATCACAATAGTATACAGTATTTCTATCTTAAGCAAGCTGTATGCAGCACAGCTTGCTGGTGCCGCAGAATTCTATAACACGTTATTTAAGTGCCAACCACTGGTACCATTAATGCTAGTTAGTGCTACTTTGACCACCAGAGGGCATCTTTGAGAAGCATTTGATAGCCTTCAATAGTGTCTGTACTAGAGAATTTTTAAATGTTTTTGTAAGAACATAGTATATGGGAATGATTTTAAGAAATGTTTCTTAATTAATTTGATTATTATTATGGTTTTCTATTCCAAGAAAAAGGAAAAACCCTCTGGGTTTCCATTAGGATGGAACGGAAAACATGGCGCTGTTCAACGTGATGGTCAGGAGTAGGCTACACTGTACTGGGCTATTTAGCTAAATAATCCCGATGTCGTGCAGGGCACACAGGAGACAGGACTTAAATTCCCTGATGGAGAGGAAGGAGTAGGCTGTCTTTGTAAATAAGAATTTGTTCTTAACTGATTCCATATGTGTTATTTCATAGTTGCGATGTATTCTACAATGTAGAAAATAGTAAAAATAAAGAAAAACCCTGGAATGAGTAGGTGTGTCCAAACTTTTGAGGCCATCAAGACATTTTGGCTAGAGAAATTGACGATACTACAATGCAACAAATACACTGATCATCTCAGCAAGGTTTTTTTTTACCCGTGGTCGTGAAGTTGGGTGGAAGTGCAACTAAAATGTAGTTTAAATAACCATCTGCATTTTGAATGTCTTTTTTGTAGTTATTTCATTAACGAAAGCATAAAGATGTTGATGAAGAAACTGTACTGCTGTTTTAAGTTAGAAAGGTAACACTTACGCATCAAGTACTTACGCATCGAATACATTGCAGGTAGGGGGATGTTCACACGGAATGTTCACACTTACAGTAGCCAGGCTATACAGAGTCTATTGTCCTGCTAATCGGGCTACAAGTGTTTGAAAACCTGTTTTCAAAATGTCACCAGCTGTCCATCACTACTTTAAATAAAAACACAGCATCTTGTTTACATCTTGTTTACATTCTTTATTGTAACCACAATGTTACAAATCATTTGTATCTACCTTTCCAATTACTTTTAGAGTTTGGGATTAATTTGATTAATATTATGGTGTTCATATTCCAAGAAAAACGAAAAACCCTCTGTGTTTCCATTAGGATGGATTCGAAAATATGGCACTGTACAACGTGACGGCCGAAAGTAGGCTACACAGTACTGGGCTAGTTAAATAAGCTAAAGAATCCCTGTGTTGTGCGCAGGGACTGGGGTTCAATTCCCCGACGGGGAGGAAGGAGTAGGTTGTCCTTGTAAATAAGAATTTGTTCTTAACTTCTCTGCGCTACGGATCCCTTTTACGGGATAATTTTCCTAAACAACCGCTGCTTTGCAGGGCGCAAAATATTACTAAAAATATTTATAATCATGCAATCACAAGTGAAATATACCAAAACACAGCTTAGCTTGTTGTTAAGATTGCTTTTCTTTTTCTTTTGTATATGATAAGTCCCTACGCCAAAGAGCCTACCTCAAATACAACGCTCTGTGATTAGACAGACAATTTGGTTGGTTTCAGAAGAAGTGTTTATTATTAGTCCGTACTCTATCCGTTGATTAGTCCACAGTCAAGCTCGATAAGGATTTTGCCCATGAACACGTTTTAGAAGTGCGTCATCACAAACTCTGACAACCCCAGACAGGGCTGATGTAGAAAAAGCGTCACTTTCTGTGGCTAATCAATTATACTATTTTGCATGTGCAGATGTAGGATCTTAATTCGAGCCAGTTTCCTAAAGCAGGAAAATAATCCTGCAGCAACAGGAAATGTTAATTATTATGTGGATAAAAATGTATGGACATTTTTGTAGGGGTTGAACAATTTGTTGGAGGTGAAACTTTGGAATTATAAACTTCAGAAACCTTTTTTTAACCTCAAATACACTGCAGTAAAGTTCTCCTGTAACAGGGTGATACAATTAAGATCCTACATCTGTAGGGTGAGCGAGTCAGGCGGATTTCAGTAACGCAGAATATTTGATAGTACTCTGGCTCTGTGTGCTAACTATTTATTAGTTAACATGATCTTGCCATATATCCAGAAGGATACTATTTTTAGTGCCTCAATCAATTGAGTTTAAAGAACCAAAATAGCATCTGAAAATAATATAAATACCTGCTTATTGTTTTAAACACTGAGACAGTGTTTTGACCCTTCCGAATGAGGTTAACCATGTCTCTCTATTTCTCCCTTTCTATCCTCCTCTCTCTCTATCTCTCTCCTCTCCTCCCTCACTCCACAGCTAGTATCGTCCGGACGAAACAGTGGTGTCAGATGGTCCCATGTTTGGAAGATGAGGGCTGTGACCTGTTAATCAATAAATCTGGATGGACTTGTACACAACCAGGAGGCAGAGTCAAAACCACTACGGTGAGTTTTATTTACAGAATGTATATTCTTTCTCACTATGTTTGAAAGCACATTGTGGGGGTAACTACTTGGAATTAAAATGACCAGAATGTTAACTTGAATAGGTATGTAAATTGTAGTCATTCTAATTCCATCAACCACCAATGTGTAGCCTCAACCCAGTGCGAACCCTCACTCACTCACTCACTCACTCATTCACTCACTCACTCACTCACTCACTCACTCACTCACTCACTCACTCACTCACTCACTCACTCACTCACTCACTCACTCACTCACTCACTCACTCACTCACTCACTCATTCACTCATTCACTCACTCACTCACTCACTCACTCACTCACTCACTCACTCACTCACTCACTCACTCACTCGCTCACTAACTACACCACAAGCCATGACTTGGCTCCCAAGTCAGTTTAGATCCCGACATTTCCACAGTTCCATCCCAGAATTAAGTACACCAGCTGACAGCAGAACGATCATATTAATGAATCCAACCCTATCCACGTACACCTAAGCAAGCGTACTTATTAAAACGCTTCTTCTCTCCCTCCTACTTCTCCCCAAAAACACAGTGGTTTGTTTACCTGTTCATCGCTCGCAATTAGTTTGAATTAAGGTTTCCTCTTAAAGCTAATGACTGGAGCAGATGGAGTCTTCACGGCAGGCATTTTGGGGAGAAAAAGCAGCCTCCCCCCCTCGCTTCAATCACGCACACACTGTAAGACTTTTTTAATGTAGTTTCAACAGTAAAACACTGTAAAATTACAGTAAAATACCTTAAATGTCTTTTACAGAATTAATGCTCTAGATTGCACTGCATTATGGGTAAAATGCTGAAAAATACGGTTGTTAACGGTTATTGGAAGCCTCTTGTAAAAATTACTCATACTGTATGTCTTTACAGTAATAGCTCTGCCAACTGTAGATTAAAATGTTCAGTTTCATGCACCAACCTCATGCTGTTAGGTGAGACGAATGAAGCTCAGACTATTTTAGTAAGAAAATAAAAAATAAATATACAGTATATATATAATAATTGTTGTAATGATTAGGCTTTGCTGTACCACAGCCTCTCAGTGCCATAGTGAATAAACACGCATCTTCGTAACCATTATGTTTACACCATTACTACATAGAAAACAGCTTGTTTCTAGCCCAAACTGTTCAAAAGATATGACCCATATTACAGGCCCAATGTTTTTTTTTTATATTGTTGTTTTTACAGTATTATACAACTAACAGCAATATACTCTATTAATTATTTCCAGTAAATTGCCATAAATCGCAATGCACTCTGGGTGATTTTAGGCGTAAATGGTCAATCACACAGTCAATTCAAATGAAACTTTGGTGTAACAGTAAATTACCTTAAAGGAGTTGTGTATTTCAAATGGTACTGTAATTCCACACCACAGAATACAGTACCCTACACTGTAAAAACCGGAGAAGTTCTGGCTACTCATACATTTTGAGGAAACCAATTACCTATAAACATTAAATTAAGAAACTTAAATAGCTGATGTGAGCAGTACTACCTTCATATGAGTAATACGAATGCATTTTTTAAAAAGGTAAACTTGAATTTAACCTTTTGTCAATAGGGGGAGCTGTTAGCATTATTTTTTTTTTTACATTTCCAAATTAAACTGCCTCGTACTCAATTCTTGATCGTACAATATGCATATTATTGTTATTATTGGATAGAAAACAGTCTATAGTTTCTATAGGAGTTGAAATTTTGTCTCTGAGTGGTACAGAACAATTTCTACAGCACTTTTCATGACAGGGTTCAGATTTCAGAAATTTTTACCTCTGATCTGGGGTCTGTTTATAAGGCCACAGTGAATGCTATGAAGAAACCGACACTACCTACGTCTTCCTCTGGGTGTCTGTACGTCATCACGTTTTCAATGAAGTCTATGGGACGTTCACAGCCATTATAAATGACAAAAATGTACAGAGACCCCTCTTTCTCAACGTGCGCCTCAAGCGTGAAGGCCATCGGACCTGCCTCGTTCCAAATCGTTTTCTAACCAGCAGTATTTCTCCGGTCATGTTTTCAGTCGTTATAGTTGTTAAAAACATCATAATGTAGTGAATTTTAACCGTTTTATATCAATTTATATCCGTTTAGTGCGATTTTGAGGAATTTCTTTGTCGTGCACTCTGAAAGTTTGGACACGCTTTAGGGTGTCGGTCGTTGGTGATGGACATTTCGAAGGACAGAGGACATCTATCGACCAAAAGACGTTTATAACATAGAAAGGATACATTGCCCAAGAATATGATGGAAGATCAGCTCAAAGTAAGCAATATTTAATATGATAAACCGTGTTTCTGTCGAAATATTTTAAACGCATACATCGCCATTTTGTTTGGTATAGCTTCACTTGGCCAACCCTGTATTGAAAAGTAAGGATAATTTTAAAAATGTAAATCAGCGGTTGCATTAAGAACTAATTTGTCTTTCGATTCCTGTCAACCCTGTATTTTTTAGTCAAGTATATGATTAGCTTTTAATTAAACTAGATCACTCTGATAGATGACGTCAGACATATTGAGGCTTGATTTCCTAGTATTTTCATTGTGTAACCACGGTTTTGTATGGCTAAATATGCACCTTTTCGAACAAACTGTATATGTATGTTGTAAAATGATGTTACAGGAGTGTCATCGGAAGAATTCTGAGAAGGTTAGTGAAAAAATTAATATCTTTTGGCGGTGGTTACGTTATAGCGCTCTTTGGCTGGAATCGATGCTCTGGTAACGTTGGAACATGTAGTATGCTAACTTATCGATTTATTGTGTTTTCGCTGAAAAACGCTTAGAAAATCTGAAATATGGTCTGAAATCACAAGAACTGGGTCTTTCCATTGCTATGCTTTGTCTATTTTTATGAAATGTTTTATGATGAGTAAATTGGTCATACACGTTGCTCTATCTAGTAATTCTAGTGGATTTGTGATGGTCGGTGCAATTGTAAACTGTGATTTCTACCTGAAATATGCACTTTTTTCTAACAAAAACTATCCTATACCATGAATATGTTATCAGACTGTCATCTGATGGTTTTTTTTATAGGTTATTGGCTATCAATATCTTAGTTGAGCCGAATTGGTGATAGCACCTGAAGGAGTAAGAAACTGATGGAGTTAGAATAGTGGTGTATTTTGCTAACGTGTTTAGCTAATAGATTTACATATTTTGTCTTCCCTGTAAAACATTTTAAAAATCTGAAATGGTGGCTTTATTCACAAGATCTGTATCTTTCATCTGGTGTCTTGGACTTGTGATTTAATGATATTTAGATGCTACTATCTACTTCTGAAGCTATGCTATCTATGCTAATCAGTGTGTGGGGGGTGGGGGGTGCTCCCGGATCCGGGTTTCTGAGGCAGTAAAAGTTAACGCCCCCAGTAAGTTTCGCCTCCAGTGTGCCTTGCCTTTTCGAATGAATTGTAGAGTTACCACCCATAGGCCAGCGCACAGTTGGCTCAGCATCGTCCAGGTTAGGGGAGGGTTTGGCCGGGGTCGGCCATCATTGTAAATAATAATTTGTTCTTAACTGACTTGCCGACTTAAATAAAGATTAAATAAAATAATAATAATGAAAAAATCACTTTATTTCTTAGTGACAGAGACATTGTTGTTGAATTTGTTCATTTTCATTCCTGTAGCCTTTGCCAAGTGAGTTCTTTGGCAAATATGATCAATTACATATATCACAAGGCCTTATACAGTGGCCTGAAAAAGTCATAGTTTACAGGTCAGGCCTGCAAGTAGGGTTGCAAAATTTCACAAAGAGTAATCTTCCAACCAGGATTTCTGGAAAATGTACATTTTGCAACACTAACTGTAAAACACATTATGCTGGCTTGCAAATAGATGTCATTTCTACTGGAATCTACCCAGTGTTAACTTCTTGACGCACGGATCCCTTTAGCAGGATCATTTTCGTAAACAACCGCTGAATTGCAGAGCGCCAAATAAATAAAAAATACTACAAATATTTATGTTCATGAAATCACAAGTGAAATATACCAAAACACAGCTTAGCTTGTTGTTAATCCACCTATCGTGTCAGATTTTGAAACTATGCTTTACAGCGAAAGAAATCCAAGCATTTGCGAGTTTATCGATCACTAGACAAAACATTAAGAACACATTGCAGCCATGTAGATTGGTCACGAAAGCCAGAAAAGCAATAAAATTAATTGCTTACCTTTGATGATCTTCGGATGTTTGCACTCACGAGACTCCCAGTTACACAATAAATGTTCCTTTTGTTCGATAAAGATTTTTTTTATATCAAAATACCTCTATTTGTTTGGCACGTTATGTTCAGTATTCCACAGCCTTAGGCAAGTCATCAAGGCTTGACGAAAATTCCATATAGTATCCGTAAAGGTCGTAGAAACATGTCAAACGTTTTTAATAATCAATCCTCAGGTTGTTTTTAACATCAATAATCAATAATATTTCAACCGAACTGTAAACTATTCAATACTGGAGAGAAAGAAAATGTTGAGCAACCAGTGTCGCGCGCAAGAACTAATGGAGGAACATCCGTCTATCCACTGACGCGTTTTGATAAATCTCGCTCATTTTTCAAAATAAAAGCTTGAAACTATGTCTAAAGACTGTTCACACCCTGATGAAGCCACAGGAAAAGGAATCTGGTTGATATCCCTTTAAATGGAGGATAGGCAGGCAATGGAACAGGGATTTTTCAAAATAGAAGTCACTTCCGGTTTGGATTTTCTCATGTTTTCGCCTGCAAATTCAGTTCTGTTATACTCACAGACAATATTTTGTCAGTTTTGGAAACTTTAGAGTGTTTTCTATCCTACTCTGTCAATTATATGCATATTCTACGATCTGGACCTGAGAAATAGGCAGCTTACAATGGGAACGTTATTTTTCCAAACATAAAAATTCTGCACCCTAGCTTCAAGAGGTTTTAAGGCTATCCGACAGCTAAAATTTGTATTCACCCGTAATTTTGTATTCATAATGACTGCCAGGGTGAAAAACAGTTGGACGAAGCTGCCTAAGCCATTTAAACTGGAACAACCATTTCAGTAAAGGGTGCAAAAGTTAAATGATTGGATTCGTTTAGATAACAATTATTCATCTTTGTGTAGCATAACATTTAATCAATCAATCACTCAATGTGCATGATAAAACACAAATATTAAAAACAGTTCCAACAAAATCTACCTGCATTAAAGCATGCTGGGAAAAAGGTTAATTTGTTATCATATCTTTAAAAAATGTAGTTGTGTGAATTTTCATTTAGTTTTGAGTCAGTTCCACATAAACCATTTAAGTAGTAATTTCATTGACTTGGAGAACTACTTACTAGAAGTATTTGAGTTAAAAATGCCTTGGGGTTTACAGTGGACCTTGTTTTTGGATCACAAAAAACCTTTTGACCACTAGTGGATGAATGGTATTGTTGTTTCTGCGTCATTAACATATTTTGAGGCATGCCTTGTAAGAGGCTACATTTGTTACACCCATGAGTGAGAATGCTGTACAATTTAAGAATATGTGGTAGTAGTGCACTAACAACTAAATGTGTGTAGGGGACAGATTGGAAGTGGCAGCAAGCTGCAAACCTTCAACGGTTGAGAATTTGCTATGTCCTTGGTCTGTTTTGCAGTAGTCACTGCAAGTTTGGAAGCCATTGCTAAGGCCTCTTGAAGTGCAAGTTATTCATACATATTTGATATACTGTGTGTAGATATTTGATATGCTGTAATATGAAAACACATTACCTAGCAGCCAACATGCTTGCACCAATCCCATACAGTTACAGTAAAATACTGTAAAATACAAACCCTGTCTTTCCTCAATGAATTACATGTATTTATTAATTAATTTATCTGGCTTATCTGCTGCAAGTATAATGCTGTACATTTACAGGGGAAAGTTTTACAGTGCACATGTAACAGTTTAACTTCACGTCCGTCCCCTCGCGCGAACCAGGGACCCTCTGCACACATCAACAACAGTCACCCATCGTTACCCATCGCTCCACAAAAGCCGCGGCCCTTGCAGAGCAAGGGGAACCACTACTTCAAGGTCTCAAAGCGAGTGACGTAACCGATTGAAACGCTATTAGCGCGCACCACCGCCACTAACTAGCTAGCCATTTCACATCCGTTACACTCACCCCCCTTTCGACCTCCTCCTTTTTCTGCAGCAACCAGTGATCCGGGTCAACAGCATCAATGTAACAGTTTAACTTTAGTACGTCCCCTCGCCCTGACCCGGGCGCGAACCAGCGACCCTCTGCACACATCAACAACAGTTACCCACGAAGCGTCGTTACCCAACGCTCCACAAAGGCCGCGGCCCTTGCAGAGCAAGGGGAACCACTACTTCAAGGTCTCAAAGTGAGTGACGTAACCGATTGAAACGCTATTAGCGCGCACCACCGCTAACTAGCTAGCCATTTCACATCCGTTACACACACACCCACCGTGGCGTCCCACTCTCCCCGTGTTGCAAACTCTCCTGCCTCCACCCTGCCTTCCACTCATTAGTAATGAAATACTGTTAATTTGGGCACATTCGTTACGCAGCTCTCTCTCCCCAATTTGACCCCCCACCTGCCCTTTGTGAACTCTGACCAACATAGGCCACATCATTAATGTATCTGTCATATTTAAGTCATCAGCTAACTCAAACTTGATTACTCCTTCTCCTGAAGAGATGCGCAGAGTCACGCTGACGCAGTGTCTCAGATCCATGTAGCATTTTCAAATCCAATTGGTACAGTTCATTACTGAGTCTCTCTCTTGCTCTATATCGCAAGTTGAGCCCCACAAACCTCTTATATCATTGCATACTGTAGACATTAACATTGACATTTTAGTAATTTAACAGACACTCTTATCCAGAGCGACTTAAATCAATGTATGGTTCATCTGAGTATGTGGTTGGAGGCTCCATATAGAGGGTGTGACACAATTGACATGATTGGTTGACGGTAGGTTACGACGGGAGGTCCTGTATAAACACAAACTCACTTCTTTGACAATTTCCTTCACAACAGCTCTGCGCTCGCCAGCAAAGCGCAAGAAGTATGAATGCCCAGACTTCTGCAGAGGCTGTATCAGCAGAAATGCTGCACGGCCAATGCAGAAGTCGGATTGACCATGCAGCACCTTTTACAGTCAGAAGCACTTTGAATTTTTTTTTAACCTTTATTTAGCCTCTTAAATGTAAAGTCCCCATATTTGGGGACCCTATTAGATTGTTTTATTCAATTCAGTCGGGTATAGAAGCGTGTCTGCGGAAAGCTGAGTGTCTTGGCTATTGACATGTGCCTTAACCTTTACCGAACCTCAACCCCGTATCCGGGATCACCCCCCACCCCCCACACACTGATTAGCATAGATAGCATAGCTTCAGAAGTAGATAGTAGCATCTAAATATCATTAAATCACAAGTCCAAGACACCAGATGAAAGATACAGATCTTGTGAATAAAGCCACCATTTCAGATTTTTAAAATGTTTTACAGGGAAGACAAAATATGTAAATCTATTAGCTAAACACGTTAGCAAAATACACCACTATTCTAACTCCATCAGTTTCTTACTCCTTCAGGTGCTATCACCAATTCGGCTCAACTAAGATATTGATATCCACTAACCAAGAAAAAACCTCTTCAGATGACAGTCTGATAACATATTCATGGTATAGGATAGTTTTTGTTAGAAAAAAGTGCATATTTCAGGTAGAAATCACAGTTTACAATTGCACCGACCATCGCAAATCGACTAGAATTACTAGATAGAGCAACGTGTATGACCAATTTACTCATCATAAAACATTTCATAAGAATAGACAAAGCATAGCAATGGAAAGACCCAGATCTTGTGATTCCAGACAATATTTCAGATTTTCTAAGCGTTTTACAGCGAAAACACAATAAATCGATAAGTTAGCATACTACATGTGAAAACGTTACCAGAGCATCGATTCCAGCCAAAGAGCGCTATAACGTAATCACCGCCAAAAGATATTAATTTTTTCACTAACCTTCTCAGAATTCTTCCGATGACACTCCTGTAACATCATTTTACAACATACATATACAGTTTGTTCGAAAAGGTGCATATTTAGCCATACAAAACCGTGGTTACACAATGAAAATACTAGGAAATCAAGCCTCAATATGTCTGACGTCATCTATCAGAGTGATCTAGTTTAATTAAAAGCTAATCATATACTTGACTAAAAAATACAGGGTTGACAGGAATCGAAAGACAAATTAGTTCTTAATGCAACCGCTGATTTACATTTTTAAAATTATCCTTACTTTTCAATACAGGGTTGGCCAAGTGAAGCTATACAAAACAAAATGGCGATGTATGCGTTTAAAATATTTCGACAGAAACACGGTTTATCATATTAAATATTGCTTACTTTGAGCTGATCTTCCATCATATTCTTGGGCAATGTATCCTTTCTATGTTATAAACGTCTTTTGGTCGATAGATGTCCTCTGTCCTTCGAAATGTCCACTAACAACGACCGAGACCGCGAAACGTTCCCAAAGCTAGAAAGTGCACGACAAAGAAATTCCTCAGAATCGCACTAAACGGATATAAATTGCTATAAAACGGTTTAAATTAACTACCTTATGATGTTTCTAAGTCCTATATCGAATTAAATTACAGACGGATACATTTCAAGTTGATAACCGAGCCTGTGAAAATGGCGTCCGGAGGTCCCATCCTGCGTAAGGGCTTGCGTCGAAAGGGGGGCTACTCTCACTCCTTGGTGTTTTATAACCTCTGAGAGCTACCTAGAAGGCCCATTCCACTTCTCATTGGTTACTGACATCCAGGGGAAGGCGGGTGCAGTTCGTGTCGTGCCATAGGATAGACAGAGACCTTAAAAACTGATCTGAAACCAGAGCTTCGCTCTCAGACCTTTCACTGTCTGTCATGGATTTCGCTGTAGAAATTTTTCTGGGTCACCCACAGACATAATTTCAACGTTGTATGAAACTAGAAGGTGTTTTCTATCCAATATAATTAATAATATGCATATTGTACGAGCAAGAATTGAGTACTAGGCAGTTTAATTTGGAGACGACAAAATGCTAATTCGGAACAGCACCCCCTGTAGTCGCAAGAAGTTAAAGTCTTTGGTGTGATTTACTACCATATATGGGCATACGAATGTATAAGGGCAGGTCGAGCCAATAACCTAATTTCAAGATGGCTGCCACGTACATTCCGGTTATCGTCTTGAAGCATGTTTCTGGGTGGTCATTAGAAAAGGTACAATGTGAGTTTATGTTTTCCCTAAACTTCTTCATATAGTGGTTGGCAGGATAATATTTATGAACAATTTTAAAGGAGTGACTATATCTTTGCGCATCAAAAGTATGACGTCGCCTGCTTACGTGCATCCATTACACAGGGGATTGGCTACTATGGCAGCTTGACAGTATTGTAGCCAATAAGATACGTTTTCCAGGGATATGCAGTTGACCTGCGTGGGACAAAGCAAAGCCTAGAACCTTTTATGTGTAATGGCAACTATTTCTACCTGGCTCAGAGACGAGACTCACCTAGCACGCTACATTACATTGTGAACAGATTTCATCGCTGTAATGTCATTGTTTTAGCATAAAAGATGGCTTCTCAAGGAGGTGAAAACTAAGAATATCGAACAGGAAGCTAAAAAGAAGGCAGCAATGAATAAGTATACCGACATAGAAACTTTGAATAAAATATTGGTCGTACTCGAATCAGGGGAGTGATTTGGACAAGGAGGATTGACTCAGCAGACAAAGATTGCTTTGTAGAAGTATTGGATCCACTTTTAGATCTGTAAGTAAATTATTTTCATGACATTTATTTTTATTCACCACAGAGTGGTAGATGCAGATGGTGATGTTTGAGAGCCACCCCTCCCCAGCAAGCGCCCCCGCCAGTCAAGATCCTCACCCCCCACTGCAATGTCAATCACCCCGTCTGATTGTTCTACATCCACTTTTCATAGACCTCTTGAAAAAGAAAATAGGGGCTTGTGGCACCATTCGTCCTAACATAATTGGTTTCCCCAAGACCAAGGTAAACGACATGACAAAGACAGCAGAGAGGGGGGCCATATGTTGGATCAGGACTAACAAGTTGCATTTTGTGAAATGGAAGGACACTAGGGAGTTAATCATGCTCACCACACAGCACAAGGCATTCAATTACAACCATGTCTCAAGGAGGGTGAAAAAGGAAGAATGTCCCCGTTTCTGTGAAGGACTACAATGCCAGCATGGGGGGTGTCAACCTATCTGATGCTCTGATAGGCTACTACCGGGTCCTCCACAAGACCAGGAAGAGGTATAAGACTTTCATTTACCACTTTGTGGGCATTGCTACAGTAAATGCTTTCATTCTCCACAAGCAGATGGCCAAAGCAAAAGGTCAAAACCCTCTCTCCCAGTGGACCTTCAGAGAGTAGCTGGTGCTGGAAATGGCTGAATTAGGGGCCCAAAGCGAACTTACATCCATCATAAGACCCCCCACTCAAGGTGAGCACCACTATCCAACACACATGCCAAAAGACAAAAGAACTGCAAGCATTGCACAAAATATGGGGGGGGAAGGGTGAAATGACAGATCTTCTGTCCGAAATAGCGGTTCGCTTTTTATTTCCTGTCAGAGAGGGACTGCTTCAAAGATTATCACGACATGAACAAGCTACGGTCAAAGTGAAATCTAATCATCCTACACCTGGGATGTAAAACGAACATGAATGCCATTTGTAAATAGTTCAGCTTATTTCTATTGTTGCACCTTTTTTAGTGAAGGACACGTGTGTAACCAAGTTTGTGTTGGTTAAGACATTTTTGTATTTACTTTATGTGTATCTGTTGCTTTTTATATTGTTTTTGTAAACAGTTCATTTGTACGTGGGACCAATACATTGGATATGCCTAGGCTAAATGTTCAGGCACTTTTGGAGAGGTTGAAAAAACACTTTAATATCCCCTGTATGTCCCACGACACCACCACAATGTTTGAGAGAAGTCAGTGTTGTAGAAATTTAGTTTTTATAGTGAACAATAACTTTTAGGCACATCCAGTGTGTAAAAACAGTGCAATTACCACATTCGGACACTTTAGAGAGGTTGAAAGGACACTTAAATGTACCCTGGATACCCCATAACACCACCACAATGTTTGAGTGAGGTTGATATGGTAGAAATTGTGTTTTACACTGAACAAATAGCATTTAGGGATTGCAAATATGTAATAGTACTGGAATCCAATTTACAGACATATGCCACTTTGGATAGGTTTAGGGACACTTGGAAACGTCCCATGACCACACCTGACACCACTTAGTAAAACATCTGCCCATTTCTAGTTGTTAGGTCTATCAATCCCATTGTTTTTCGGACATTGTTCACATGTGGTGGAAGCCAACTGATGTGTTTCCAGCTCTGGGCATCAATAATTCATTTATAGCTTGTCAATGAAAGTTGACTTTCAAAAAAAAAAAGTTTATTTTGTGTGTGCTTGATCTTGTGTATTCTGAACTGTGTAACTCCTATCTTCTGATCATTTCCTCATAATCTCCCAGATGTCTTCTTTCCAAATATACCAAGTTTTGGCATGTCAGAATAATGTAATTATACATGAATAGCAGTTACTTTTGGGTATGTCTATTTAGGCGGAAAACTACATTTAAGAGGTTAAACAAGGAAATTACATTGAGACCAAGGCCTCTTTTACAAGGGAGCCCTATACCCCCTTGTAACTAACTCCTTTCTACTGTTACCTGCATATGAAATCCTTATCCTTGATGATTGACCTCAACCATTTATTATCTGAGAAAAAACAGGTATATCTATCACACAAAGAATTCCCAGAGCTATACGTCTGTTGTGTATGACAGATGTGAGGTATAGAGAGAAGGTTGGGTGGGTCTATTTTGACCCGAGTTAGAAGGCGGTTTGTCATCCTGTGTCGACGGTTGGCACCGAGAGGCTGAGAGATGACAGGTATTCATGGCTGCTCCATATTGTACATCAAACGGACGGTCAGAAGCCCTAGTTGGCTAGGGACGAGCTGTCTGTGTGAAGTGACGAACTGGCTAGGTGTATGTGTGTTTGTTTGTGTGGGTGAGTGTTTGCCTGCCTACGTGCCTGCCTACCCGCCGTTCTAGTGCCTACCTGCCTGTCTCTCTCTCTATCTGCTTGCCTGCCTGCCTCTGTGACATGTACAGCCAATCTATCAGGTGCTGGTTGTGAACATGGACAGACAAGGCACTGGGACTTTTGACAAAGCTTACAGTACATAGTGACTCAATTCCATTGAGGCCTGCCAATTTAAAGCTTTTCTTTTTAAGGCTTTTCTTTAAAAACAGACTTTTCTTCAAATCCAACCATCTCATTGATGCATAATCTTTGCTGGGCTTGACACTTGTGACCTATTATGAACCTTTCTGAGGATTTTCTGAGGATTGATCAGAAATACAGGGTAGACATTGTTAATGTTGTAAATATCTATTGTAGCTGAAAATGGCATAGGTGTACTGAGGCCCATTATCAGCAACCTGTCACGCGTGTCGTATGAAGTAGACCAAGGTGCAGCGTGGTGAGCGTACATTTTCTTTTATTATTGTAAATGTCGCCAACAAAACAAGAAACGAAGAAACAACCGTGAAGATTATTAACAGGGCTATAGTGCCACTAACAAAGATAACTACCCACAAACACCAAAGGAAAAAAGACTGCCTAAGTATGATTCCCAATCAGAGACAACGATAGACAGCTGTCCCTGATTGAGAATCATACCCGGCCAAAACATAGAAATACAAAACATATAAATAAATAAACTAGAATGCCCACCCTAGTCACACCCTGGCGTAACCAAAATAGAAAATAAAAACCTCTCTATGGCCAGGGCGTGACAATAACCCCCCCCCCACAAAGGTGCGGACTCCGGTCACAAAACCTGACTCTGTAGGGGAGGGTCCGGGTGGGCATCAATTCATGGCGGCGGCTCCGGTGCGGGACGTAGATCCCGCTCCACCTCTGGCTCCCCCCACTTTGTTGGCGCCTCTGGTGCGAGGACCCTCGCACCAGAGGGTCCTCTGGTGCGAGGACCCTCACCGCAGGTCCCGGACCGGGGACCCTCACTGGAGGCTTCGTGCCATGGATCATCACTGGAGGCTTGATGCGTGGGACCGGCACCGGTGGCACCGGGCTGATGACACGCACTTCAAGGTGAGTGCGGAGAGGAGGCACAGGACGTACTGGACTGTGGAGGCGTACAGGAAGCCTGGTGCGTGGAATCGGAACAGGTCTCACCGGACTGGGGAGATGCACTGGAAGTCTGGTGCGTGGAGCAGGAACCGGATACACTGGGCCGTGGAGACGCACTGGAGGTCTCAAGGGTAGAGCTGGCATAACCCGTCCTGGCTGGATGGTTACTTTCGCCCGGCAAATGTGGGGCGCTAGCACAGGACGCACTGGTCTGTGCAGGCGCACCGGAGACACAGTGCTTAGAGCTGGCGCAGGATATCCTGGGCCGTGGAGATGCACTGGAGGCCAGATGTGCTGTGCTGGCACCATCCTTCCTGGCTGGATGCCCACTCTAGCCCGGCCGATGCGGGGAGCTGGAATATAGCGCACCGGGCTATGAGTGGGCACTGGAGACACCGTGCGCTCCACCACATAACACGGTGCCTGACCAGTACCACGCTCCCTACGGTAAGCACGAGGAGTTGGCTCAGGTCTCCAACCTGACTCAGCCAATCTCCTCGTGTGCCCCCCCCCCCCAAAAAAAAAATGTGGGGGCTGCCTCTCATGCCTGCTCCGTTGCCGTGACTCCTGGTATCGTTGTCGTTCCTCCCTCGCTACTTCCGCCTGTTTCCATGGCAAGGTCTTGTCCCCTGCCATAACCCGCTCCCATGTCCAAGATGTCCTCCACTCTCTCTTCTCCTGGGCCCAGGATCCCTGCTCCTCCTGGCCACGCTGCTCTGTCCTTTGGTGGTGGGTAGTTCTGTCACGCTCGTCGTATGAAGTAGACCAAGGTGCAGCGTGGTGAGCGTACATTTTCTTTTATTATTGTAAATGTCACCAACAAAACAAGAAACGAAGAAACAACCGTGAAGCTTAACAGGGCTATAGTGCCACTAACAAAGATAACTACCCACAAACACCAAAGGAAAAAAGGCTGCCTAATTATGATTCCCAATCAGAGATAATGATAGACAGCTGTCCCTGATTGAGAACCATACCCGGCCAAAACATAGAAATAAAGAAACTAGAATGCCCACCCTAGTCACACCCTGGCCTAACCAAAATAGAGAATAAAAACCTCTCTATGGCCAGGGCGTAACACAACCATCACTCCTGTGTTCCAATGGCACGTTGTGTTAGCTAATCCAAGTTTATAATTTGAAAAGGCTAATTGATCATTAGAAAACCATTTTGCAATTACGTTAGCACAGCTGAAAACTGTTCTGCTGATTTAAGGAAGCAATAAAACTGGCCTTTAGACTAGTTGAGTATCTGGAGCATCAGAATTTGTGGGTTCGATTACAAGCTCAAAATATCCAGAAACTAAGAACTTTCTTCTGAAACTCGTCAGTCTATTCTTGTTCTGAGAAATGAAGGCTATTCCATGCGAGAAATGGCAAGAAACTGAAGATCTGGTACAACGCTGTGTACTACTCCCTTCACAGAACAGAATTCTGTCTCTAACCAGAATAGAATGAGGAGTGGGAGGCCCCGGTGCACAACTGAGCAAGAGGACAAGCACAACAGATGCCTCACAAGTCCTCAACTCGCAGCTTCATTAAATAGTACCCGCAAAACACCAGTCTCAACGTCAACAGTGATGAGGCGACTCCAGGATGCTGGCCTTCTAGGCAGAGTTGCAAGGAAAAAGCCATATCTCAAACTGTCCAATAAAAATAAAAGATTAAGATGGGCATTGGAGGCAATGTGATGGTCTGGGGGTGCTTTGGTGGTGGTAAAGTGGGAGATTTGTACAGGGTAAAAGGAATCTTGAAGAAGGAAGGCTATCAATCCATTTTGCAAGTATAAACACCATGGGACCATGCAGCCGTCATACTGCTCTTGAAGGAGACGCGTTCTCTCTCCTGGAGATGAACGTACTTTGGTGCGAAAAGTGCAAATCAATCCCAGAACAACAGCAAAGGATCTTGTGAAGATGGTGGAGGAAACAGGTACAAAAATATCTGTATCCACAGTAAAATCAGTCCTACATCGACATAGCCTGAAAGGCCGCTCAGCAAGGAAGAAGCCACTGCTCCAACACCGCCATAAAAAAATCCAGCCTATGGTTTGCAACTGCACATGGGGACAAAGATCGTACTTTTTGGAGAAATGTCCTCTGGTCTGATGAAACGAAAATAGAACTGTTTGGCCATAATGACCATTGTTATGTTTGGAGGAAAAAGGGGGAGGCTTGCAAGCCGAAGAACACCGTCCCAACCGTGAAGGATGGGGGTGGCAGCATCATGTTGTGCGAGTGCTTTGCTACAGGAGGGACAGGTGCACTTCACAAAATAGATGATCATGAGGCAGGAAAATTGCGTGGATATATTGAAGCAACATCTCAAGACATCAGTCAGGAAGTTAAAGCTTGATCGCAAATGGGTCTTCCAAATGGACAATGACCCCAAGCATTCTTCCAGAGTTGTGGCAAAATGACTTAAGGACAACAACGTCAAGGTATTGGAGTGGCCATCACAAAGCCCTGACCTCAATCCCATAGAAAATGTGTGTTCAGAACTGAAAAAGTGTGTGCGAGCAAGGAGGCCTACAAACCTGTCTCAGTTACACCAGCTCTGTCAGGAGGAATGGGCCATAATTCACCCAGCTTATTGTTGGAAGCTTGTGGAAGGCTACTCAAAACGTTTGACCCGAGTTAACCAATTTAAAGCAATGCTACCAAATACTAATTGAGTGTATGTAAACTTCTGACCCACTGGGAATCTGATGAAAGAAATGACAGCTGAAATGAATCATTCTCTCTGCTATTGTTCTGACATTTCACATTCTTAAAATAAAATGGTGATCCTAAATGACCTAAGACAGGGAATGTTTACTAGGATTAAATGTCAGGAATTGTGAAAGTTTAAATGTATTTGGCTAAGGTGTATGTAAACTTCCGATTTCAACTCTATGTTTTCATGGAAAACGAGGACATTTCTAAGTGACCCCAAACTTTTGAACGGTAGTGTACATTCAAGTCATTTTTCAAATTGGATCACATCAAGTAGTGGCCATTGTCTTTCATGGTTCTGGACCCTGTTACGTTTGTGAGAAGGCTGAGGGTTGAAGAGATTTTTGTTCTATGGAGGGGTGATGCGAAATAGCTCCAGGCGTTACATGCTTTTCTTAACTCCTGTTCTGAGCATCTGAGATTTACTATGCAATCTGATTCATGTTAAATCAGTTTTCTTGATCTTGTCTGAAGATAATGTTCTATACACTGATTGTAACAGTTTTTTGGGGGCTTATAGTTGTCACCCACTTCTCTTGAAAAACAGTTTGCCCTACAGCCAATTCTGTCGAATCAAAAGAATTTGTAAAAAGCAATCAGATTTCGACAGAAATATGTCTGAGACGCAAAGAAAATTCAAGGAGTGGGGTTACAAAAATGGTCAGATTAATACTGCCATTGAGAAAATTCAAAACAAAACGAGACATGACCTTTTTCAAGATCAGTCTTGCAAAAAGAAGCATTCTTGCATTCTAACTACCCGCTATTCAAAGTGCTCTGAACAAATTAAGGGAATCGTTCACAAACATTGGCACGTTCTAAGATCCGATGATAGTATCGGTAATGTGTTTTCGGACCTTCCCTTAGTTGTATTCTCGCGGCGCAGAAACCTCAGAGATCAATTGGTAAACTCTGATTTACCACCCCAAAATATCCCTGCACAACGTGTATTTGTGCCCCTACTGGATGGAAACTACAAGTGTAATGGCTGTGCTCAATGCAATGGCACTTATAAATGTAGATCCTTCAAACACACCCAAACAGGGAAACGGATCCCAATCAAAGGTGTTATCACGTGCTCCACTAATGCAGTTATGTATCTTATAACTTGTCCTTGTAGTAAAAAATATGTGGGTAAAATTAACCAGTCGTATCACCATTAGGTTCAAAAACCAGTTGCGGCCCACTTTTTGGAAGCAAACCACTCGATTTCATCTCAACGTTATATTGGTATCGAACATGTCACCCTCCCTAGGTGAGGGGGTGACCTCGACAATTTATTGTTAAAACGAGAGGCTGCCTGGATCTTTAAATTTAAAGACCCTTGCTTCCTTCGGTCTCAACATAGACTTTGATCTGAAGCCATTCTTGTGGTTATTGTGATTTGCTATTGTAAATGTTTGTAGGCTTATGTAGCCAAATTGTATCTATGATCGTACGCTATCCATTTATGTTTTTTGTATGCTATTTTAATATATGAGAATTAACCAATGATATCAGGTCACACCCGGCCATGATTACAGACACCTGTGTGTCTTTTGACACTATATAAATGAGTCATCCCGCAGTGTTCGTCATTATACCCTGATGAAGACAGCTTGTCTGTCGAAATGTTGGACATAACATTTTTGCATATGAGCTCCTATAGTGTGTCCGTCTCTCCTTTTATTTTTTTAAGTGTTCCACTCCGCTAGCCAGCACCTCGCCTAAATAGGTGTGCGTTTCTTTCGCCTCTAGATTGAGGTTTTCTAAAGAACATTTCATCTCGGCAGGAAGTGATAAATGCATGAACTTGCAGTCTCCTGGTGGAAAACCGCCTTCTCAAGAGAATTCTCGTCTCCGGAACACCATGCAGTGGTTCTTGAGGTGAATATAACAGCGCAGTATACAGTATATCCAAGCCCTGCACATTAATGTTTACACTTCCTCAGCTAAAAGATATGCCTCAAAGCTCTACCAAAACACTCACTTGTTATAGAACTAATTTCTCAAAGATTGGTTCAGACTTTAAGTTCCATTTAGAACTAAACATTGACTCAAAAAAAATTAGAGTAAGGCTTGTCTCAATTGAACCATCTGACTCAGTGAAAACGATTTAACACAACAAACACACACACGCACACACTTTCCTTTGTCGGCCTAAACGGGCCTTGCTACTTCTCGTCTTCACACTATGTGTGGAGGGCTAGCCACACACGCGCACACACACTGTCATGTATTTGTATGTTTTATGTGGACCTCAGGAAGAGTAGCTGCTGCAGTAGCTAAAGCAGATCCTAATAAACTAAAACACACACACACACACACACAAACTGATTATACCAAACATAGAGGGGTAGCCTCTTAAGTGGCGGATTATGAATTTAATCAGTGAATCCATTAGCTCACTCCTGATTGGGGTATTTAACTACAGAATAGAGAGTGGTGTCGGAGGCATCCACTGAGAGAAAGCCTGTGATTATGCACCACACTGTAATCAAGGCTGTTTCACAGCAGCAGACATGGTGTGGAGGAGTTTTGCTAATCAAGGAAGTGAAGGAGTCCGTGTGTTAGGACTGAGGAGATTGTGAGGAAAGGGTGATCCCACTCTTTTTCTTCTCCCAGTCGCGACACAGCCGGGGATTGAATCCGGGTCTGTAGTGATGCCTCTCGGAGGCCTGATCCCACGGGCTTAATGGAGTTTGGGAGTGTTACCTCTTGGTGTTATTCTTGTGTGTGTGTGGTCCTCACAAGGAAAGTAAAACAAGGAAAGAATGTGTGACATTTCGCCGGACCTCACAAGGGATTTTTTTTTTTTAGGGTTACAATGAGGGTTAGAGTTAGAATTAGGGTTAAGGGTTAGATTTAGGAGTTAGGTTTAGTTTTATGGTTAGCGTTTTGGGTTTAGAGTTAGGGTTAAGGTTAGGGAAAATATGATTTTGAGTGGGAATACATTTTTGGGGTTTATATTTGCACACACTACCCTCTTAGAAAAGTGCTCTCTTTTTTCTAAAAGTGTATTTGTACTGTATGACTGTGTTGAACAGTGTGTGTAACAAATCCCTTGGATTTGGATCATCCATAGTCCCAGTCCTAGCTAACTCATTAGAGAGGCTGTATAGTACTGTAGGCTGTGGGTACTGGAGGGATTCCCGGTGGTGTGGTGCAGGGTTTGATGCCTTGCCTTGCTGTGTAATTGATCCCTTTGGGCCCAGCTGGTACGACAGAACACACACACATGGCTGGCATGCCGTGCAGAACACATCCAGTTGAGGCTTTAACAGAATCACCGCGGAGAGGACAGATGCTCCGACTGCCATGCAAACAGACTCAGCCGCTGCAAACCATTAGCCACCACTGCCAAGCCTTCCTCCCTAGTCTGAGACTGCCATGCACACTTCAAGCTAACACTTCAAACCATTACCTAGAAAGAGACACATACACTCTCTCTCTCACACACACATCACCACCTCCATTTTGAAAAGTATTTTATGGTTTGGAAAACTATAGAGAGATCTCACATTAATTTTTGTGTTACTGTATTATTATTTACGGTAGCTGCACAGTAGGCGTTTGACCTGTAGTGCATATTGCTCTAATTCTATTGGTCAATTGTGGTAACCTCTGATTTCCCTCCAGGCTCTATGACGTGACTGGAGTCCCTGTGGATCCTCCATTCCTCTGACAGTACCATGGCGGAGGAGAGCATTGATGACCCTGACAGACAGCCTCAGCCCACACCACCAACCACCACCACCGGTCCATGAACATGAACAACCAATTCTAAACCATGCTGGGCATTATCCACAAAGCAAGGTACAGAATGAATCCATCAACACAGGAATCAGCATCAAAACATAATGGGAAAACAAACATCTAACCTAACCGATGTTGTTTTTATGATTCTGGCAGAGTAATATTATTGCAGCATGATGTTGACAAGTGTGCACTAAGATACACTGGTAATAATATGATATTGTATATTAGTGTTGCAATTCTATTTCTATGGAAGTGTAGAAACTCCACGCCTTGAGCTCAAAGGCCCCCAGAGTCCGTTTTGCAACAACAAAAAATCCATGCGTATAGCATTAGGAAGAACCATTGAGTTCTGGACCATTATATTGACATGCCTTATATGTTGTTTTTAAAGTACTGTATTACACCCATTACAGAGCCTTGTATCCACACAGAGGATTGAACAATACAGCACACGTGCACACACAGCAGCTTTATTACATAGTAACCGCAAAACACCTGTCTCAACGTCAACATTGAAGAGGCGACTCTGGGATGCTGTCCTTCTAGGCAGAGTTGCATAGAAAAAGCCATATCTCAGACTGGCCAATAAAAATAAAATATTAAGATGGGCAAAAGAACACAGACAATGGACAGAGGACCTCTGCCTAGAAGGCCAGCATCCCAGAGTCGCCTCTTCACTGTTGACGTTGAGACTGGTGTTTTGCAGCTACTATGTAATGAAGCTGCCAGTTGAGGACTTGTGAGGGGTCTGTTTCTCAAACTAGACACACTAATGTACTTTTCCTCTTGCTCAGTTGTACACCGGGGCCTCCCACTCCTCATTCTATTCTGGTTAGAGCCCGTTTGTGCTGTTCTGTGAAGGGAGTAGTACACAGTGTTGTACGAGATCTTCAGTTTCTTGGCAATTTCTCGCATGGAATAGCCATCATTTCTCAGAACAAGAATAGACTGACGAGTTTCAGAAGAAAGTTCTTTGTTTC
Organism: Salvelinus alpinus; assembly: GCF_045679555.1. Lineage (NCBI taxonomy): Eukaryota > Metazoa > Chordata > Actinopteri > Salmoniformes > Salmonidae > Salvelinus > Salvelinus alpinus. Next base: position 38,485,615 of record NC_092096.1, on the reverse strand, counting down.
TGACCATTTTGAACTTGTAATCGAACCCACAAATTCTGATCCTCCAGATACTCAACTAGTCTAAAGAAGGCCAGTTGTGCTGCTTCTTCAATCAGCACGACAGTTTTCAGCTGTGCTAACATAATTGTATATTTGTTTTCTAATGATCAATTAGCCTTTTAAAATTCTAACCTTGGATTATCTAACACAACGTGCCATTGGAACATTGGAGTGATGGTTGCTGATAATGGGCCTCAGTACACCTATGTAGATATTCCATAAATAAATCAGCCGTTTCCAGCTACAATAGTGATTTACCACATTAACAATGTCTACACTGTATTTCTGTATATCAATTTGATGTTATTTTAATGGACAAAAAATGTCCTTTTCTTTCAAAAACAAGGAGAATTTCTAAGTGACCCCAAACTTTTTAATGGTAGTGTATCGCACAAGGCCTTATATTGAAGCCTTACCCTAACACAGTGGCCTGAAACTCATATCTTACAGTCCACAATCAGACCTTGCAAGTAAGTTTTCTAAAAATAATGGTTGCAGGATTTCCTTTTATTCCCTACCATTTCCAGGAATGTTCCAACCCGGGATTTCTGGAAAGCCGTGAAAATTTACGAGAATTTTGCAATCCTACCTTCAAGTCACATTATGCTGTATGTTGTAATTGTTATTGGAATCCAGCCAACGTTAGGATATCCAACAGATGGAATTGTTATTCATCTGTAACCTGCATTCATAATAACTGTCAGGGTTAGAAACAGTGTGAGGAGACTAACTACAGTGCCTTCAGAAAGTATTCATACTTATTCCACATTTTGATGTTTTACAGCCTGAATTCAACATTTCCCAGAAGTTCTGTCACGTCCTAACAAATTATTATTTTATTGGATTTTTTAAAATTATTTATGTTTTTTAAATTTATTTCACTTTTTTTTCCTCACTTTTTTCCCCAATTGGTAGTTAGTCTTGTCCCATCGATGCAACTCCCGTACGGACTCAGGAGAGGCGAAGGTCAAGAGCTGTGCGTCCTCCGAAACACAACCCTTGACACAATGCACGCTTAACCTGGAAGCCAGCCGCACCAATGTGTAGGAGAAAACACTGTACATCTGGAGACCGTGTCAGCGTGCAAGCGCCCGGCCCGCCACAGGAGTTGCTAGATAGAGCATGATGGGACAAGGACACCCTGGCCGGCCAAACCCTTACCTAACTCGGATGACGCTGGACCAATTGTGCATTGCCTCATGGATCTCCCGGTCGCGGCTGGCTGCGAGACAGCCCGGTATCGAACCAGGATCTGTAATAACGCAGCTAACACTGCAAGGCAGTACCTTAGACCGCTGCGCCACTTGGGAGGCCCCTAACAACATTTGTGCCGTGAAAATGCAACACCTTGTCACTTTATTGACAATAGCACATCTCCATTGATGCTCTTGTTTTGGGTCATCCTGAAAGTTGGGCAGCTAAAGCAGAATATATCTGTTTAGCCAACAGGATTGCTTTTAGTATTCTCCTAAGCATCAGAAATCTGTTCCTGAAGATACAGTATAAGATTAAGAAATAACATTTCCTATGTACAGTGATCCCTCGCCACTTCGCGGTTCACTTATCGCGGATTCGCTATTTCGCGGATTTTCATAATGCATTTTTTTTTTTTTTTTGGTGCATTGTGCTCTGCATTCTGATTCGCTAAAAACTCACTCCCGCTTCTTGTATCAAAACATGCTACGAATTGTGCTATCATTTTGTCGTCTCGTGCAGTTATGTGTACGTACATAAAACAGCTTGGCAAATTTACATTAAGTTGGCCAAATTATCTTGTAATTTCGAACATCTCCTAAACCCATAATGTCGACGAAACGGCCTACACGTGAGTCACTGTATTTGTATACATGTAATAGTTGCTAATTGTAAAAAAAAAAAAAGTTTTCTATTTCGCGGATTTCACTTATCGCGGGTCATTTTCGGAACGTAACCCCCGCGATAAACGAGGGATTACTGTAAACCTATTCAATAATCATGCTGTGCCTATACATATTATTTACAGGTCAGAATTGCCACATTAATAGCCAGTTTCCATTTTTATAGAGATCCGATTTGTGTGCAAGATTTACAGTATTATATTTTACCACAGCCAGTGTGAGAGAGATATTGTAGTGGAAGAGAAAGGGGAGCTAACACAGACAGACTCACTGCCTGCGGTCTATTTAAAGTAATTTGCATTCAAATTCTCCTGAGATGTCACAGAGATACCTTGCCACTATTGTATTAGGCTGCCATTAGAGGTCGACCGATTGTGATTTTTCAACGCCGATCCCGATTATTGGAGGACCAAAAAAAGCCGATATCGATTAATCGGCCGGATGTATTTATTCATTTAAAAAAAATATATATATATTATTATATATTTTTTGTAATAATGACAATTATAACCATACTGATTGAACAATGAACACTTTTATTTTAACTTAATATATATCCATAAATAAAATCAATTTTGTCAAATAAATAACGAAACATGTTAAATTTGGTTTAAATAATGCAAAAATAGTGTTGGAGAAGAAAGTAAAAGTGCAATATGTGTCATGTAAAAAAGCTAACGTTTAAGTTCCTTGCTCAGAACATGAGAACATATGAAAGCTGGTGGTTCCTGTAAACATGAGTTTTCAATATTCCCAGTTAAGAAGTTTTAGGTTGTAGTTATTATAGGAATTATGTCGACTATTTCGACACGTCGACTATTTCTCTCTATACCATTTTTGTATTTCATATACCTTTGACTATTGTATGTTCTATTAGGCACTTTAGTATTGCCAGCCTAATCTCGGGAGTTGATTGGCTTGAAGTCATAAACAGCTTTGTGCATTGCTAAAAGCTGCTGGCAAACGCAGGAAAGTGCTGTTTGAATGAATGCTTACGAGCCTGCTGCTGCCTACCACCGCTCAGTCACTCCTCTATCAAATATCAAATCATAGACTTAATTATAATAAACACACACAGAAATGAGCGTTTGGTCATTAATATAGCCAACTCCGGAAACTATCATTTCGAAAACAAAACGTTTATTCTTTCAGTGAAATACGGAACTGTTCCGTATTTTATCGAACGGGTGGCAACCCTAAGTCTAAATATTGCTGTTACATTGCACAACTTTCAATGTTATGTCATAATTATGTAAAATTCTAGCAAATTAATTATGTTAGGAAGAAATGGTCTTCACACAGTTCGCAATGAGCCAGACGGCCCAAACGGCTGCATATACCCGGACACTGCTTGCACTGAACGCAAGAGAAGTGACACAACTTCCCTAGTTAATATTGCCTGCTAACATGCATTTCTTTTAACTAAATATGTAGGTTTAAAAATATATACCTCTGTGTATTGATTTTATGAAAGGCATTGATGTTTATGATTAGGTACATTTATGCAACGATTGTGCTTTATTCGCAAATGTGCTTTTGTTAAATCATCACCCGTTTGGCGAAGTTGAAGCAGGCTGTGATTCAATGATCAATTAATAAGTGTAGGGGGCAGTATTTTAGTTTTTGGCTAAAAAACGTACCCATTTGAAACTGCCTATTTCTCAGCCCCCGAAACTAGAATATGCATATAATTGTCAGATTAGGATAGAAAACACTCTAAAGTTTCCAAAACTGTCAACATTTTGTCTGTGAGTTTAACAGAACTGATATTGCAGGCTAAAACCTGAGGAAAATCCAATCAGGAAGTGCCTCTGTTTTTGAAACCTCTCTGTTCTTATGCATCCCTATTACCCATTTAAAGGGATATCAACCAGATTCCTTTTTCTATGGCTTCCCTAAGGTGTCAACAGCCTTTAGACATAGTTTCAGTCTTTTATTTTGAAAAATGAGCGAGAACGATCACATTGCGTAAGTGGATAGGTGGGGGCTCTCTGAGTGAGTTGTTACTCCCGGTCCTAGTGAAAAACCAACACTCCCGGTTGATATATTATCGAATAGATATTTGAAAAACAACCTGAGGATTGATTACAAAAAACGTTTGACATGTTTCTGTGGACATTATGGATATTATCTGGAATTTTTGTCTGCGTTGTCGTGAATGCTTTTTCCTGTGGATTTCTCAGCATAACGCGCGAAACGAACGGAGGTATTTGGATATAGAAATATCTTTATGGAACAAAAGGAACATTTGTTGTCTAACTGGGAGTCTCGTGAGTGAAAACATCCAAAGATCATCAAAGGTAAACGATTAATTTGATTGCTTTTCTGATTTTCGTGACCAAGTTACCTGATGCTAAGTGTACTTAATGTTTTGTCGAGCGATCGATAAACTTACACAAACGCTTGTATTGCTTTCGCTGTAAAGCATAATTTCAAATCTGAGATGACAGGTGGATTAACAAAAGGCTAAGCAGTGTTTTGCAATATTGCACTTGTGATTTCATGAATATGAATATTTTCTAGTAATATTATTTGACTGTGGCGCTATGCTATTCAGCGTTGCTGATGACAATTATCCCGGATCCGGGATTGGTGGTTCAGAGAGGTTAACCTCTTATGGCTGCAAGGGAAATTATTGAGTAGCCAGAAAAAAGGTGCCCATTTCAAACGGCCTCGTACTCAATTCTTGCTCGTACAATATGCATATTATTTATTACCTTTGGATATAAAACACCTTCTAGTTTCTAAAACAGGTTTAATTATTTCTCTAAGTGAAACATAACTCTTTTTACAGCCCATTTTCTGGAAAAAGTGAATTTTCCAAGAAGCTATGTCTCTCTTCAAGATACTCTCTATAAAAGGCCTTGGCACTTGGGACTGTACAAACACGTCACACATCTTCCCCTGGTTGTCATGCGGAAGTGAGAGAAAAAAGGACTTGATTATCTCTGTCAGGGACTGAAAGGAACCTCTTTGAGTGATAAGTGCGCACTTTAGGTAATTTTTTCTGGGCGCGAAGTAGGAACTGGACCGCGCTCCTGGAAAACACTCGTTATAGGTGAATATGACCTCCAGCTTCGATTTTCTTTGGATACATGTCACAAAATCATCCTAAAGTATGTTTTTTCAATATACTTTAATTATATTATTGAAATTTATTCTGGACTTTAGACGTGATGCGACGCAAGAATTTTGTCAAGACGGAGAGGTTAGCATGGCATGGCCAGTGTGTCATGCTAATTCAACAGGGACATCGTTCGTTCTAGGTCCAAATGAACACGGTTCTGAACAAAGGACCCTTTGGAGAACATTCTGATGGAAAATCAACAAAGATAAGGACCCAATTTGGGATGCTTTTTCATATATCTGTCGAACTGTGCTATCGCTAGCGTTTGACTAGAATCAATGCTGCTGTGTGCTAGCTATTGTAGTAAGCTAATATAACCGATATATTGTGTTTTCGCTGTAAAACACTTCAGAAATCGGAAATATTGTCTGTATTCACAAGATCTTTCTCTTTCATTAGCTATCCACCATATATTTTTCTGAAATCTTTTCTGATGTGAAATTAGAAGTAGACGTTGGTGTCTGTTTTCTCTGGCTACTGCCGTGCGATTTCTTACTGTAGCTATGATGGTAGCAGTAATGTAAAACTGATTTATAGCTAAAATATGCATTTTTTTTGAACAAAACATAGATTTATTGTGTAACATGTTATAGGACTGTCATCTGAGGGAGTTTTTTCTAGGTTATTTAGGTTAGTTCTAGGTTAGTTAGGTTGGCTTTGCATGCTAGCTGCATGCTAGCTGCATGCTACCGGTGCTGTGAAAAATATGTCTCTCTTTTTGTATTTGGTGGTGAGCTAACATGAATATATGTGGTGTTTTCGCTGTAAAACATTTAAAGAATCTGAAATATTGTCTGTATTCACAAGATCTTTCTCTTTCATTAGCTATCCACCATATATTTCTCTGAAATGTTTTCTGAAGTGTAATAAGGTAGTTGACGTTGGTGTCTGTATTTTCTCTGGCTACTCCCGTGCGATTTCTTACTGTAACTATGATGGTAGCAGTAATGTAAAACTGATTTATAGCTAAAATATGCATTTTTTTTGAACAAAACATAGATTTATTGTGTAACATGTTATAGGACTGTCATCTGAGGTAGTTTTTTCTAGGTTATTTAGGTTGGTTCTAGGTTAGTTAGGTTGGCTTGTGCATGCTAAATGCAGCCTACTTGTGCTGTGAAAAATGTCTTTCTGTCTTTTTTTATTTGGTGGTGACCTAACATAAATATATGTGGTGTTTTCTCTGTAAAACATTTAAAAAATCGGACATGTTGGCTGGATTGACAAGATGTTTATCTTTCAAATGCTGTATTGGACTTGTTAATGTGTGAAAGTTAAATATTTTACAAAAATAGATTTTGAATTTCGCGCTCTGCACTTGGACAGGCTGTTGTCATATTGATCCCGATGTCGGGCTTGCAGCCTGAAGAAGTTAACCGGCACCGCTTTGATTATATGCAACACAGGACAAGCTAGTTAACCTAGTAATATCATCAACCATGTGTAGTTAACTAGTGATTGTGAAGATTGATTGTTTTTTATAAGATAAGTTTAATGCTAGCTAGCAACTTACCTTGGCTCCTTGCAGCCACAAGGTCCTTCTGATGCTGCACTCGCGTAACAGGTGGTCAGCCTGCCACGCAGTCTCCTTGTGAATTGCAATGTAATCGGCCATAGTCGCCATCCAAAATGCAGATTACCGATTGTTATGAAAACTTGAAATTGGCCCGAATTAAGCAGATTAATCGGTCGACCTCTAGCTGCCATGTTTTTGCCATTAGCCTGTGTTGAATGAGTGGATGGATTGATTAATTAATTAACGAGCGATCAATCGAACTTACAAACAAATCAACAAATGAATGCTTCATTTCCATGTCATACCACCACTTTTGCTGCCTATTCCATCCACTGTGTTACTGTAATGCAGTCTCAGTGTAATCTCTACCACTAGAAGGCAGCGTGACTGTCACTGTCATAATGACGCTGCAGCAGTTCAGAATCTTTAATGGCGCTAATTGCCAGGTTGGCTGGTGCTGCACTGGTCGTATTAGTGGGAGACATGCCCCTCTTCTTAGCCCGGATACTCTTGGGTCATTCCCTCCATACCGTCTCCCCTGCAGGCACTGACTACACTACACTGTGACATTATCCTATTAAATGATGCAGGTTCCTTTAGTTCCTGATTGCTCTGTTCCTGGTGTTTTTATCCCCAGATTTCCCCAAACACCTGCCCCCTTTCTTGGGAATTTGCACTCTGTGTAATTGTCAAGAGTTCATTATTATAAATTTAAGCTGCCCCGGCAATCTTGGAAGGCATCAATGCCTTTATCAAGTAGGCTGGAGACCACACATAGGCCAGATGGCGTGACGACGAACAACACTTTTTTTCCCTCCAGATTTATTCTGTAAGGCTGATTAGTTGTTTTACAGTTCTGCACTGCAATACTTGTTTTGTTATTGGGTTTAATGCTCCAGCAAAATTCACAATATTTGGATGCCAGAGTAAACTGCTGATGACAGTGATTAGTATGGGACTGTCTAATTTCTCCATAACCTCATATCAGAGTTGTAGACATTTTAAGAAGTTCCACATACAGTATCTATTAGGGGAATAATGGGAGTGAAAGTACAACGTTCATCTAGGGACAATCATTGCGGAGTAGGTAGATGTTGACCCTAACAACTAGTCCAATGTATTCTTCACCCCCTTCAATGTCAACATTGATATTTGGCATTTGGAAATCTAATCCTAGATCTGTCTGTGGTTATGGCCTGGGTAACTTCTACCACAAGCATTGGTTTCTTTAGCATGTTTTGAAGTGTTAGCAACTTAGCATTTTTAAAGGATTTTTTGTCATTAGCTAGCATTGATTATCCTGTACTCTGACAGAACTTGTGTTCTCATTGATCCGCAGGTCTCTTAAACACAGTCAACCACGGCCAATACTGGAGGGTTTGAGGGAACTTTGGGGAAGTCGAGAGCGAGGTCTCATCTTTGACTCTGGAGAAGTTTCCTGTGCCCTGACTCCTGGCTCTACCCGTCTGCGGCTCCGACCAACCAATGACCATCCGCTGTAGATAACCCACTGTCTGTCATTGGATCAACATGTCCCGTCTGCCTGCTCCTATTACTCTCCGTCTGCTTTGTAAATGAGCAGAATCCTCTAGTGCCATGGAGGTCAGGTGTCCGGCTGCGCCTTGTCCAGAGAGGGAGAAAGTGGTGACTATGGAGCCATTTTGGATCGACTACTGTACTGTTCAGCTAATGTCTGCTAATTTTCAGTGGACCGAGGGCTCCCACTACTTCAACCTCACCTGCTTCTGTTAGACTAATGGGACAGTTACGTGTCCCAAAGAACAGGATTATTGTGAACCAGGCCCGAGGCTCTCTGATGTGTCTGACCTAGCACCAGACTATGGACTGGACCAAACGTTTGACTGGATCTATCCAGACTATGGACCAGACTGGACCAGATCCTACTGCTCGGCTTGTGCTCTGCTGTGAATAGAACTTCTGCTGGAGTAGTACAACTTTGGCACCCTCCATATTTTTATAGACCAAAGAGGAAAAAATAACAGTAAGACTAGATGGACCAGATTGGGAAAGATAAATGGATACTTGTTTTTCTTGCTACACCACAATGACTGCCCTCATAGCTGTAGATGTTGGACTTTATGTCTAGTTGGACAAGTATACAATCAAAGGAGTTACCTTTAAAAACATGTTTTTCTCTGACTAAACCCACCACTGTATTTTGAAACTGAAGATATAGGTAAACATATCTGTATATAAAAAAATCTGATTTGCATTTTTCATTAGCTACAAATTGGAACACATTGCAATAAGCATGGTTGGTAAAACAGTAAAAGAGTAAAACTACTGATCATCATTGAGGCAAAAAAGAGAATATTGAAACTGTAATTTCTGATTGCGGCTGGTGGGTGGGGGAAAGGCACATTTCATTAAATGTATTTTGAAAAGCCTAAAACGTATATATTTAACAGTTTTATATGTTGTACCTTTGTAGAGAACCTTATTCGACATGAATAATGTGGTCACAAAATGGCAGCCATAGAACGTGAAAAACAAGCTCTCTGATGCTGGTTTGTCCTGCTCTCTTTCTGTTCTCATGACAACTAGCTTCTCTCCTCATACCTCTAATCTCCCAATCTATCAATCACAGATAAAGGAAAGAAATGCACTTGAGTTCACTCAGAATATGTTTTAAATATTTAATGGTAATATTTTACAGATGTTTGTGAGAGTCTTGCTGTGTATGGTTTTAATGTGGTTAACAACTGACACAGCATATACAATCTGACTGAACCCTCAATGCGGTTTCCCTTTATCTGCAATTGATTGAATTCCAGCATGAGAGTCACTATCTATCAAAAACATGAAAAATAACATTACAAAATGAATTGAGCTAATCACAGACAGAGATTTTGTCACTTTAGTCAATGAGCAGCCTTCGGAACCTGCTGATTGCTGCAGTATTGCATTGTAAAAGGTGTGGAATACTGTCTAATTTCTCTATAATGTCAAATTTTATTTTTGTGTTTGTCGCACAATGCTGATCTCCAGTCCTGAGTGACGAAAATTATGATGACACGTGAAGAAGGGAGGCATTGCGGGAAAAGTTTTAGAATAATTTACATACTTTTTTTATCATTAAATATTTTAAGAATAAATACATGAAATAACCATCACTAGCTAATATAGACGCTTTGATATTCAAAGTCATCAAATTTGTTCAAGTAAGATTTATCATATCTTATTTTGTATTACGTTTATTTAATTGTTCTGTCCTATATGCCAAAAGCTGACAGCCTGAAATAGTTTTTTTCTTCTGGACCATCTACTTTACAGTGTCTAATTGTCCACATGTAAGTTCCTCATACATATCTAATAGGTAAACACCTGATATACATAAGTAAACCAAATCAAATTATTTATAGACAGTCTCGCTAGGATTTGATTACAATAACATATGAATATGAATGTATTGATGCAGAGTTGATAAAGGCATTTGCTCAGAGTGACAGTTAGGACCGAAATAATAGAAGTTGACTGACTCAATGTGTGTATGCTGCTGGCTGTATGTATCATGGTGGAAGGGATTCCACAGTTATACAATAATATACAGTACATATGCAGAGTAGTACACCTGGTCAATATTTAATGACCTACAAGATTATGATGTTGAAGAACTTACAAAGGGTTACCCTGCAAAGGGCTACGGATCTAATGCAAGTGAAAACACAAAAGATATCAGTTCCCTGGACAGCACCACATAACCAGACACCCGCTACATTAGATGGTGCTGTCCAAGGTGCTCTGATTCCATGAAAGACAAATCCAAGCATTCACAGAGGCTTCAAAGGTCTTGTGTTAGGCTCTGAGTGAAGGCCTACACCTTCAAGATTAACCCCCAACTTGTCCGGATTCACTTCTGTTCAGATCCAGATGCTGAACTTCTCTTATCCACACTTGGCTCTCTGCTGTTCAGTCCAACTGACTAATTTTCATTAACTGACTGACTGGGACCAGTCCGACTAGCTGGCTGGCTGGCTGACTGACGTTCCTTCTTAATCCTGACTGACTGGATCAGCCTGTTCCACCAACACCAGCTGGAGATTAATACAGTTGTTGTTGACAAAGAAGTTTTCTAAAGATGCAAATGAGAAGTGACTTTCCTGAAAGTGTGTGTGTGTGTGTCCGTGTAGCCTGCAATTGTCAAGACGGTTATAAATATTTAATTACATCTGATTGAATTTCAATAATCTCTCCCGTATCCTTGAGGTTCGGTGTGATGTTTGGAGGAGTCGTGTCTCATAACAGTTTTAATTTGATTAGAGCAAAGTACAATGAGGAGTTTCTCCTAGAGCTATATGGTACATGTAGCTACAAAATAGAGCTTGCGATAATGTCTTTGCCATGGAGAAAGAGGCAAAGTGGGTGACATACAACTTGGAGAATGTTACTGTGTGTGTGTGTGTGTGTGTGTCTGTGTAAAACTCTCTTTCCTATACAGTAGCATGCGAAAATATTCACCCCTCTTGGAATTTTTCCTATTTTGTTGCCTTACAACCTGGAATTAAAATTGATTTTTGGAGGGGTTTGTATCATTTGATTTACACAACATGCCTACCACTTTGAAGATGCAAAATGTTTTTTATTGTGAAACAAACGAAACATAAGACAAAAAACAGAGCTTGAGCTTGCATAACTATTCACCCTCCCAAAGTCAACACTTTGTAGAGCCACCTTTTAAAGCAATTACAGCTGCATGTATCTTGGGGTATGTTTCTATAAGCTTGGCACATCTAGCCACTAGGATTTTTGCCCATTCTTCAAGGCAAAACTGATCCAGCTCCTTCAAGTTGGATGGATTCTGCTGGTTTACAGCAATCTTTAAGTCATACCACAGATTCTCAATTGGATTGAGGCCTGGGCTTTGACCAGGCCGTTCCAAGACATTTAAATGTTTCCCCTTTAAACCACTCGAGTGTTGCTTTAGCAGAATGCTTAGGGTCATTGTCCTACTGGAAGGTGAACCTCTGTCCCAGTCTCAAATTTCTGGAAGACTGAAACAGGTTTCCCTCAAGAAATTCCCTGTATTTAGCTTCATCCATCATTTCTTCAATTCTGACCAGTTTCACAGTCCCTGCCGATGGAAAAACAATAGTATGCAAGTATAAACACCATGGGACCACGCAGCCGTCATACCGCTCAGGAAGGAGACGCGTTCTGTCTCCTAGAGATGAACGTACTTTGGTGCGAAAATTGCAAATCAATCCCAGAACAACAGCAAGGGACCTTGTGAAGATGCTGGAGGAAACACGTACAAAAGTATCTATATCCACAGTAAAAGTAGTCCTATATCGACATAACCTGAAAGGCCGCTCAGCAAGGAAGAAGCCACTGCTCCAAAACCGTCATAAAAAAATCCAGCCTGCGGTTTGCAACTGCACATGGGGACAAAGATCATACTTTTTGGAGAAATGTCCTCTGGTCTGATGAAACAAATATAGAATGTTTTGGCCATAATGACCATCGTAATGTTTGGAGGAGAAAGGGGGAGGCTTGCAAGTCGAAGAACACCATCCCAACAGCGAAGCACGGGGGTGGCAGCATCATGTTGTTGGGGTGCTTTGCTGCAGGAGGGACTGGTGCACTTCACAAAATAGATGGCATCATGAGGAATGAAAATGATGTGGATATATTGAAACAACATCTCAAGACATCAGTCAGGAAGTTAAAGCTTGGTCGCAAATGGGTCTTCCAAAAGGACAATGACCCCAAGCATTCTTCCAGAGTTGTGGCAAAATGGCTTAAGGACAACAACGTCAAGGTATTGGAGTGGCCATCACAAAGCCCTGACCTCAATCCTATAGAAAATTTGTGGGCAGAACTGAAAAAGCGTGTGTGAGCAAGGATGCCAACAAACCTGTCTCAGTTACACCAGCTCTGTCAGGAAGAATGGGCCAAAATTCACCCAACTTATTGTGGGAAGCTTGTGGAAGGCTCCCCAAAACATTTGACCCAAGTTAAACAATTTAACGGCAATGCTACCTAATACTAATTGAGTGTATGTAAACTTCTGACCCACTGGGAATGTGATGAAAGAATAAATAAAAGCTGAAATCAATCATTCTCCTATTATTCTGACATTTCACATTCTTAAAATAAAGTGGTGATTCTAACTGACCTAAGACAGGAAACTTTTACTCTGATTAAATGTCAGGAATTGTGAAAAACTGAGTTTAAATGGATTTGGCTAAGGTGTATGTAAACTTCCGATTTTTAATTAAAAATCAATTTAATTACAGGTTGTAATGCAACAAAATAGGAAAAACTCCAAGGGGGATGAATACTTTTGCTAGGCACTGTAGCTCTATGGTTGATATGTGTATCATATCTGCATTTCCAAATCCTGTGCTGTTGATCCTTTCGTATTTGTACAGTGCCTTCAGAAAGTATTCAGACCCCATGACTTTTTCCACACTTTGTTACATTACAGCTTTATTCTAAAATTGATTAAATATATAAAAATCCTCAGTAATCTACTCACAATACCCCATAATTACAAAGCAGAATCTTATTTAAAAAAACGTATTTACGTATGTATTCAGGCCCTTCGCTATGAGATTCAAAATTGTGCTCAGGTGCATCCTATTTCCATCGATCATCCTTGAGCTGTTCCTACAACTTGATTGGAGTCCACCTGTGGTAAATTCAATTGATTGGACATGATTTGGAAAGGCACACACCTGTCTATATAAGGTCCCACATTTGACGGTGAATGTCAGCAAAATCCAAGCCATGAGGTCGAAGGAATTGTCTGTAGAGCTCCGAGACATGATTGTGTCAAGGCACAGATCTGGGGAAGGGTACCAAAACATTTCTGCAGCATTGAAGGTCCCCAAGAACATGGTGGCCTCCATCATTCTTACACGGCAGATGTTTGGAATCACCAAGACTCTTTCTAGAGCTGGCCGCCGGCCAAACTGCGCAATCGGGGGAGAAGGGCCTTGGTCAAGGAGGTGACCAAGAACCTGATGGTCACTCTGACAGAGCTCTAGAGTTCCTCTGTGGAGATGGAAGAACCTTCCAGAAGGACAACCATCTCTGCAGCACTCCACCAATCAGGCCTTTATGGTAGAGTGGCCAGACAGAAGCCACTACTCAGTAAAAGGCACATGACAGCCCACTTGGAGTTTGCCAAAAGGCACCTAAAGACTCTCAGACCATGAGAAACAAGAGTCTCTGGTTTGAAGAAACCAAGATTGAACTCGTCGCGGCTGGGGGAAACCTGTCACCATCCCTACAGTGAAGCATGGTGGTGTGTGGATGTTTTTCAGCCGCAGGGAATGAGAGACTAGTCAGGATCGAGGCAAAGATGAACGGAGCAGTACAGAGAGATCCTTGATAAAAACCTGCTCCAGAGCGCTCAGGACCTCAGACTGGGGCGAAGGTTCACCTTTCAACAGTACAACGACCCTAAGCACACAGCCAAGACAATGCAGGAGTGGCTTCGTGGAAAAGTCTCTGAATGTCCTTGAGTGGCCCCGCCAGAGCCCGGACTTGAACCCGATCAAACATCTCTGGAGAGACCTGAAAATAGTTGTGCACTAACACTCCCCATCCAACCTGAAAGAGTTTGAGAGGATCTACAGAGAATGGAAGAATCTCCCCAAATACACGTGTGCCAAGCTTGTAGCGTCATACGCAAGAAGACTCAATGCTGTAATTGCTGCCAACGGTGCTTCAACAAAGTGCTGAGTAAATGGTCTGATAATTTATGTAAATGTGATATTTGTAAAAAAAATATTTGCTTTGTCATTATGGGGTATATTTGCCATTATGGGGTATATTTGCTTTGTCATTATGGGGTATTGTGTGTGGATTGATGATGGGGAAAAAACTATTTAACTTCTAACGAGTCAGAAACCCGGATCCGGGAGCACCCCCCACCCCCCACCAGTAAAAAAGCTGAATAGCATAGCTAGCATAGCGTCACAAGTAAATAGTAGCATCTAAATATCATTCAATCACAAGTCCAAGATACCAGATGAAAGATCCACTTCTTGTGAATCCAGCAATCATTTCTGATTTTTAAAATGTTTTACAGGGAAGACACAATATGTAAATCTATTAGCTAACCACGTTAGCAAAAGACACCATTTTTCTTTGTCCACCATTTTTTCTCTCCACCAGTAGCTATCACCAATTCGGCCAAATAAAGATATTGATAGCCACTAACCAAGAAAAAACCTCATCAGATGACAGTCTGATAACATATTTATTGTATAGGATAGTTTTTGTTAGAAAAATTTGCATATTTCAGGTAGAAATCATAGTTTACAATTGCACCCACCATCACAACTCGACTAGAATAAATACAGAGAGCAACGTGTATTACCAATTTACTCATCATAAAACATTTCATAAAAATAGACAAAGCATAGCAATGGAAAGACACAGATCTTGTGAATTCAGACAATATTTCTGATTTTCTAAGCGTTTTACAGCGAAAACACAATAAATCGTTATATTAGCATACCACATGTGCAAACGTTACCCCAGCATGAATCAAAGGCAAGGGGAGCGATAACGTTATGATCACCAAAATATATTAATTTTTTCACTAACCTTCTCAGAATTCTTCCGATGACACTCCTGTAACATCATATTACAAAATACATATAGAGTTTGTTCGAAAATGTGCATATTTAGCCACAAAAAAACGTGGTTATACAATGAGAATACTAGCAAAACTGCCCTGAAAATGTCGGGCGCTATATTTGAGAGTGATCTAGTCTAATCGATAGCTAATCATAAACTTGACTAAAAAATACAGGGATGACAGGAATCGAAAGACAAATTAGTTCTTAATGCAATCGCTGACTTACATTTGTAAAATTATCCTTACTGTGCAATACCGGGTCCGCCAAGCGAAGCTACACATAACAAAATGGCGACATATGCGTTTAAATTTTTTCTACAGAACAGCGATTTATCATCATAAATAGTTCTTACTGTGAGCTGTTCTTCCATCAGTATCTTGGGCAATGTATCCTTTCTTGGGTCTAATCTTCTTTTGGTCGAAAGCTGTCCTCTTGTCCGTCGAAATGCCCACTAACGTTCGACTGGGACCCCGAAACGTGCCCGGTGCTTCAATGTGCATCACAAAGCAATGCCTCAAAATCGCACTAAACGGATATAAATTGCTATAAAACGGTTTAAATTAACTACCTTATGATGTTTTTAACACCTATAACGAGTAAA
This sequence comes from Salvelinus alpinus, assembly GCF_045679555.1. Taxonomy (NCBI): domain Eukaryota; kingdom Metazoa; phylum Chordata; class Actinopteri; order Salmoniformes; family Salmonidae; genus Salvelinus; species Salvelinus alpinus. The sequence continues at coordinate 38,469,840 of NC_092096.1, read as the reverse complement.
AACATGACCGGCGATATATAAGTGGCTAAACCAACGCTTGGAAAGAGAGAGAGTCCGACGTCCATCTTGCGTGAGGCGCAGCAGGAAAAGAACGGTACATCCGGTCTTTTCTGTTTTATACTGGCCCTGATTGCGCAATCGACTCCATTCAAATTGTCACCTCTTACTGACATCTAGAGGAAGGCATGGGCAGTGTTTGTATCCTCATAGGATTTACAGGGACTTTAAAACTGACCTGGGACCAGAGGCCAAAATGTCTGAAATCTCACTCCATATCAGGAAAAGTGCTGTAGAATGAGTTCTGTTTCACTCAGAGACATAATTCAAATGGCTATAGAAACTAGAGAGTGTTTTCTATCCAATAATAACTATAATATGCATATTGTACGAGCAAGAATTGAGTATGAGGCAGTTTAATTTGGAGACGATAAATGCTAATGTTGAAACAGCACCCCCTATATTGAGAAAAGGTTAATCAATTTTAGAATAACACTAATGTAACAAAATGTGGAAAGAGCCAAGGGGTCTGAATACTTTCCGATTGCACTGTACATGTGTGTATGTGTTTCGTTGCATGTGTGAGTATTGACGGTGATGGTATGCCTTCGAATTATTAGTTACCGTCCTGAGGCACAGTGTTGTGTTTGTCATTAACTCTAACGAGTCACAAACCCGGATCCGGGATCCCCCCCATCAAAAGAGCTGACTAGCATAGCCTAGCCTAAAGCCACAGGGATATCATATAATAAAATGTTCATGAAATCACAAGTCCAAGACACCAAATGAAAGATACAGATCTTGTGAATCCAGCCATCATTTCTGATTTTTAAAATGTTTTACAGGGAAGACACAATATGTATTTCTATTAGCTAACCACCATAGCAAAAGACACAACTTTTTTTCCTCCACCATTTTTTTCCTGCATAGGTAGCTATCACAATTTCGACCAAATAAAGATATAAATAGTCACTAACCAAGAAACAACTTCATCAGATGACAGTCTGATAACATACAGTGGGGAGAACAAGTATTTGATACACTGCCGATTTTGCAGGTTTTCCTACTTACAAAGCATGTAGAGGTCTGTAATATTTATCATAGGTACACTTCAACTGTGAGACACGGAATCTAAAACAAAAATCCAGAAAATCACATTGTATGATTTTTAAGTAATTAATTTGCATTTTATTGCATGACATAAGTATTTGATACATCAGAAAAGCAGAACTTAATATTTGGTACAGAAACCTTTGTTTGCAATTACAGAGACCATACGTTTCCTGGAGTTCTTGACCAGGTTTGCACACACTGCAGCAGGGATTTTGTCCCACTCCTCCATACAGACCTTCTCCAGATCCTTCAGGTTTCGGGGCTGTCGCTGGGCAATACGGACTTTCAGCGCCCTCCAAAGATTTTCTATTGGGTTCAGGTCTGGAGACTGGCTAGGCCACTCCAGGACCTTGAGATGCTTCTTACGGAGCCACTCCTTAGTTTCCCTGGCTGTGTGTTTCGGGTCGTTGTCATGCTGGAAGACCCAGCCACGACCCATCTTCAATGCTCTTACTGAGGGAAGGAGGTCGTTGGCCAAGATCTCGCGATACATGGCCCCATCCATCCTCCCCTCAATACGGTGCAGTCGTCCTGTCCCCTTTGCAGAAAAGCATCCCCAAAGAATGATGTTTCCACCTCCACGCTTCACGGTTGGGATGGTGTTCTTGGGGTTGTACTCATCCTTCTTCTTCCTCCAAACACGTCGAGTGGAGTTTAGACCAAAAAGCTGTTTGTCTCATCAGACCACATGACCTTCTCCCATTCTTCCTCTGGATCATCCAGATGGTCATTGGCAAACTTCAGACGGGCCTGGACATGCCCTGGCTTGAGCAGGGGGACCTTGCGTGCGCTGCAGTATTTTAATCCATGACGGCATAGTGTGTTACTAATGGTTTTCTTTGAGACTGTGGTCCCAGCTCTCTTCAGGTCATTGACCAGGTCCTGCCGTGTAGTTCTGGGCTGATCCCTCACCTTCCTCATGATCATTGATGCCCCACGAGGTGAGATCTTGCATGGAGCCCCAGACCGAGGATGATTGACCGTCATCTTGAACTTCTTCCATTTTCTAATAATTGCGCCAACAGTTGTTGCCTTCTCACCAAGCTGCTTGCCTATTGTCCTGTAGCCCATCCCAGCCTTGTGCAGGTCTACAATTTTATCCCTGATGTCCTTACACAGCTCTCTGGTCTTGGCCATTGTGGAAAGGTTGGAGTCTGTTTGATTGAGCGTGTGGACAGGTGTCTTTTATACAGGTAACGAGTTCAAACAGGTGCAGTTAATACAGGTAATGAGTGGAGAACAGGAGGGCTTCTTAAAGAAAAACTAACAGGTCTGTGAGAGCCGGAATTCTTACTGGTTGGAAGGTGATCAAATACTTATGTCTTGCAATAAAATGCAAATTATTACTTAAAAATCATACAATGTGATTTTCTGGATTTTTGTTTTAGATTCCGTCTCTCACAGTTGAAGTGTACCTATGATAAAAATTACAGACCTCTACATGCTTTGTAAGTAGGAAAACCTGCAAAATCGGCAGTGTATCAAATACTTGTTCTCCCCACTGTATTTATTGTATAGCATATGTTTTGTTAGAAAAATGTGCATATTTCAGGTATAAATCACAGTTCTACATTGCAGCTGCAATCTGAAATAGCGCCGAAGCAGCCAGAATAATTACAGAGACCAACGTCAAATACCTAAATACTCATCATAAAACATTTCTGAAAAATACACAGCGTACAGCAAATGAAAGACCAACATCTTGTGAATCCAGCCAATATTTCAGATTTTTTAAGTGTTTTACAGCGAAAACACAATATAGCATTATATTAGCTTACCACAATAGCCAGAAACACAAGCCATTTACCAGCAGCAAAAGTTAGCGATCGTAACAAACCAGCAAAAGATATATAATTTTTGACTAACCTTCATAAACTTCATCAGATGACAGTCCTGTAACATCATATTACACAATGCATATAGGGTTTGTTCGAAAATATGCATATGTAGCGGCACAAATCGTGGTTATACAATGTGATTAGTAGCCAAACTTCAAGCAATCTGTCCGGCGCCATCTTGGAGAGGCACCTAATCTAATCAATAACTAACCATAAACTTGACTAAAAAATACAGGTTGGACAGCAAATGAAAGATACATTAGTTCTTAATGCAACCGCTGTGTTAGATTTTTAAAATTAACGTTACTACGACATACAGCGTGCGTTACAGCGAGACCGCACCGAAATTAATGGCGGACTAATAATTTAACATTTTTCCACAGAAATACGAATTAACATCATAAATAGCTCTTACTTTTTGATGAGCTTCCATCAGAATCTTGGGCAAGTGGTCCTTTGTCCATAATAATCGTTGCTCGGCTGTAGAATGTCCTCTTCAACTTTGGAACTAGCAGCAAACATTAGCTATGTGGCGCAGAGGTGTCCAACTGTTCATAACGCAGAACTAAGAAAATTCAGAAAATCGCAATATACTCATGTAAACTGATATAACTCGGTTTAAAATAACTACATTATGATGTTTTTAACACCTATATCGAAGAAAATCAGAGCCGGATATATCTAACGCCGATAACGTGAGCTTTTCAAAATGCCATCTTGAGGTCTGTCTTGCGTCATGGCGAACAATGAAAAGAGTGCATCCCCCGTTCCATGAGGCTTTATACGGCCTCAGATCTGCCCAGCAACACCATTCCAATTCTCATTGGTTACTGACATCCAGGGGAAGGCGCATGCAGTTCATGTCGACCCATAGGATACATACAGATTATTAAACTGATCCTAGAACAGAGTCTCCGATTTCAGATTTTGCAGTTCCTGTCAGGAATTTTGCTGCCAAATGAGTTCTGTTTTACTCACAGATATAATTCAAACGGTTTTAGAAACTAGAGAGTGTTTTCTATCTAATAGTAATAATAATATGCAAATTGTACGAGCAAGAATTGAGTACGAGGCAGTTTAATTTGGGAACGATATTTTACAAAGTTGAAACAGCACCCCCTATATTGACAAGAAGTTTTTAAGCTGCATCTACAGAGGAGAGAGACAGAGCAGACAGCCTGTCTCTGCTTTAATAACCAACACTAAACTCACAGGGAAGACTCCTTCTCCCTTCACAAAAATCTCTGCAGTCCGCAATACTGCACCAATGGCACAAAATATGAACTGCTGTGAGGGATAACATTTAAGTGCTAATTCACATATGATATTATAAGTCTTTGTTTACAATATAAATCTAATGAAGTGCAACCAGCGCTTTTCGAAAGGGGATCAATAAGCAATATTTTCTAGCCATAAAAATGTTGGGTGTTTTCTGAGCACTGGGTCCAATGATCTGTCAAGGTTAGGACAGTGAGAGACAAAACATTACCTCAGCTCCTGACTGATACACCAGGGATGTACTATAGGAGAAGAGCTGTGCTAAACAGTTGTGGCATCCTTTGTGTTGTATGATGTGATTCTATTGACTACCTTTTACATTCGATATTTGCAAAGATAGCTGAGAGTTGGACTGTTAAAATTTGTAACAAATCTAAACATTTTGCAATAGAGCTGTTCAACTAAACTGTTAATTTCGGTTTAAAACCCAGCCTCTGTCTAAACAAACACCTATTATCATCGTACCCTTTGCCTGGTTTTGTACAGTATCCCTCCACATCTGTTCTTGGTGTTCCAGGCCAGTGCTATCCTCTTGACTCTTGATCAAGGCTCTCTGGCTCTCCTCTCCAACCCAAGGAAGAAGAAGACATGCCGGTGTCAGCTGGGCTTTCAGGCTGCATTAAACACCACTAACAGTCTGCATTAATGACTAATCTCTCTATTTCTCTCATTAATACATGCAGCTCACAGGAACCCAGGAAAAATCTGGTTCACGTGGCCATGGAGCTGGCTTTGAATCTTTGTTACTGCACTTCGGTATTGTAAATGTGTGTGTTCTCACAAATGCTCATTACTCAAAGGAGGAAAAGGTCATCTTGATTGAAGGTAAATAACATTGGCTTGGAGACTTTTTTGGAAGGTCAAATGTAGTTGTGAACCAGAACAAATGGACTATATGGAGCCATGAGCTGTATGAAATAATTGTACATGTTCAGGATAACTAAGGCCATCTCTTCAACCCAGCAAAAACAGGGACAGATTGGACAACAATAAATCACAAGCTTGCAGTTACCAAAGCAATTATAAAGAAACACACAAAAACACCTGGCATCACTTGGTAGAATTAATATCAACCCCAAAGCCTATTGTACACCCTTTTGTTATGTATAATCCTTATCAAGCCCTTAATCAAGTATTTTGTATAAACACATTCATTATGATTAAGGCCGGTCGATTAAGGCTGGTTTGGCTGTTCCTATAGGCTCTGTGTATTGAGGAGGGAGAGAGCTTCTGACACAGCCAGCCGAGCTGGAGCTTGGAGAGAGACAGGCGAGAGAGAGAGAGAGAGAGAGAGAGGGAGAGCCAGGTTGGAGAGACAGGCAGGAGCGCCCGGACGAAGCAGAGCACATCGCTACGGTAGCTGTTTCTTGTTCTCTCTCACTTGGTTTCTTGTTCTCTCTCACTTGTTCTCTCTTTCTCTCTCTGCTTCACACTCTGCTTCCCCAGTTAGGGAGGGAAGCAGAGACAAAGAGAGGGAGGGAGAGAAAAAATGAAAAAGAGACACAGCGAGGTAAGGAAATAGAGGAGCATCCTCGTCAAGATGGTAATCAAGGCCTGATGTGTTGAATTGTGCCTCTCGTCCTGTTAATCCACAGGAAGGAAGACAGACAGCTGGGGGCTCGGTCAGCTCATTTTACCACTAAATGAGAAAAATGACCATCCGCCAGGCAACTCTTTTAAAAACGAATTTACATCCTGTCAGCTTCCATTAGGCCAGGACTGCTGGGGTGGATGATTTTTGTGAGGTGGAAAGGAGGGAGGACAGAATTGAGCATGAGCGGTGAGTGTTACCGTATCCCCCTGCACCGGTCAAGCGATAATTCTGACCCGGCTCACTGAGCGAGTTGACAGCTCAATCTTGCATGTCAAGGCTTTGGCGGGTTTTTTTACCCTCTTTTTTTATCCATTCACTCCCTCCAGTACTGCCAATATCCATCCCTCCCTTTTCAGGCATTAACTAACAGTGGGTGATTATCTGCGTTCCTGAAATGCCACTTTTACAGTTTCATACAATTATGGCTCACCTAAGAGCATCAGCCCAGGATTAAGACTGCTAAATGCTGAGCCTTGAATAAATTATCCGCAGGGTTTTTTCATATGGCCGAGATGAGAGAGAGAAATGAGCAAGAGAGAGAGAGAGACACAGAGAGGTCATGAGCAGATACGCTGCCACATTTTTCAGCATGTTTAAAAAAAAATAGATTTAGAGTTAGACAAACTTGGATTTTTTGGCAGGTACATATACCGGATGGTACCCTCCACAACATAACCTTCACTCCAAATCAAAACTCCAAACCTACAACCTGATTTTGGACAGATATTATCTGTAAAGCTTACTACTACCAAGGATCATTATTCCCAAGCTTCAATTAGCACTGACGTGTGAAGTGAAAGGTTTCAAAGCCCTTGAGCCCAACAATGGCAGGAGAATCACATGCAGAGGTCTTTGAAGCCGCCTCCCGCTATTCAGAGGTAATTAAATACAGTACCCTCTGTATGTAAGAAATGATAAGACAAGAAAAGAGTACAAATTGAAGCTCCTTATGGAAAATCTTTGTTATATAAATAGGAACCTAAGCAACTTAACCTTCCACACAGACCATCCCCTGGCATGGCACAGTGCTATATTAACACACTACCCCTCTGTTAAGAGGGGTGTTCCCGATGGGTGGAAACTCAGGATATTAGGCAATGAGGAGTCAGCAAATGCGAACATGTACAAATCTGGAACAGTAATGGTACAGGGAAACCCCAAACAGTTTCAGCTGGACTTTCACATGATCAAAGAGATAGCTCAGCAGGATAGAGAAAGATCTCTCTAGAGAAAGATACCCCTGCCCCGAGCTTCAGACCAGACCTCTTCATTAAACAACCCCACAGACGAGCAAACCCAAGTGGAAAGTCAACCTCCAAGTACAGAGTACTATTCCCTCATTGAAATTATGGATAAATTCACCCAGCTGGAGGTAAGGCAGTTGGTGGAGCTGGAACAGGAGGTGAACACACTCCAGTCAGCACAAAAAATTGTCCAGCTCAACAACATCCCCTCAACCAGATCGGAGAACTGGAGGTGGAGAGAGACATATCTGCACTCTGGACTGTGGTGAGACAACATCAACAGGAGAAAGAGCAGGAGCAGGAGAAAAACAGAGGATCAGATTGCTGGAGGAGAGGGTGAGGTGGATGGCGTGTGACAGAGAACAACCCATTAGAGAGGTGGCCACCCCCGCAGAGAAGCCAGCAAGACAGCCAACCTCATCTCCCGACAAAAGTCTTGACACCACAGAACAGTCCACCCCAGACCCTGACCATAGCGTCAACATCACAGCAGAACAGACAACTGAAGAACCCCAAGCGAAGGGGATCCCACCCTCTCTGAGCACCCTCCCTGTCAGCCACCCTAACAGCCCCACACCCACTGACAACATACACAAGACACAGATTGTACTCCTTAAGGACTCAAATGGGAAATATATACAAGAAAATAAACTCAAGGGAATGATTGAAAAAGCTTCTTCTACTTTCCCCAACGCACAAGTGGTTATCTCCACCTTGATACTGTAAGAATATTTTGAAGACACAATGCAGAGGATGAGAGGTCAATAAAGTACTAACGATCAATTGAAATAGTGTTTTTTTCTGTAATATCAATGGGTCAGAGGAGGAATTTCAGTCCGGGACTCATAGCTACATGGCAAGTTCTCATTGGTCCAAATTGTTTATACATTAAATCTGGAATAGGACTTATTGCAAGGAATTCTAATTGGTCAACCACAGGCTAGGGCTGGGTTATTAAACATCATCCTGTCCCTTTGTTCTGTGGAGATAATCACAGGAGAGAATCACTGAGGACAGGGGAGGGGGGAGACAGACATGAAACAAACCAAACCATTATCAATTTCTATTGGTCCAATGAAAAGTGATACAGGGGTGTGGATAGGCTCATTTGAACAACCTATTTTAGGCTGTTATTATGCAACTTGACTACATTGAAGATTTCTGAAGGGAAGGTGACATGGCAAACTAGACAACTGCAGGGATCTACAGTTCAGAACCATCCTATTTGGACTACAATGAAAAATGAGTGTGAAACTTTGGATATGGTACCAGTGTGCTTGACAGGTGTTGCCCCACCTTGCACAAAACAATATCCCATACGAAAGAAATCTATGGCTGCTACTAAAGTAGTGGCGGCTCCTAACATCATCATACAACATGGCACACCATGTGATCCAGATACTCCGATGCTTCCTCCAGATACCACATTACTTGAACATGACTGTTGTGAGTTGGTTTTGGATCAGCTCTCTGATGGGTTTACTAAGAGTCATCCGTTGGAAAACCCTGAGTTTATCTTATACACAGACGGTTCAAGCATTGTGGAGGGGGTGTGAGGAAGGCTGGCTGGGCAGATTCTACAATGGACAATGTGATAGTGACAGGCACGTTACCTGCAGGAACATCCGCACAGGTGGCGGAATTGGTGGCTTTGACAGAAGCATGCAAACAGGCTGAAGGAAAAATCAATCAAGTTTATTTTATATAGCCCTTCGTACATCAGCTAATATCTCGAAGTGCTGTACAGAAACCCAGCCTAAAACCCCAAACAGCAAGCAATGCAGGTGTAGAAGCACGGTGGCTAGGAAAAACTCCCTAGAAAGGCCAAAACCTAGGAAGAAACCTAGAGAGGAACCAGGCTATGAGGGGTGGCCAGTCCTCTTCTGCCTGTGCCGGGTGGAGATTATAACAGAACATGGCCAAGATGTTCAAATGTTCATAAATGACCAGCATGGTCAAATAATAAATCAGGAGTAAATGTCAGTTGGCTTTTCATAGCCGATCATTAAGAGTATCTCTACCGCTCCTGCAGTCTCTAGAGAGTTGAAAACAGCAGGTCTGGGACAGGTAGCACGTCCGGTGGACAGGTCAGGGTTCCATAGCCGCAGGCAGAACAGTTGAAACTGGACCAGCAGCAAGGCCAGGTGGACTGGGGACAGCAAGGAGTCATCATGTCCGGTAGTCCTGACGCATGGTCCTAGGGCTCAGGTCCTCCGAGAGAGAGAGAGAAAGAGAGAAGGAGAGAATTAGAGAGAGCATACTTAAATTCACACAGGACACCGGATAAGACAGGAGAAGTACTCCAGATATAACCAACTGACCCCAGCTAGCTAAAACAGCTAATATCTACACAGACTCAAGGTATGCTTTCGGCGTTACCCATGATTTTGGAAAAATATGGAAAAACAGAGGATTCATGACATCACTGGGAGTTCCTGTGAAGAATGGACCAGAGGTGAATACTGAATGCTCTCCAGTTACCTGGACAAGTTGCCATTTTGAAAATGAAAGCACATGGAGAAACCATAGACAGACACGTAAAAGAGGTATGGGGGACATGACATATTACCAGGACAATGGGTGATGGTAAAGAAGCATAGTAAGATGAGCAGAAACTGATGTTGTACACCGCAGTCATCATATTAGGGATATCTAGGTGAAATGTCAAACTTTTCCCTGAAAATCAGGGCATGCTTACTTAGGGAAATCTATGTGAAATATTATTTTCTCTTGAAACCAGGACTTGTTATTTTCACTTTTTTGTTTCCTTTGTTACAGGTTATAAGAATCTACCATCTGAAGCAATATCCCCCCAAGGCCTGTACTTGAAATTATACAAGATCACCGGTGAAGTGTTCATTAGAAAAGTCCTTATCAATTAGTGGAACAGAAGAAGAATTCCTCACTACCGGCAGACTGTCAGAACATAATTTCTAATAGTTATCTATGTGGGACTGATACCAGTGTGGAAGAGCTGGTCACTTTTAAAGGACTTTGTGAATGATTACCTTGCCAATAAGACGATTGAATATTAGTGTCTTATAGACAATTATTTGTGAGTTTCCTCCTAATACAGGATGTGGTAGGGACATCATCATTACACCTGTTAATAGTTATTTTCTATAACTTTGTTTGGAATCTATTTCTTATTGTAATAGCAAGTACAATATGCCCTTTGTGTTTTAGAGAAATGCAATGTGTTTAATGTGAATGATTTTATGCTTACTGCTAATGCACACAGGTCTTTCCATACAATGATGGAAAGACCTGTGTGTTGTCCTTGTTAATGCAGACAGAGAAGAGGTCTAACTTCTTAATCATAGCCTCAATTTTGCCCCGCACATTGAATATACTTTAATCAGTTATAGAACCCATTGCCCTTTATGGTTGTGAGGTCTGGGGTCTGCTCACCAACCAAGAATTAACAAAATGGGACAAACACCAAATTCAAACTCTGCATGCGGAATTCTGCAAAAATATCCTCTGTCTACAATGTAAAACACCAGATAATGCATGCAGAGCAAAAATGATGCCCGCTAGTTATCAAAATCCAGAAAAGAGCGGATAGATTCTACAACCAGCTAAAAGGAAGCGATTCCCAAACCTTCAAAAACAAAACCCATCACCTACAGAGAGATGAACCTGGAGAAGAGTACTCTAAGCAAGCTGGTACTGGGTGTAACGATCGTCTGTTGAAGAAGGTGTGGACCAAAGCGCAGCATGGGAAGTGTTCATGATTATTTATTTAAAAAACTGAACACTGAGACAAAATAACAAAATGTAACAACACGAAACAGTTCTGTCTGGTGAAGACACAAAAACAGAAAACAACTACCCACAAAAACCATGTGGGAAAAAGCTACCTAAGTATGGTTCTCAATCACAGACATCGATAGGCAGCTGCCTCTGATTGAGAACCACACCCGGCGAAACAACAAAGAAATACAAAACTTAGAAAATGAACATAGAATGCCCACCCAAATCACACCCTGACCAAACCAAAATAGAGACATAAAAATATCTCTACGGTCAGTTCGTGACACTGGGGCTCTTTTCACAAACACAAACAGACCCCACAGAGCCCCAGGACAGCAACACAATTAGACCCAACCAAATCATGAGAAAACATAAAAAGTATTACTTAACACATTGAAAAGAATTAACAAAAAGAACTGAGTAAACTAGAATGCTACTTGGCCCTTAACAGAGAGTACACAGTGGCAGAATACCTGACCACTGTGACTTACCCAAACTTAAGGAAAGCTTTGACTATGTACAGACTCAGTGAGAATAGCCTTGCTATTGAGAAAGGCCGCCGTAGGCAGACCTGGCTCTCAAGAGAAGACAGGCTATGTGCACACTGCCCAGAAAATGAGGTGGAAACTGAGCTGCACTTCCTAACCTCCTGCCAAATGTATGACAATATTACAGACACATATTTCCCTCTGATTACACAGATCCACAAAGAATTTGAAAACAAGCCCAGTGAAATACCACAGTGTGCCATCACAGCAGCAAGATTTGTGACCTGTTGCCACAAGAAAAGTGCACCCTTTGAAGAACAAACACCATTGTAAATACAACCCATATTTATGTTTATTTATTTTCCCTTTTGTACTTTCACTATTTGCACATTGTTACAACACTGTATATATACATAATATGACATTTGAAATGTCTTTATTCTTATGGAACTTCTATGAGTGCAATGTTTACTATTAATTTTTTACTTTTGTTTATTATCTACTTCACTTGCTTTGGCAATGTTAACATATGTTTCCCATGCCAATAAAGCCCTTGAATTGAAGTGGACTGGGATGAAGAGAGCTAGAGAGGCAGGGAGAGAGAGACAGAGGTATGAGAGAGGGAGGTATAGTTGAGAGGTAGAGGGAGAAAAGAGGGGGATGGAGGGGTAGAGAGCTGAGAGAGGGAGAGAGGGAGGGCTTAGAGTAAGGAATACAGAGAGAGAGATAGAGCTGGGTGAGCTGAGAGGTAGAGCGAGAGAGAGAGACAAAGAAGAGAAGGAGAGCCAAGAGAGAGCGAGAAAGGTGTTATGGTAGATCATATTGAGGCAGCAATGAATCAGCAAATGATTTCTCTTTATCTGCCTGAGTGATTATGTGTATTTTTTCATGTCTTTTAGAATATAATTAAATAGCGAGGCCTTGTACAAAATATCTGGTTAATCATTTCTGATAATCCAATTTCAAGTATACTCACAGTGCAGTGATAGATATTATAATAGTGTTAAAGTGGACATTTAAATAAACAGTGATTGCTGTGTATGATTTCTATGGAGGTGACATGATTACTGTCATATGTCTACCATCATAGCAGACCCCTGATAAAGCTTTGGGGTGATCTGCAATTCAAATGGCATACAATTAATTATATGACACTCAAATGCATTACAATTAATAAGCCATATTTTCATGTCCAATAAATATCAAATGAAACTGGCTTCAATCTCTTTGCTATTGTAGCAGTCTTTATATGTACCACAGAAGAACCAAGAAATGAAGAGTGACACCACAGCTGTCTTTTTGGGCTTTTATGTACAGTACACTACCATTTAAAAGTTTGGGGTCACTTAGAAATGTCCTTGTTTTTGAAAGAAAGCAAATGTTCTGTCCATTAAAATAACATCAAATGGATCAGAAATACAGTGTAGACATTGTTAATGTTGTAAATCACTATTGTAGCTGGAAACGGCATATTTTTCATGGAATATCTACATAGGCGTACAGAGGCCCATTATCAGCAACCATCACTCCTGTGTTCCAATGGCACGTTGTGTTAGCTAATCCAAGTCTATCATTTTAAAAGTGTCATGTTCGTCGTATGGTGGAAGAGAGGAGGACCAAGGCGCAGCTTAATATAAATACATTCTTCTTATTTATTTACCGAAACGAAGAACACTAAACACACTATCAAAATAACAAACGAACGTAACGCTATATAATCAATAAGTGCAGACACAGGCAACTTACACAGACAATAACCCACGAAATACCCAACGGAATATGGCTGCCTAAATATGGTTCCCAATCAGAGACAACAATAAACAGCTGGGTATACTTGAATTAGTTAGTAAGGATATAAAAGAGTTGAAGGCAAGCCTAGAGATGAGTGATGAAAAAGCTGCGACATTGGAGAAGGAAACACACAAGCTAAAAGGGACAGTCAATAAGATTGAAACCGAAATGAATGGAATTAAAAAGGAGAACACCGTTCTGAAGGAAGCCTTACTGGACATACAAACTAGATCCATGAGAGAGAATTTGGTACTTACAGGTATCCAAGAAAAAGAAGGAGAAGTTCCTGAATCTATAGTTAGAGAGTTCCTCCTTACAGCGCTTCAGATTCCACGCGAAGTTATCGACAAAATCCAACTTGAACGCGTTCAACGCTTCGGACAGAGAGGGCAGAGGTACGAACGCCCAATCGTTGCCAAATTTGCTTCATTTAAAGATAAAATAATGGTTAAAAGCCTGGGTAAAAGACTTGCTGGGACCAAAATTGGCATGAATGATCAGTTTCCGAAGGAAATTGCAGAACGGCGCACAGTTCTGTATCCAATTTTCAAAGAAAATAGATTAAAAGCGAAACGAGTAGCTCTCGTCGTTGATAAACTATATATTGATAACCAGTTGTTCAGAGACACAAAGACTACTCCATGGTTATTTTAAAAATTACAAAGTTCTCATAGACGAGGGAAATAAACACAATTCAAGCCCGGTTACTGATTGTAACAATACAATAAAAAATATAGCTTTTCTATAAATCTTCACATATAACTAATTGAACACACAAGCACTAATTCAACATAGTGAAGATAAAAACTAAGTAAACAGAAGGCACAGTATGTGTGGATGGTATGGTTTGTGTTTATTTTTTATTTTATTTGTTATGTTTGGAAAGTTGAGTGAGTGAGTAATGAAATGGTTGCATATCCCAGAGCCAATGTATTGCTGTGAGCCGGGTATGAGAGGGCTTTCAATGTTGTTCAGATGATGGATATACTTTTATAATGAATTATACGTCTTATTTATTTATTGTCCTATCATGGAGAACTACATTTTATTTAATCTTTTTAAAATAAATTATATCTAATTATTTATTATCCTATTTTAATGGTACGGTCCATGGCACTATACCCTAGACACCCACCTGAATGACCCAGATACTAAGGAGAAGTCCCTAACTCTTTTATGTGCTCGCTGTAAGCGGTCTGTATGCAGCTAAAATGAGGTCAGAGACCAAGAGCAGCACTGCCCCCTCAAGATTCTGAGCCTGCTTGGCAGGGTTGGTCCTGCAAAGCCAAAGCCCCCTAAAGGGAGAGCATAATATACAAGGAAATTCTCAAAGCTGCTAATGAGAACCTTGACGACCTTGTACCTAGCCGGTGGGGATTCCGGTGGGGTGCCCCCACCCAGGCAGTGGCAGTGCTGGCAACACTAGCTGCAGTAACCCATGGGGAAGGGGTCACACTCGGACATTCAGAGAGGGGGTATATTATTGTGGCCCTGGCGGCACAAAATCAAAGTCGGACTGCATGGAGATGCGTGGGGACATGGTCATGACGGGTGGCCGTATTGTGGGTGTTTCAGGAATAAGGTGTACATTTGACCTCCATTATCTAGGATGTGACAATGGTAAATAAATCTCTCAATTTTTGCTCATTTTTTGTGCGGTCTTGCAGGCCTTCTCATGCAGCTGCAACTGCAAGTGCATTTGTAAATCATGACCCATCTTGAGTTGGGCTCTGGGATGGTGCAATTGTTGAGAAAGTGAGCTTATGGTTGTGTGCGGGTAAGGGCTGAGTGTGTGTGGGTGTATGTGTGTATCCCACAACTGTTGCGAAGGAAGAAGTAAAAGATGTTAGGGACAATAGAGGATGATCCACAGATATATATAATACAAATCGAGGTGAGGGCAATGGAAATGCATATGGCAATTGATCTACTTCAATTTGGTAAATGGCACTGTATGCTCTTTTCAAAGAATGGATCCCAGTCGGTTCAGGGCTATGGGATACAGGGGGTCGAGGGTGGTCTGCCGGGCATTGGGATGACAAGCCATCTCGAGATGAGGCCTTTTAGCGGGTGGAATAGTAGGGACCAATTGGAGGTTTACTTAGTAAAAATGCAAATATCATGGTACAACTATATAGACACTCAATCATTATGTTACTTTTTAATAGTACGTTTACAAAAATATATTCTGATTAAAAGAATGAAAGGTGTGTCTCATTATGGTAAGTGGTGAAATAAGTATAGCCAGTTACAATTGTAATGGCTTAGCAGATAATAAGAAAAGACGATCAGTATTTACCTGGCTAAAAGAGAAGGATTATAATATCTATTGTTTACAGGAAACCCATTCAACAGTTTTAGATGAAGTTTTGTGGAAAAAGAACTGGGGGGGCAAAATATATTTCTCCCATGGGCAAAGAAATTCAAAAGGGGTGATGGTTTTAATTAACAATAATTTTGATCCAAATGTGCAAATTGTCCAAACAGATCCTCAAGGTAGATGGATTATTTTAAATATGTTATTGGACAATAAACAAATATGGCTTGTTAACCTATACGGTCCGAATAATGATGATCCAAGCTTCTTTGAAAATATATATAAGAATTTATCAACTCTACAAGCAACACTAGACTCTATTATTATAGTGGGAGATTTTAATACGGTCTTAAATACCTCTATAGACCGGAAAGGAAATCACACTACAAACTATCACCCTCAGGCACTTAAGGAAATCATGAATGTCATGGATATATTGGAATTAGTGGATATATGGAGACTTAAATACCCTGATTTAGTGAGATATACATGGCGGAGGCTGAATCAAGCTAGTCGTCTTGACTACTTTCTTATACCATTCTCTCTGGCACCAAAAATTAAAAAAGTGTTGATAGGGGACAGAATGCGGTCGGATCATCACATAATTGGCATATATATTTCTCTTACAGAATTTCCACGTGGGCGAGGATATTGGAAATTTAATCAAAGTCTACTAGATGATAAATTGTTTAGAACTAGGACAGAGGATTTTATAACTGACTTTTTCAGACATAACATAGGTACAGCAGATCCCCTTATTGTATGGGACACTTTTAAGTGTGCCTTTAGAGGCCATGCAATTCAGTACTCATCTATAAAACAAAGGGATTTTAAATCAAAAGAGTCCATATTAACAAAGGAAATTGAAGGACTAACAGTACAGTTAGATAGCAATAAAAACGGTACCATAGAGGCACAGAATAAGTTAGAGGAAAAACAAAAAGAAATGGAGGAACTTATTCAAGAAAGATCCAGTGTAATATATTATAAAAATAAAGCGAACTGGATGGAATATGGGGGAAAATGCACCAAATTCTTTTTCAATCTTCAATATAGAAATGCTACCAAAAAAAATGTATTAAAACTTGTTACAAATGATGGAGTCACGCATGATTCACCAAATGATATTTTGAAAGAGGAAGTAAAGTACTTTAAGAATATGTTTTCGTTTCAGGCTCCTCCATCTCCACTAACTGAAACTAATTGTATGGATTTTTTTCCTATTAATAATGTAAAATTAACATCTGTACAGAAAGACTCATGTGAAGGCCAAATTACAGAGGAGGAACTGCTTGATGCAATTGGGGCCTTTAAGGATGGGAAAACTCCAGGGCTGGATGGCATACCAGTGGAAGTATACAAAACTATTTTTGATATACTCAAAGGACCATTATTAGCTTGTTTTAACCACTCCTATATAAATGGTAGATTATCAGACACGCAACAAGAAGTTCTGATATCGTTATTACTGAAACAGGACCCAAGTGGTATATATAAAGATCCAGTCCAATTAAAAAATTGGAGACCTCTTACACTTCAGTGTTGTGATGCAAAAATCCTAGCAAAATGCTTGGCACATAGAATAAAAAAAGTTTTGTCAGATATTATTCATCCTAATCAGACAGGTTTTTTACATGGACGATACATTGGAGATAATATAAGGCAAGTACTGGAAACAATAGAACACTATGAAATATCGGGGACACCAGGTCTGGTTTTCATAGCTGATTTTGAAAAGGCTTTTGATAAAGTACGACTGGAGTTTATATATAAATGCCTAGAATATTTCAATTTTGGGGAATCTCTTATAAAATGGGTTAAAATTATGTATAGTAACCCTAGGTGTAAAATAGTAAATAATGGCTACATCTCAGAAAATTTTAAACTATCTAGAGGAGTAAAACAAGGTTGTCCACTATCGGCATATCTATTTATTATTGCCATCGAAATGTTAGCTGTTAAAATTAGATCAAACATTAATATTAATGGATTAGAAATCCGTGGCTTAAAAACTAAGGTGTCATTGTACGCTGATGATTCATGTTTTCTTTTAAAACCACAACTAGAGTCTCTCCACGGCCTCATAGAGGATCTAGATACCTTTGCTATCCTCTCTGGATTAAAACCAAATTATGATAAATGTACCATATTACGTATTGGATCACTAAAAAATACACATTTTATATTGCCATGTAGTTTACCAATTAAATGGTCTGACGGAGATGTGGACATACTCGGTATAAAAATCCCAAAAGAAAGAAATGATCTCACTCCAATACATTTTTATAGAAAGTTAGCAAAAATAGATAAGATCTTGCTACCATGGAAAGGAAAATACCTGTCTATTTGTGGAAAAATCACCCTGATTAACTCTTTAGTCATATCACAATTTACCTATTTGCTTATGGTTTTGCCTACACCTAGTGACCTGCTTTTTAAATTATATGAACAAAAAATATTCCATTTTATTTGGAACGGCAAGCCAGATAAAATTAAAAGGGCCTATTTATATAACGAATATGAATTCGGAGGGCAGAAATTATTAAATATTAATGCATTAGACCTCTCACTAAAGGCATCAGTCATACAAAAGTTATACTTAAATCCAAACTGGTTCTCTAGTAAATTGGTACGAATGTCTCATCCTATGTTCAAGAAGGGCCTTTTTCCCTTTATTCAGATTACACCTGCTCACTTTCGGTTGTTTGAAAAGGAAATAATCTCCAAAATATCCTTATTTTTTAAACAAGCCTTAGAAAGTTGGTTGCAATTTCAGTTTAATCCACCTGAAAGGACGGAACAAATAGTACAACAAATATTGTGGTTAAATTCAAATATAGTAATTGATAAGAAAACTGTATTTATCGAAGAAATTTTTAAAAAAGGTATAATTTTTGTGAATGATATCATAAATAGGACTGGTGGAGTTATGTCACACATGCAGCTAACACAGACATATGGAAATGTCTGCTCTATCCAAAATTACAACCAATTAATTGCAGCATTACCACAAAAATGGAAGAGGCAAGTAGAAGGGGAAAAAAGTAAGGAACTTGTATGTCGGCCCTGTATTAAAGAACATAAATGGTTAAAGAAAAGTGTGATAAATAAAAACATATACCAATTTCATTTAAGGACCAAAAAACTGACAGCTGTGCCATATAAATTGCAAAATAGTTGGGAAGAGATTTTCGATGTACCCATTCCATGGCACATGGTTTATGAATTGATACGCAAAACAACGCCGGATTCAAAACTTCGAATTTTTCAATTTAAATTACTGTACAAAATTCTTGCAACTAATAGAATGTTATATATATGGGGTATACAATCTTCCCAGCTCTGCAGATTCTGTTGTGAGGAGGCAGAGTCATTAGATCATTTATTTTGGTATTGTCCATATGTAGCTTGTTTTTGGTCACAGGTCCAGGAATGGCTGAAGAATTGCAACATTTGCCTAGAACTAACGCTACAGATAGCAATACTGGGGGATTTGAAAACCCATAGTCAATCAATCAATAATATAATAATTATTTTAGCAAAAATGTTTATTTTTAATTTACAATCTGTAGAAGCTATGAGAATAGGAAGGTTCAAATCTTTTGTGAAGCATCACAGCACAGTTGAAAAATATATGGCAAATAAAAATCCGAAATGGATGATGTTGGAAGATAGATGGGAAGGGTTGAGTGGAACTGAAGGGTGGGACTAATAACAAGATAAACAATGTAGGGCATACGGGATCTGTGAAATGTGTATAGGTGCGGAGCTTTTGTGAAATAGCACAGTTACAAGTGGAAATAAAATTGGATGGACAACAGAAATAGAGGAAGGACTAAGAACAAACAAGAGAGAACTATTATAAAGTAGACTGTGTCTGTAAAATAGGTATAAGATGTATAAATTGAAGGTAAAAGCAGAAGTGTTTATTAGTTTACTCCAATTGGGGGAGCGGTGGTAGGGTTGCGGGGAATAATAATAAAGGTATATTCTTTAAAAAAGTATGTATGTCTATATAGGTATGTGTATGTATATATGTGTATATGTATGCATGTGTGTATGGATATATATATTTACCCAAAAAAATATGGGGGATTGGAAATGATGCAGACAATTACATTGGAAGCAACATTCTTTCCGCAATATTAAGCTGATCCACCCCTAGAAAAAAAAAAAGGAAAAAGATTTTTATTTTATTTTTTTTATAAATAAATAAATAAACAGCTGCCTCTAATTGAGAACCAATCTAGGCAACCATAGACATACAAACACCTAGACAAGTTAACACCCCATAAACATACAAAACCCCTAGACAAGACAAAACACATACATCCCCCATGTCACACCCTGACCTAACCAAAATAATAAAGAAAGTAAAGATAACTAAGGTCAGGGCGTGACAAAAAGGCTAATTGATCATTAGAAAACCCTTGTGCAATTACAGTGGGGAGAACAAGTATTTGAAACACTGCCGATTTTGCAGGTTTTCCTACTTGTAGTGCATGTAGAGGTCTGTAATATTTATCATAGGTACACTTCAACTGTGAGAGACGGAATCTAAAACAAAAATCCAGAAAATCACATTGTATGATTTTTAAGTAATTAATTTGCATTTTATTGCATGACATAAGTATTTGATACATCAGAAAAGCAGAACTTAATATTTGGTACAGAAACCTTTGTTTGCAATTACAGAGATCATACGTTTCCTGTAGTTCTTGACAAGGTTTGCACACACTGCAGCAGGGATTTTGGCCCACAGTATAACAATACTTATTCTGCATGCGAACACCTGAGAACATGTAAACCGGAAGTGATATATATATTTTTTTATCTGTGTTTCCTGGCCCGCCTATCCTCCATTTAAAAAGGGTATCAACCAGATTCCTTTTCCAATGGCTTCCTCAGGCTGTGACCAGGCTTTAGACATAGTTTCAGGAATTTATTTTGAAAAATTAACGAGATTTTTCAAAACTAGTCAAGTGTCCTCCGAATAGTCCCTGCCGCCCGCGAGAGGAGCTCCCCATTTTCCGTTTGTCTCTTATTGAATAGGTAATGGTCCGGTTGAAATATTATCGATTATGTTTGTTAAAAACAACCTGAGGATTGATTATAAAAAACATTTGACATGTTTCTACGAATATTACGGATACTTTTTGGAATTTGTCGAACGGAACACGGCTTTGATTTTCTGAACATAATGCGCAACCCAAATGGCGTTTTTTTGTTATAAAAGTAATATTTATTGAACAAAAATAACATTTATTGTGTAACTGGGTGTTACGGGCTTCCTCCTTCTCCTCATCCGAAGAGGAGTAGCAGGGATTTGACCAAAATGCAGCGGGTTGTGAATACATATTGATTTAATAGACAAAACGGAAAAACACGACAAACACTTGAATAATTACAAAACAAATAAACGAATGTAGACAGACCTGGACACGAACTTACATACAACGTGAAGAACGCATGAACCAGGAAAACAGACTACATAAAACGAACGAACTAACAAAAACCGGAACAGTCCCGTGTGGCGTAACATACAGACACTGACACAGGAGACAATCACCCACAAACAACCAGTGAGAACAACCTACCTTAATATGACTCTCAATTAGAGGAAAACGCAAAACACCTGCCTCTAATTAAGAGCCATACCAGGCAACCCAAATCCAACATAGAAACAGCAAACATAGACTGCCCACCCAAAACTCACGCCCTGACCATCACACACATACAAAACAACAGAAAACAGGTCAGGAACGTGACAGAACCCCCCCCTCAAGGTGCGAACGCCGGGCGCACCAGCACAAAGTCCAGGGGAGGGTCTGGGTGGGCATCTGACCACGGTGGTGGCTCAGGCTCCGGACGCTGTCCCCACACCACCATAGTCACTCCCCGCTTCTGTATCCCCCTCCCAATGACCACCCTCCAACTAAAACCACCTAAATGAAGGGGCAGCACCGGGATAAGGGGCAGCACCGGGATAAGGGGCAGCACCGGGATAAGGGGCAGCACCGGGCTGAGGGACGGCAGCTCCGGGCTGAGGGACGGCAGCTCCGGGCTGAGGGACTCTGGCAGGTCCTGGCTGAGGGACTCTGGCAGGTCCTGCCTGAGGGACTCTGGCAGGTCCTGGCTGAGGGACTCTGGCAGGTCCTGGCTGAGGGACTCTGGCAGGTCCTGGCTGAGGGACTCTGGCAGGTCCTGGCTGGACGGCTCTGGCAGGTCCTGGCTGGACGGCTCTGGCAGGTCCTGGCTGGACGGCTCTGGCAGGTCCTGGCTGGACGGCTCTGGCTGGTCCTGGCTGGACGGCACTGGCTGATCCGGTCTGGCGGAAGGCTCTGGCTGATCCGGTCTGGCGGAAGGCTCTGGCTGATCCGGTCTGGCGGAAGGCTCTGGCTGATCCGGTCTGGCGGAAGGCTCTGGCTGATCCGGTCTGGCGGAAGGCTCTGGCTGATCCGGTCTGGCGGAAGGCTCTGGCTGATCCGGTCTGGCGGAAGGCTCTGGCTGATCCGGTCTGGCGGAAGGCTCTGGCTGATCCGGTCTGGCGGAAGGCTCTGTAGGCTCTTGGCAGACGGGCGGCTTTGCAGGCTCATGGCAGACGGGCAGCTTTGCAGGCTCATGGCAGACGGGCAGTTCAGGGGCCGTTGGGCAGACGGGCAGTTCAGGCGCCGCTGGGCAGACGGGCAGTTCAGGTGCCGCTGGGCAGACGGGCAGTTCAGGCGCCGCTGGGCAGACGGGCAGTTCAGGCGCCGCTGGGCAGACGGGCAGTTCTGTAGGGAGGAGACGGAGAGACAGCCTGGTGCGTGGTATAGGCACTGGCTGCGCTGGAGAGGAGGAAAGCTCTGACAGCGCTGGACAGGTGGGAGCAGCTGGAGAGAGAACCCGGAGAGACAGCCTGGTGCGGGGGGCTGCCACCGGTGGACTAGTACTTGGAGGTGGCACCGGGTATACCGGACCGTGAAGGAGGACACGTGCTCTTGAGCACCAAGCCTCCCCAACCTTACCAGGTTGAATGGTCCCCGTAGCCCTGCCAGTGCGGCGAGGTGGAATAACCCGCACGCCGGCCCGAGGAGACGTACTGGAGGCCAGATGCGTTGGGCCGGCTTCATGACATCCGGCTCGATGCCCAACCTAGCCCTCCCAGTGCGGCAAGGTGGAATAGCCCGCACTGGGCTAAGCACGCGTACTGGGGACACCGTGCGCTTTACCGCATAACACGGTGTCTGACCAGTACGACGCCCTCTCACTCCACGGTAAGCACGGGGAGTTGGCTCAGGTATCCTACCCGGCTTTGCCACACTCCTCGTGTACCCCCCCCCAAGAAATTTTTGGGTCTGACTCTCGGGCTCCCAACCGCGTCGCCGCGCTGCCTCCTCATACCAGCGCCTCTCTGCCTTCGCTGCCTCCAGCTCCGCCTTGGGACGGCGATATTCCCCTGGCTGAGTCCAGGGTCCTTTGCCGTCCAGGATCTCCTCCCAAGTCCAGGAGTCCTGGGATTTCTGCTGCAGCTGTCGCTGTGCTCCTCCCCGCTGCTTGATCCTTTGTTAGTGGGTGATTCTGTTACGGGCTTCCTCCTTCTCCTCATCCGAAGAGGAGTAGCAGGGATTTGACCAAAATGCAGCGGGTTGTGAATACATATTGATTTAATAGACAAAACGGAAAAACACGACAAACACTTGAATAATTACAAAACAAATAAACGAATGTAGACAGACCTGGACACGAACTTACATACAACGTGAAGAACGCATGAAAAACATAGAACTCACGCCCTGACCATCACACACATACAAAACAACAGAAAACAGGTCAGGAACGTGACACTGGGAGTCTCGTGAGTGCAAACATCCGATGATTATCTAAGGTAAGCGATTAATTTTATTGCTTTTCTGACTTTCGTGACCATGCTAATTTGGGGCTAGCTGTTGTAGCATTGAAAGCTACACTCACAAAAGCTTGGATTTCTTTCGCTGTAAAATATATTTTCAAAATCTGACATGATAGGTGGATTAACAACAAGCTAAACTGTGTTTTGGTATATTTCACTTGTGATTGCATGATTATAAATATTTTTTGTAATATTTTTGCATTTGGCGCTCTGCAATTCTAGCGGTTGTTTAGGAAAGTGATCCCGTAAAAGGGATCCGTAGCGCAGAGAAGTTAACAAACTATAGTTTTGGCAAGTCGGTTAGGACATCTACTTTGTGAATGACACAAGTAATTTTTCCAACAATTGTTTACAGACAGATTATTTCACTTATATTCATTGTATCACAATTCCAGGGGTCAGAAGTTTACATACACTAAGTTAACTGTGCCTTTAAACAGCTTGGAAATTCCAGAAAATGATGTCATGGCTTTAGAAGCTTCTGATAGGCTAATTGACATCATTTGAGTCAATTGGAGGTGTACCTGTGGATGTATTTCAAGGCCTACCTTCAAACTCAGTGACTCTTTGATTGACATCATGGGGAAATCAAAAGAAATCCACCAAGACCTCAGAAAAAAATTGGTAGACCTCCACAAGTCTGGTTCATCCTTCGGAGCAATTTCCAAATGCCTGAAGGTAACACGTTCATCTGTACAAACAATAGTACGCAAGTATAAACACCATGACACCACGCAGCCGTCAAACCGCTCAAGAAGGACAAGCGTTCTGTCTCCTAGAGATGAACATACTTTGGTGCGAAAAAGTATTCTTGTGGTGATCCTAACTGACCTAAGACAGGGAATTTTTACTAGGGTTAAATGTCAGGAATGGTGAAAAACTGAGTTTAAATGTATTTGGCTAAGGTGTATGTAAACTTCGACTTCAACTGTATCACCCTCAAACACCTACCCAATGGCCATTATAATCAAACGAGACATGCAACAAATTTTGCATGTGATACTGTCAGTGCACAGAGCGAGAGGCATGTGGACAAGAATAGGAAACATAATTTTTGCCAAAACATGTAACAAGCTCATGATTACTGTTATTTTCAGTAAAACAGTCAATGCAGTTCTGATACAGAGGCAATTAGTACAGTGATCAGTGATTGGAACTGACCCTTTTTTACATTGTCGCCTAAAATGACATACCCAAATCTAACTGCCTGCAGCTTAGGACCTGAAGCAAGGATATGCATATTCTTGATACCATTTGGAAGGAAACACTTTGAAGTTTGTGCAAATGTGGAATTAATGTAGGAGAATAACATTTTTTTTTCATTTATAACAGAAATAAAAATCATCTGAGATGCTTGTTCTCATTAACTTTCATACAAAGTTAGCTAGCTTAGCTTGGCTACACTCACATGAATGAGAAAATCTCACTTGTTTTTCACTCAGTCAAAACACTTAAATTATACATCAAAATGACCAGAAAACTCATCACAATTTAGATAACATGTTTATCTCTATATTTTGAAAACGAAACCGTGCTTATAAGTGTTACAAACCTGAAAATAAGGAGACACAGAGAGTTGGCTTATTTTCACTGGGCTTCTCTTCCAATACATGCGGTAGAGAGGCTCACGCCTGTGGCAGTTGATATTTTACAAAAGGACATTTCCAGAAACGTACTAATGCATAATTTGGAATTTACTATCCCAGACATTCCTGTGTGACGCAAGTCTTCAGGGGTGTTCAGGAGTCTACAGGAGTCTGCACACACGCATTGGGATCTTCCCACCCACGACCATGAATCTCAAATTTCACGGAATATAGCAGATCTGATTTCATCCAGAAAGCACTCAGGCAGTTACAGAGAGGACAAGGCCTTTATGTGTGCATTTGAATACCATCTACCTGATATAGATGTACCTTACACAACAGTTTAGCAATTCATCTAAGGAGAGAAAAGAGGACAGGACAATTTTCTGTCTCCTACACTACAACTTGATTGACAAAGATGTCAAAGATTGGTTCTGAACAATGGTGATGGAAATCTTTAGCTCCATAGACATCTCAAAAGGTAACTAGCAGATGAATAC
Organism: Salvelinus alpinus; assembly: GCF_045679555.1. Taxonomy (NCBI): domain Eukaryota; kingdom Metazoa; phylum Chordata; class Actinopteri; order Salmoniformes; family Salmonidae; genus Salvelinus; species Salvelinus alpinus. The sequence continues at coordinate 38,444,447 of NC_092096.1, read as the reverse complement.
CAGAAAATGGCCAATAGATGGGTGACACAGCACAATGGGTGACACACAGTGACAAGCTCCAGGCTCTAGTGTCACGATTTCCGCCGAAGTCAGTCCCTCTCCTTGTTCGGGAGGTGTTCGGCGGTCGACATCACCGACCTTCTAGCCATCATTGATCCAGTTTTCATTTTCCATTGGTTTTGTCTTGTCTTCCTACACACCTGGTTCCAATCCCATCAATTACATGTTGTATTTAACCCTCTGTTTTCCCTCGTGTTCTTGTCGGAGATTGTTTGTTGTATGTAGGTGTTTATTGTTATTTCTGGTGTCCGACGGGTTTTGCACCCTCTATTTGTTATTTTGTATACTTTAGTTTTCGGAGGTTTTGATGTTTATTAAACAGCTCCGTTTTTACCAAGTTCATTCTCCTGCGCCTGACTTCCCTGCCACCAGCACGCACCACATTACATCTAGCCCTCTTTTTCAGGACAGAAGGACTGTCTGGGTGTCTTCTCTGGCTAATTTAAAGCCCCTCTAAAGCAGAGTGAAGGATCTCACCTTCCCTGGCCTCCCAGGGCCCCACTGGCTCCTAGCACCTTGATTATGGAGGGAAGATGAAGCGGTTAACACACAAACAGCTTCTCACTTAGAGGGAGGGAGAGAAAGGGGGGATTCTCAGAGGAGGAAGGTGGAGAGAGGAGGCAAAGCTGCCAAGACAGAGATGGAAGAGAAGTGCACAGCCATCAAAATTCAGACTTCTGGTATGCCGTGTGCAGTGCTATCGCACCTAACACCCCTGAAGGGCAGGGCACCCCCACAGAGTGGCGCTGCTATAGCGAGGGAGGGAACTCTGGGATAGTAGACAGATCTCTTGTAGGCAGAAGTATTTTCTTGTAGGAAGCATGGGTTCACACAAACATTTTGCAATTGTGGATAAGGGCTCCAGGATACATGGGTCTGATTTTATTAGATTGCACAGGTGAAATGTTTGTGTTTTAGTGGCTTAGTGTCACACAACAGAGATGTATTCCCTGATAGCATTGCAACCACAGAGAGAGAAAGAGAAAGAGAGAGAGACGGCGAGAGAGAGAGAACGCGAGAGAGAGAGAGAGAGAGAGAGAGAGAGAGAGAGAGAGACAGCGAGAGAGAGAATGCTAGGGATCAGCTAGGGAACAGCAGTTGGACTCTGTGTCAGTAGTGATGGAGAAGAGATCCCAGTCTCCCTAATTAAAGTTGGTGGTGGCAGCTTTGATCCAACATGTTCCTCCATCCCACAGGACACTGCTGAGCACAACAAAATCAGAGAGCTCCAAGTCTCCTAACCTCTTGATGGAGGTCCCCATAGAGCCGCCAGGTCAAAGTGCCAACCAGGCAGTCATGTCTTTTCTGTTAGAACAAGCTGACGTGATATTGACAAGAGACATGGTGATGGCCTCATAAGCCAAAGAAAAACAAACCAAGCAGTCATCAAGTCAAAGGGTTCCATTAAATTAAAACGAGGGAAGGGGTGTGATGTTTTGAAGTTTCATAAATGCTTCAAATGAATGTCATCATTATGGTTTTATACTTGTCATATATATGGCTTTAACAAATCGTAGATGGATGTCTGTGCCAATCGGATAGGCTGATTAGGGTAATTGGTGTAACAGGTGGGACCTTAAGATGTTGGGCCGTGGTATGATCTTAATTGAATCTAATCTGATGAAGCCTTTTAATAACACAAGAGACCCTGTAAGATATGAAAGAAGCATTAACCCCTTAACCCCCGGGCCTCGGCCTGTAGCAGTTATAATATAACTAAATCAGTGTAATCTGTAATGACTTCTTCCAAAAAGTCAAGATTTCCTCTCTCTCTCTCTCTCTCTCTCTCTCTCTCTCTCTCTCTCTCTCTCTCTCTCTCTCTCTCTCTCTCTCTCTCTCTCTCTCTCTCTCTCTCTCTCTCTCTCTCTCTCTCTCTCTCTCTCTCTCTCTCTCTCTCTCTCTCTCTCTCTCTCTCTCTCTCTCTCTCTCTCTCTCTCTCTCTCTCTCTCTCTCTCTCTCTCTCTCTCTCTCTCTCTCTCTCTCTCTCTCTCTCTCTCTCTCTCTCTCTCTCTCTCTCTCTCTCTCTCAATTCAATTCAATTCAATTCAATTCAAGGGGCTTTATTAGCATGGGAAACATGTGTTAACATTGCCAAAGCAAGTGAGGTAGGTAATATACAAAAGTCAAATAAACAATAAAAATGAACAGTAAACATTACACATACAGAAGTTTCAAAACAATAAAGACATTACAAATGTCATATTATATATATGCAGTGTTGTAACAATGTACAAATGGTTAAAGCACACAAGTTAAAATAAATAAACATAAATATGGGTTGTATTTACAGTGGTGTTTGTTCTTCACTGGTTGCCCTTTTCTTGTGGCAACAGGTCACAAATCTTGCTGCTGTGATGGCACACTGTGGAATTTCACCCAGTAGATATGGGAGTTTATCAAAATTGGATTTGTTTTCGAATTCTTTGTGGATCTGTGTAATCTGAGGGAAATATGTCTCTCTAATATGGTCATACATTGGGCAGGAGGTTAGGAAGTGCAGCTCAGTTTCCACCTCATTTTGTGGGCAGTGTGCACATAGCCTGTCTTCTCTTGAGAGCCATGTCTGCCTACGGCGGCCTTTCTCAATAGCAAGGCTATGCTCACTGAGTCTGTACATAGTCAAAGCTTTCCTTAAGTTTGGGTCAGTCACAGTGGTCAGGTATTCTGCCACTGTGTACTCTCTGTTTAGGGCCAAATAGCATTCGAGTTTGCTCTGTTTTTTTGTTAATTCTTTCCAATGTGTCAAGTAATTATCTTTTTGTTTTCTCATGATTTGGTTGGGTCTAATTGTGCTGTTGTCCTGGGGCTCTGTGGGGTGTGTTTGTGTTTGTGAACAGAGCCCTAGGACCAGCTTGCTTAGGGGACTCTTCTCCAGGTTCATCTCTCTGTAGGTGATGGCTTTGTTATGGAAGGTTTGGGAATCGCTTCCTTTTAGGTGGTTGTAGAATTTAACGGCTCTTTTCTGGATTTTGATAATTAGTGGGTATCGGCCTAATTCTGCTCTGCATGCATTATTTGGTGTTCTACGTTGTACACGGAGGATATTTTTGCAGAATTCTGCATGCAGAGTCTCAATTTGGTGTTTGTCCCATTTTGTGAAATCTTGGTTGGTGAGCGGACCCCAGACCTCACAACCATAAAGGGCAATGGGCTCTATGACTGATTCAAGTATTTTTAGCCAGATCCTAATTGGTATGTTGAAATTTATGTTCCTTTTGATGGCATAGAAGGCCCTTCTTGCCTTGTCTCTCAGATCGTTCACAGCTTTGTGGAAGTTACCTGTGGTGCTGATGTTTAGGCCGAGGTATGTATAGTTTTTTGTGTGCTCTAGGGCAACGGTGTCTAGATGGAATTTGTGGTCCTGGTGACTGGACCTTTTTTGGAACACCATTATTTTGGTCTTACTGAGATTTACTGTCAGGGCCCAGGTCTGACAGAATCTGTGCAGAAGATCTAGGTGCTGCTGTAGGCCCTCCTTGGTTGGTGACAGAAGCACCAGATCATCAGCAAACAGTAGACATTTGACTTCGGATTCTAGTAGGGTGAGACCGGGTGCTGCAGACTGTTCTAGTGCCCGCGCCAATTCGTTGATATATATGTTGAAGAGGGTGGGGCTTAAGCTGCATCCCTGTCTCACCCCACGACCCTGTGTGAAGAAATGTGTGTGTTTTTTGCCAATTTTAACCGCACACTTGTTGTTTGTGTACATGGATTTTATAATGTCGTATGTTTTACCCCCAACACCACTTTCCATCAATTTGTATAGCAGACCCTCATGCCAAATTGAGTCGAAGGCTTTTTTGAAATCAACAAAGCATGAGAAGACTTTGCCTTTGTTTTGGTTTGTTTGGTTGTCAATTAGGGTGTGTAGGGTGAATACATGGTCTGTTGTACGGTAATTTGGTAAAAAGCCAATTTGACATTTGCTCAGTACATTGTTTTCATTGAGGAAATGTACGAGTCTGCTGTTAATGATAATGCAGAGTATTTTCCCAAGGTTACTGTTGACGCATATTCCACGGTAGTTATTGGGGTCAAATTTGTCTCTCTCTCTCTCTCTCTCTCTCTCTCTCTCTCTCTCTCTCTCTCTCTCTCTCTCTCTCTCTCTCTCTCTCTGTCTCTGTCTCTGTCTCTGTCTCTGTCTCTGTCTCTGTCTCTGTCTCTGTCTCTGTCTGTGACTCCCTCCCGGTCCATGGATAATTGATAATCCAATAAAATCTTGGCTTTAGAAGATGAACACTCCATATCCGTCACATAATGATTAGTAGAAGGGGTCAAGCCCCTCTGTCTCTAGCACCGTGTGGCATCCGCCCCCTAATACCCCTAATCCCCAAAACAATGGGCTCCTCGACGGACGCATGGCAGTGTGACAGATTTTATCCTCCGCTCACAGGGGATCAGGGAGAGAAAGGGAGAGCCTGCCAGAAGCACAATGGTGATAGTAGTTTGGAGTGGCTGCCCAATGCTGATACACACGCACATAGTGGTAGACATAATGACATACACATAGGCATGCACACACGTACACACACATGCAGTACCTTAGCACACAGATGCTGTACTGGCATCACCAGTACAGCTCAACTAATGAGGATGAGAAAGTAGGCAGGGGCATTTTGTATTGTGCATTATGATTGGGTGCAGGCAAGGGACAAGCCTTCTATATTGGGTATGACGATTGGGAGTTGGTATTACTGCATTTTTCCTAGAACTCCCAACCCACTATGTCTTTCCAGGTCAGTGCTTTCGCCTGTTCACCATGAGTCCCTGGGTGTGTTTGTTATTGAAAGATCAAGGGTGACTGACTGTCCTGACTGAGATGGAATTGTCTGGGTTTAGATAGTAGAGAGCGTACGTGCATATGGGTTAAAAATAGCAGATTTGGGCACAGATTTGGGCACTGATAAGTAAAGTGCTATGCATGACATCAGAGCGCAAAGTCTCCTCTTCACAGTGCAGTATTGGTTTTGACTGACAGCGGTTCTGAACTTGAACACTGCGCGCGACAAGAAGTTACTCCTATCCCTCCAGGTAATTGGGCAGCTTTTGCAATTTTTTTGTCGTCTGAGTGAGGGAGATGCTGTAAATAAAGAGGACTTCATGTATTTTGAAGATAAGACGATAAGAATTACAATAAATGCCACTTTGATGCCATACAAGCAAGCCAAACAACCGTTAGTCCAAATATGCACTGCACATTTCTATATCATAAAACTCATGTAATATACAGTGTTAACATTTATGATCACTGTACTTGATGTACAGTTACAAGATGACATGGCGTCATACCCTGGGTTGTTCTGAACAGAATGAGACTATGTTCGTCGTATTGTGAAGACATTTGGCAGGGAACACGCATCCGAATGCTCTCTGATGACTCTATTCTATGCGCACCATAATTCTGATCTGCTTCTCTGAATTGTCTTGTGATATAACACTGTTATGTTCGTATTTTGATCGTATTTTGTAACTTACAGGAAAGTTCACCAATTTTGAATGTTATAGTGTTTTTGTGCATCTCTGAGTGATGTTCTATCAATTCCCTAGGTCATTTCATGTTTTCATGTGTATCTGAGTGATTGGCGTAGAGTGTTCCTTGTCGCCCAGAATGCACTGCGGAGCATGGGCAACGTTTCCCATCTCCTCAAAAGTACATCTGCCGTTGCGAATGTCCGACTCCACTCTGTGAGGCACATAGATCTGCAGTTTGAACATGGTGAGATTGTAGACTCCTACATTGATAGTGCAGTTTGTTTAGGCAGTTTTACAGCTAACTAGCTACTTTACATGCTGATATTGTCTTTGGTAGTATTGTGTTTAGCTACATTTTCCTGCTAGCTAGATAGCTAACTAGCTAGCCAGCCCATAGAGAGAGCATTGCGTTGTGGATTTTGTAGTCGACTTGAGCTGCAACAGATTTCCACAACAATTTTCATGTTGCTACCAACCTTATTATAACGCCAAAATAAAACATTTGTTCTCAAAAAAGATTGTCTCACATATGAGTGTTATTTAACACTGTAAATTAAAGGAATGAGTGGTTTTGGGTGGACTTTTACTTTGCCTACCAATGTCATCAATAGAACACCCTTTTAAATGTTGCCCACCTGACCAGATTGCGATTTATGATGGGCCATTTTTGGAATCCGTAAACAACAACAGTAAGTCTGCTTGTTCTAGTTCCTCAATGGCACAGCTAGGAGAGCTCACAATAGCACCTTATAGTTGAAAGTGAAAGAGATTTGCGTCAGTTCAAATCTGGTATCAGGACAAAATGTGATTCAGAGTCACCGAATATATTTTAAGTATTTTAATTAAACCCAAGCGATAAATGGTAAATGCAATTTTCGTATATACGGGTTCACTGTATCACCACGCAGGGTAAAGCAGGGAACTGACTGAAATAGTACAGACATCTTCTTTTATACTGTGTCAGAGTTAGTTCCAACTTTAGAGTTGGCCTGTCAGAGTAGAGGCTTAGCGTGGTTTAAACTTGCTAGCCTATCGGTGGTGCCCAGACACAGCACTCAGGATTCAAATGTCCGGAATGTTGTTTGTGAAGATTGAACTGATTTGTTGGTTTCTACACATTCCTCAGTTCCTGTTTTCTTGTTATTCAGCATTTTCCCTACACATTCCTCAGTTCCTGTTTTCTTGTTATTCAGCATTTTTCCATCTTGTCTCAACCTTGTGTTTTGCACAGTCGACACCCTAGATTAACAACAGCTTTTCTGCAGTCACGCTATGTTTTGTGATTAACATGTCCTATTTCTAATAGGCATATATTTTTGTTAAAAGAGAACAAAACCATCCTTCACAAAAGCTCTTTAAGTCATAAATGTGCATTGGAATTATGAAGGACCTTTGTACACTTTGGAGAGTTGTGTGGCCACTTGGAAACACCAGTTAGACCTCTCCCCAAATTTTCCTGAATATTTTTAGCATGTTACTGAATGTATCCAGAGTATTTTCAGATTTCGTTATCAACAAATGCGGCGAAAAGTACAGTACATGTAAATGCACATAAAATCAACAGTGTAATTCAGCCTTCTGCCTAAATAACTGTTTTGGTCTCACCTTTAGTCTACTGATTTCCCCAAAATGTCCAAACTGTTCCCTTTTGCTTGCTACAATGGTTTTGCATATGCTTTCCAAATTCCTTCTGTAAGAAACATTTCAATATAACCCTATCATATAGGCCAATTCCCATGAGTGTAAGGGGTTAAAGGGCAATTCCAATACTATTCAACCTCATTTTCATTATCTCCAGCACAATACCAGTGTCTACATATGTGAAAACGGTGCATTTCTATAGTTTGTCTGAAAATATATAAGGTAAAAAACGTTCTACCCAATGACATCATCAAAATGTAAACATTTTAAAAACAGTGATTTTCAAACATTATGAGATTCGAGGTGACATGGGGAACAATAAAACATCCTCCCTCTTGTTAGAAACTCGTTGCAAGTTTTGGAAATCACTTTTTTTCAAACAGTTATTCCTAACCTGTGATGTGAAAGAGAGGCATTTTTTAGGACCTTTTAATCTTTTTAATCACAGATCATAGAAACGTGCTGTTGTCAGGTAGACACTGGTTTAGTGTTGGAGACAATGAACATGAGGTTGAAAAGTGGTGTAATTGCCTTTTAAGAGAACATTTTAAGCTGGGTTTTTGTGATGTGAGACATCAACAAAAGAAATTATGCAAGAGCTTCCTCTCAATGTCATACCATATTGAAAGCCTCATCTCTGCTTTTCTGTTTTAGTACCTCCTTGCGTAGTCAAGCTATGGTGAAAACTGTCCCACTGGGCACTGACTTCATTTCAACGTCTAGATTTGATTTACATTTGGTTGAGTTGTCAACTAACGTGAATACAATGTGAAATCAACAAAAAAATGCTCAATGTCATTGGATTAAAAGTTGGGTGAAATAAAAACGAAATTCCCTTACGTTAATGACTTTTTGCAAATCCAATCAGTTGTCAACGATGATTCAACCAGTTTTTGCCCAGTGGAGTGTTTGAAATCCAAAGGTAAAATATTAAGCCACCTTTCTTCTCAAGCATAATGAGGATCACTCCACCACCTCCAGATCAACGAGAAAGAGGAAAAACACATGTAAACAAACACATCAATGATCTCTGAATGAAAAAGAGCAACAACAACAACAACAACAAATGGGAATCATAACTTTCTATGCTTTTGGCATTTGGCTGGGTGAGGTACTGCCCTGTGAGGACTGTGATAGTGTGTATTTCCTACAGCTACAGACCAATAGCTGATTTAATGAAGCGAACCCTGATAATGTGCCTGTAGAGGCAGCTAATTGGTCAAAATAAAACATATATCCCTCTGGAATTGCTGAGAGTCAGTAGTATATTAAAGGGCATGCGACATGCAGTTAGATGTTCCCAATAGCTCCTAAGTGCAATATCTATATTTCTGTGCGATACTATTCACTTGGGGTTCATTTGGCCATAATGTTTGTGATAATGATGGCTAAATATTCACTGGATATGCAGAGGGCCTTTAGTGGGGAGCTCATGCTCTATGTCATTTCCTGTCATTCCCCACATGGGCTGAGTCATTACCATCTGCCCACCTGTTAGCAGCTCCACACACCCCACTGGTCTCAAACATGTCACAATGCAAGGCCTTCACAGTCCATTAGCTACCTGTGTCAGACAGTATATCCCCCATACAATATGTATGGTTTGACTGTTGAATGCAACTGAACTGTGTGTGGTCCCTGTCCATTGAGCAGGCAGGTATAATACAGCAGGCACAGTATAGCTCTGACACTTACCTCTGCTGTTTTCTTGTTTGTGTCTAACCTCCCAGAGCCCTTCGATCTCTCCTTCCTTTCTTTCTCTCTCTCTCTCTCTCTGTCTCTCCTCCTCTCTCTTATTCTCTCTCTCATTCTCTTTATCCTCTCCCCCTCGCTCTCTCCCCACTCCCGTCTCCTCTCGCTAAGCCCACCGTGATGTGACAGGTGACTGGCGACACTAACAATAGCAAGGATCTCTCTTCTCAAGCCGGGCCCCAACACAACACCACCTACACAGCCAACAGACATCTCCACCTCGCCACACACACACGCACGCACGTACGCACACACGGCAACCTCCATCGCTTTTCCTTTATAAAAAGGGTTGGAAGAGGTAAGTTCACATGCATGTTCACATTACTGTGAACATGCAGGCATCGCTTTGATTGTACTTTTCTGAAGTCACTGCGTTTTATTTGGGTATGAAATACATGGGTCTTCTCCCCCATTCCACTTGTGTGTGTGAGTGTGTGTGTTCAGTGTGTATATGTCCAGCGTGTATGTGTTTAGCCTGTGCACATAGTGTTACTATATGTAATGTTCTGGGTGTGTGGTGTGTGTTCCTCATTGTAGAATGAACAGGGAAATAAGGGTTCAACAGGGTACTACCACGGCAGTGCATAGCCATGCATAATGCATTATACTGCATTGAGCCATAATCTCTAGGTCTATGAACTTATAAAGTAGTGTTTGTGTGTATGTGTGTGTGTGTGTATGTGTGTGTCTGTCTGTGTGTGGATTTATGAACTAGTGAAAGCCAGGGTGCTTTTTCCAGCATATAAATCAATCTAAGTGGATGATGCAGAAGGAACTGAAATAACAGCAGACTGAGCAGGGTTCTTTTCTCCTGGCATGGTATCCATTTCCCTCCTCTCAGGTACTGCAGAGAAAAAGTTAGACAGCTATGGTGTAGGAGGTCATCAAATATACACTGAACAAACATAAATGCAACATCAAATCATTATTTGTCAAATGAGTCGAATACAACAGGTGTAGTAGACCTTACAGTGAAATGCTTACTTACAAGCCCTAAACCAACAATGCAGTTTAAGAAAAATAAGTGTTAAGAAAGTATTTACAAAAAAAAAAATAAGTAGTCGAGGTAATTGGGGTAATATGTACATGTAGGTAGAGGTAAAGTGACTATGTAGCAGCAGCAGTGTAGAAATGGGGGGGTGGGGTCAATGCAATTAGGCATTTGATTAGCTGTTCAGGAGTCTTATGGCTTGGAGGTAGAAGCTGCAAATAAGCCTTTTGGACCTAGACTTTGCACTACGGTACCGCTTGCCGTGTGGTAGCAGAGACAACAGTCTATGACTAGGGTGGCTGGAGTACTTGTCCATTTTTAGGGCCTTTCTCTGAAACTGCCTGGTATAGAGGTCCTGGATGGCAGGAAGGTTGGCCCCAGCGATGTACTGGGCCGTACGCACTAACTTCTGTAGTGCCTTGCGGTCAAAGACAGAGCAGTTGCCAAAACAGACGGTGAAGCAACCAGTCAGGATGCTCTCGATGGTGCAGCTGTAGAACTTTTTGGGGATCTAAGGACCAATGACAAATCTTTTCAGTCTCCTGAATGGGGAAAAGGTGAAGCTCCCAACCTGCTCCACTACAGCCCCATCAATGAGACTGGGGGCGAGCTCGGCCCTCCTTTTCCTGTAGTCCATGATCATCTCCTTTGTTTTGATCATGTTGAGGGACAGGTTGTTATCCTGGCACCACACTGCCAAGTCTCTGACCTCCTCCCTATATGTTTTCTCATCAGTGTCGGTGATCAGGCCTACCACTGTTGTGTCATCTGCAAACTTGATGATGGTATTGCAGTCGTGCTTGGCCACGCAGTCATGAGTGAACAGGCAGAACAGGAGGGGACTAAGCACGCAACCCTGAGGGGCCCCGTGTTGAGGATCAGCATGACAGATTTGTTGTTACCTACCCTTACCAACTGGGGGCGGCCCATCAGGAAGTCCAGGATCCAGTTGCAGGGGGAGGTGTTTAGTCCCAGGGTCCTTAGCTTAGTAATGAGCTTTGAGGGTACTATGGTGTTGAACGCTGAGCTGTAGTCAATGAATAGCATTCTCACATAGGTGTTCCTTTTGTCCAGGTGGGAAAGGGCAGTGTTGGCTGCAATAGAGATTGCATCATTTGTGGATCTGTTGGGGTGGTATGCAAATTGGAGTGTTTCTAGGGTTTCTGGGACAATGGTGTTGATGTGAGCCATGACCAGCCTTTCAACGCACTTCATGGCTACAGTCATGAGTGGTACGGGTCGGTAGTCATTTAGGCAGGTTACCTTAGTGTCCTTGGGCACAGGGACTATGGTAGTCTGTTTGAAACATGTTGGTATTACAGAGTCAGTCAGGGAGAGGTTGAAAATGTCAGTGAAGACACTTGCCAGTTGGGCAGCGCATGCTCGGAGTACACGTCCTGGTAATCCATCTGGCCCTGCGGCCTTGTGAATGTTGACCTGTTTAAAGGTCTTACTCACAGCGGCTACGGAGAGTGTGACTACACAGTTGTCTGGAACAGCTGATACTCTCATGTGTGCTTCAGTGTTACTTGTCTTGAAGCGAGCGTAGAAGTAATTTAGCTCGTCTGGTAGGTTCGTGTCACTGGGCAGCTCGCGGCTGTGCTTCCCTTTGTAGTCTATAATAATTTGCAAGCCCTGCCACATCCGACGAGTGTCGGAGCCGGTGTAGCACAATTCAATCTTAGTTCTGTATTGATGTTTTACCTGTTTGATGGTTCGTCGGAGGTCATAGCGAGATTTCTTATAAACTTCCGAGTTAGAGTCCCGCACCTTGAAAGCGGCAGCTCTGCCCATTAGCTCAGTGTGGATGTTGCCTGTAATCCATGGCTTCTGGTTAGGGTATTTACTTACGGTCACTGTGGGGATGATATCATCAATGCACTTATTGATGAAGCCAGTGACTAATGGTGTACTACTCAATGCCTTCAAGGGGAATCCCGGAACATATTCCAGTCTGTGCTAGCAAAACAGTCCTGTAGCTTAACATCTGCTTCATCTGACCACTTTCTTATTGACTGGTGTCACTGGTGCTTCCTGCTTTAGTTTTGTTTGTAAGCAGGAATCAGGAGGATAGAATGATGGTCAGATTTGCCAAATGGAGGGCGAGGGAGAGCTTTGTACACATCTTTATGTGTAGAGTAAAGGTGGTCCAGAGTTATTTTCCCTCTGGCTGCACATTTAGTATGCTGGTAGAAATGATGTAAAACTGATTTGAGTTTCCCTGCATTAAAGTCCCCGGACACTTGGAGCGCCGCCTCTGGATGACCGTTTTCCTGTTTGCTTATGGCTGTTTAAAGCTCATTGTTTGTTCCAATATTTCTGTAATTCACTGATATTTATTCCCATAGTAATTCATAATGGATCCATAAGGAAATAAACATCTGCATTTTGAAAGAGTATTTTTATAATTATTTTATTTTGCGATTGCATGAGGTCGCCCAAACACACTTTAAACATTTGGATAAAAAAGCATTTAAAGCATTTTGAAGATAGAGGCCGCCTGCATTTGTTTATTAGGCTACTGTGCAGTCTGACAAGTAAACATAGCCTACAGTGCATACTGTAGTAAACATGTTAAAGTGCCTAATTCCTTACATAACGGGAAAGCAGGCCATGTCCAGACTTACTCTGTGACTTCAAGTACTCATTCACTCTGTCTTTAATGCCGTTTTGGGTTGCATCAGTTATGGACAGAAACTTCAGAGACACAGTATTAATGATGAACACCCAGAGGTTCACTGGTAAGCCACATTTGCCTCGGGATCCGTCCCAGTTGGTATTCTGTGTCCACTCGTGGTATCTCTCTTCGGTTACACATGCTTGGAATAGCAGAACAGCATAACGGTCCCAACGGCCCTTGCTGTGCCTGGTGAGCAGTTGGTCAAGATCTGTTGTCAGAAGAGGAATGGAAATGTCAGGTATGTTGACTCTGCCTGTCGGAGGTGGAGTTCCAGAGCTCACAGGTGTGCCTGGCACGGATTGTGACTCCATCTCATTCCTCGCCCTCTTCAAAACGTCATTCTCCACCTGACTCTACACCAATGCCGCCTGACTCTCTGCCAATGACGAGTGACTCTCTGCCAATACCGCCTGGCTCTGGACCAATGCATCAGCTGCCGCCCGTATCTCTGCCCTCAGATAATGTTTCTCTTTCTGCTGGTCTGCCTTCAATGACTGGATCTCGGTCTTCAAAGTTTGAATCTGATCCATGTGCACCTTCATCAGATGAGCAGAATGGTACTGCCCTGAGCCCCCATCGATTATAGTGGCCTATGATAGAAACGGAAGATCAATTAAGAATTAAAAGTGACACCAACACACAAATGCTGCGTAAACATTAATAATAAATAAGACCTACACCACTTTTAACAGCACATTACTCAAGACTACTGAGACTCATGTTGCCTATGGTAGGCCTACCGTATATCAAAAAATATTTTTTTCAATGACGTGACTCTCCGCCAATAATTACATTTGGAGGATTGGAGGATTAATCTAAATCAAACTGAGTGAGTCAGTTCTTATTAACTAAAAGACTTGCAGGTCCAGGTATTATAGTTACAGTATGTACGTAGTTCTATTGAGACAAAGTTGACCTGATCACAAAGCCCTCCTGTGAATAACAAAACACAAGGGCCTTTGTCATTTGTGTAAATGTCCATCCTCTGCCATCTCTTGCTACGCGTAGTGGAATAGGGGAACCCAAGAGCAGACTCAGACGAGGAGACTGGGATGAAGTAACCAAGGTATTTATTGAAACACAGGGGGGAGATGGAGTGCACATCAGGGGAAGCGCAGGCGGGTTGCTGGAAACCAGGTGCGGAGGCTGAGGCTGGAGCGAGAGGGGTTGAGACAGGGTGAGTAGGTCCGGAAGGGAATGCAAGGGGGTAGTAGAGTGGGGAATCCACTCTGGAGCGAGAGGGGTTGAGACAGGGTGAGCAGGTCCAGAGGGGAATCCAAGGGGTAGTAGAGTGGGGAAGGACAGAGTAACAGGATGACGAGACGTGGGACTAGAGACAGGGACCAGAGTCAGAGCGGGCAGAACTGTAGCGGAGAGGAAAACAGCGTCAGGCAAGGAAAACAGGCACAACAGGATCTGAATAGTAATAAACGGCTAGAAACGTAGACTCGTACGGCCGATGACGATCTGGCAGCGTGGACGTGGCAGGGCTGAGTATTTGGAGAGGTCTTGGTTGTGGAACAGGTTGGAGCTGGTGGAAATCTGCTCTGACTCCAGCACACCTGTCTCCGCCTACACAATCACACACGCACACAGAGAGAGGGAGAGGGACAGAGTACTGGGGGAGTGGCGGCAGGTCAAGGAGACATAGGATGAGCAGTAGAGGGCGTTGCAGGAGCAGATTGTGACATCTCTCCTCTGTGACCCGGAAAGCGATAAGTGGTCAAGTGGTCGAGGAGATGTCAATTCGTTAGTAGGCAAATGGAAAAGTGTCCTTCTCTCCTTGATAGCCTTCTTCCAGTAACCGAAATGTTGCTGGATCGAATCCCCGAGCTGACAAGGTAAAAATCTGTCGTTCGGCCCCTGAGCAAGGCAGTTAACTCACTGTTCCCTGGGCACAGAAGACATCGATGTCGATTAAGGCAGCCCCGTGTGTCACGATCGTCGTAAAGATGAGACCAAGGCGCAGCGTTAGTAGAGTTCCACATATTTTTTATAAAGAGAAACTCACTAAACAAACAACCAAACGAAACGTGAAGCTACAGGTGTGCACTCAGGCAACTCAAAGTAGACAAGATCCCACAACACAAACGAGGAAAATGGCTACCTAAATATGATCCCCAATCAGAGACAACGATAAACAGCTGTCTCTGATTGGGAACCATATCAGGCCAACATAGACATGCAAAATCCCTAGACATACAACACCTCTAGACATACAAAACCCTAAACATACAAAAACCCTAGACATACAAAACTAGCGTACCCACCCTAGTCACACCCTGACCTAACCAAACTATATAGAAAAACAGAGATATCTAAGGTCAGGGCGTGACACCCTGCACCTCTCTGATTCAAAGGGGTTGGGTTAAATGCGGAAGACACATTTCAGTTGAAGGCATTCAGTTGTACAACTGACTAGGTATCCCCCTTCTTCTTCTTGTGGCTTTCCGACAGACTAGACGCTTTGTTGAGTATTGCTGACTTTCACAGTTTGGAAAGTACATTGCACATTTTATCACAAAAAAAGGGAAATGCACTGCCATCTAACCCTATACCCAGAGCGCAACATTTGAAATACAAAATGTGTAATATTAAACATTCATGAAAATACAAGTGTTACAAACTTAACTTCTTGTAAATCCAGCCGCTTTGTCAGATTTCAAAAAGGCTTTACGGCGAAAGCATACCATGTGATTATCTGAGGACAGCGCTCCGCATACAAAAGCATTGCAAAATACCACAGCCAAAATGGAAGCCACCTAGAAAAACTACAAATTCTAGCCCATTTTTCAAAAAACAAGCCTGAAACTCTTTCTAAAGACTGTTGACATCTACTGGAAGCCCCAGGAACTACAATCTGGGAGCTATTCCTTTGATATTCCCATAGACAGCCATTATAATGAGTGGTGAGCTCAACAACAAAAGTGAAGAGCTCCTCTTTGTCTACACCCATTCAGCATCGTTCACACCCTCTAAAGCTTTAGCCCCACCCATCTCGTTTCGCTCTCGGAGCGTTCCGAGATGGCCGATTATTTGTTTACCTATGGATAACATGAAAACAGCCTAACCAGCTCTGCTGGAAACAATTTCATTTCACTTTTTTACAGACGTTTACTGACACCGACCATATTCAACGGGTGTTGTACACACGTCATGTAACGTTAGCTAACGAGCCAGCCAGCTAACGTTAGTTAGTTAAACAACAATGAACAGTGCCAACAATGCTACTGCTGGGAGCTATAGTAGCTAGCTAATATTAGGCTCTAACTAGAAAAGCAAACGGCTCTGGGATACGAATAATAACGTCAGCTAAGGAGCCAGCCAGCTAATGTTAGCTAGCTAACTAACAGTACACTTTAGCTTAAGACATATAGCTAGCTAGCTAGGTAAACAATGAACCTAGCTAAGTAAAGTGTAAGATCACACAGTTGACGTAACGTTAGCTAATGAGCCAGCCAGCTAATGTTAGCTAGTTAAAATGAACACAGTGCCAAATCATGTCGTTACTACCCTGCATGATTATAATGGGAGCTAGCCAACCAGGTTCAATGTTAGCTAACTAACATAAGGTTCTAACTAGAAAAGCAAACAGTTATGGGATACGAATAATAACGTCAGCTAGGGAGACAGCCAGCTAACGTTATATCAATATTTGTGCATAAAAGCATTATGACTGCCATTCCTCGAATAATACATTTTCAAGATACAAAAAGATCACACCAGGTCGAACAAACAAATGATCTGTCAGCATTTATGAAATTGTACCGAAACTTCCTGTTTCCATCACAGCTGTCGAGATTTTTATTTTTTATACGGTAGGCTATGACTTTATACCCATAAAAACTCTGGATGAAAATGTGGTTAGTGTAATGAAGAACCATACAAATGGTTATACAAAGTGTTATTTAAAGAACAGATCTAAAAAGGTTTTCCACAGCCCAAAAAATGGTTTGCCTTAAGGGACAAAATGAAAAAATACTTTTTGGGTACAAAACAGCACTTTTTTTTATGTAGGGTTAAAACAGTTAAGGTTAAGTATTAGTTAAAAATTGTTAAGGTAAGGGTTCAGGTTTGGGATAGGGTTAAAACAGAAAAACAAAAATTACAGATGAATTGCCTAGCACTGTGATTGAACTGGCGATCCTTGGAGCTGTTTACTGTAGTTTAAGGCCATCTTTAAGCTAAATGAGTATAAGCTTGTATCATCTGCATTTAAATGTTATGATACAGCTTCCTACTACCTGAACTACACTACATATATAAAAGTATGTGGACACCCCTTCAAATTAGTGGATTCGGCTATTTCAGCCACACCTGTTACTGACAGGTGTATAAAGTCGAGCACATAGACAAACATTGGAACTAAAATGGCCTTACTGAAGACTTCAAGGGCTTTCAATGTTGCACCGTCATAGGATACCAGCTTCCCAACAAATCAGTTTGTCAAATTTCTTCCCTGCTAGAGCTGCCCCAGTCAAAGTAAGTGCTGTTATTGTGAAGTGGAAACGTCTAGGAGCAACAATGGCTCTGAGTCAAAGTGGTAGGCCACACAAGCTCACAGAACGGGACTGCCGAGTGATGAAGCGCGTAATGCACAAAAATCGTCTGTCCTTGGTGCAACATTCATAACCGAGTTCCAAACTGCCTCTGGAAGCAACATCATCATAAGAACTGTTTGTCTGGAGCATCATGAAATGGGGTTCCATGGCCGAGCAGCCGCACACAAGCCTAAGATCACCATGCGCAATGCCAAGCGTTGGCTGGAGTGGTGTAAGGCTTGCCTCCATTGGACTCTGGAGCAGTGGAAACACGTTCTCTGGAGTGATGAATCACGATTCACCATCTGGCTTTCCAACAGACAAATGTTGGTTTGGCGGATGCCAGAAGAATGCTACCTGCCCCAATACATAGTGCCAACTGTAAAGTTCGGTGGAGAAGGATTAATGGTCTGGGGCTGTTTTTCAAGGTTTGGGCTCGGCTCCTTAGTTCCAGTGACGTGAAATCTTAATGCTACAACTTACAATGAGATTCTAGACGATTGTGTACTTCCAGCATTGTAGCAACAGTTTGAGGAAGGACCTTTACTGTTTCAGCATGACAATGCCCCCGTGCACAAAGTGAGGTCCATACAGAATTGGTTTGTCGAGATCGGTGTGGAAGAACTTGACTTGCCTGCACAGAGCCCTGACCTCAACCCCATCTAACACTTTTGGGATGAATTGGAACGGCAAATGCGAGTCAGGCCTAATCGCCCAACATCAGTGCCTGACCTCACTAATGCTCTTACATGTTTACATTTTTGTCATTTAGCAGATGCTCTTATCCAGAGCGACTTTAGTAGTGAGTGCAAACATTTTTGTACTGTTCCCCAATGGAAATCGAAACCCCAATCCTGGCGTTACAAGCGCCTTGCTCTACCAACTGGAAGCAAGTCCCCGCATCAATGTTCCAACATCTAGTGGAAAGACTTTGCCGAAGAGTGGAAGCTGTAATAGCAGCAAAGGGGGGGATCAACTCCATATTAATGCCCATGATTTTGAAATGAGATGTTCGAGGAGCAGGTGTCCACATACTTTTGGTGATGTAGTGTATGTTGTTGAGACGAATGTGGGGCCTAGGATCGAGCCTTGGTGACAAGCAGTGTCTGAGGTAGCTCTGTTCTGACTTTACACATTGTACTCTTTTAGAGGGGTAGTTAGCAAACCAGGCCAAAGACCCCTCAGAGATACCAATACTCCTCAGCTGACCCACGAGAATGGAATGGTCTACCATATCAAAAGCTTTGCCCAAGTCAATACAAATAGCAGCACAACATTGGTTAGAATCAAGGGCAGTGGTGATATCATTTAGGACTTTTAAGGTTGCAGTGACATATCCATAACCTGAGCGGAAACCAGATTGCATACCAGAGAGAATACTATAGATCAAGAAAGCCAGTCACTTAATTATTTACACTTTAAAAAAAATGTTTAACCTTTATTTAACGAAGCAAGTCAGTTAAGTTCAAATTATTATTTACAATGACGGCCTACTTGTAAAGCCCCCCTGGCCAAACCCTCCCCTTACACGGACAACGCTGGGGCAATTGTGCACCACCCTATGGGACTCCCGATCACGGCGGGTTGTGATACAGCCCATGATTGAACCCGGGTCTGTAATGACACCTCTAGCACTGCGATGCAGTGCCTTAGACCGCTGCACCACTCAGGAAGCCACTTTTGGTAAACAGGGAAAGATATAAATGGGCCTATAACAGTTAGGATCAACTTGATCTCCCCCTTTAAAGAAAGGATGCATCTTTGCTGCCTTCTAAGCACTGGGAACCTCTCCAGAGAGGAGAGAGAAAGACTCAGCAATGATAGGGGCTGCCACCTTAAATCCAAACCATCAGACCCAGATGTTTTTTTTGGGTCAAATTTAAGGAGCACCTCAAACTCAGTGACCACCTGCAGGGAGAAACTGTGTAGCGGGTCAGGGGGAAAAGAGGTAGGAGCATCAGTGTTAGTCACATTAGAAAGGCTGGGAGATGAGGAAGTGTTGGACGGGCAAGGCATTGCTGAGTCAAATAGGAATCCTGCCTTAATGAAGTGGTGATTAAAGGGCTCAGCCAAACACTTCTTGTCAGTAACAACCACATCATAAATATTAAGGGACATGGGCAGCTGTGAGGAGGAGGGTTTATTCTCCAGGTCTTTCACCATTTTCCAGAACTTTTTGGGGTTAGACCCACAGAGAGAGAACTGCTACATAAAGTGACTAACTTTGGCCTTCCGGATAACCTGAGTGCACTTATTTCTCATTTGCCTGAACGATGGCCAGTCAGCCTGAGTATTTCTATGCCAAGCCTTTCGCCAAATTGTGTTTTTGAGGTGGAGTAACTCTGCCAGAACACAGTCGAACCAGGGGCTGTTTTTAATTCTCATTTTATTTATGGAGGCAAGGTCAGAGCTCTAGCACACCTGATTCTAATAATTAGCTGGTTGATAAGCTGAATCAAGTAAGTTACAACGGGGGTTGGATTGAAAACCTACAGGATGGTAGCTGTCCAGGAATAGGGTTGGAAAGCCCAGGGCTAGAGTCTTCAGAGGTGTATGGATAATTTGGAGTCTGAAGCTAGGGTATTTGGTGCTGTGCAAGTTGCTCCCGGCATTATACCTAAAACGGACATTGCCATTGGCTGCACGGAGTGCATTAACAGAAATCCCAGCCTTGTTTACGAGTTCTAACACTGGAATGTGAGTAGCCTTAACCTCGATTGGGATAATATAAACCCTCATTATTTAGTTTAATAATGATTGAAAAATAGATAGATAGAAATAGAAATACAAACTAATATAAGAACGCAAAAGTTTAAACCTTGGTTGGCACATGTGTTTCTGCATGTGTTAGTGTTTGTGTGTGTCCAGTAATGCCCCCTGGTGATGTATTTGCATCGTTGTTGGCGGTGCTCGTCTTCTCCCGGTGCTGAATGTCATCCTGACCTGGCTGTGTTTCTGGATCCACAGCTCCAGTCACTAACGGATACGGAGCCATGAGGAATGCAATGTAGATGAGGCCATGAATAGAACTCTGACATCATCAGATTGAGTGCAGGTCAGGAAGCATGGAATACATTTAATAAGTGTCTTCTGCAACAGGGATTTTTAGTAGGGGATCACCAAATCAATTTGCAATACAATAGCTACTGAAATAAATAGCATTAGCACATAATAAGCTCAGGTGAGGAGGGCCAGACAAACTGGTCATACAGTATTTACAGTACCGTATGTGGAAATATTGTGGTATTTTAAATGCTGTATGGTCTTGACTCTAACCACAACATTTTCAAGAGCTTTGACTCGATACCTCATTGACTTCTAATTTGATGGCTGACGTGGAATAAGGTTTTAAGTCAAGTGCAATAACATTTGTTGTCAACTGAACTCAAGCATACCTTGTTGAGGGGATTCGAGTTGAGCTTTTGAATGTGAGCTGTTGAAGTGAATTATGTTGAGTATGGCAATCAGCTGGATGTCAGAGTTTAGTATAGCAACAAGCTTGATTTAGCAAACGTTAGTGAGAGATATTTTGGTGAAAGCTCTGGGATAACGGGAGGTAGTATACGTCTCACAGGGGCCGGATATATGTATGAAAAAGCATATCAAAGAGAATGTAAAACGCATAACTGCATACTGTTATGATCCTAGTTCTAAGGAGTAATTTAAATCAGCAATACAATGCTACATTCAACTGGCAATCTTAGCCCTGAAACCCCTATTAAACCATTGTCTGGTGTTGAAAGGGCATTTTTATCAGCCATACAGGGAGATGGAATCCACCCACGTTGTTTGTGTACAGTAGTGATGGTTATGAAACGTTTCTCGTCCTCCTGGTTCTGACCCTTTGTCTGTCCTGACTCTGAGCCCGCCTGCCTGACCATTCTGCCTGCCCCTGACCTTGAGCCTGCCTGCCGACCTGTACCGTTTTGGGCTCTGTCCTAGTTATGAACTCTTGCCTGTCCGCGACCTGCCTTTTGCCTACTCCTTAGACTATAATAAATATCAGAGCTCAAACCATCTGCCTCCCGTGTCTGCATCTGGGTCTTGGCTTGTGTCGTTATAGCTTTGAGAAATTGATCTTGTGCCTGTGTTGGCTTTGTTAGCTCCTCAGGGAAGAGACGGGTACAGAAAGACATTATCACCTTTCTGTGAGAGCATAAAAAATGTAATCAATTATATATCTTACACCAGGCCAGCCCTGAGGCAAAGGCTGGCCCCTAGATGGCTCTGAGGCTGTAACGGAAGAGGTGTTGGGGGACAAGGGGGTGCCACGCACACACACACAGAGTAGCAGGAGACGTAAGAGAATCACACACACACACACAAACTCCCAGGCTCTGTTTTTTTATCTCTTTTGGATCTCTCTTGCTGGGGGTACCAGACATAGACCACTGGACCTGCCGACTGCAAATTAATGCAACATATTCCCCAAAATAATATATGGCGTAGCAGTACCCCAACACCATGTCTGCAGTGCAGTGGTGCACCAAAACCCTTTGGTATTGCATTGTAATGGAAAACTGTATTTGGGGTATTATCAACAGTTAAATACTCTAAAATGGTTTACTGCAGCAGTGGGAGAATTTCTGTATCTCGAATGGTACTGTAAATCACCCCACAGAATTCAATACCGTATCGTTGGACTGGCAAAAACTTTTTGACCACCACTGGGTGCATGGTATTGTTGTTTCTGGCTCAGTAACATATTTTGAGGCGTGCCTTGTAAGAATGCGTGGCTTGCAAAAAGGCTGTACCAATTTAGCCCATATGTTGTTATTGTGCCCTGCCAATTTCTATAGGGGACATATTGGAGTGGCAGCTAGTCTTAAAACTTCTTATGGCTGGGATCCAGTTAACGGGATCGATATGACAACAGCCAGTTTAAGTGCAGGGCGCCAAATTCAAAACAACAGAAATCTCATAATTAAAATTCCTCAGACATACAAGTATTTTACAGCATTTTAAAGATAAAATTGTTGTTAATCCCACCACAGTGTCCGATTTCAAAAAGGCTTTATGAAGAAAGCACAACATATCATTATGTTAGGTCAGCACCTATTCACAGAAAAACACTGCCATTTTTCCAGCCAAAGAGAGGATTCACAAAAATCAGAAATAGAGATAAAATGTATCACTAACCTTTGATGATCTTCATCAGATGACACTCATAGGACTTCATGTTACACAATACATGTATGTTTTGTTCGATAAAGTTCATATTTATATCCAAAAATCTTCGTTTACATTGGCGCGTTATGTTCAGTAATGTTTTGCCTCCAAAGCATGATTTTGCAGAGTGCCACATCAATTTACAGAAATACTCATAATAAACATTGATAAAAGATACAAGTATTATACATGGAACTTTAGATAAACCTCTCCTTAATGCAACCACTGTGTCAGATTTCAAAAAAACTTTACGGAAAAAGCACACCATGCTATAATCTGAGTACAGCGCTCAGAGCCCAAACAAGCCATAAAGATATCCACCATGTTGTGGAGTCAACAGATGTCAAAATAGCACTATAAATATTCACTTACCTTTGATGATCTTAATCAGAATGCACTCCCAGGAATCCCAGTTCCACAATAAATGTTTGATTTGTTCCATAAAGTCCTTCATTTATACCTCCTTTTTGTTCGCGCGTTCAGTACACAATCCAAACTCACGACGCGCAGGCAAGTCCATGCGAAAGTTCAGACAAAAAGTAATATTACAGTTCGTAGAAACATGTCAAACGAAGTATAGAATCAATCTTTAGGATGTTTTTACATAAATCTCCAATAATGTTCCAACCGGAGAATTCCTTTGTCTGTAGAAATGCGATTGAACGTGCGTGGTCAGCTCATGGCAGTCTGCCAGACCCCTGACTCAAAGAGCCCTCATTCCCCCTCCTTCACAGTAGAAGCATCAAACAATGTTCTAAAGACTGTTGACATCTAGTGGAAGCCTTAGGAAGTGCAATATGACCAATATCCCACTGTATATTCGATAGGCCATGAGTTGAAAAACTACAAACCTCAGATTTCCCACTTCCTGGTTGGATTTTTTCTCAGGTATTTGCCTGCCATATGAGTTCTGTTATACTCACAGACATCATTCAAACAGTTTTAGAAACTTCCAGAGTGTTTTTTTTAATCAAAATATACTAATAATATGCATATATTAGCAACTGGGCCTGAGTAGCAGGCAGTTTACTCTGGGCGCCTTATTCATCCAAGCTACTCAATACTGCCCCCAGCCATAAGAAGTTAAACCTTAAAATCGTTTGATATTGGTTTCTATAGAAGACCAAAAGGCTACACTACGCACTTGTTATGGCGTGTGTGACGTCTTCTATAATAATTTGGCACTTCCAATTTCTTTTGACCAGCCGGTGCCACTAGTGTACACTGCGTTGATCGACGCCTCGATGAATGAACCTAATTTCAACACAATTAACTGGACTTATGTAGTCCTGAATAGAAATACATTGTTTATTTTCCTTCCATTCGCTCTTGAAGTTGCTTCTTTGAAGATAGGCTAGACAGCCATATAGATGGATTGAGCAGGGTAACATGATGGTCCTACTTAAATTCGCTTTTGAAGATACTGTACTTAGGACAGCTAATGATGAGTTTATCATCTCTACCTCGTGTTGAGATTCAAAGTTCAAACCACTTTAAATGTGCAGCTGGAGCTTCACGTCTTTCTGGTCTGAAATGTTAATTTCTTAACCCATCATTTATACAGTTTGCAGGAAAGGGACGGTTCTGGCAAACTGACCTGTTCTCTGACCAATCTCAGGGGCGGTGATTACAATTATCTCTTATAGCCTCTCAAATCGCATCCATCTCTTAACAAAAACACTCATAATTGTTCATATTACATGCACAACGCATAGTATGGGAATGTAGTGGGTATACTTTCCAAGTTACAGTATTTCCATTATAACATTTTTTAATGACATCACAAAATGACAGTGTTCTGTAGATCTCTTCTTACCATTCCCCACGTTCTATGTTAGTTGGGGCGGCAGGTAGCCTAGTGGTTAGAGCATTGGTCCAATAAATGAAAGGTTGGTGGGTCGAATCCCCAAGGTGACAAGGTCAAATCTGTGGTTCTGCCTGAACAAGGCAGTTAACCCACTGTTCCCCCGGTAGGCCTTCATTGTAAATAAGTATTTGTTCTTAACTGACTTGCCTAGTTAAATAAAGGTTAAATAAATACATATTGTTCCAGTATTCACTTTAGAAATTGTTAGAGTTTCAGCGGGAAAAAGTCTGTTGAAACAAAGTACATTCCTTTGGTGAATCTTGAGAGCGCAGGCCAGAATCTTCCCGATTGATTTACAACAAGGCGTGGGTTCTTAACCCCCCTAGTTCTTTCTTTCCCCCTCTTTTATTTATATATTTTATTTAACCATTATTTAACCAGGTAGGCCAGTTGAGAGCTAGTTGTCACTTACAACTGCGACCTGGCCAAGATAAAGCAAAAGCAGTGCGCCAAAACAACAACACAGAGTTACACATAAACAAACATAGTCAAAAACACAATAGAAAATCTATGTACAGTGTGTGCAAATGTAGGAGATTAGGGAGGTAAGGCAATAAATAGGCCATAGAGGCGAAATAATTACAATTTAGCATTAACACTGGAGTGATAGATGTGCAGATGATGATGTGCAAGTATCTTGATCCAAGATGGCGTAGCAGTCAGACGTCTTTTTCCTCATCTTGTCCCGTGTATATATCGTTTATATATTTTTTCTTCACATATCTTTTTATATTTTCCTAAACCTCAACTTTAATATACTCTCCTGCAACCCGCCTCACCCAATGTGGTATGGATCTGCTATTTTCTGAAGTATTCTTCTTTACTTTCGAACTGGAATCCCCCAACAGAAGCTAGCCAGCTAACTAGCTACTAGCTAGTAGTCAGCTAACCACTGCTAGCGGTCAACAACTAACCTCTAGCTCGGAAATCTCTCGCCAGTTTGCACAACGCGATTCAAACCAGAGCATACCGGACTTATTTTCTCTCCAAATCCCCGGATTCCTACCGCAAGCTCTGAACCTTTTCACCTGGATCATCGCAGCTAGCTAGATGCAATCCGAGTGGCTACTCCTGGCTAATGTCTCTGTCCCGAAGCACACACCAATTAGCCTGGAGCTAGCTCATGCTAGGCCCATCTCCCGGGTAGCTGAAGAGGTCCATCAGCCACTCCTTGGGCTACAATACCTATTTTGCCAATTGGCCTGGACCCCTTTTACGACACGAAGCCCTGCTAATCCATCACAACTGGACTACCAACGTAATCTGCCCGAGGA
This sequence comes from Salvelinus alpinus, assembly GCF_045679555.1. Classification (NCBI taxonomy): domain Eukaryota; kingdom Metazoa; phylum Chordata; class Actinopteri; order Salmoniformes; family Salmonidae; genus Salvelinus; species Salvelinus alpinus. Next base: position 38,419,000 of record NC_092096.1, on the reverse strand, counting down.
TTATTTTTCCAACAGGCCCCTCCGTCGCTACGTCTCCTGAATGCCCGCCTGCTAGCCGCGGCCGACTAGCTGTCTAAAGCATATCGGACTGTTAGCTGAATAGGTCCATCAGCCAAATTTTTGGGCCACTATTCCTATTTTGCCAATTGGACTGGGCACCTTAACTACACGGAACCCTACTAATCCATCACGGCTGGTCTGCCGACGGAACCGCAAGATGCTACAACAGACTTCTTCCGTTGCGACTCCCTCTAAGGCCCTTCTGCTAGCTTGCTAGCCCGGCCCCCTAGCTGTCTGAATCGCCCTGTCTCCAGCCAGCTTAACTACTCACTGGACCCCTATGATCAATCGGCTACGCATGCCTCTCCCTAATGTCAATATGCCTTGTCCATTGCTGTTCTGGTTAGTGATTATTGTCTTATTTCACTGTAGAGCCTCTAGCCCTGCTCAATATGCCTTAGCTAACCCTTCAGTTACACCTCCCACATATGCGGTAACGTCTCCTGGTTTAAATGATGTTTCTAGAGACAATATCGCTCTCATCGTCACTCTATGCCTAGGTTTACCTCCACTGTATTCACATCCTACCATACCTTTGTCTGTACATTATGCCTTGAATCTATTCTATCGCACCCAGAAACCTGCTCCTTTTACTCTCTGTTCCAAAAGTACTAGACGACCAGTTATTATAGCCTTTAGCCATACCCTTATCCTACTCCTCCTCTGTTCCTCTGGTGATGTAGAGGTTAATCCAGGCCCAACAGTGACTAGCTCCACTCCCATTCCCCAGGCGCTCTTATTTGTAGACTTCTGTAACCGTAAATGCCTTGTTTTCATGCATGTTAACATCAGAAGCCTCCTCCACAAGTTTGTTTTATTCACTGCCTTAGCATACTCTGCCAACCCGGATGTCCTAGCCATGTCTGAATCCTGGCTTAGGAAGACCACCAAAAACCCTGACATTTCCATCCCTAACTATAACATTTTCCGACAAGATAGAACTGCCAAAGGGGGCGGAGTAGCAATCTACTGCAGAGTTAGCCTGCAGAGTTCTGTCATCCTATCCAGGTCTGTGCCCTAAAAATCCACCTTTCCAGAAACAAGTCTCTCACCGTTACCGCTTGCTATAGACCACCCTCTGCCCCCAGCTCTGCCCTGGACACCATATGTGAATTGATTTCCCCCCATCCATCTTCAGAGCTCGTGCTGCTAGGTGACTTAAACTGGGACATGCTTAACACCACGGCCATCCTACAATCTAAGCTTGATGCCCTCAATCTCACACAAATGATCAATGAACCTACCAGGTACAACCCCAAATCCGTAAACACGGGCACATTGATAGATATCATCCTAACCAACTTGCCCTCTAAATACACCTCTGCTTTCTTCAACCAAGGTCTCAGCGATCACTGCCTCATTGCCTGCATCCGTAATGGGTCTGCGGTCAAACGACCACCCCTCATCACTGTCAAACGCTCCCTAAAACACTTCAGTGAGCAGGCCTTTCTAATCGACCTGGCCCGGGTATCCTGGAAGGATATTGACCTCATCCCGTCAGTAGAGGATGCCTGGTTATTCTTTAAAAGTGCCTTCCTCACCATCTTAAATAAGCATGCCTATTCAAAAAAAAATTGAACCAGGAACAGATATATCCCTTGGTTCACTCCAGACCTGACTGCCCTTGACCAGCACAAAAACATTCTGTGGCGTACTGCATTATACATCAAATAGCCCCCGTGATATTCAACTTTTCAAGGAAGTTAAAAACCAATATACACAAGCAGATAAGAAAGCTAAGGCTAGGTTTTTCAAACAGAAATTTGCATCCTGTAGCACGAACTCAAAACATTTCTGGGACACTGTAAAGTGCATGGAGAATAAGAGCACCTCCTCCCAGCTGCCCACTGCACTGAGGCTAGGAAACAATGTCACCACCGATAAATCAATGATAATTGAGAATTTCAATAAGCATTTTTCTACGGCTGGCCATGCTTCCACCTGGCTACCCCTACCCCGGTCAACTGCCCTGCACCCCCCACAGCAACTTGCCCAAGCCTCCCCCATTTCTCCTTCACCCAAATCCAGATGGCTGATGTTCTGAAAGAGCTGCAAAATCTGGACCCCTAAAAATCAGCCGGGCTAGACAATCTGGACCCTCTCTTTCTAAAATTATCTGCCGTAATTGTTGCAACCCCTATTACTAGCCTGTTCAACCTCTCTTTCGTATCGTCTGAGATCAGTTGTGGGTAGTATATGGGGCTTTGGTGACAAAGCGGATTGCACTGTGTTAGACTGCATCCAGTTTTTTGAGTAGAGTGTTGGAGGCTATTTTGTAAATGACATCACCGAAGTCGAGGATCGGTAGATAGTCAGTTTTACGAGGGTATGTTTGACAGCATGAGTGAAGGATGCTTTGTTGCGAAATAGGAAGCTGATTCTAGATTTAATTTTGGATTGGAGATGCTTAATGTGGGTCTGGAAGGAGAGGTTACAGTCTAACCAGATACCTACCTAGGTATTTGTAGCTGTCCACATATAGGTCAGAACCGTCCAGAGTAGTGATGCTGGACGGGCGGGCAGGTGCGGGCAGCGATCGGTTGAAGAGCGTGCATTTAGTTTTACTTGCATTTAAGAGCAGTTGGAGGCCACAGAAGGAGTGTTGTATGGTATTGAAGCTCGTCTGGAGGTTAGTTAGTACAGTGTCCAAAGAAGGTCCAGAAGTATACAGAATGGTGTCGTCTGCGTAGAGGTGGATCAGAGAATCACCAGCAGCAAGAGCGACATCATTGATGTATACAGAGAAGAGAGTCGACCTGAGAATTGAACCCTGTGGCACCCCCATAGAGACTGCCAGAGGTCCGGACAACAGGCCCTTCGATTTGACACACTGAACTCTATCAGAGAAGTTGTTGATGAACCAGGCGAGGCAGTCATTTGAGAAACCAAGGCTGTTGAGTCTGCCGATAAGAATGTGGTGATTGACAGAGTAGAAAGCCTTGGCCAGGTCGATGAATATGGCTGCACAGTATTGTCTCTTATTGATGGCAGTTATGATATCGTTTAGGACCTAGAGCATGGCTGAGGTGCACCCATGACCAGCTCGGAAGCCAGATTGCATAGCGGAGAAGTTACGGTGGGATTCGAAATGGTCCGTGATCTGTTAAACTTGGCTGGATATGGGTCTAAAACAGTTTGGGTCTAGAGTGTATCCCCCTTTTGAAGAGGGGGATGACCGTGGCAGCTTTCCAATCTTTGGGGATCTCAGACATTACAAAAGAGAGGTTGAACAGGCTAGTAATAGGGGTTGCAACAATTTCAGCAGATCATTTTAGAGAGGATCCAGATTGTCTAGCCCAGCTGATTTGTAGGGATCCAGATTTCGCAGCTTTTTCTGAACATTAGCTGTCTGGATTTGGGTGAAGGAGAAGCGGAGGGGGCTTGGGCAAGTTGCTGCAGGGGGTGCAGAGCTGTTGGCCGGGGTTAAGGGTAGCCAGGTGGAATGATTATTTAAGATGGTGAGGAAAGCACTTTTAAAGAGCAACCAGGCATCCTCTACTGACGGGATGAGGTCAATATCCTTCCAGGATACCCGGGCCAGGTCGATTAGAAAGGCCTGCTCGTTGAAGTGTTTTAGGAAGCGTTTGACAGCGATGAGGGGTGGTCGTTTGACTGCGTACCCATTACGGAAGCAGGCAATGAGGCAGTGATTGCTGAGATCCTGGTTGAAGACAGCAGAGGTGTATTTAGAGGGCAAGTTGGTCAGGATGATATCTAGAGGGTGCCCATGGTTACGGATTTAGGGTTGTACCTGGTAGGTTCCTTGATCATTTGTGTGAGATTTAGGGCATCTAGCTTAGATTGTAGGACAGCCGGGGTGTTAAGCATATCCCAGTTTAGGTCACCAAACAGTACTAACTCTGAAGATAGATGGGGTGCAATCTATTCGCATATGGTGTCCAGAGCACAGCCGGGGGCTGAGGGGAGTCTAACAAGCGGCAACGGTGAGAGACTTGTTTCTGGAAAGGTGGATTTTTAAAAGTAGAAGCTTGAATTGTTTGGGCACAGACCTGGAAAGTATGACAGAACTCTGCAGGCTCTCTGCAGTAGATTGCAACTCCGCCCCCTTTGGTAGTTCTCTCTTGTCAGAAAATGATGTAATTGGGGATGGACATTTTAGGATTTTTGGTGGCCTCCCTAAGCCAGGATTCAGACATGGCTAGGACATCAGGGTTGGCAGAGTGTGCTAATGCAGTGAATAAAACAAACTTGTGGAGGAGGCTTCTGATGTTAACATGCACGAAACCAAGGCTTTTACGGTTACAGAAGTCAACAAATGAGAGCACCTGGGGAATAGGAGTGGTGCTGGGGGCTGCAGGGCCTGGGTTAACCTCTACATCACCAGAGGGGGAGTAGGATAAGGGTACGGCTAAAGGCTATAAGAACTGGTCCTCTAGTGCGTTCGGAACAGAGAGTAAAAGGAGCAGATTTCTGGTTGTGGAAGAATAGATTAAAGGCATAATGTACAGACAAGGGTATTGTAGGATATGCGTACAGTGGAGGTAAACCTAGGCATTGAGTGACGATGAGAGAGGTTTTGTCTCTAGAGGCACCAGTTAATCCAGGTGAGGTCACCGCATGTGTGGGGGTGGGAAAAAAGGGCTATCTAAGGCATATTGGGCAGGGCTCTACAGTGAAATAAGACAATAATAACTAACTAAAACAACAATAGACAAGGCATATTGACATTAGGGAGAGGCATGTGTAGCCGAGTGATCATAGGGCCCAATGAGTAGACATAGGTGAGTCAGGGAGCCGTTCAGTAGTCGCTACTACGCTAGGCGAGCTGGAGACACGGCGATTCAGACCGTTAGCGGGCCGGGGCTAGCAGAGGGGCCTTCTGCAACGTCGCAACGGAAGAGCCTGTTGAAACCACCTCGGACGACTACGTCGGCAGACCAGTCATGATGGATCGGCGGGGCTCCGTGTCGGCAGTAAAGGGTCCACGGCAATTGGCAACAGAGGTATTATAGCCCAAGAATTGCCTGGTGGACCTCTTCAGCTAGCCAGGAGATGGGCCTAGCTCGAGGCTAGCTCAAGGCTAACTGGTGCTTGCTTCGGGACAGAAACGTTAGCCAGGAGTAGGCACTCGGATAGCAGCTAGCTAGCTGCAATGATCCGGTGTAAAGGTTCAGAGCATGGGGTAGGAATCCGGAGATGTGGTAGAGAAAAAGCTGTCCGATATGCTCTGGGTTGATATCGCACTGTGCAGACTGGCAGGTATTGACCGAGCTGAGGCTGGCTGGTGTCCGAGTTAACGGTGAAGACTGCTAGCAGTGGCTAACTGACTACTAGCTAGTTTGCTGGTTAGCTTCTGCAGATCCTCTCAAGCTCTATTTGCCATATAATTTTAACTGTGCTGTTTCACAAAAGTTCTTAACCTATATACATTTTACGGACACAGTATATTTTACATTAGTTATCTTGTTATTTTCAACAAACAATTTCTCACAAAAAAAATTGAGGTGCGAGAATCGCACCTTATCTGATCAGGGAAATAGTAAGGCCGAGAGACCATAGCCTACTGTGCTCCAGGTTTCCAGCTGAATCTGAGGACTACTGTATTCCCCAGCCTGATTTATGGGTCTCACTGAGAAGGCTGGGAGAGCTCCTATAGGTTAAAATCTGCAAACAATGAGTCTTGTGTCCAAAGATGGATGAGCTACATCCTTCCCCATTTGTCTGTGCTTTATCTTTTTCTCTGTATCAATTCTTAAACCAAAGTTTTCTTAACGTGCACTCCCTGACTGTAGCTCTAGCTGGGCCAAAGGGAACAGAGGAGACACACGCACACAGAGACAAAAGACAGAGCGAGAGAAAATAAGTAGTTGTGGGTGACTTTCAGGTCTTAATTAGGAAGAGGGCCATATGCTACCTCTTCCTGTGACATTTAACCGGACATTCTTGATAAATGTCAGAGCATGGATACGTGGACGGCAAATGGATGCATCACCAACTGCTTAATAACCTTTATAGATAGACCTGCCAGGAATTAAAATGCTCTATCTGTGCTCTTCCCTGCATCCATAAAACACTAGCCCCTAATCAACCAGGTCTGTGTGTGTGTTGTGTGTGGGAGGGGGGGAAACTTTCTGTTCTGGTATATGCAACCTTAGGACCATAAACATAACTTTGTTAACACAGATCCAGGTTGGGGTATATTAACCATTAAACACATTGGATGTACATTAAGTAAAAAAAAGTGGCAGTTTTTGTTTTACCGTAGCATATAGCAGAGCATTGTCATAAAATTGTATTGTAACGGCCCTGAACTTTCTTATTGGAATTTTGGAAAACAAGTTTGCCTGGGGAATAGGTGACCCGGGTTGCTCAATGTTTCATTTTTAATGAAGAATGCTGTCACAGTACTGAAACTCAAGGTTGTTTGCCGAGAGTTGATTTTGTGTGTGTGTGTGTGTGTGTGTGTGTGTGTGTGTGTGTGTGTGTGTGTGTGTGTGTGTGTGTGTGTGTGTGTGTGTGTGTGTGTGTGTGTGTGTGTGTGAGAAACACCCAGACTTTTAACAGTGAGATTTGATCATGTGTGTTTGTGGAAGGACAGGCCATCCGCCAGTCTGCATTCAAACCAAAGCTGCATGATATACTGTATCTAGGGCAGGATTAAATGTGCCATTCATTTAAATCGGTTGTTTCGGAAACAATTATAGTAGCACAAAAACATTCTGATTAAGTGCAAGGCTTATAAACAATACAACTCTGCTTCTTCTTAGTTTTCTGAGTGATTATGGTGTGTGCAAGCACACATGCACGTGTGTGTATTTGTATGCGTGCATGCCAGAGCATAGGTATTTGTGCGCGTTTACGTGTGTGTGTGCGCGCGCGCATATGCATCTGTGTGTGTCTGCCTGCCTATCTGTGTATGGTTGTTTTATAGTCACACTGCCCAGGCTGCACCGCTGCGTGGTTGGCTAATTGCCTCTCCAAAGGAATAATTAGGTGGCAAAAGGCTACACACTAAGATGTATGTCATGTCTTCTGTGTGGTGCACGGTGCACAGCCATTTGTTTGAAGTCTGCCGGTAGTAACGAACAAGCAAGTGAGAGAGAGGACACAGATAGTACACAGCAGCCTATACATTTTGAAGTGGGTTTACTAGAAAAATGGTGTTCCCTCTGTGATATAATGAATTATAGTTCATTAAACTGGGCCACAGATAAATCTCCACCCCATGGTCAAGTCAACCTATTGCAGTGCTTGAAAGGGCTAACACACACACATTCTCCCACTAATAACTAATACCTAGCCTTTCTACCATTTAAAATTGTATTTACTTTTTGTTTCCAAGTGTTTGGGTAGGCAACCAGCCAGGTCACTCATGATCCACAGCAAAATTTGACAGATGGGTGTAAGCCACGAGCCAAACGTTAACCCTTAACTTAATCCCTAAATTTATTGGACGTGTACACATATTTTGTTATCGCAGGTGCAGACATCAAATGTTATCGCAGGTGCAGCAAAATGCTTATGTTTCTAGCTCCAACACAATAAACATATTTTTTTTAATTATTTTTTTATAAACCATAAATATCAGAACGAGCAATGTCAGAATTGGGAAATATGCACAGTGCCTTCACTTTGCTTTTACACATTTTGTTGTGTTACAGCCTGAATTTAAATTAATTAAATTGCGATGTTGCGTCACTGATCTACACACGATACCTCATAATGTCAAAGTGGTTTGTAGAACATTTTTGAAATGAATAAAAAATGAAAAGCTGAAATGTCTTGAGTCAATAGGTAGACAACCCCTTTGTTTTGGCAAGCCTAAATAAATCCAGGAGTAAAAATCTCCTTAACAATTCACATAAGTTGCAGGGACTGATTCTGTGTTCAATAATAGTGGTTAACATGATTTTTTTAATGACTACCCTATCTCTGTACCCCACACATACAATTATCTGTAAGGCCCCTTAAAACTTCTTGACGCACGGATCCCTTTAGCGGGATCATTTTCATCAACAACCACTGAATTGCAGAGCGCCAAACTCCCCAAAATTTGCTAAAAATATTTATATTCATGAAATCAAAAGTGCAATATAGCAAAACACAGATTAGCTTGTTGTTAATCCACCTGTCGTGTCAGATTTTGAAAATATGCTTTACAGCGAAAGCAATCCAAGCGTTTGTGTGAGTTTATTGATCACTAGACAAAACATTAATTAAGAACACCTAGCAGCAATGTAGATTGGTCACGAAAGCCAGAAAAGCAATAAAACTAATCGCTTACCTTTGATGATCTTCGGATGTTTGCACTCACGAGACTCCCAGTTACACAATAAATGTTCCTTTTGTTCGATAAAGATAATTTTTATATCAAAAACTTCCATTTGGTTTGCGCGTTATGTTCAGTATTCCACAGCCTTAGGCAGGTCATCAAGGCTTGACGAAAATTCTAAATAGTATCCTTAAAGTTCGTAGAAACATGTCAAATGTTTTTAATAATCAATCCTCAGGTTGTTTTTAACATCAATAATCGATAATATTTCAACCGGACTGTAAACTATTCAATACAGGAGAGAAATAAAATGTCGAGCAACCAGTGTCGCGCGCATGAACTAATAGAAGGACATCCGTCTATCCACTGACGCGTTTTGATAAATCTTGCTCATTTTTTCTGAATAAAAGCTTGAAACTTTGTCTAAAGACTGTTCACACCCTGAGGAAGCCATTGGAAAAGGAGTCTGGTTGATATTCCTTTAAATGGACGAAAGGCAGGCAATGGAACTGTGATTTTTCAAAATAAGAGTCACTTCCGGGTTGGATTTCCTCAGGTTTTCGCCTGCAAAATCAGTTCTGTTATACTCACAGACAATATTTTGACAGTTTTGGAAACTTTAGAGTGTTTTCTATCCTACTCTGTCAATTATATGCATATTCTAGCATCTGGACCTGAGAAATAGGCAGCTTACATTAGGAACGTTATTTTTCAAAACATAAAAATTCTGCCCCCTAGCTTCAAGAGGTTTTAATCGAGCAGTGAATTTCAAGCACACAAGCACACCACAAAAGATCAGGGAGGTTTTTCAATGCCTCGCAAAGAAGACCACCAATTGATAGATTGGTGGCCTAAAAAAGTAAAAAGAAACCGCTGAATATCCATTTTAGCATTGTTAAGTTATTAATTAGGCTTCTAATGGTTTACCCAATCACTACAAAGATACAGATGCCCTTCCTAACTCAGATTCCGAGGAAGAAAACTGCTCAGGGATATCAACATGAGGCCAGTGGTGATTTTAAAACAGTTACAGAGTTTAATGATTGTGATATGATAAAACTGAGGATGGATCAACAACATTGTACTTACTCCACAATACTAACCTAATTGACAGAGTGAAAAGAAGGAAGTCTGTACAGAATACAATTATTCCAAAACATGGATCCTGTTTGCAACAAGGCACAAAAATTGGCAAAGAAATGTACTCTTTGTCCTGAATACAAAGTGTTATGTTTGGGGCAAATCTAACACAACACTACCACTCTTCATATTTTCAAGCATGGTGGTGGCTGCATCATATTATGGGTATACTTGTCATTGATAAAGGACTAGGGATTTTTTCAAGATAAAAATAAACAGAATACAGCAAAGCACAGGCAAAATCCTAGAGGAAAACCTGGTTCAGTCTTCTTTCCAACAGACACTAGGAGACTAATTCACCTTTCAGCAGGACACTAACCTAAAACATAAGGCCAAAACTACGCTGGAGTTGCTTACCAAGACGACATTGGAACGTTCCTGAGTGGCCTAGTTCCAGTTATGACTTAAATCTACTTGAAAAACTATGGCAAATCTTGAAAATGGCTTTCTAGCAATGATCAGCAACCAACTTGACAGAGCTGAAAGAATTTATTTGAAGAATAATATTGTAAATATTGTACAATCCAGGTGTGCAAAGCTCTTGGAGACTTACCCAAAAAGACCCACAGCTGTAATCACCGCCAAAGGTAATTCTAACATGTATTGTCTCAGGGGAGTGAATACTTATCTTTTTTTATAATAGTTTTAATTTCTCTTCCACTTTTACATTAGATTATCTTGTCTAGATTGTTGACAAAAAAATTACACTTCATGAATACTGTATGGACAGTATATTAAAACCTATTCGGGCTAGGGGGCAGTATTTTCACGTTTGGTTGAAAAGCGTGCCCAGAGTAAACTGCCTGCTACTCAGACCAAGAAGCTAAGATATGCATATTATTAGTAGATGTGGATAGAAAACACTCTGAAGGTTGTAAAACTGTTTGAATGATGTCTGTGAGTATAACAGAACTCATGTGGCAGGCAAAAACCTGAGAAAAATTCAACCAGGAAGTGGGAAATCTGAGGTTTGTAGTTTTTCAAGTGATTGCCTATCCAATATACAGTGTCAATTGGGTCAGATTGCACTTCCTAAGGCTTCCACTAGATGTCATTGCAGGCTTCTACTGTGAAGGGGGAGCGAATAAGAGCTGTTTGAACCAGGGGTCTGGCTGAAAGCCATGAGTTGTTGATTGCGCGCGGACGTGAGCATGAGCTCCGTTCCTTTTCATTTCTAAAGACAAAGGAATTGTCCGTTGGAAACATTATTGAAGATTTATGAAAAAAATATCCTAAAGATTGATTATATACATCGTTTGACATGTTTCTACGAACTGTAATGGAACTTCTTTGACTTTTCGTCTGGACTTAGTGCTTAGTACATTGGATTGGTGAATGAAACGCGCAAACAAAAAGGAGGTATTTGGTCATAAAGATGAACTTTATCGAACAAAACAAACATTTATTGTGGAACTGAGATTCCTGGGAGTGCATTCCGATGAAGATCATCAAAAGTAAGTGAATATTTATAACGCTATTTCTGACTTTTACTGACTCCGCAACATGGCGGTATCTGCATGGCTTGTTTTGGTGGCTTAGCACTGTACTCAGATTATTGCATGGTGTGCTTTCACCGTAAAGCTTTTTTGAAATCTGACACAGTGGTTGCATTAAGTGACCATTGTTCAATCAAATCAAATCAAATGTATTTATATAGCCCTTCTTACATCAGCTGATATCTCAAAGTGCTGTACAGAAACCCAGCCTAAAACCCCAAACAGCAAGCAATGCAGGTGTAGAAGCACGGTGGCTAGGAAAAACTCCCTAGAAAGCCCGAAACCTAGAGAGGAACCAAGCTATGAGGGGTGGCCAGTCCTCTTCTGGCTGTGCCGGGTGGAGATTATAACAGAACATGGCTAAGATGTTCAAATGTTCACAAATGACCAGCATGGTCAAATAATAATAATCACAGTAGTTGTCAAGGGTGCAACAAGTCAGCACCTCAGGAGTAAATGTCAGTTGGCTTTTCATAACCGATCATTAAGAGTATCTCTACCGCTCCTGCTGTCTCTAGAGAGTTGAAAACAGCAGGTCTGGGACAGGTAGCACGTCCGGTGAACAGGTCAGAGTTCCATAGCCGCAGGCAGAACAGTTGAAACTGGAGCAGCAGCACGGCCAGGTGGACTGGGGACAGCAAGGAGTCATCATGCCAGGTAGTCCTGAGGCATGGTCCTAGGGCGCAGGTCCTCCGAGAGAGAGAAAGAGAGAATTAGAGAGAGCATACTTAAATTCACACAGGACACCGGATAAGACAGGAGAAGTATTCCAGATATAACAGACTGACCCTAGCCCCCCGACAAAAACTACTGCAGCATAAATACTGGAGGCTGAGACAGGAGGGGTCAGGAGACACTGTGGCCCCATCCGATGATACCCCCGGACAGGGCCAAACAGGCAGGATATAACCCCACCCACTTTGCCAAAGCACAGCCCCCACACCACTAGAGGGATATCTTCAAACACCAACTTACCATCCTGAGACAAGGCCGAGTATAGCCCACAAAGATCTCCGCCATGGCACAACCATAGTCAATGACTATGCACATAAGGCAGTGGAGGGGTTTTGGAGTGGAGTGTTTTTTGTTTTAACCCTATTCCAAACCTTAACCCTTTGGAATTAATGCCTAATGAAATTTTACATTTATGGACAAGGGTTTGGATGTCTGATTCTGCAGTGAGACTAAGCTTGGTGGGGTAACAGCTCCATGGTACAGTAGATTATTAATCCATTCCACAAATGACTGGCTTGGCTTGGCATAGCAGATCAGATAGAATCAAGGGGATGGTCAAGGGAAGCCAAGTGCGAAATTAATGTTTGAGGAATTCAGATATCTTATTAGTGGCTAGGTAGTGGTGGTTCTCTGTCGTAGTGGAGATGTCACCTGTACAGTGACTTATCTCATGACAGCAGGATTGGTTTCCTGCTTCCTGCTCTGAGTCTGTCTCACAAGACATCATCCAAGTCATCCACATGACATGCAACGCACATGTACTGGACATATTACAGTTTGAGTCACAGCATCAATAATGAAAATGTGATCTCTAAGTCATTCAAAATCAAATTAAACTTAACCCATAATGAACATTGAGAATGTGGCTCTGGCTTTTGGAATAAGTGTCATGTTTGACAGACTGATTGCCTTTATAGAAGCATTATTTAAACTGTTTTTTAAAAAAAAAAAATGTATGTTGGTATGAATATGAACAGAGGTTGTTTGAAGTTCCCCAGTCTCCTGTCTTCAAATGGGGTTATGCCACAGAAGGCCTCTCTACACAATCTGGATAAATATGTACCAATTGCAGTTTGGGAAACCACTGTTTTGTCTAACACACAGACCTAGGGGGGATTTGTGAAAACAGAAAAGCAGTTACTAAGTCTGGCCAATCAAAAATGACCTGAAAACTGAATCTACCAACACCAATCTTGGTTCTATATTTTAGCCCCAAAAAACCCTGAATATCCCTCTGGTTTTTAGCCCATTTCCCAATGGGCGTTGAAATCATATCTAGAAGTCAGAACATGACTTAGCTGAACAAAACACACTGTTAAGAGAATGAGCAAGTAAACTGCAAAACCAGGATGCTCACGATTCATTAAGGACATTCATATTGTTACCACGCGCAAGCAGGAAATACTCACACTAACTCCCCTCTCACTCCTCATCCTCCTCTCTCTTCTCTCTTTCCCTGGGGACAGCCTATATCCCATTCTCTCATTTCTCTCGATTGGCCTTCACGAAGGATGCCCTGCATGAGGAATGGGCCATCCTCATGTGGCCAGGCGTCTTTTCTGGGTTAAACAGCCTCCTATATGAAACCCATAGATACATTCACACACACAAGCTACATACACATCACAACTGCTGCTACCAGACGTATTATTATTGCTAAATACTGCCCAATTTAAACACTTACCACCCAATCCCACCATCCCAAAACATGTATAAATATTGGACTATAAATTGTGCATCCTTTATTATACTAATGCTAAAATGTTTATTATATTCTACTGATCCATCTTCATATTTGTAAATTTTAGAAGTTTTCATTGTTGTTGCATAGTCTAGAAGGAACATTCAAGTAAGCATTTTATTGGACGATGTATACCATATGTATCCTGTATATACAACTAATACAAATTGAAACTAATTTTTTTATGGTAATGAATGGATGAAGGAATTAATGAATTAAAATCATTGATGGATGGCTAGCAATGTACTTCACAGTATTTAACTGTAATTGCATGGTATTGGTGCTAGCAGGTTGGCTGCTAGGAAATGTGTTTTCCTATTACATAATAAAATATATACAGTGCCTTCAGAATGTATTCACACCCCTGTACTTTTTCCACATTGTGTTGTGTTACAGCCTGCATTTAAAATAGATTAAATTGAGATTTGTTGGGTCACTGGCCTACACACAATACCCCATAATGTAAAAGTGGAATTATGTTTTTTGAAATGTTTATAAATTAATAAAAATAAAAAGCTGAAATGTCTTGAGTCAATAAGTATTCAATCCCTTTGCTTTGGCAAGCCTAAATAAGTTCTGGAGTCAAAACTAGCTTAACAAGTCACATAATAAGTAGCATGGAATCACTCTGTGTGCAACAATCGTGTTTAACATCATTTTTTAATGACTACCTCATCTCTGTACCCCACACATACACTTATCTGTAAGATCCCTCAGTCGAGCAGTGAATTTCAAACACAGATTCAACCACAAAGACCAGGGAAGTTTTCCAATGCCTCACAAAGAAGGGCACCTATTGGAAGATGGGGTACACGTTTAAAAAGCAGAGATTGAATATTCTTTTGAGCATGGTGTTAAGTTAATAATTACACTAATTACACTTTGGATGGTGTATCTACACTGAGTGTACAAACATCAGGAACACCTGCTCTTTCCATGACAGACTACCAGGTGAATCCAGGTGAAAGCTATGATCCCTTATTGATGTCACCTGTTAAATCCACTTCAATTAGTGTACATGAAGGGGAAGAGAGGTTAAAGAAGGATTTTTAAGCCTTGAGACAATTGAGACATGGATTGTGTATGTGTGCCATTCAGAGGATGAATGGGATAGCACAGAATAGCAAATATAACCTAAACTTAACCTGTCAGGTAAAAACTCTGTATCAAAGCTCAACAAGACATACATGGTATTCTCAGTCTCGCCATTGCCACCGGGTCTATGTCTCACCAAACGGCGGGCGTCACAAACGACAGGAATTTTGTTTTTAATTTGATCCTCAACACTGATAACTCCTTTGAGCGGAGCCCTGCTCCAGAGAGCAAAGCGTGACACAGGTTGAGCCCCAAAATGCTCTCCCTCTGTGTGGAGGATGCACAACTTTTTTTACATTCCACTTCTTGAAACTTTCACAGATGTAACCGCTTCCAGTTTGTCCTTTACCCAGCCACAAAAAACAAAGTACTAGTCAGCCAAAAAGCAGGAATCCACTTTTTCCAAAAATCTCACTCCTACCAGTCCAAAATCATGGCAAACACTGGGAGTCTCTAACACAGCTGTTGCCGCAGATACTTCATTCCGGTCTAGCTCAACTTCAAAGCACTCACTACAGGAGACCGAGTCAAGGTTCTCAAGCGAGCAAGTAGATTTATAGGTAATTTTACTTGGATTGTACTCAGGAGATGAAGGTTTGTACTCCGGAGACGTAGGTCTGTACTTAATGCAATTTTTACATTTTCGCATCTTCGCACCTCCGTGTACTCCACAGCTTCTTGCCCAGCATGTTGACAGCTGACTTCTAGAAGCACCTTTTTGCTGTCCTGCCTCAAATTTATCCGAAACTGACTCCTGACTTACTCAACAAAAAGCTATGGCAAATACTCAACCATTAACCCTTGTGTAGTGTTCAGGCCTGTGGGACCCATTTTCAATGTTTACAACAAAATAATTATACAATTTAATAATTTTTTCAACCTTCAACACTGGTTCATTTTCTGTGAAGAACATGCAAAATAACACATTTGAATTGAATGCACACTGCACCCCCTACACATTTATATTACATATGTGGTGTCTGGGTCTACTGGACCCGAGGGTAATAAAAGTGTGGGAAAGTGTGTGTGTACAGTGGTTCTTCCTTTAAAAGTTGCGTCGTACTGCAGCACAGCTTGCGGGCTGCCACAGAATTCTAAGGCATGTTATTTAAGTGTCAGCCATTGTGGCCATTAATGCTAGTTAGTACTAGTTTTACCACCAGAGGGCATCTTTGAGAAGCATTTGACATTCTTTAATATTGGCAGTACTAGAGATTTTAAAACCTTTTTTGTAAGAACATAGTATATGGGATTGATTTGAAGAAATGTAGCTTAATTTGATTAGTATTATGGTGTTTCTATTCCAAGAAAAACAAAAAAAATGAAACCCTTGGGGTTTCTGTTAGGAAAATATGGCGCTGTACTACGTGACTAGTTGGGAGTAAACTACAGTGCTAAGAGCAAAATAATCCTAACATTTCCACACCCTAATTGTAGTCTAACAAATGCCCAAACAGAGATTCAGTGAAATACAGATCTCATTGATTTATCAAGACCAGTCCCCATGCTTGTCTCGGAGTAGTGCGAAACGGTGCCGAAATAGTTGACCACAAGCGGGTAGATTTAAGTATAACTTTTCTATGACTGACGCCTTTAGTGAGAGTTCTAATGCTTTAATATTGAATCATTTCTGCCCTTGTGCACCTTGATATTAGGGGTGGGCCATGCGGCCGTGCCTAACGGGGAAAGGGAGTGCGCCTTGCGGCCGTGCCTAACGGTTCACACAGTAGCCAGGCTATTAAACTAATCGTTGGATAACAGATCGGCTCTTCGAACTCGTTTGTGTTTCGATACTTTCTCTCTCTCACGCACTCGCTGTCTTGACCTCTGAATGCTCAGCTATGAAAAGCCAACTGATATTTACTCCTACACTCTAAAAATAAAAGATTCCTGGAGTATCCTTTAGGGGTTATTGAAATCGAAACTATGGGGGAACCCCTATAAGTACTTTGAATAACCTTTTGTGGGAAGCCCTAAAAGTTCTTCTGTAACGGCTTTCGTTGGTGAAAGAAGGGAGGACCAAAATGCAGCGTGGTACGTATCCATAATCTCTTTTAATGAGAATGAATACAAAATACAAAAAAAAAAGAGAGATTCTAAATGAAAACTGAAACAGTACCGTATGGTGCAAACACTAACACAAGAAACAATCACCCACAACACACAATGAAAAACAGGCTACCTAAATGTCTCCCAATCAGAGACAACGATAAACAGCTGCCTCTGATTTGGAACCACACCAGGCCAAACACCTAGAAATATAACCCACAGAACAAAACATAGAAAAACAACATAGAATGCCCACCCCAACTCACGCCCTGACCAATTAAAATAAAGACAGGAGGAACTAAGGAACTAAGGTCAGAACGTGACATCTTCGAAGAACCTTTTGGAGTTCATTTTTTAAACTCCCTGTCCACCCTCCCTAATAACAATATTGACAATATTTATTTAAATAATTATTTTTTTATTTAGTGGCACCACAAATGTGAATTCATATTTACAAAAAAGTTACCAACAAAATAGATTACAAAATTGCAACATTTCTGCAGATGTGTCAGACAATAATAAATCATACATTTACTTTGTATAGTCCTTTTCATTACAATTATTTACAAATAAAATGATGTACAATAAAAACAACATACATTAAAAATTAATCATAGTTAAACTAACAATATTGTAGACTTGATGCTAAATACAGATTTTTTTGTTTTAGTGTGTGTGTGTGTGTCCAACAACCGCTTGCCCAACAACCACTTAGTTATGTTAGAAAGTTTGCCATCTTTATGACCGGCCCTGGTAACTTCACCCAAACTTCTCTTATCCCCAGAACACAGTAACTTAAGAACATAAGTGTTTTTCTGACATATTGGGGAAAATTAACTGTAAACCAAAAAATACAGCCCTACAGAGCCCCAAGTCCCATGGGGACATCCTCTAGGGCCAGTGTGATTTCACTCTCATGGGGAAATGGATTTCCGCCGATGTGCAGTAAAGGAGTCGGGAGCAGTGAAATCTGTGTCAACAAAAGAAAGAAAAGATTAATATGAATACGATTAATACATTACAGTTTTTTCTGATTGCTTAGAAACTATCTCTGTAACTATAGGCTATTTTTGCAAAACTCTACACAAAACTCTACACTTGTGGCTTTTGCTTTTTCTGTGTGCAGGGCATAGCTGTTTGCAATAAAGTTTTGTCATACATGTTGTAAACACACATCCACACAGGTATCCAAATGTGTAAAGTATGGATGTGTATTCCGAACATAACACATTATCAATACAAATTAGGGGGGACAGTTTTTTTTTTGTCAAAAGGTTCTAACACTCCTCAAACAACAAAAGTGCAGTAGAAGAAAACAAAAACATTTGTGCTATAAAAAAAGAACAGAAACAAATTATGCTACATCTCGCCTTTTTTGTGGGTCTGGCCATAAGACTTCATCCACATCATGCAATGGTGTCTTGAGCTAGGCAGCATGGAAAGTGTCGCCTAGTCTGAGTTTCTTTCGAATGGAACTGTGTACATCTGCTTCATCCTAATTCTATTGCGTTTCAGTAGACGAGACAGTGCAGAGAGACTCACTCTGACGTTTTGGAATATGGTGTTCTGTCATTATGTGGTTCTGCAGTTCTCTGAGTCTGATGCAGTTATTTGCAATGACCATATTTACAATGTGGTTCTCCTGCTCTGGGGTGAACAGTCAACCTCTTCCACCAGATACTGGTTTTCTTGCAGTTCTGTAAAAACATTTGGTTTTAGTCATAGATCCTTCTCATTATGAAAGTACAGTACATATTACTGTACCAGTAAGACTACAGCACTTATAGTTACTTACCAGTTCTCATTTCAAAATATCCGGATGATACCTGCAACAGTATAGCGGCTCAGATTTGGTTGAACCCGTTGCCCAGCCTCCCTTATGCTCATCCCATGGTTGACAACATAGTCAACCACAGTCGCTCTGATTTCATCATTTATTGTGTTCCTGACTCCTCTTCCTCTTCCCAGTCCTCTCCTTCTCCCCGTCCTACCTCACCTCTTCCTTCTCCTCCTCCTCTTTCTTCTTCACCTCCTCATCCTCCTCTTCCTCATCTTGTTCTCACCCCTCTTACCCTCTGTCCAATATTGGCCTCCGTTGTTGTCCAAACCAAATGTTTACTCATTATCGTAAAAGTGTTTTCAATGTTTAAAGGCAATTGGCGAAATAGCATAGCAATGTCGAGACCAACGTTTACATTTTGCTATAAGTGTGTTATTAACCTTTTCACACGTACCAACAAATGGGTGTGGTCATTATATTGTGGCCCCTGTTGCTATCATCAAACCGGTGTGATTAGAAAGCTTGATTAGAACGCTTATTTAGAACGTCCATTTTCGATTGACGCAACAATCAGCATTTGAGCTGGCAACACTTTTTTTTTTACAGAAACATTTTGCACAAACACGGTCCTTACAAAGTTATGTCCAGAATGTGACCAGTTTATTTTTGGATGCAATGTTCAGACATTCACAGAAGTAGCTACAGCATAATACAATCATCCAAACCGGAAAATGTAGGCTACATTTGTCCTAGCGCTAACTGAGAAAGGATTGACATAACACAAGCGCTCATTTGTTTATAACTCTCAGCTGACAGAAACAACGATCTGAATTAGCTAATAGCAATTACTATTTGTAATTAATCACATCACGGGTGAGCTCACCGTTGGTCGAAATAATTGAGTAAATCGCTTTCTAGAAATCAAAAGTAATCCGACGAAAGGCAGTTTGTGCGCGCCTGAATGTTTATTTTTTCGCATCAACCAAGGATAATAAGAGGAGACAAGACGAGTTTGGTCTGTTTATAGTATGCCTGTTGAAGGGGCGGTGTTGTCTACGATCATCCACTTCCCTTCTTTCACCGGAAGTTTACCTGAAAGATGAGTGAACCATTCCTTCACCTCATTATAACATCTTTGGTCTGACACCCAGAATGCATTGTATAATATCAACAAACATGGTGCCTCACGTAGCTGGCAAATAGCTTAGCTCATTATAATCAGTACAACCATCAAAAAAGTATTTTACACACATCATAGGTGTCCATTACAATAAATGCAATAATCGGAATGCCAGTACCAGTACCTGTGAATAAAACTGTAAATACATTATCATACATACGTACATACATACAGCATGCGCCTACAGTAGCAACGACAACACGATATACAGAAAGTAAGGAACTTACTTTGATAGGAACGCACACATGTCCAAAGTTATTATTTGTAAATTAAACAACAAGGAAGGTAAAGCGAGCGCCAGCAAGACATTTTTCAATTTCTTGCAAATATATGCATACTTGATCTGCGCAAACATGAGTTAAGTGCGGTGGTCGTAAATAGTCCGCAACTCTGAATGTGAATATATGAGGAGGCGGGAACACATCTCAATTCAAACTGTTGTTAGAAAATACAACTTGTTAGAAAATCATTTGAAATTGACAAGTTGAAACATAGCCTATAGATAATTATCAGCGCATGTTAACTGTCCTGTTGGTAATAATCACATTTTGGAACAGTGAGTGAATTCTGACATCACGTGCATAAAACAACTCATGACCATTAGAGATAATTGGAACTCACATGTGAAAAGGTTAAATTGCAAACTGAGTGTAAAGCAGAGAACGTGCATTCAGTTTGGCACACTTGGTAAATGCATTGGCTACAAGTGTTCATGGGTTCAGAGATAGTGCTTCAAGAAACACTGTTAGTGTTAGTTAGTAACTTCTCTAGGGTAGGGGGCAGCATTCGGAATTTTGGATGAAATGCATGCCCAAATTAAACGGCCTGTTTCTTGGGCCCAGAAGATATGATATGCATATGACTGGTAGATTTGGATAGAAAACACTCTAAAGTTTCCAAAACTGTTAAAATAGTGTCTGTGAGTTTAACAGAACTGATTTGGCAGGCGAAAACCTGAGAAAAATCCATTTAGGAAGTAGTTTTTTGTTTTGTTTTTAGTTTTCTATTTAATGCCATTACAGTATCCCTTGACTTAGGACTCAACTTGCAGTTTCTATGCCTTCCACTAGATGTCAACAGTCTTTAGAATGTGTTTCAGTCTTGTATACCGAAAAATGAGGAAGTAAGAGCAGTCTGAATGAGTGGACCCTAAAGTTTCATGGAGCTTTTTCCTGCGCAAGACCGAGAGTGCGTTAGAACTGTTTACATTTTATATTGACGACGTTATTGTCCGGTTGAAATAGTATCGATTATTTAGGCTAAAAACAACCTGAGGTTTGAATATAAACATCGTTTGACATGTTTGTATGAACTTTACGGATACAATTAGGATTTTTTTGTCTTCCTGTTTTGACTGCGTTTCAGCCTGTGGATTACTGAAGAAAACGCGCGAACAAAACAGAGGTTTTTGGGTATAAAGAGACTTTATCGAACAAGAGGAAAATTTATTGAGTAAATGAATGTCTGCTGAGTGCAACCATATGAATATCATCAAAGGTAAGGGATTAATTTTATCTCTATTTCTAAATTGTGTAACTGTTCTATCTGGCTGGCTACTATTTGTAATTATTTGTCTTGTGGGCTATGTTCTCATAATCGTAATGTATGCTTTCGCCGTAAAGCATTTTTTAAATCTGACACCGTGGTTGGATTCACAAGAAGTTCATCTTTAAACGTATGTAAAATATGTTTTGTTTTCTGAATTTTTATAATGAGTATTTCTGTATTTGAATTTGGCGCCCAGCAGTTTCACTGGCTGTTGAAGTGGTGGGACGCTACCGTCTCACGTGCCCAAGAGAGGTTAAGCATTCAGAAAAACTATAATACACATCCTCTATAACCACTGTTTATATTATTTGACCCTGCTGCTGATCATTTTTACATTGTATTCAATTTCCAGCGAGACTATTCAAGCCATCGACTCACTGATGGTTGAATATGATGAGCGATCGGCAAAGGCAATCTGGTATCTGCTGGCATCACGGGACAACATCAACATCGCTCTAATCGCAGTCAGAAGACAGTTGAAGAAACTTGAGTGGACTCATGGAAAGGCTCTGTAAGACATATTATATATATACAGTAGCTAACTATTTTGGTCGATTACCAACAACATAATTGAATCACAAAGCATAACAGAAAATGAATACAGCATTTCATACCTCTTTCAGTGTTGGGGTTTTCAAAACCTTAACTCAGTTTCCCTCGAAATCAGACCGTCCCCACCAGTATCTTGCTTAGAAATACATGTTTGTGTGATGTTACTGTACCCAAATTTTATAGCTAGATGCATTTTTTGGGGTTAGTCCTGGGCCGAAAATGCTGTCGACCACCTAGCTAGCTAGCATTATCATCTACATTTTTTGTGTCATTTTTTTATTATCTACACACAAAACACACCATCACGTCAACAATCTGCAAATCTAGCTTTAGCTAGCTAACTTTAGCTAGTTGGCATTGGGCCTCTTGTGGGGTTTACGCATTGTACATGATGCAATCGTTAGATTACTTTTGAGGTCAAAATAGTCCGAATACAGAAGATGTTAGCTAGTGTAGCAGTTTCAGGGGTTGTGTTGTGGATGGACGTTATGTGCCTGCGAGGTTGCTTTGTTTTTTGGCTGCCAGGATCACGGACAGCAATGCAAAGTATTCCCCAGAGGCAGGACCACGGACAGCTCAGGGGAAATATCTAGACTGCAGCACAACAGCCACACCTGTCTCCAGTTGTAATCAGAGCCAAACTGCTGACAGGTGAAACCAATCAGTTTCTCTATGTAGCCACACCCAGGGTTTCTTTCTTTGTCTCGTTTGACCCCGGCAGGTGAAGGAGTCTGAGGTTATTGGACAGACAGAGCGTATGGTGGAGAAGGAGGGTTTAAAGAAGGAAAATATGATTTCAACGAGGGTTGATCAAGATAATATCCCTGTTCATCCCTATTGCCTCTGCTCTGACAGACTGACTAAACACACATGCTTTGTCTGTATACTATGTCTGAGTGTTGGAGTGTGCCCCTGGCACCAAAATAAAATGTTTTATTTGTTTTGCTCAATGTAAGGAATTTGAAATTATGTATACTTTTACCTTTGATACTTAAGTATATTATAATCCAAATACTTTTAGACTTTTACCTATGTAGTATTTTACTAGGTGAATTTCACTTTTACTAAAGTATGACAATTGAGTACTTTTCCACCACTGACGATTGCAGGCATGTGCTTTGTCAGTGGCTGTGATGTAGGCTTCTGTTCAGTCAGGAGTTGGAGAGACAGAAGAGCGAATGAAATGGTAGGAGGGACATCCCAGCTTCAAGTGGTTTCAGATATCACATTCTACGTCACACAGGCTCAGAATACTACCGTGTCTGTGGGAACTACTGTAGGGCTATCACTCAATGCAAGCCATTTCAATCTACGGTATCAACAGATCAATTTATAAGTGAAAATGTTGGTTGGAATCAGTACCAGAACCGCACAGGTCCTTACATCTAAGACGTTTTAAATTGATACAATGCTCTCACTCCCGGTTGCAACAAATGTAGCCACTTCAAGGCACTCCTCAAAATATGTTCATGAGTCAGAAATACAATACCATGCACCCACTATAGTGATTTCCATTACAAAAAGAATCTCAAAGCGCTTGAAAAAGCAAAACAAACAAGAATAAAATAAAACAGATATGACAGAGTTAGGTCTGTGGTACGATTTTCAGACAAAGTTGAACATTTTGAAGTTTCAAGCCCCCGAAAGATGGAACGACAGTCAGGAGGTAAGCAAAGGGAGGAGGTGGTCAATGGGGGGAGATGAGCAGGAGGCAGGCAGCACAGTTCACTCTCCATTCAAGGGGTCTCACCGGCACCTCTCCGTCCCTGCCATCTGACTGTGACTTCTCTGTAGCCGTTGACTCTCTCTGGTCTTGCAGAAAGAGATTAAGTTAGTTTTGGAGCTCTCCACTCACTCAGGATATTGATGACAGCTTGCTCATAACTTTGGAAGAAACCTCCTTAGCGATGAAATCGTCACTGTCACCGCACCATGCATTGTAGTCCTCCTCATTGTGCCAGGAGCATACCACCCTGCATACCACCCTGCATACCACTGCTGGATTGCTTCTGAAGCTAAGCAGGGTTGGTCCTGGTCAGTCCCTGGATGGGAGACCAGATGCTGCTGGAAGTGGTGTTGGAGGGCCAGTAGGAGGCACTCTTTCCTCTGGTCTAAGAAATGACCCAGGGCAGTGATTGGGGACACTGCCCTGTGTAGGGTGCTGTCTTCCGATGGGACTTTAAACAGGTGTCATGACTCTCTGAGGTCATTAAAGATCCCATGGCACTTATTGTAAGAGTAGGGGTGTTAACCCTGGTGTTCTGGCTAAATTCCCAATCTGGCACTCACGGTCACCTAATAATCCCCAGTTTACAATTGGCTCATTCATCCCCCTCCTCTCCCCTGTAACTATTCCCCAGGTCGTTGCTGTAAATGAGAATGTGTTCTCAGTCAACTTACCTGGTAAAATAACAGATAAAATAAAGGAGACTGTAGAAACAACAAAAATAGGCTGGTGTATTCAAATCAAAATACACTAGCTAGCTTGGTAGCATTGCTAAATTGATTTGCATGAATTCACGGGCAGGAAACAAATAGATGTTATCCAGACTTAATCTATACACATTTGGCTATTAAAAACAAAAGTGAAAAGATTCAAACAAAATATATTTAAAGGATTATTAATTAATATTTACAAAAGCTCTCTGCCTAGGAGGCCTCACGACCTCACAGCACCATGGCAACCACGGAACTTGGCTAACTTTGACTAGTGGTCAAAAGGTTTTTGGTGCTCCAAAAATTTGGTAGGGTTCTGTATTCTGTGGATTGGAATTAGAGTACGATTTGAAATACAATACTTATTTACAGTAATGTACTGTTAAACCAATATTTCATTGGAATTTACTGTATCATTTACAAGTTACGCCTAAAAACCACAGTGCATTGATTTATGCCAATTTTCTGTAAATAATTAATATGGTACATTGCTGATAGTTTTATTGTTTAATACTGTATAAACAACAATGTTTTAATAGTGTATGTAACCAAAGAAAATGATTTATTTACACTAATTAAAAATCTATTTTGTGTGCCTGTGTGTGTGTGTAGGATGGATGTTGGGGGAGAGAGACAAAGAGAGAAAGGGATGGAGTCAATTGGGATTGGGTACAACCCTAGATCTATGATCAGGCACAAATCTATTCGGGCTAAGGAAAGCGGTGAAACACACAACGGGACAGTTTGGTCAGGAGAGCATCAATGAGAGAAGTCAGCAGCTGCTGAAAATGTTCTTCCACTTCACCACCGTTTCAAGAAGATATTTTCAAAAATAGTGTGTGCTTCATGCATTCCACCCGACAATATGAGGTTGGCGCCTGAAACAGATTATTTTGAATCTACAGTCGTGGCCAAATGTTTTGAGAATGACACAAATATACATTTTCACAAAGTCTGCTGCCTCAGTTTGTATGATGGCAATTTGCATATACTCCAAAATGTTATGAAGAGTGATCAGATGAATTGCAATTAATTGCAAAGTCCCTCTTTGCCATGCAAATGAACTGAATCCCCCAAAAAACATTTCCACTGCATTTCAGCCCTGCCACAAAAGGACCAGCTGACATCATGTCAGTGATTCACTCGTTAACACAGGTGTGAGTGTTGATGAGGACAAGGCTGGAGATCACTCTGTCATGCTGATTGAGTTTGAATAACAGACTGGAAGCTTCAAAAGGATGGTGGTGCTTGGAATCATTGTTCTTCCTCTGTCAAACATGGTTACCTGCAAGGAAACACATGCAGTCATCATTGCTTTGAACAAAAAAAGGCTTCACAGGCAAGGATATTGCTGCCAATAAGATTGCACCAAAATCAACCATTTATCAGATCATCAAGAACTTCAAGGAGAGCGCTTCAATTATTGTGAAGAAGGCTTCAGGGTGCCCAAGAAAGTCCAGAAAGCGCCAGGACCATCTCCTAAAGTTGATTCAGCTGCGGGATCGGAGCACCACCAGTACAGAGCTTGCTCAGGAATGGCAGCAGGCAGGTGTGAGTGCATCTGCACGCACAGTGAGGCGAAGACTTTTGGAGGGTGGCCTGGTGTCAAGAAGGGTAGCAAAGAAGCCACTTCTCTCCAGGAAAAATTCTGCTGACTGCTGAGGACTGGGGTAAAGTCATTTTCTCTGATGAATCCCTTTTCCGATTGTTTGGGCATCCAGAAGAAAAAGCTTGTCCGGAGAAGACAGGTTGAGCAGTTACCATTAGTTCTGTATCATGCCAACAGTAAAGCATCCTCAGACCATTCATGTGTGGGGTTGCTTCTCAGCCAAGGGAGTGGGCTCACTCACAATTTTGCCTAAGAACACAGCCATGAATAAAGAATGGTACCAACACATCCTCCGAGAGCAACTTCTCCCAACCATCCAGGAACAATTGGGTGACGAACAATGCCTTTTCCAGCATGATGGAGCACCTTGCCATAAGGCAAAAGTGATAACTAAGTGGCTCGGGGAACAAAACATCGATATTTTGGGTCCATGACCAGGAAACTCCCCAGACCTTAATTCCATTGAGAACTTGTGGTCAATCCTCAAGAGGCGGGTGGACAAACAAAACCCCACAAATTCTGACAAACTCCAAGCATTGATTATGCAAGAATGGGCTGCCATCAGTCAGGATGTGGCCCAGAAGTTAATTGACAGCATGCCAGGGCGGATTGCAGAGGTCTTGAAAAAGAAGGGTCAACACTGCAAATATTGACTCTTTGTATCAACTTCATGTAATTGTCAATAAAAGCCTTTGACACTTATGAAATGCTTGTAATTATACTTCAGTATTACATAGTAACTTCTAACAAAAATATCTAAAGACACTGAAGCAGCAAACTTTGTGAAAATTAATATTTGTGTCATTCTCAAAACTTTTTGCCACGACTGTTTAGTAGGCATAAGCTATTACTGTAAGGAAACACAGTATGTTAGAGTAATTTTACAGGATACCACAGTGGCGCCGGAGAGGATGGCTGATGTTTTATTGGCTCTTAACCAACTGTTCTATTTAGTTTTTTTCGCATTGTTTGTAACTTATTTTATATATAATGTTGCTGTTACCGTCTCTTATGACCGAAAAGAGCTTTTGGACATCAGAACAGCAATTACTCACCTCGAATTGGACAAAAAAAAATTCTTTAATGAGTCGGACGGGAAGGATATACTCCAAACACCTGAACAGGCCCTCATCCCCATCATTCGCTGGAGAAAGAAATAGAGATTTCGCGGAAAGAGATCGAGGTGTCTTGTGAGGATCAGACGACAAGTGGCTAATCTGCCTTTGCCATCCGTTCTGTTAGCTAACGTTCAATCGCTGGAAAATAAATGGGACAAACTGAAAGCACGTATATCTACCAACGGGGCATTAAAAACTGTAATTTCTTATGTTTCACTGAGTCGTGGCTGAACGACAACATTAATAACACGCTATATACCTAGAGAGTTTTTCGTAGCTGTCTACATTCCACCACAGGCCGATACTGGCACTAAAACCGCACTCAATGAGCTGTATACTGCCATAAGCAAACAGGAAAATGCTCATCAAAAGGCAGCGCTCCTAATGGCTGGGGACATTGTGAAGGATGGTTTTGTTCTCTTTTTAACAAAAATATATGCCTTATAGAAATAGGACAAGTTAATTACAAAACATAGTGTGTTGCTAACCCAGCTATAATAGTGTTGCACAAACATAGCGGGATTGCAGTAAAGCTGTTGCTAATCTAGGGTGTCGACTGTGCTAACCACAAGGTTGAGACAAGATGGAAAATTACTGAATAACAAGAAAACAGGAACTGAGCAATGTAGCAACCGACAACTCAGCTCAATCTTCACAACAAATACTTCCGGATATCTGGATCCTGTGAGGCTGGGACCAGCCTGGGCACCACCGATAGGCTAGCAAGTTTAAACCACGCTAAGCCTCTACTGTGACAGGCCAACTCTAAAGTTGGAACTACCTCTGTCACAGTATAAAAGAAGATGTCTGTACTATTTCAGTCAGTTCTCTGCTTTACCCTGCGTGGTGATACAGTGAACCCGTATATACGAAAATTGCATTTACCATTTATCGCTTGTGTTAAATAAAAATACTTAAAGTATATTCGGAGACTCTGAATC
This sequence comes from Salvelinus alpinus, assembly GCF_045679555.1. Lineage (NCBI taxonomy): Eukaryota > Metazoa > Chordata > Actinopteri > Salmoniformes > Salmonidae > Salvelinus > Salvelinus alpinus. The sequence continues at coordinate 38,391,287 of NC_092096.1, read as the reverse complement.
ACATGTTATCCTGATACCAGATTTGATTGACGCAACCCTTTACAACATTAATGCAACCGCTGTGTCAGATTTCAAAAAAACTTTACGGAAAAAGCACACCATGCAATAATCTGAGACGGTGCTCAGATATAAATAACATTTCTCCGCCATGTTGGAGTCAACAGAAATACGAAATTACATCATAAATATTCCCTTACCTTTGATGATCTTCATCAGAATGCACTCCCAGGAATCCTAGTTCCACAATAAATTGTTGTTTTGTTCGATAATGTCAATTATTTATGTCCTAGTAGCTACTTTTGCTAGCGCGTTTAGTACACATTTCCAAACACTTGTGCAAGTCCCGCATAATGTCAGACGAAAACTTCAAAAAGTTATATCACAGGTTGAATAAACTTGTCAAACTAAGTAGAGAATCAATCTTCAGGATATTGTTATCATATATATCCAATAACGTTCCAACCGGAGCATTCCTTTGTGTCTGTAGAAGTTATGGAACACAAGGCGATATCATGAGGAATTCGCGTGACCAGGAACTGGCAATCTGCCAGACCACTGACTCATTCCCCTCTCATCCGGCCCCACAACACAGTATAAACTTCATTCAACGTTCTACAGACTGTTGACATCTAGTGGAAGGCGTAGGAAGTGCAAACAAATCCATATCTTCCTGGGATTTGAATAGGCGATGAGTTGAACATCAAACAGCCTCAGAATTTCCACTTCCTGTTTGGTAGTTTGCCTGCCATATGAGTTCTGTTATACTCACAGACATAATTTAAACAGTTTTTGATACTTCAGAGTGTTTGATATCCAATAGTAATAATGTGCAGATATTAGCATCTGGGACAGAGTAGGAGGCAGTTCAATTTGGGCACGCTATTCATCCAAAGTGAAAATGCTGCCCCCTATCTCTAAAAAGTTAATGCAGGGAAAATTGAATCAGTTTTACCTCATTTCTATCAGCATGTTAAATGTGCAACCAGAAATTAAAATTGCAACCAGAATGCAAAATTAAAGCAGTATGCACCAGTGACTCGGTCTATAAATCAGTGGTCAGATGAAGCAGATGCTAAACTAGAGGACCGTTTTGCTAGCACAGACTGAAATGTGTTCCGGGATTCTTCCGATGGCATTGAGGAGTACCCCATCAGTCACTGGCTTCATCAATAAGTGCATTGATGACATTGTCACCACAGTGACCGTACGTAAATACCCTAACCAGAAGTCATGGATTACAGGCAACTTCCACACTGAGCTAAAGGGTAGAGCTGCCGCTTTCAAGGAGCGGGAGACTAATCCGGAAGCTTATATGAAAACCCGCTATGCCCTTAGATGAACGATCAAACAGGCAAGCGTCAATACAGGATTCAGATTGAATCCTACTACACCGGCTCTGACGCTCGTCGGATGTGGCAGGGTTTGTAACTATTACGGACTACAAAGGGAAACCCAGACATGACTGGATCCTGGCCTTCCTGACGGGCCGCCCCCAGGCGGTAAGAGTAGGCAACAACATGTCTGCCACGCTGATCCTAAACACTGGGGCCCCTCAGGGGTGTGTAATTAGTCCCCTCCTGTATTCCCTGTTCACCCACGACTGCGTGGCCAAACACGACTCCAACACCATCATTTGCTGACGACAGTAGGCCTGATCACCCTCAACGATGAGACGGCCTATATGGAGGAGGTCAGAGAACAGGCAGTGTGGTGCCAGGTTAACAATCTTTCCCTCAATGTGATCAAGACAAAGGATGATTGTGAACTACAGGAAAAGGAGGACAGAGCATGCACCAATTAACATTGGCGGGGCTGTAGTGGAGCGGGTCGAGCGTTTCAAGTTCTTTGGTGTCCACATCACCAACGAACTATCATGGTCCAAACATACCAAGACAGTCGTGAAGAGGGCACGACAAAACCTTTTCCCCCTCAGGAGACTGAAAAAATTTGGCATGGGTCCCCAGATCCTCAAAAGGTTCTACAGCTGCACCATCGAGAGCATCCTGAACGGTTGCATCACTGCCTGGTATGGCAACTGCTCAACATCTGACTGTAAGGCACTACAGAGGGTAGTGTGAACAGCCCAGTTCATCACTGGGGCCAAGGTTCCTGCCATCCAGGACCTATACAATAGCCATGCCAGAGGAAAACCCATAAAATTGTCAGAGACTCCAATCACCCATAGACTGTTTATAGACTGTTTTGTTTGCTACCGCACGGCAAGCGGTACCGGAGCGCCAAGTCTAGGACCAAAAGCCTTTTTCTCTGTGGCATGTTTCTCAGAGATAAGGCTTTTCCCAGGGCACTCACGTCCACTCCCTGTCGGCTAGGGGTGATCAGAGTGTTGAGTTTACCGTCCTGTGGCGGACTCCCACAGTCACCTTCAGCAGACCTATACACTTCCTGTCACTGAAGTTCACACAGGGTCGGGGATAGTAAGGAAGATAATTTGAAGTTGTCAGTCATTAACTTGCCTTTGAAAGTGTGACCAACCTAATTTTTGGTGGATAATAACATAGCCGCAGGAAGAAGGGTGTTTGTTTCAGCACCCTCTGAAAAATCAGAATAAAAAATAATTCACTGGGCCTTTACTAGTTCCGTATTAGCGGATACGGGTGCTGCGATTTTATCACCGCTACGGCTATGGATAATAGTTTTTAAGACCTAAGTACCTCATATCAATTCCATATCTGTTATATTTCTTCTTCTTCTCATCCATCTTCTCCTCCCCCTTTTCTCTTTTGTCTGTCTGCTACTCTTACAAAGTGCTGGAAAGAAAAGTCCACTTTGCTGCAGTTGGCCAGGTGAGAGTGGGAGGCTTAATGGAATGCTAATACAGGCCACAGAAGTCAGGGGTTTATAATTGGAGCACAGCTGCTGCTGGGACCAGCCAACAGCATCCTGTGGATTGAGAGATGCCAGGCAGAGAGGACGTACCGGCTTGCTAGAGGAGGAGGTGTTGGAAGTCACAGTGTCACGTGATCAGGTCAGCTTTGTCTCAGAATAGAGATACCTATGGTAATTTATTATATGATATTTTATTATAATACTATAATATAGCTTTAGAATGTTAGAGTTGAAGAACTCAGTAAGAACTCACTTTAGATGAGAACAAACTTGTGAGATGTCGCCTTAGCTTAGACACAGTATGTTGGCAAATTGTTGACATATTAGCATATTGTTATTCCAGGCCAGACTCTAGTGGATTACGGCCTAATTATGCATTTTTTAAACGTTGAAATTATGGCCTTGGGTGTCATTTTATTTTCATAGCAATTTCCTACCATTCAGTAGGGCAATGCAATCACCTATTACCATCTAGTAGGCTTGCAATGATCTAGGGTTTTGTGGATGTGGTTAACAAGCTACTTAATAAATGGCATGGACTCACTCTTTGTGCAATAATAGTGTTTAACATGATTTTTGAATGACTACCTCATCTCTGTAACCCACACATACACTTGTCAGTAAGGTCCCTCAGTTTAGCAGCATTTCACACAAAGATTCAACCACCAAGATCAGTGAGGCTTTCCAATGCCTCGCAAAGAATGGCACCCATTGGTAGATGGGTAAAAATAAAAGCAGATGTTGAATATCCCTTTGAGCATGGTGAAGTCAATAATTACACTTTGGGAGGGTGTTTCTATACACCCAGTCGCAAAACAAATACAGGCGTCATGCCTAACTCCGTTGACGGAGAGGAAGGAAACTAACTTCTCAGGGATTTCACCATGAGGCCAATGGTGACTTTAAAACAGTTAAAAATGTAAGTGGGGATGGATCAACAACATTATAGTTACTCCACAATACTAACCTAATTGACAGAGTGAAAAGAAGGAAGCCTGTACAGAATATTTTTTTAAATAAAACATGCATCCTGTTTTCAACAGGACCCTGAAGTAATTTTGCAAAAAATGTGACCAAACAATTAACTTTTTGTCCTGAATACAAAGTGTTGTGTTTGGGGCAAATCCAATACAACACATTACTGAGTACCACTATCCATATTTTCAAGCATAGTGGTGGCTGCATCATGTTATGCGTATGCTTGGTATCGTTAAGGACTGGAGAGTTTTTTAGGATTAAAATAAATGGAATGGAGCTCAGCAAAGGCAAAATCCTGGAGGAAAACCTGGTTCAGTCTGCTTTCCACCAGACACTGGGAGATGAATTCACATTTCAGCAGGACAATAACCTAAAACAAGCCCAAATTTACACTGGAGTTGCTTACCAAATATACGGTGAATGTTCCTGAGTGGCTGAGTTACAGTTTTGACTTAAATTTAATTGAAAATATATGGCAAAATACCTGAACATAGTTGTCTAGCAATGCTCAACCAATTTGACAGAGCTTGGGGAATTTTTTAAAGAATAATGAGCAAATGTTGCACAATCCAGGTGTGCAAAGTTCTTAGAGACTTGGTGATTTTAACATATATTGACTGTATTTCATTTTCAATACATATACATATGCAGTGTCACACCCTGATCTGTTTCACCTGTCTTGTGATTGTCTCCACACCCTCCAGGTGTCGCTTATTATCCCTGGTGTATATATCACTGTGTTTCCTATATCTCTGTGCCAGTTTGTCTTGTATGCTTTTCAAGTCAACCAGCAGTTTTCCCGTACTCCTGCTTCTTTTTGCTTTTGCTAGGCGTCCCGATTTTTGACCCTTGCCTGTTTTCTGGACTCCGTAACCGCCTGCCTGACCATTCTGCCTGCCCTGACATCGAGCCTGCCTGCCACTCTGTACCTCCTGGACTCTGAACTGGTTTTGACATTTTGCCTGTCCACGACCATTCTCTTGCCTACCTCTTTTGGATTGTTTAATAAATATCAAGACACAAACCATCTGCATCTGGGTCTCACCTTGTGCCCTTACAAGCAGAACATTCTAAACATGTTTTCACTTGTCATTATGGGGTATTGTGTGTAGATAAAAAGAAGCAGGGGAGGACCATCCTCATTGAGATTTCATAAAAGTAGTGAAAGATTAGTTATCCTTTTTAGGTAACTTTTTTGCAATGAAGATCTACAGTAACTTCAACAGCACTGTCTAGGGTAGCACCATGGTGCAGCCGGAGTACAGCCAGTTTCCGTCCTCCTCTGGCTACATCGACTTCAATGCAAAACCTAGGAGGCCTTCAATGCAAAACCTAGGCCTCACGCCCTTCCATTGACATACATGGTAGTTATGACAACTTCCGGAGGATGTCCTCCAACCAATCAAAGCTCTTGCAGTATGAACTGACATGTTGTCCATCCAATCATAGAGTTAGGATCAGAGAATTAACCTATTGAGTTGTATTGGGATTGTGCCACAGAGCATTATGGGGGTTCTGTGTGTTGAGAAGCTTGGTGACATTGTTGGATGGAGAATAAGAGTGAAAAGTGATAGTTGAGCATTTTTTGGATATTATTCAATTCAAATGAGTTTTTTCAAATTACAGGAGACTGAGAAGGTATATTATAAATAGTTTTATTTGGTTTTAGAACTTTATTAGTGTCCAGTTAGTGCAATTTCTTTCCATTTGAGTGTGCAGTTTTCTGCGGCGAAATGGTAGAATGGTCAACGCTGCTGAAAATGTTGTGGACTTTTTGTTGAAGAACCCCTTTCATTCTCTGGGGTACACGGAAAAGGTGCGAGATAAAGGTGAGGGTCGACCTCTACCTGAGATCAGTTTCATGAAGAAGGATGAGAAGGTGAGGGTGTTCAATACCACCTGGTATCAAAAGTATAGCTGGTTAACAGCCGCGTGTATTTCTGGTTTGGCGTGCGTTTTTGGGCTTGCAAGAATTTGCTTTTAGAGGACAAGACGAGATGGAAAGTTCCGCCGACAAGGGCAATGACAAGGAGCTTGCAGAGGTAATTGCACGTTACAATGCTTTACTTGCTGAACATATCGAACTTTTGACTGTCTTTTCTGGGATGTCGAAAACAATTGCGAATTATTTGATAGCTTCCATCGCATCATCCATTAAAAGATTAAAGAGAGTTTGAATGCGCTGCACATTTTTTTATTGATTTAGCAAAGATGATAACACATAATCACTCCGGGCAGACAAGCAAAAACTCATGATATAAATGTTGCAGCAGAGTAGCCTACACCTATACATTAGAAATCTGACATTCTGTATGGGATGAAAACAATACTATTTTTCAGTCTGATCAACTGTAGGCTACTAATAAGAGCACCTGAATACAGCCTATGCACCCTGTCCATCTGGTCAGGGTAAACTAATTGGTAACGTTATGTATTTAGTCCATTTGTGTGTCAGGAGAAAATGTGAATGTGATCAAATTTTGTTTATATTCAAAATTGGGCTGGCTAGACTGCCTATACGCTTTTAATCCATAATGATTACCTGGAATTAATGAATCAATATAATAGTGATGACGGATGTGAGTAAATGTTTAGCAAGTCCTAGAGTTGCATAGGCCTGCATGATGCAAACATGCTTAAAGCAAGCTCAGCCCTGTGAGTTCTATTGTTTATCAGTTGTTGTGTATGTGTCTGAGTAGAGAAAATCCCCCTCCTAATGTAGTCTAAATATAATTCATAATGAAGGTAGCTGCAGCTTGACAGGGTTTTCATCCTCCCCAGGGCCAGGAGTTTTTTCAGGATTTCAAAAAAATCATGTGACCTGATTAGGAAAAACTCCTCCCATCATAGCCAGTATAAAACCTTTTTACAACTGATTAATCACTGTCATACCTTATAGGGTTCAGAGTTTTCCTAGTTAGGCTAACATATAAGGAAAAACTTCAGGCCCCAGGGGTAAAAATTGCCCCACCGCTCTGGGACCTATGGTGGCACCAGTCTGCTTGCAGTTGTCAGTTATCGTCAGGTATGTGGATGATCAGAGCTTTATTCAGGAAAGTTTCTTGGGATACTTTGATGTGTCAAGTGGGTGAGATGTGTGGTCTGTGTTAAACTTTAGGAATTTTGAGAGAGTCTGAGTTTAAGTTCATATCGAAACTTGTTGTCCAAACCTACGATAGCGCAGCTGTAATGGAATGTGTCTGCTATTTGTATTTACAGCTAAGTCCCCTCCTGTTCCCTGATTTAAGACGTGATGACTACTCCACTACCTTTGTCAATTTTCTCCTGACATGAACTGAAGCCACGTCTCATGTGCCCACTCATCCACTGGCACATTGAATGTTTCCCCTCCAAGCACTGTGAGTACCCCTATCAATTTTCTCTCATTCCTGTATGTAGAGTCAATCACATACACAAGCTCTTTTGTCTAACTGTGTAGTGTGTTGTGTTGTGTTATTGGTTTTTGTCTTCACAGTCAAATCCTGTCCTGCACTGGTCAAGCCTCTGAACACCTCAACTTATGCCTCATAACCTCATTCAATTACTGCTGATCCGTTTCCCACAGGGTGTAAGTAGCCCTCTCATTCTTATTCCCCATAATATTGTACTATAAATGTATTTATTAAATGCTTTAGGTTAAAACACACTTTGTCGTCTCCGTGCGTTACGCGCCTATACCGTGGGTCTCCCATTCTCCTCAATTTCTCAAGTCACCAGCCTCCACTGGTGTAGATTGGTGAGAAAAAACATAACATTTAATTTGTTTTGAATTCCGGTTGTTAGACAACAACATTTTGAATAAGTGAAGGGGTATGAATATTTTCACAGTAGGGGTAAAGTGACTAGTGTCGTGGAAATTCAGTGGTCATTTCTTCAAACAATCATCTTTATTTAACATCGATTAATTATTGCAATAATGAAACCTACTGTTGGGCTGAGAGCCTAACTGAAAATGAAAAAATAACGGATATAATATAGGACCTAAAAATGCTTAATCAGACTGGTTATATCTCCCATAAGCCACCTTGGTTATGTACACAGGATGGTGTTTTACCCCAAACCTGGCTTAGTTTCCCAGATGCCAGGAATCAAATCAAATCAAATTGAATTTGTCAAATGAGCCGAATACAACAGGTGTAGACCGTACAGTAAAATGCTTACTTACAAGCCCTTAACCAACAATGCTTTAACCTGTCTAGGACTGGGGTTCCGCTAGCGGAACAGCCAATGAAATTGCAGGGCGCCAAATTCAATCAACAGAAATCTCATATTTCAATTTTCTCAAATTTTCGCGTTAATCCAACCACAGTGTCCGATTTCAAAAAAGCTTTTCGGCGAAAGCAGAACATATCATTATGTTAGGTCAGCAACTAGTCACAGAAAGCATACAGCGAATTTCCAAGCAAAGAGGGGCGTCACAAAAAGCAGAAATATTGATACAATTAATCACTAACCTTTGATATCCTTCATCAGATGACACTCCCGGGACAACATGTTACACAATACAGTGGGGCAAAAAAGTATTTAGTCAACCACCAATTGTGCAAGTTCTCCCACTTAAAAAGATGAGAGAGGCCTGTAATTTTCATCATAGGTACACTTCAACTATGACAGACAAAATGAGAAAAAAATATCCAGAAAATCACATTGTAGGATTTTTAATGAATTTATTTGCCAATTATGGTGCAAAATAAGTATTTGGTCACCTACAAACAAGCAAGATTTCTGGCTCTCACAGACCTGTAACTTCTTCTTTAAGAGGAAGTACAGGATCCAGATGCAGAGGGAGGTGTTTAGTCCCAGGGTTCTTAGCTTAGTGATGAGCTTTGAGGGCACTATGGTGTTTAAACGCTGAGCTGTAGTCAATGAATAGCATTCTCACACATCCTTTAGTCCAGGTGGGAAAGGGCAGTGTGGAGTGCAATAGAGATTGCATTATCTGGGGATCTGTTTGGGTGGTATGCAAATTGGAGTGGATCTAGGGTTTCTGGAATAATGGTGTTGATGTGAGCCATGACCAGCCTTTCAAATCACTTCATGGTTACAGCCGTGAGTGCTACGGGCCGGTAGTAATTTAGGCAGGTTACCTTAGTGTTCTTGGCAACAGGGACTATGGTGGTCTACTTGAAACATGTTGGTATTACAGACTCAGTCAGAGACTGTTTGAAAATGTTATTGAAGACACTTGCCAGTTGGTCAGCGCATGCTCGGAGTCCACGTCCTGGTAATTCGTTTGTGAATGTTGACCTGGTTAAAGGTCTTACTCACATCGGCTACGGAGAGCATGATCACACAGTCGTCTGGAACAGCTGGTGCTCTCATGCATGTTTCAGTGTTACTTGCCTCGAAGCGAGCATAGAAGTCATTTAACTTGTCTGGTAGGTTTGTGTCACTGGGCAGCTCGCGGCTGTTCTTCCCTTTGTAGTCTGTAATAGTTTGCAAACCCTGCCACATCCGACAAGCGTCGGAACCGGTGTAGTACGATTCGATATTAGTCCTGTATTGACGCTTTGCCTGTTTGATTGTTCATTGGAGGGTACAGCAGGATTTCTTATAAGCTTCCGGGTTAGAGTCCCGCTCCTTGAAAGCGGCATCTCTACCCTTTAGCTCAGTGAGGATGTTGCCTGTAATCCATGGCCTCTTGTTGGGGTATGTATGTACTGTCACAGTGGGGACGACGTCATCGATGCACTTATTGATGAATCCGTTGACTTATGTGGTGTACTCCTCAATGCCATCGGAAGAATCCCGGAACATATTCCAGTCTGTGCTAGCAAAACAGTCCTGTAGTTTAGCATCTGCTTCATCTGACCACTTTCTTATTGACCGATTCACTGGTGCTTCCTGCTTTAGTTTTTGCTTGTAAGCAGGAATCAGGAGGATAGAATTATGGTCAGATTTGCCAAATGGAGGGTGAGGGAGAGCTTTGTATGTGTCTCTGTGTGTGGAGTAAAGGTGGTCTAGAGTTTTTTTCCCCTCTGGTTGAACATTTAACATGCTGGTAGAGATTAGGTAAACCCGATCTGAGGTTTCCTTGCATTAAAGTCTCTGGCCGCTAGGAGCGCCACCTCCGAATGAGCATTTTCCTGTTTGCTAGTCATAGACTGTTCTCTCTGCTACCGCACGGCAAGCGGTCCCTGAGCGCCAAGTCTAGTCACTTTAATAACTCTACCTACATGTACATATTACCTCGACTAATTGGTGCCTCCGCACATTGACTCTGTACCGGTACCCCCTGTGTATATTGTTATGCTACTGCTGCTCTATAATTATTCATTAATTTGTTACTTTGTTACTTTTATTTCGTATTTTCTTAAACTGCATTGTTGGTTAAGGGCTTTTAAGTAAGCATTTCACTGTAAAGTCTACACCTGTCGTGTTCGGCACGTGACAAATAAAATTTGATTTGTACACAACTTTTCTATTCATATACGTATATTTATATTTATATTCCAGAGTCTGTCATTGCTTGTTCTCTATATTTCTTAATTATTACATTTTTCGGATTTGCGTGTATTATTTTGTATTGTTAGGTATTACTGCACTGTTGGAGCATTTCGCTACACCCACGATAACATCTGCAAAATATGTGTACATGACCAGTTAAATTAGATAAAGAACTTGGCTAACAAACGTTAGCTAGCTAACTACCTCTGCTACCGTTACAGATTCTACAGTGCTAGCTAGTAGCGCTAACTAGCCACCTAGCTAGATTTCTTTGTTGACAAATAATAGGACCGCTTACCTTGTTACGAAGTCGCATTCGTAAGGTTGCCGTGGGGTGTAGAGTATTGCGGACTTGGAGTACCGTTATAAACATTATTTATTATTATTTACCTTTCAATAACTCTGTCTTCCCTTTTATTCCCATCAAAACAAACTCTGTGATATAAGTGCATCGCTCCAGATGAGAATTTAAAGGAAGTAAGACATCTCACTGGCACATTTTTTCTGGTTAATATACAAATAGACCAGACCCAGCTGCTATCACATTGCCATCTATGGGAGAACCACCCCATAAGTAGACCAGCACTGTGACAAATGTTTTTTATGACAAAACGGCCTGAGTAAGACATCTTCATTTTTCCACCATCTTTGTCAACCAGACTTTTTAGTTTGGCCTTTAATCAATATTGCCTTTGTGTTTTATGTTCTTGGATGAAATTTAAGCTCTTTAATTGCCGTGCTTGCTTTTTCATTTTATTGTTTTAAGTGTGTTGCTATTTTAAAAGCACTTCAAACAAAGTTTGAATTGAAGTTGAATTTTATATTGGATCTTTAATTGATGATTGTATGAATATGGACTTCATTAACTTTAAAGTCTATCATCCTTACTAAGACGTTTAAAAACTGTATGAACAAGGTTATAGGCCTACTAAATAAATGTTTGGTTGGAGTGATATGAGGACAATAGACAAGGTGTCAGGGGCTGTTAGCGTGCTTAACCTCTTGACGCTAGGGGTCAGATTTTTTTTTTAATAACGTTCCCAAGGTAAACGGACTATTTCTCAGGTCCAGATCGTAAAATATGCATATAATTTACAGATTAGGATAAAAAACACTCGAAAGTTTCCAAAACTGTCAAAATAGTGTCTGTGAGTATAACAAAACTGATTCTGCAGGTGAAAACCTGAGGAAATCTAACCCAGAAGTGATAAAAAATAAATAAATAAAAAATCTGTTTCCTTGCCCGTCTTTCTTCCATTTAAAGGGGTACCAACCAGATTCCTTTTCCAATGGCTTCCTCAGGCTGTGACCAGGCTTTAGACATACAGTGGGGAGAACAAGTATTTGATACACTGCCGATTTTGCAGGTTTTCCTACTTACAAAGCATGTAGAGGTCTGTAATTTTTATCATAGGTACACTTCAACTGTGAGAGACGGAATCTAAAACAAAAATCCAGAAAATCACATTGTATGATTTTTAAATAATTAATTTGCATTTTATTGCATGACATAAGTATTTGATCACCTACCAACCAGTAAGAATTCCGGCTCTCACAGACCTGTTAGTTTTTCTTTAAGAAGCCCTCCTGTTCTCCACTCATTACCTGTATTAACTGCACCTGTTTGAACTCGTTACCTGTATAAAAGACACCTGTCCACACACTCAATCAAACAGATTCCAACCTCTCCACAATGGCCAAGACCAGAGAGCTGTGTAAGGACATCAGGGATAAAATTGTAGACCTGCACAAGGCTGGGATGGGCTACAGGACAATAGGCAAGCAGCTTGGTGAGAAGGAAACAACTGTTGGCGCAATTATTAGAAAATGGAAGAAGTTCAAGATGACGGTCAATCACCCTCGGTCTGGGGCTCCATGCAAGATTTCACCTCGTGGGGCATCAATGATCATGAGGAAGGTGAGGGATCAGCCCAGAACTACACGGCAGGACCTGGTCAATGACCTGAAGAGAGCTGGGACCACAGTCTCAAAGAAAACCATTAGTAACACACTACGCCGTCATGGATTAAAATCCTGCAGCGCACGCAAGGTCCCCCTGCTTAAGCCAGTGCATGTCCAGGCCTGTCTGAAGTTTGCCAATGACCATCTGGATGATCCAGAGGAGGAATGGGAGAAGGTCATGTGGTCTGATGAGACAAAAATAGAGCTTTTTGGTCTAACTCCACTCGCCGTGTTTGGAGGAAGAAGAAGTATCTTTTTTATGGTGGTTTTGGATCAGTGGCTTCTTCCTTGCTGAGCGGCCTTTCAGGTTATGTCGATATAGGACTCGTTTTACTGTGGATATAGATACTTTTATATCTGTTTCCTCCACCATCTTCACAAGGTCCTTTGCTGTTGTTCTGGGATTGATTTGCACTTTTCGCACCAAAGTACGTTCATTTCCAGGAGACAGAACACATTTCCTTCCTGAGTGGTATGATGGCTGTGTGGACCCATGGTGTTTATACTTGCGTACTATTGTTTGTACAGATGAACGTGGTACCTTCAGGTGTTTGGAAATTGCTCCCAAGGATGAACCAGACTTGTGGAGGTCTACAATGTTTTTTCTGAGGTCTTGGCTGATTTCTTTTGATTTTCCCATGATGTCAATCAAAGAGGCAATGAGTTTGCAGGTAGGCCTTGAAATGCATCCACAGGTACACCTCCAGTTGACTCAAATAATGTCAATTAGCCCATCAGAAGCTTCTAAAGCCAGGACATAATTTTCTGGAATTTTCCAAGCTGTTTAAAGGCACTGGTTAATAGCATGTGAGCATGTGTCCCTGGTACGCAAGGTGCTTGGTCGACTGTTGGTGCATGACCTGTACGCCAAGGCTGAGAAATGTCTGTTCTTCCAACAGTCCGTCTCCTTCCTAGGGTACCGCATTTCCACCTCAGGGGTGGAGATAGAGCGTGACCGCATCTCATCCGTGCGTAATTGGCCGACTCCCACCACGGTAAAGGAGGTGCAGCGGTTTCTAGGGTTTGCCAATTACTACCTGAGGTTTATCCGGGGTTTTGGTCAGATGGCGGCTCCCATTACCTCACTGCTGAAGAGGGGACCGGTACGTTTGCAGTGGTCGGCTGAGGCGGACAGGGCCTTTGGTCACCTGAGGGCTCTGTTCACCTCGGCTCCCGTGCTGGCCCATCCGGATCCCTCTTTGGCATTCATAGTGGAGGTGGACGCGTCCGAGGATGGGATAGGAGCCGTGCTCTCTCCGCGCTCGGGTACGCCACCGAAGCTCCGCCCCTGTGCCTTCTTCTCGAGGAAGCTCAGCCCGGCGGAGCGAAACTATGACGTGGGGGGACCGGGAGCTGTTGGCTGTCGTCAAGGCTTTGAAGGCGTGGAGACATTGGCTTGAGGGGGCTAAACACCCTTTTCTCATCTGTACTGACCACCGCAATCTGGAGTACATCCGGGCGTCGAGGAGACTGAACCCTCGCCAGGCAAGGTGGGCCATGTTTTTCACCTGTTTTCTTTCACCCTTTCTTACAGACCAGGTTCCCAGAACGTGAAGGCAGATGCACTGTCCTGGCTGTATGACACAGAGGAGCGGCCCATGAATCCCACCCCCATACTCCCGGCCTCCTGCCTGGTGGCGCCGGTAGTGTGTGAGCTGGACGCGGACATTGAGCAGGCGCTGCGTGCTAAGCCCGCTCCCCTCCAGTGTGCCACTGGGCATCTGTACGTTCCGTCTGCTGTCCGTGACTGGCTGATCTATTGGGCTCACATGTCACCCTCCTCTAGTCATCCAGGCATCTGTCGGACGGTGCGCTGTCTAAGTGGGAAGTACTGGTGGCCCACTTTGGCTAAGGACGTGAGGGTTTATGTTTCCTCCTGCTTGGTGTGCGCCCAGTGTAAGGCTCCTAGGCACTTGCCCAGAGGTAAGCTACACCCCTTACCCGTTCCACAGCGGCCATGGTCACACCTGTCGATCGATTTCCTGACCGATCTCCCCCATAAGAGGGAAGCACCACGATCCTGATTGGTGTGGATCGTTTCTCTAAGTCCTGCCGTCTCCTCCCTCTGCCCGGTCTCCCTACGGCCCTACAGACTGCGGAGGCCTTGTTAACACACGTCTTGTGGGTACTTGGGACAGTGTTTGAGTGAGTTTCCATGTGCTCGCGCAGGTGCCTGAGAGCTGTGACTGCGTCAAGGGCTAACATATTGTGCGTTGTCTCTTCGTGCGCAGATATGTATTTTATTTTGTCCAAATTTTGTTGTATATCATTTTACTTGTATTGTTGTGTGCTGTTGTGCACTGAATGTGTGCACGCAGCACCTGTTATTTATTTTTGGTTGCTGTCTCTTGCCTGACCTTCAGTTAGCGAGGTGCCTGAGAGCTGTGACTGCGCAAAGGCCTAACATATTGTGCGTTGTCTCTTCGTGCGCAGGACAAATAAAAATCCAACAAGCAGACCTCCAGGTCCTCATTAAATTACACAACGCAGAACGAACCACGCTACACTTAGTCCCCTCCTGTACTCCCTGTTCACCCACGACTGCGTACGACTCCAACACCCTCATCAACTTTGCTGACGACACGACGGTGGGGGGCCTGATCACCAACGATAATGAGACAGCCTATAGGGAGGACTTCAGCCACCCAAGTCATAGACTGTTCTCTCTGCTACCACATGGCAAGCAGTTCTGATGCACCAAGTCTGGATCCAACAGGACCCTGAACAGCTTCTACCCCCAAGTCATAAGAGTTAGTTAAATAGTCAACCAATAGCAGTGGAGACTGGTGGGAGGAGCTATGGAAGGATGGGCTCATTGTAATGGCAGGAATGGAATAAATGTAACGGAGTCAAACGTGGTTTCCGTATGTTTGATGTGTTTGATACCATTCCATTTATTCCATTCCAGCCATTATAATGAGCCCATCCTCCTGTAGCTCCTCCCACCAGTCTCCTCAGATAACTACCCGGACAATCTGCATTGCACACTTTTGACTGATCACATATGCTGATTCTACTGTTTATTATCTATCCTGTTGCCTAGTCACTTTATCCCTACCTATATGTACATACTCTATATGAACAAAACTATGTTGACACCTGCTCGTTGAAGATCTAATTCCAAAATCATGGACATTAATATTGAGTTGGTCCCCCCTTTGCTACTATAACAGCCTCCACTCTTCTGGGAAGGCTTTCCACTATGTGTTAGAACATTGCTGCAACAAGAGCATTAGTGAGATAGGGCACTGATGTTGGGCGATTAGGCCTGGCTCGTAGTCACGTTCCAATTCATCCCATAGGTATTCGATGGGGTTGAGGTCAGGGCTCTGTGCAGGCCAGTCAATTTCTTCCACACTGATTTCGAACAAACCCTTTCTGTATGGACCCCGCTTTGTGCACAGGGGCATTGTCATGCTGAAGCAGGAAAGGGCCTTCCCCAAACTGTTGCCACATAGCTGGAAGCACAGAATCGTCTAGAATATCACTGTATGCTGTAGCGTTAAGATTTCCCTTCGCTGGAACTAAGGGGCCTAGCACGAACCATGAAAAAAATCCCCAGACCATTTTTCTTCCTCCACCAAACTTTAGAGTTGGCACTATACATTGGGGCAGGTAGCATACTCCTGGCAGGTGTGAGGCTGAAATAGCCTAATCCACTCATTTGATTGAGTGTCCACATGCTTTTGTATATAAAGTGTAGATAGATAGATAGATATATAGATTGATTGATTCCTAGTTATATGTACATACAGTGGGGAGAACAAGTATTGGATACACTGCCGATTTTGCAGGTTTTCCTACTTACAAAGCATGTAAAGGTCTGTAATTTTTATCATAGGTACATTTCAACTGTGAGAGACGGAATCTAAAACAAAAATTATATGATTTTTAAGTAATTAATTTGCATTTTGATGTAGCATTGGCAACATTTTCCATCTCCGCAAAAGTATGTCTGCCGTTGCGAATGTTAGACTCCACTCTGTGAAGCAACTGTAGGTTGAACATGGTGAGATTGTAGACTCCTATATTGATAGAGCAGTTTGTTTAGGCGATTTTACAGCTAACTAGCTACTTTACATGCTGATATTGTCTTTGGTATTATTGTGTGTAGCTACGCTATCTAGATAATCAACCAGCCCATAGAGAGAGCAATGCATTGTGGATTTTGTAGTCGACTTGAGCTTTCAACCTTATTATAACACCAAAATTAAAAATTTGTTCAAAAAATATATTGTTCTCACAAATTAGTGTTATTTAACACTGAATGAAAACCTTTTAGAACCCATAGCGGCTGTCGATGGACGTTCTTTAAATTACTATAGCAGCCGCTAACGGCCTTGTTTTTCAATAATATCTGTGTCCATATTGCCTAATTAACTTGCTAACAACCTGTTGTCTTATTGCTGTGGCTGTTATCAACCAGAAACCAGAAATAGGGTATGCTGTCATTTTACTTTTAAACATTTTCTGTTACTTCATTACTGAAAATGACGGTTCCGAAGCAGACATGACTGGTGATACAGATTCGGACACATCCTTGCACTTTGAAAAGCGATGATGTCGAGGTGCGTGAGATAAGTAAACAGCTGATATATGTTTAGTGTTGTGAAACTTGAGGAAAAACTCTCAGATTAGCAAATCATGTCATGATAACTTGGTTGGTACAGGCAAGCACATCAGCGGTGGAGCTCATGGAAATAGTTGCAGTGTTTAGCTGTATATAGTCAGCTAACTAGTTGGGTTTAGGTTATGGTTTTTCATGCTTGCTAGGTGCAGATATTCATAGGCTATACATTGCCTCGTTTTCCTATTAATTGACAGCTTAGCTGTCGTGTTAGGGTAGTACATGTCTGCGCAGTGGAGCTCATATGATGAGTCTGATATTTGTTTACATAGCCAGCTAACAAGTTGCTTGTTTTGTACACTTTCTATCGATGCAATTCAATTGGAAGCTGTCCCAGCTTCGTAACTAATCAGCTAACATTGACAAACTCTTTATTTAGGAGAGAGAGAGAGCGAGCGAGCGAGAGAGAGAGAGAGATAATCTCTCTCTATCACCCCTTATTAGGAAGAGAGTATGTGTATAGTTGAGGAAGGAAGAGAGAAATTGTGTGAGGGAGGCAGAGAGAGATTATGTTCCTGACCACAGTTGTATCCTATTTGTTGCTCCTCTTCTGTCCTTCTGTTCCTCTGGGTCAGTGAAAGTGAGGGAAGCAGTGGAGGCTCCTCAGAGGAGGAAGGGGAGGACCATCCTCAGTGAATTTCATAAAAATGTAAATGGTAAAACATTAAAAAGTTATCCTTTTTAGATAAAACTATGCTAAATATAATCACGTCACCAAATAACTGATTAAAACACTATTTTGCAAAGAAGGTCTACAGTAGCCTCAACAACACTGTAGGCTAGCACCATGGTTTAGCCGGCTAGCTTCCATCCTCCTCTGGGTAGATTGACTTCAATACAAAACCCAGGAGGCTCATGGTTCTCACCCCCTTCCATAGACTTACACAGGAATTATGACAACTTCTGGAGGACGTCCTCCAGCCTATCAGAGCTCTTGCAGCATGAACTGACATGTTGTCCACCCAATCAAATAATAATGATAATTAATCTAGTACTGAATGCATAAGCTTCAGCAAGTTAGCACTGCTAGAATGTGGTGGGTAGTTAATTCAAAGAGAGAAAGACAATAGTTGAACAGTTTTGAACATATTAATTTCTTCCAAAATGAAGGGAGAGAGGGGGAGAGAGAGAGATTTTTTTCACTTGGCAAAGAAATGCAGCTAGCTATTTTAGCCTACTGAAACACTCTTCTCAAACAGAGGGATGCTATGTTAGCTGTCTGGCTATGACTATTCAACACAACACTGGAACTCTTCCAAGTGAAGGTAAGCTTTTGGTATTACTAATTTATTGCCACGGGGCCCGCTGGAGTCACTGCTTACTGACTGTACCCTGTAACGTTACTGTCACGTTCTGACCTTTATTTCCTTTGTTTTGTCTTTATTTAGTATGGTCAGGGCGTGAGTTGGGGTGGGCAGTCTATGTGTGTTTTTCTATGTTGGGGTTTTGAGTTCGGCCTGGTATGGTTCTCAATCAGAGGCAGCTGTCAATCGTTGTCCCTGATTGAGAATCATACTTAGGTAGCCTGGGTTTCACTTTTGGTTTGTGGGTGTTTGTTTCCGTGTTAGTGTTTGTCGCCACACGGTACTGTTTCGGTTTCGTTCGTTTCACGTTTATTGTTTTGTATTTTGTAGTGTTCAGTTTATGTCTTTAAATAAACATTATGGACACTTACCACGCTGCATATTGGTCCTCCGATCCTTCTCGCTTCTCGTCATCAGAAGAGGAGGACGACAGCCGTTACAGTTACTGCATGATTGTAGGTGGTTTACTATTCATTCCGCCGATTCTGTTGAATAACGTTGTGCAAACAGAACAAAACGGGGAAAAACAAATTAATTTGTCCAATAGAAACTTTTGTTTGCAACTGTTGGACTAATGATTACACCCTATATATTTTTTAGTGACGGGGCAGTATTGCATTGGATGGAAAACACTCTGAAGTTTCTAAAACTGTTAAAATAATGTCTGTGAGTATTACAGAACTGATATGGCAGGCAAAAACCGAGGAAAATCCATCCAGGAAGTGGGATTTTTTTAGATGTGAGTGGTTTTCCTATTGACTATGTAATTGACTATTGGTTAGGGCCCAGATTGCAGTTCCTATGGCTTCCACTAGATGTCCACAGTCTTTAGACATGATTTCAGGCTTGTTTTCTGAAAAATGACGAAGAAAAATGACCTTTTGGTTAGGGGACTGGGGAAGCATGCAGTACTGCTTTGCGCGCGTGACTGTGTGCGCGCTCTTCGTACTTTTTCCTTTCTATTGAATACCCTATTGTCCGGTTGAAATATTATCAATTATTT
Source organism: Salvelinus alpinus (assembly GCF_045679555.1). Taxonomy (NCBI): domain Eukaryota; kingdom Metazoa; phylum Chordata; class Actinopteri; order Salmoniformes; family Salmonidae; genus Salvelinus; species Salvelinus alpinus. Next base: position 38,372,119 of record NC_092096.1, on the reverse strand, counting down.
AGATAATTGACACCCTGAGGATTAGTTATAAATATTGTTTGACATGTTTCAACGAACTTTACCGGTTCTATTAGGATATATTCGCCTGCATGTTTTGACCGCCTTTGAGCCAGTGGATTACTGAACAAAACGCACCAACAAAACTGAGTTTTTGGGATATAAAGAGGCACTTTATCAAACAAAACGACCATTTATTGTGTAACTGGGACCCTTCTGACTGCAACCAGATGAAGATCTTCAAAGGTAAGTGATTCATTTTATTGCTATTTCTGACTTTCGTGACTCATCTGATTGGTTGGAAAATGTTTGTATGCTTTTGTGTGCGGGGCACTGTCCTCAGATAATCGCATGTTGTGCTTTTGCCGTAAAGCCTTTTTGAAATCTGACAAAGCGGCTGGATTAACAAGAAGTTAATCTTTTAGCCGATGTATAACACTTGGTTTTCCATGAATGTTTATTATGACTATTTCTGCAATTTGAATTTGGCGCTCTGCAATTTCACCGGATGTTGTCGAGGTGGGTTGCTAGCGGCACGCCTGCGCCATAGAGGATATCAGCGAGTTGCAGGCAAGAGTGTGCAAGCTGGTATTGTATGTCACTGTCTGTCCATATGTCCTTGTCTGTCAACTCAAATTATTTCTCGACCGGTGTGCACCTGTGTTGTAAACTTTCATTCATAGGCTAGGTTGTAGCAACCTCATGTTGGGTATAGAACAAATTAGAGTATCATGTAGTAGCTTAAACCTACCGCTGTTACATTGAACTGGGTGAATGGGATATGAATGAGAGTCATCCAATATGCTGTAATAGAAATTAGGCCATGCTCATGAAAATAAAATTGTCCTCCCTCATCTTAATGGCACTGACCGCCACTGGAGGGAAGTGATGTGGAGAGTCAGGGCTCAGCAGCAAAAGGCAGGAGGAAGAGGATTTAGAGATGTGGAGCGAGGAGTGAGGAGTACAGCGAGAGGAGAGTGTAGGGAAAAAGGAAGAGGTAAGTGGAGAGGAGACTGGAGGGAGAGCCGGGGGAGAGGAGGAAATGGAGGCGGGAGAGGACGAAGCAGAGGGAGAGGACGAAGCAGAGGGTGAAGAGGAGGAAGAGGGAGCGTATACCCGTGAAGGGAGCCTACGTTTCCATGGAGAGTGTCTGCCCCAAGTCCCACCATTCACCCTTGTACCACACAGCCTGGGCCTAAAGTGGCAGGGGTTTTGTAGTTGTTTTTAAAACGTGGTAGGAACTTATATCTGTTCCAGAGTTTGTAATGGATTACAACAAGAAAATGAGCGGGGTTGACCATCTTGACCAACTGAGGAGCTATTACAATATTGGACACATAGGCAGAAAATGGTGGAAGTATGTGTTTTGGGGATACTCAACATTTCCATTATAAATGCATACATTGTGTGGGGGATCCTGTCTAGGGTGTGGCACCAGGGCGTGTGGACCAAGTTGTAACTCATTTGAAAGCAGGTGAAGTTTGAAGGGTGCAAGAGAGGGTGTGTGGTGTGCATCTGGAGTGGGAGATGTGTAGAGACCTCCTTTGGGTGCTCGACATGTTCTGTGCCACTTTGCAGGATGGGGCAGTGGTTCTAGAAGTTCCATGACATGTTGTAGTCTAAATGCAAACATTAAAGTGACAGTCTGAAATATGATTTGGTCCTACACATATTGTATTGTCTCTGAACAGTTGTTGTGTTTTGTATCTTCTCTCTTTCTGTCTCTATCTAATACTTGTTGCATTCACTGAATTGTTGTCAAAGTAAGCTACTATTTCTACATTTTGTGTCAGGACTGGTCTGAACTAAGTCTTATTAAAATAGTCACTGAATTTTTACATTGTTATGGAAGTAAGAATCATTGTCAATCAAATCGCCTACTTTGTGTGTGTTTTGAAAGATGTTATGAATATTGTTCTCTGGTCACATTTAGGATATTTGTATTTTGTATTAATATATTATACTTGGTACATTTTAAGTGAGTAATTTAGTAACATTTACTACAATTTAAGGCCAGGCAACACAGGCAACATTTTAGATTTTTCTTTCATCTGTCAATTTTCAGATTTTGGGATATTTTGCAACTCTTGCTTCCATACTTTCATACAATTTCTGGAGCATATCGTTAGCTAGGCCATACATGGCTATATCCTTTGTAGACGTAGTGCTTCGTGGTGAAAGATTAGTAATTTACTGACATCCGATTGGTTACTGGCATTTAAAGGCCCTTTCTGGCAACTTGATTGGTTAAAATGCCTCATGTGCCGCGCAGCACTTCCTTGTTTGAAAATATCTCCCGCGAAGAATCAATGTAAAGAGAGACAAAATGAGAAAATCTCGAAGAATATACCTACAGTATGTGAATAAAAATAGGCGATCTCAGTTAGCCAATACGAGAAAAGCAGTGAATGAAAGACAGTGGCTTTTATTCCACATGTCTCAACTGAACCAACTTGTACATGATTTGACTTGCCCTAAGTTTTTGTATTTATTATGGATCCAGCTACTCTTCCTGGGGTCCAGCAAAATTAAGGCAGTTTATACAATTTTAAAAACATTACAATACATTCACAGATTTCACAACACACTGTGTGCCCTCAGGCCCCTACTCCATCACTACCACATATAGTGCGTATGTTATCGTGTGTGTCTGTAGCTCCTCAGTTGCTTCACAGTCCCCGCTGTTCCATAAGGTGTTTTTTTCTTCTTCTGTTTTTTAAATAAAATTGTACTGCTTGCATCAGTTACTTGACATGGAATAGAGTTCCATGTAGTCATGGCTCTATGTAGTACTGTGTGCCTCCCATAGTCTGTTCTGGACTTGGGGACTGTGAAGAGACCTCTTGTGGCATGTCTTGTGGGGTATGCATGGGTGTCCGAGCTGTGCCAGTAGTTTAGACAGACAGCTTGGTGAATTCAACATAAATCTCATAAATAAAATGAGTGATGAAGTCAATCTCTCTTCCACTTTCAGCCAGGAGAGTGTCTAAACACTGGACTGAAAATCAGCACAGACATCACCAACCAGTGATTCTGTAATTCTGTCATGATAGAATGTGCAGACTGTGAAGGTGATCGTGATGCGTTTAGGATGAGTGTTTACACTTCCTCCAGGAGGCAGGAGTGCTCCAGGGAAGATGTGGCATTTGATATACAGTACATGTGAGGATGGTTCTTCTAGCCCACGAACTTGGACTTGGTTATGCAGCTTTAAAGAAAATAAGCAAAGTCCTAGGGATTCCTTCCTTGCTTCTCAGCTCATATCAGAGACATGAAAGGAGAATGACAGGTAAATAAAAAGGGAGTAGTTCATTATTGTCAGGTGACTTGCTGTGTATAAATAATATCTAATTCCTTGCTCCAGCAAATGTATTCAAAGTTAACAAAACAGAGTGATAGGAAAACATAACTATAAAATACGACTAATGTGATCAGTGAGAAATTAGCTTTACATAAAGTAAATACATGCTGATATGCTCATATTTACATAGGGTAACATGCTGATATTTAGTCCTGCAGGTATGTCTGTAATAATAAGTACTTCCCCCCCACTTTAGTTGCAGAGATTCAGAGGGCTACAGTCAATGGAGAGTGCTGCAAAGATCATTAGAAGAGCATACGCAGATATAGACCCAGACATAGCAGAGTTGCTGAAGGAGGATAAGGATGCCATCATAGACATTAATGTATCCTTCGATGGCACTTGGCACAAGAGAGGATTCACTTCCAACTACGGGATAGGTGTGTGCAATAGTGCTGGTACCAGCGAGCCATAGAAAATGGCGAAGATCCACCCTGTCACAAAAACCTTGGAGGCCATACGTTTTTTAATAGAGAGGTTGCACATAAAATGGTACCTGTATATCATAGGATGTCAAATGATAATAACGTCATCAGAAGAATGTAGCACGGAGGAACCCAGAATGCAAATAAATGTTGGAACTCTGTAATATGGTAGCGATGCCCCAAAACTGCCTTCGTGGGCAAAAGCAGCATTGATGGAGCAGCCAGTATGGCAGTAGCCACGTTCAATGAGGGAGCCACAGCTTTAACAAATGTCACCAAATGCACTTTGGTGACACCGGAGCAATCAGAGATTAGTGAGAGCTGATGCTGCTTCAATGGAGTGTGCCAAGCGTAGGCACAGGTCCCATGACACAGTCAAGAAAGTAAAACGTCACCAGCAACAACTCAAAGAGGGCCACATTTCATCAACCATACAATATCCTTGTATGTGACAAATTGAGCAAATTGATATGAGAATTTGCTCAAAACTGCATATTTGCCCAAAAGACCAGTATTCAAAGCATATTTGATGTTTATTTGTCAGTTTAGAAGTGATATATGAATAATAGTAAAACTAATGTGACATAAATGGTCATATTTATGGGAAGTACATTTTTATTCCATTAGCCCATCTTTATCGGCCATTTTCTCAAAATGACATGTTTCCGGTGCGGCAATTAATTTTTCATAGTGTTCAAAGGACGTACATTCCCATTATTCCACACACAGGTTCTTAGGTCTTATAGTCAGACTTTTACAGAGGCTTTTTCATATATTGTATGTCGTTTTGATTTCAAGTGTCATTTTATGTGTAAATATATGCAAAATATTCAACCGTCATACATGTGAATAGTGTTTTTTAAATAATTCCGTGAAATGACAATATTTTGATAATCTGATCTGTAAAAGTCTGACCATTGAGTGTCTTATCACAATAAAACAAAAAAACTACATTCTGCCTTGAAGCAATGTGTTGAAAAGCAGATTCTCATAATATGCAAATTAGCGCATATTTATGGTGGGTTTGCCTTATTTGCATATTTTAATTTAAAAATAGATAACTTGTAATACAATAATATTTGGTATTCATGTATACTTTCAACTGGTAAAGTTTCAGTCTCATGAGAGTAAAGAAGAAAAAAATCCATATTAGACTGGGGTGCCTGGTTTATATACTCTAGGGTTTTTTGTTGTGTTGAGTGTTAATAGTTTTTTTGATAGCGAATGTCTTTACACAATGAGTGTTATTCCTTTTGACATGAACGTGGTGTCAAATTAAAGAAGAGGTTGTGCTCTTTAAAAGTAAGTTAACTTGTAATTGTAATTTGTTCTTGAGCTACAGTATGTATGTCTGTTTGTTTGAAATGTGTGAGAAAATTGCTTTATCTTGAAAATTCTCAGTAATCTACAGCAGCATTAGAATTCTATTGGGGTCTAAAAGGTTAAAGGAATACTTGGTTTTGTGTGTATTTTTCCATTAAGTTGGCTAGTTTTCTATCTGATTGTGTCGTTGCTAGGCAAGTTACTTAGCTAGCTAGTTTGCTAATGTTAGATAACATTGACTAACGTTATATTAGCTCTCGAAAACGCTAGGCAGCATTCTGCTGTCACGCCCTGACCGTAGAGAGCTTTTTATGTCTCTATTTTGGTTTGGTCAGGGTGTGATTTGGTTGGGCATTCTATGTTCATTTTCTATGTTTTGTATTTCTTTGTGTTTGGCCGGGTGTGGTTCTCAATCAGAGGCAGCTGTCTATCGTTGTCTCTGATTGAGAATCATACTTAGGCAGCTTTTTCCCACCTGTGTTTTGTGGGTAGTTGTTTTCTGTTTAGTGTTTTGCACCTGACAGGACTCTTTCGTTTTTGGTTATTCACTTTGTTATTTTTGTTTAGTGTTCAGTTTAAATAAAAAGTCATGAACACTTACCACACTGCGCTTTGGTCCGATTCCTCTTCATCCGACGACGACACCCGTTACATCTGCCTTCTCCCTAGTAGTTAGTTTCGCCCACGACTGGCTCGTGAACTACAATCCAGACGATGTGTTTTAACATTTAGAAACGTCAATAATCATTGCTTGCGATACGGCTTTCGAAACATATGGTCCTTATCTTTTATTAGTGAGAAAGAATCCTTAAAATAAAAAATATACACTTAATGTAACAGTTTTGCACAGATCCATACAGCAGTGGGTGCTTCCACCCGACAACACTACACTTCCGCAACACTTACACACAAGTGTGCGGAGCATGCTAGATTGCTAATTAGCACAGGTGGTCTGTTTTCCGTAAACAAGCACTGTAATATGGAGATATGGCTGTGTCAACAGTAACCCTATAAAAGGTATGTATCAATTTAACTTTTTGGTTTTTGGAATTTATTATTTGCTGATATGAAAGAAAAGGTCCTTAAGCTTCCAAAACCATACCACAAGCGATGCCTGTAAATGTTCAGACGTTGGGGCTGTTAACAAAACTCCCCCCAACAGAAGACGCCTTCGTCCAATGACTCTTATGTGTAATGTCATGGAAATGAGTCAACTTAAATGTAAATACTTATTGGAAATATATGCCACCTGTCTTTAGAGACGGTCACAATACATGTATATAAAATATAGGGGGTGGGGGAATGAAATACAGTACAAGTCAAAAGTTTGGACACACCTACTACTTTTCTTTATTTTACTATATATATATTTATATTGGAGAATAATTAGTGAAGACATCAAAACTATGAAATAACACATATGGAATCATGTAGTAAACAAAAAAGTGTTAAACAAATCAAAATATATTTTATATTTGAGAATCTTCAAAGTAGCCACCCTTTGCCTTGACAGCTTTGCACACTCTTGGCATTCTCTCAACCAGCTTCATGGGATAGTCACCTGGAATGCATTTCAATCAACAGGTGTTCCTTGTTAAAAGTTAATTTGTGGAATTAATTTTGTTCTTAATGCGTTTGAGTCAATCAGTTGTGTTGTGACAAGGTAGGGGTGGGATACAGAAGATAGCCTTATTTGGTAAAAGACCAAGTCCATATTATGGCAAGAACAGCTCAAATAAGCGAAGAGAAACGACAGTCCATCATTACTTTAAGACATAAAGGTCAGTCAATCCGGAAAATTTCAAGAACTTTGAAAGTTTCTTCAAGTGCAGTTGCAAAAATCATCAAGTGCTATGATGGAACTGGCTCTCATGAGGACTGCCAGGAAAGGAAGACCCAGAGTTACCTCTGCTCTAGAGGATAACTCATTAGAGTTACCAGCCTCAGAAATTGCAGCTCAAATAAATGCTTCACAGAGTTCAAGTAAAAGACACATCTCAGCATCAACTGTTCACAGGAGACTTTGTGAATCAGGCCTTCATGGTCGAATTACTGCAAAGAAACCACTACTAAAGGACACCAATAAGAAGAATAGACTTGCTTGGGCCAAGAAACACGAGCAATGGACATTAGACCGGTGGAAATCTGTCCTTTGGGCTGATGAGACCAAATTTGAATGTTTTGGTTCCAACCACTGTGTCTTTGTGAGATGCAGAGCAGGTGAATGGATGATCTCCGCGTGAGTGGTTCCCACCATGAATCATGGAGGAGGAGGTGTGATGGTGCTTTGCTGGTGACTGTCTGATTTATTTAGAATTTAAGGCACACTTAACCAGCATGGCTACCACAGCATTCTGCAGGGAAACACCATCCTGTCTGGTTTGGGGTGAATTGGAATGCAGACTGCAAGCCAGGCCTAATCACCCAACATCAGTGCCCGATCTCACTAATACTCTTGTAGATGAATGGAAGCATCTCCCCGCAGCAATGTTCCGACATCTAGTGGAAAGCCTTCCCAGAAGAGTGGAGGCTTTTATAGCAGCAAATGGGGGGACCAACTCAATGATTTTGGAATGAGATTTTCAGCGAACAGGTGCCCACTTACTTTTGCCATGTAGCGTATGCTAAATTGAGTATCACAGATTTACATTTCCTATATCACGTCTAGTCTTTGAGTCCAGGCTGAGAAAAGAGAGGAAAAGGTCAATTTAACATGTGTCTATAATATCATGTCATTCAGAATGTGTTAACATTTCATTTTCATATTCGCTGCATGCATTAGTCATCATCATATGTTGTTCACTGGCAGGCATCAAGTCAGATTGAAAGAGTGAACACTGTTGCTCATCATCATGTTTCTCAACAGTCAAAGTCAAATTGATGGCTACCCTTATACATTTACAACAATCCCTGTCTCTCTGGATAGTTAGTCTCCTCCGGTAGGTGACTACCTCACAGGGAAGTGACAGTGGTTAAGGCATCTGGTTAAGATTGTGTGTGTGTGTGTGTGTGTGTGTGTGTGTGTGTGTGTGTGTGTGTGTGTGTGTGTGTGTGTGTGTGTGTGTGTGTGTGTGTGTGTGTGTGTGTGTGTGTGTGTGTGTGTGTGTGTGTTTTTGTGTGTGTGTGCATGTGTTTTTGTGTGTGTGTGTGTGTGTGTGTGCGCATCTGGTTAAGGGTGTGTGTCTGTGTGTGAATATTGATAATGTTGGTGCCTGTCACTTGGCTAGTTGTCTGATTAATTACACATGGATGAACAGCATTGACCTTTCTCTCCCTGAGTTTCTGGCTGTGAAGTGTGTGTGTGTATGTGCCTGTGTACATTGCTCAGCCCGTGTCTTCTAATATCAGCTGTCAGCCTGGCCACAGTGAAGGCTATACGACAGGCTGACCCACAACAGCAGTTGTGACAGAGGCAATGATCACTCAGGAAGCGTGTGTGTGTGTGTGTGTCTGTGTGTGTGTGCGCCTCTGTCTAATGAGGGCCTGCCATTGTGTCACGCCCTGACCTTAGAGAGCCGTTTTATTTCTCTATTTGGTTAGGTCAGGGTGTGATTTGGGTGGGCATTCTATGTTTTCTATTTCTTTGTTTTTGGCTGAGTGTCGTTCCCAATCAGAGGCAGATGTCTATCGTTGTCTCTGATTGGGAATCATACTTAGGCAGCCTTTTTCCCACCTAATGTTGTGGGTAATTATTCATTTTCTGTGTGTGTTTGTGCGCCACGGTTGCGTCACGTTTGTTTCTGTTTACCTGTTCTTTTCGTGAAGGTTTCACTATGATTAAAAGAAATGTGGAATTACATGCATGCTGCGCCTTGGCTCATCTATGGCAGGGAGTTTGAAGACAGTGAACGTGACACATTGGTCCAGGCTCAGACACAGACCCACTCTGGATGGATGACATTTACATTTACATTTAAGTCATTTAGCTGACGCTCTTATCCAGAGCGACTTACAAATTGGAAAGTTCATACATATTCATCCTGGTCCCCCCGTGGGGAATGAACCCACAACCCTGGCGTTGCAAGCGCCATGCTCTACCAACTGAGCCACACGGGACCACATGAGAGTTCAGTAGCGCGGTATGCTAACGTCTTTCTGATTTAATCAAGTCGCCTACTCGTTATTTCTCCCGCCACCCCAGAAAGACCACCATGTAAAAGCGTGGTGATCCTTCTATGTAGTCATCCTATCCTGCCACACTGATTCCAGACCTGATCTCCTTATTTGTATATGGAGGTTATGGGGAAGGCCAGTGGGGTAAGTAACTGATCTTGACACAGGTCTTGTTAGTGGTGGTCAGCTAGTAAAGAGGTCCCTACAGTGGTTCCTCCTTTAAAAGTTGCGAGTTTGCACTGTTGGACTTAGAGGTACCCAGTGTCACGGCTTCATTGCTCCAGACAACCACAAGGGGGAGTTTGAGCACTCATTATGCATTTGGGTCCCAAGGTTTTTATATGACCAATCATATAGAGTGGTTCCAATGACGAATTTGACATGAGCCACCTGTCCCTGGGGTGTTCTTCAACAAAGATGGCTGACAAAACATTACGGTGGAACCAAATGTAAGTAGTTATAACGTCATAACAAGTCAAGCAAAACATTTACAATTGAGAGGAATATGTTAGTTAATGTAGAGACAAACGTTTGTGCATATTTTTATGTCATAAAGTTCATTTACGAAAATCGCTATTTATCAAGTGAGCTGACTAGCTAACATTAGCCAGCTAGCTAGCTAATGTAATGACATGAGTATGACATTGTAATTCGTGTTGTTAAATGTTTTAGGGACTCCTGAGAAAACCAGCAAAACAGGCTGTCGTCTTGGGAAACAGTGGATGTAAAGAATCTAGCTAGCTAAAGCATTTACTGCAAATTGAATGTACAATTCAACAGTGTTTACCACTCCTGCTCCTGGAACATCAATGATTACACATTGTAACTATGCAATAGAATAGAAACATGATTTAAGTAAAGGCTGATTTGTAATTCATATATACAGAAAAAAACTATGCATATCTAACTCCCTTCATCTGCATTAATCTGAGGACACAGGATAGTATTTCAATGAGATACTTAATTTCAACAAGTGGAGAATGTGAAACGCTTTATTGAAAGAAGTTCATTCTCCAGGTGTTATAAATACATATTACAGGCATTATAATTATGATAATTGTAATATTCTATTATGAATACAAGTTCACTCTGTACTTCAATGCAAGCATCTCTTTAATAATACTTCCTGTTGACCCGACCAAATGACCTCTCACCTATGATCATGAAGTGCCCTCTGTGTCAGCCAGTTCAGATGCAGGAGGGGTTCACCAAAACAGCTGAAATAACCTAGAGGATTTAGGGAGAAGGGAGAGAGGGATGAAGTGAAGAAGAGAGACTGTTATTGTGTGTATGTGGTCTCACCTGGTGTCCACGCTAAGTGGCTACAGAGTACTTTATGCTGGAAAACAGACACCTGAGGACAAACAATAGAAGATAATGTAATACTAACATCAAGGCGGTGACCCGTTCCTGTAGGTTCATGCTCTACAACATTCGCAGAGTACGACCCTGCCTCACGCAGGAAGCGGCGCAGGTCCTAATCCAGGCACTTGTGATCTCCCGTCTGGATTACTGCAACTCGCTGTTGGCTGGGCTCCCTGCCTGTGCCATTAAACCCCTACAACTCATCCAGAACGCCGCAGCCCGTCTGGTGTTCAACTTTCCCAAGTTCTCTCACGTCACCCCGCTCCTCCGCTCTCTCCACTGGCTTCCAGTTGAAGCTCGCATCCGCTACAAGACCATGGTGCTTGCCTACGGAGCTGTGAGGGGAACGGCACCTCCGTACCTTCAGGCTCTGATCAGGCCCTACACCCAAACAAGGGCACTGCGTTCATCCACCTCTGGCCTGCTCGCCTCCCTACCTCTGAGGAAGTACAGTTCCCGCTCAGCCCAGTCAAAACTGTTCGCTGCTCTGGCACCCCAATGGTGGAACAAACTCCCTCACGACGCCAGGTCAGCGGAGTCAACCACCACCTTCCGGAGACACCTGAAACCCCACCTCTTTAAGGAATACCTAGGATAGGATAAAGTAATCCTTCTAAACCCCCCCCCCCCCCCTTAAAAGAGTTAGATGCACTATTGTAAAGTGGTTGTTCCACTGGATATCATAAGGTGAATGCACCAATTTGTAAGTCGCTCTGGATAAGAGCGTCTGCTAAATGACTTAAATGTTAAATGTTAAATAATGTCAATAGAAGATACTGTATGTGACGCAGACACCTATCGGAGTGTACCTGAAACTAGAGGTCGACCGATTAATCGGAATGGCCAATTAATTAGGGCCGATTTCAAGTTTTCATAACAATCGGAAATTGGTAATTTTGGATGCCGATTTTGCCGATTTTTATTTATTTATTTTTTATTTTTTATGTAATGACTTTTCAAATAAGTTACCTTAGACGTTATGTTGACTAACAATTTGTTAGCTACGCTGTCCTTACGAACCACATAGCATATCATTACAGCAGTATTTACTGGTATGTTAGCTAGCTATCTAACGTTAGTAGTTATACATCAAACTTGCCAGTATGTTAACTATCTTACTTCCCAATGTTTATTGGCTTGATTATTCCCGTCATTCTTAGCTTAGCTAAATGGTATAGTCGTTGTGCGTTTTCAATGAACATTTGGGTGCTTTCATAAATTCGCTCTGGCTATCTATAGGTTGGACAATAGAGCGAGTCAAAATTCACCCAAGGCTGAAAAACGACTTAAGAACGTTGGCTAAGCTGGAACACTAGCGCGAGCCCATAGTAAATGAATGGAATCAAAAGTTCGCAGAGCCTGTTTTGACTGGAGTGATGCTTAGAATTCCATTTCGCCTAAATGGCACAACATTTTTTATCCTTTTTCATTTTACCACTAAAATCTGTTCGTCGGACGAAACTGTAAACCAAAAAACTTGTGTAGAAAGTAAACATCCGCACCTCGATGGTATCAACTGTGCGTATGTCTGCGTAATGAGAAAGTAGGGGGGAAAAATGACTATGACTTTTTCTGTTGCCCGACTTGAAAAAATCAAAATATACACAGTGAGATATTTGGCGAAATAGACCGGCATGCCTCTCCATAGGAAAAAAATGGGGGGGAACTAAGGGCAAAAAGTATTTTGGGGCTAGCATTTGATGACAACCGAGCTAGCTGCCCAGGCTTACATAATTAGAAAGAGGAGATTCTCATGATTAAACTTGCGTACGACTTGAAAAAATCTAAATAAACACATTGCGAGTCATTTGGCGAAATAGACAGACATGCCTATATTTCCCCTATAGGAAACAATGGGAAGACTGCAGAGTTCCAATATTTTTTTGTTTGTTTGTTTACATTTGAACTATAAAACAATGTGAGCAGGTCTCATTGCCAACAATAGCGAAGCAGGCATTGTGACGTTGAACAATAAACTGGGGATAGAACGTTCAGAATGCGAGTTGGTGCCACAGTGCTCATGGGAAATAATAGGAGCTGGCAGGGTGAAAAATGCACTAAAATAAGGCCTGTTTTTTCACGATGAATTCAAAACAACGGCAAGCAGCTGGTAAATATGGTCATATTATGAAACCGGGCTTCACGGCGGATGCAATGAACAAGCTTTTATCAGAAAAGAACGTTGTTAAAAATGTCATGTGTCCAGCCTACTATCTACACGGATTTCAGAGCACTCTCGTCTGAGTGTACCAGAGCGCAGAATAATTAATTTACGAGCGCTCAACAACCAACAACCACCAAAAGCGTCATTAAATTGTTTCCAGCTGCACAGTTACAGTCACCAATGCTCTGGTTAACACGGAAACTGCCTTACCAGCTCTGCTAGGGTGAGTAAAATGGTCAGTGGTCTCATTTGTGTCTGGAAGTAGCTAGCAAGCTAGCCAACGTTAGCTTGGGTGATTGACTGCCGTTGTAAGGCCAGAAAGCTCAAATCAACCCTATTCCCCGGCCCGAATGTCCAGTGTGCGCTCCGAGAGCCCAAACGGTCTGAATTTACAAACTGACAATCTGACAACGCACTGAATTTATGAGCATCACGTTGTACAGTGCCAAATTTTCTGCCCCATGCTAACGGAAACCCAGAGGGTTTTTCATTTTTCATGGAATAGAAGCACCAAAATATTAATCAAATAAATTAAACAAGAACCAGTCAAAAGTTTGGACACACCTACTCATTCCAGGATTTTTATTTATTTTTACTATTTTCTACATTGTAGAATAATGAAATAACACCGGTCTCCCCCGCATTCTATAGTACAGACATGGCCTGCTCTCCCTTATGTAAGGAATTAGGCACTTTCCCATGTTTACTACAGTATGTATTGTAGACTGCACAGTAGCCTAATAAATAAATAAACACATTTTGTTAATAAAATAATGATAAAAAATACTCTTTCAAATTGCAGATGTTGATTTAGTTATGGATCCATAACGAATTACTATGGGAATAAATATCACTGATTTACATTCCATCCTAACGGAAACCCTGAGGGTTTTGTTTTTTGTTTCTCTCTGAATAGAAACACCATAATATTAATCAAATTAATTAAGCCACATTTTTTTAAATCAATCCCATATACTATGTTATTGCAAAAACGTTTTTAAATTCTCTGGTAATGCCAATATGGAATACTATCAAACACTTCTCAAAGATGCCCTCTGGTGGTCAAACTAGCAATAACTTGCAGTAACAGAAAAATGGCTGACAATTTAATAACGTGCCACAGAATTCTGCGGCAGCACGCAAGGTATGCCGCAGTATGCCGCAACTTTTAAAGGAAGAACCACTGTACGTAATCACGTGACATAGCCTAGTCTAGTCGTCTCCCTACTGAATTTGAATCGTGAGAATGCCGTTTCTTATTAATTTTTTTATTTGGCTATCAAGTTTGACAAGTCCAAAAATCCAAAGGAAGATGGTGAATCGAACCCAGAATGAGCCAGAGAACTGTCAGTGCAGGTGAAGAGGTGTGAGGGGCAAACTGTTCTTGATGGGGAATCTGGGGGAGGGGGGCAGTGCATCCACTGACGAAGTGCTCGGAGCAGGTGCAATTTGCAGTTTAAATAACAAGCAAACGTATAACCCCTGGCTTGTCATGCAGAATTCAACGTTGGGCTGTACAACATGCAAATAGGAAGGGAGCTTGGGTCTAGAAACGACAGGAGGGATTCAATTAGCAAAAGAGTGAGAAAGAGAGAAAAACAATGACAAACAGCACTCAGAAAAAAGGTTTTTGAACATGTCTGAACCAAGGCGCATTTAGTGGCAGCAAGCCTTTTAGACAAGGCTAAAGAGGACACCCAGGTTAACAAAAAAAAGTTAAAAATAAATAGACACTACAGCCAGAGTTTTTAGAACAGCCTTAGACGGAGGCTAAACATCACAGGCACTTGCTCATGGCTTTGAGCAAGAAGTTGACTCTCAGGAGTTAAATGGACTTTACATGGGGAGAGTCATTATGGGAGGTTTTGAAAACCAAGGTAGGACATTTTATTCCTTTACTTTCACAGCCAGAACAACTTTGTAATCTGTTTGATTGAGCTTGCCATGCGAAATGGAAGCAATAGAATAGTCTAAAAAGTGTAAACAACCGCCCATCTAGTACTACAGGCAGGCAAAAGCAAACGCTCAAAGTATTCAAAAGATTTCAACTACGAGTTGAACCCAGGTCTGCTGGCTTGGTGTTTATAGAACAGATTGCATGGGGATTTGTGACGAGGACGTCATCGTGGCAATACAGATTTGCCAATTAACCTTGATGTGACTGTAATTACTAAGTCACTTTAGTAAAATGAATTAATTTCCCAAAAGGACGGATGAAACAAAATGATTTCTCCCTCGTCCTGAAGAGAGACAATATGGCTGTCAGTAATTAGTGGCTGTTTCCATCGTAGAAATAGAATTACTAGAACGGATAATTCAGTCTCAACGTCAACAGTGAAGAGGCGACTCCGGGATGCTGGCCTTCTACACAGAGTTCCTCTGTCCGGTGTCTGTGTTCTTTTGCCCATCTTAATATTTTATTTTTATTGGCCAGTCTGAGACATGGCTTTTTCTTTGCAACTCTGCCTAAAAGGCCAGCATCCCAGAGTCGCCTCTTCACTGTTGACATAGAGACTGGTGTTTTGAGGGTATAATTTAATGAAGTTGCCAGTTGAGGACTTGTCCTCTTGCTCAGTTGTGCACCGGGGCCTCCCACCCCTCTTTACATTCTGGTTATAGCCAGTTTGTGCTGTTCTGTGAAGGGAGTAGTTCACAGCGTTGTATGAGATCTTCAGTTTCTTGGCAATTGCCTTCAGTTCTCAGAACAAGAATATACTGACAAGTTTCAGAATACATTTCTTTGTTTCTAGCCATTTTGAGCCTGTTAATTGAACCCACAAATGCTGATGCCCCAGATACTCAACTAGTCTAAAGAAGGCCAATTTTATTTCATTTTTTAATCAGCACGACAGTTTTCAGCTGTGCAAAAGGGTTTTCTAATGATCAATTAGCCTTTTAAAATTATAAACTTGGATTAGCTAACACAACGTGCCATTGGAACACAGGAGTGATGGTTGCTGATAATGGGCCTCTCTACGCCTATGTAGATATTCCATAAAAAATCTGCCGTTTCCACCTACAGTAGTAATTTACAACATTAACAATGTCTACACAATATTTCTGATGAATTGTATGTTATTTTAATGGACAAAAAATAAGTACATTTCTAAGTGACCCCAAAATTTTGAACAGTAGTGTAACTGCGGTTATGAGTCAACCCACGCATCACTAATGTGGATGTGTATTTGAGTATGTGTTTGTGTGTGTACATGTATGTGATTGAGACCAAACGTGTATGTGTGTGTGTGTGTGTGACACGTGTAACCCCCCTGCCGCCCCACCTGTGTGTGGTGTGTGTGTGTGTGTAAGAGCTGTTAATGATCGTAGCTCCACCCTGGTACTATGACAGAACATCAACCACAGCTCTCTCTCTCTCTCTCTTAGCCTGGGTATCAATTTGATCTGACAGGCAGTAAATGGAATTACAGAATGCTGAAATATTATTATATTTGCTTTATTGAAATATATTACAGGGTGTCTAAGCACGAGGCCTGCTAAATTAAAGTGTACTTGGAGGTATTGACAATGATGAAGAAGAATGGGCAAGAATCACATTATGGCCTGGTTGTTGGAAGAGCGGTCACGGTGACAGGTTTGTGTATGCATGTGTGTATGTGCGCACAGCAAATTTTCCAGGGTTGAATCAACACAGAGTGTTACATGTAGCACTGTTCCAGTGTCTTTACAGTTCCACACTTTTCAGTATTAAGTCTTATTTGCATATTTCCCATTGCCTTTCGAGTAAATTGTAGCGTTACCATCCATGACTGTAGTGACAGACATGGGTGTTGCATTCATTCATTTTCAATTCTCTGGCCTTTGCCAAGTGAGATCCTAAGTGAATATGTTATCACTAAAATGTAATTATTTAAGACAATACAATTATTTTGAGGGCCTAGTTTTACCCTGACCTAGTTTTACAGTGGCCTGAAACTAATGGTTTACAGGCCAAATCAGGACTCCAAGTCACATGCTGGCTTGCAAAGGGATCTTTAATTCATATTGGAATCCAGACAGATATCCAACATTCAGAATTACTGCCAGGGTTGGGAAGGCTAAGATATCAGACTACACAAAGCAACTAAACTGGAACAGTTGGTTAACCCAGAAGTCAAATCTTGCGTAATTAACATTTGGGTCTGTATGTGTTAGAAAAGTCAACTCCAGTTAAAACTGGTCAATTTGCCGTGTCTGTGTGTCATCACTTCTGTGCATTGCGGTGACAGGCAAGGGCCAGGCTTTGAATTTTTATTTTTTATATGTAACATTTATTTAATTAGGCAAGTCAGTTTTAAGAACAACTTATTTACAATGACAGCCTATCCCGGCCAAACCTGGATGACACTGCCCCAATTGTGCACAGCCCTATCCCAATCATCGAACCAGGGTCTGTAGTGACATCTCCTGCACTGAGATGCAGTGCCTTAGACCGCTGCGCCACTCGGGATCCCAGCAATGGTTGCAGGAGAAGAATGGAGGAGAAGTGGTCTCATAAAATGTTGACAAAATGTATCGTCTTTGTCACAAAAGTGTCAATGTATGCGTCCCATAGGGCCCTGGTCAAAAGTAGTGCACTGTACAAAGAATGGGGTGTCATTTGGGACACAGATCATGTCTATGACTTTGCATGGCCAAGGGCTCTTGTGGAGGAGAGTGAAGGCTTCATGTGGCATCATACACATCTTAAATTAAGCCTATTAGAAAGCGTGTGCCCTCATGCTTGGAGAGTACAGAACAGAGAGGTGCACAGTACTGCATAGAGCCATAACTACATGGAACTCAATTCCACATCAGGTAACTGATATAAGCAGTAGAATTAGATATATAAAAATACACCTTATTGAACAGTGGGGACTGTGAAGAGACACACAAAAAGGCACAGATGCACAGACACACACATGTATTAGAACTAATGGTGTTTACATTTTTTTTAAATCTTTTTTTAGCTAGGCAAGTCAGTTAAGAACATATTTTTATTTACAATGACGGACTAGGAATAGTGGGTTCGCTAGGGGTCAGATTTTTTGTTGTTGTTGAAAATAACGTGCCCAACGTAAACGGACATTTTCTCTGGCCCAGATCGTAGAATATGCATATAATTTACAGATTAGGATAGAAAACACTCCAAAGTTTCCAAAACTGTCAAAATATTGTCTGTGAGTATAACAATACTTATTCTGCAAGCGAAACCTGAGAAAATGTAACCCGGAAGTGTTTTTTTTCTTTTTAAACTGTGTTTCCTGGCCCGTATAGCCTCCATTTAAAGGGGTATCAACCAGATTCCTTTCCCAATGGCTTCCTCAGGCTGTGACCAGACTTTAGACATAGTTTCAGGCTTTTATTTTGAAAAATGAACAAGTTTTTTCAAAACTAGTTAAGTGTCCTCCGAATAGTTCCTGCGCGCGCGAGAGGAGCTCCCCATTTTCCGTTTGTCTCTTATTGAATAGGTAATGTTACGGTTGAAATATAATCGATTATGTTTGTTAAAAACAACCTGAGGATTGATTATAAAAAACATTTGACATGTTTCTACGACCATTATGGATACTTTTTGGAATTTGTCGAACGGAACACGACTTTGATTTACTGAGCATAATGCGCAACCCAAATGGCAGTTTTTGGTGATAAAAGTAATATTTATCGAACAAAAATAACATTTGTTGTGTAACTGGGAGTCTCGTGAGTGGAAACATCCGAAGATTATCCAAGGTAAGCGATTCATTTCATTGCTTTTCTGAATTTCGTGACCAAGCTAACCAAGCTAATATAAGGCTAGCTTGTTGTAGCATTGAAAGCTACACTCACAAAAGCTTGGATTTCTTTCGCTGTAAAGTATATTTTCAAAATCTGACACGATAGGTGGATTAACAACAAGCTAAGCTGTGTTTTGGTATATTTCACTTGTGATTGCATGATTATAAATATGTTTAGTAATATTTTTGCATTTGGCGCCCTGCAATTCTAGTGGTTGTGTAGGAAAGTGATCGCGTAAAAGGGATCCGTAGCTGAGAGAAGTTAACTGCCTTGTTCAGGGGCAGAACGACAGATTTTTTACCTTGTCAGCTCAGGGATTCCGTCTAGCAACCTTTCGGTTACTAGTCCGCCCTCATTTAAGTGCCTTGCTCAAGGACACATTGCCAGACCTGCCCCGGTCTTGCTCTTAGTGACTAAAGGTTAGGACGTCACATTTCCTCAGCCTCCACTCTTCTGGGAAGGCTTTCCACTAGATGTTGGAACATTGCTGCGGGGACTTGCTTCCATTCAGCCACGAGCATTAGTGAGGTCGGGCACGTGGTGTTGGGGGATTAGGCCTGGCTTGCAGTCAGCGTTCCAATTCATCCCAAAGGTGTTCGAGGGGGTTGAGGTCAGGGCTCTGTGCAGGCCAGTCAAGTTCTTCCACACCGATCTCAACAAAACCTTCCTGTATGGACCTCGCTTTTTGCACAGAGGCATTGTCATGCTGAAACAGGAAAGGGAAGCACAGAATTGTCTAGAATGTCACTGTATGATGTAGCGATAATATTTACCTTCCCTGGAACTAAGGGACCTTGCCCGAACCATGAAAACAGCCCCAGGCCGTTATTACTCCTCCACCAAACTTTATAGTTGGCACTATGCATTCGAGCAGGTAGCGTTTTCCTGGCATCCGCCAAACACAAAATAATGGAAATGTTTATATTTGTGCTTTTCTTATAACTAATTTCTGTGTTCTATTCATGTGCTGTTCTATAAACCAATTTCTGTGTTCATGCAAGTGGCTGACTGAACGAATCCTCACTATCAGTAGCTGAAATTTGGCAGTACACCCAGGCAATTTGGCTGTTTGCCCGGACCTTGTTTTTAAGAATGAAAGATATCTCATTTTCAAGGTCTCAGCTTAGAGAGAAGAAGCCTCGTGAGGTATAGGTCTGTCACAGAACCAGTATTGGTCGGTCACATGAATGAAACAAAATGGTAATGATTAATGAATTATGTTAAATGATGCAAATATAACTAGTCTGTGTATAGCCGTATATAAGACAACTGCTCGGACTGCCCAAGCAGAGCTCCTGATTGACATGTGTACTATGGTGTATTGAGTTAGTTGAAACCTCTCAAGCGTGCTGACATATAAAGGATGATTAATTTAAGATTGACTTCGAGTGTCCCTGTGTAAGAAGTTCCACGACAATAGATTTGTCCGTCGGACTGCCAGATGGTGAATTGTGGTTCACCACTGCTCCAGAGTCCAATGGCGGTGAGTTTTATCCCAGTCCAGCCGACGCTTGGCATTGCACATCGTGATCTTAAGCTTGTGTGTGGCTGCTCAACCATGGAAACCCATTTCATGAAGCTCCCGACAAACAGTTCTTGTGCTGAAGTTGATTCTACAGGCAGTTTGGAACTCTGTAGTGAGTGTTGCAACCGAGGACAGACACATTACGCGCTTCAGCACACTTCAGTACAATGTTATTTTATGGAGATTGCATGGCTGTGTGTTCGATTTTATACACCGGTTAGCAACGGGTGTGGCTGAAATAGCCGAATCCATTAATGTTAACTTCTGATTATAGTGTTGGGTTCTGAGAATATGAAATATATTTATTCATGTCACTGAGAGAGTGCTTAGGTTTAGAGGGTCTACACCAAAAGTTAATGGCTATCTGTAGGAGGAAAGTATATGGGGGGCAATTAAGCTTGGAATGTACTGAGTGTAGGGAAAGCAATCACATGTGGCAGGCATTGATAAGGGGAGAGAGCAATGGATTAGTGTTGAAGGGGGGTTGAGATCAGGTCACGTTAACCTGTTTGGGCTGCAGGGGCAGTATTGAGTAGCCTGGATAAAAGGTGCCCATTTCAAACGGCCTCGTACAATATGCATATTATTATTACTATTGGATAGAAAACACTCTCTAGTTTCTAAAACCGTTTGAATTATATCTGTGAGTAAAACAGAACTCATTTTGCAGCAAATTTCCTGACAGGAACTGGAAAATCTGAAATCGATGCTCTGTTCTAGGGGCTGCCTATAAATGTGCTTGATATTTATTAGTATACATGCACTTCATACGCCTTCCACTAGATGTCAACAGGCAGTGAGAGAAGAAATGGAGTGTATAACATGATCTGAGGTCGAATAAAAGCTCTTGGCATGACGTGACACCAATTTCCTGTTTTCTGGAACGCGCGAGAAGGGACCTGGTATTGCCTTCTGAAAAGCTGTCGTTATAGACGACTAATATCTCCGGCTTTGATTTTATTTGATAAATGTGACAATATCATCGTAAAGTATATT
This sequence comes from Salvelinus alpinus, assembly GCF_045679555.1. Classification (NCBI taxonomy): domain Eukaryota; kingdom Metazoa; phylum Chordata; class Actinopteri; order Salmoniformes; family Salmonidae; genus Salvelinus; species Salvelinus alpinus. Next base: position 38,351,096 of record NC_092096.1, on the reverse strand, counting down.
TTTTCAATATAGTTTTATTAGATTATTGAAAATTTTTCGGGACGTTAGGCGTGTTGCTTTGTCTGCGTTTGTTCACGAAGGAGAGCTTCGCGCCACTTTGCTAGCTTTCCGTGCTAATTGACTGGAGAAGAGGACATTCTAAAACCAAACAACGATTGTTCCCGACAAAGGACCCCTTGTACAACATTCTGATGGAAGATCATCAAAAGTAGGACCCATTTTATGATGCTATTTCATATATCTGTCGAACATGTGTACTAGTAGTTTGCGCCCAGATTTTGGGCACCCTCTCGCTATAACTAAGCTGGATGTCGTAATGAAGTTATTTTTAGAATTCTAACACAGCGATTGCATTAAGAACTAGTGTATCTATCATTTCCTATACAACATGTATTTTTTAGTAACGTTTATGAATAGGTATTTGGTCAGAATAGTTGAGTGTCATAAAAATATCCGGACATTCTGGGAAAAAGATGCTACGTTAGCACAATGTATAACCACTGATTTCAGCTCTAAATATGCACATTTTCGAACAAAACATAAGTGTATGTATAACCTGATGTTATAGGACTGTCATCTGATGAAGCTTATCAAGGTTAGTCAAAAATTATATATCTTTTGCTGGTTTGTTACGATCGCTAACTTTTGCTGCTGGTAAATGGCTTGTGTTTCTGGCTATTGTGGTAAGCTAATATAATGCTATATTGTGTTTTCGCTGTAAAGCACTTAAGAAATCGGAAATATTGGCTGGATTCACAAGATGCTTGTCTTTCATTTGCTGTACACCATGTATTTTTCAGAAATGTTTTATGATGAGTATTTAGGTATTTCACGTTGGTGTCTGTAATTACTCTGGCTGCTTCGGTGCTATTTGTGACGGTAGCTGTGATGGTAGCTGCAATGTAAAACTGATTTATACCTCAAATATGCAAATTTTTCGAACAAAACATAGATTTATTGTATAACATGTTATAAGACTGTCATCTGATGAAGTTGTTTCTTGGTTAGTTTGGTTGGTTCTTGGTTAGTTAGGTTGGTTTTGTGCATGCTACCTGTGCTGTGAAAAATGTCTGTCCTTTTTTGTATTTGGTGGTGAGCTAACATAAATATACGTGGTGTTTTCGCTGTAAAACATTTTAAAAATCGGACATGTTAGCTGGATTCACAAGATGTTTATCTTTCATTTGCTGTATTGGACTTGTTAATGTGTGAAAGTTAAATATTTCTAAAGAATATATTTTGAATTTCGCGCCCTGCACTTGAGCTGGCTGTTGTCATAAGTGTACCGACATCGGGCTTGCAGCCATAAGAAGTTAACGGAGAAATAAAAGTTTATGGCCCGTATCACTTAGTGTCCTGCCTAGCAGTAAAGATACAATGTTTGTACAGATATGTTGGAGAAGACTCAGCCTAGGAGGAAGGGTTAAATATCAGTGCTTGTGTGAAAAGGTTTTTGTCTAATGCAGCTGTATTGATCCTCTAGGAAGAATAAACTTGGTTACGCTTTCATCGTGTCTGTTGAGTTTTACACTGAAAATTAGATCCTAACAATAGTGTATATCCACTACTTTTCAATATGTGATGTGCATCGCTCACATAGAAATGCTTTCTAAGATCTACAGTACTTGTACATTATGGCTCTTATACTGGTCTATACGGGTCTGAACTAGAGGTGGACCGATTATGATTTTTCAATACCGATACCGATTATTGGAGGAACCAAAAAAAGCCGATGCCGATTTTTAAAATTGTATTTGTAATAATGACAATTACAACATTTAAACAATTTCAACTTAATATAATACATCAATAAAATCAACTTAGCCTCAAAGAAATAATGAAACATGTTCAATTTGGTTTAAATAATGCAAAAACTAAGTGTTGGAGAAGAAAGTAAAAGTGCAATATGTGCCATGTAAGAAAGCTAACGTTTAATAACTGACTTGCCTAGTTAACTTCTCACAAGTCACCAACCCTGATCCGGTAGCACCCCCCACCCCCCCCCCCCCCCCACTGAGTAGCATAGCTAGCATAGCGTCACAAGTAACTTGTAGCATCTAAATATCATTAAATCACAAGTCCAAGACACCAGATGAAAGATACAGGTCTTGTGAATAAAGCCACCATTTCAGATTTTTAAAATGTTTTACAGGGAAGACACAATATGTAAATCTATTAGCTAACCACGTTAGCAAAGGACACGATTTTTTTACTCCCAATAGTTTTTTCCTGCGTCAGTAGCTATCACTAATTCGACTAAATAAAAATATATATAGCCACTAACCAAGAAACAACTTCATAAGATGACAGTCTGATAACATATTTATGGTATAGCATAGTTTTTTTTTTGAAAAATGTGCATTTTTCAGGTATAAATCACAGTTCTACATTGCAGCTGCAATCTGAAATAGTGCTGACCCAGCCAGAACAATTACAGAGACCAACGTCATATAACGAATTACTCATCTTAAAACATTTCAGAAAAATACACAGCGTACAGATATTGAAAGCCCAACATCTGGTGAATCCAAACAATATTTCAGATTTATTAAATGTTTTATAACGAAAACAAAATGTAGCGCTAAATTAGCATAGCTATACCAGGCAGATTCGGCTAGGCGCCCACGGCCAGTTCACATGCACAACAGATATGATATAACATCGTAAATTGGGTCTTACTATGGCTGATCTTTCATCAGAATGTTGATCAAAGTGTCCTTTGTCAAGATGAGTCGTTGGTTTTGTTCAGAATTGTTCCTTTCCCACTCCATTTAGCACAGGTACTGGTCGAGTGGCACGGATCTCTCAAACGTAAATAAAATCAGACAACGGAACACCACAAAACTCCCGAAAAAATTCAAATAATCTGATTAAACTATATTGAAAAAACATACATTACGATGATATGGTCACATGTATCAAACAAAATTCGACACGGAGATAGTTTTCATCCATAACGCCAGCAAAACAGTACACAATCGCAGCTCCAACTCGTGCGAATCAGAAAACCGGAAGTTGTCGGTCACGCCAAAGAAATAGGTCTTATTTCACGTCAGTACCAGATAAACAAAGAATTTCTCCTCTGACGTCCTCTTGACACCCAGAGGAAGGCGAATGAAGTGTGTTTCTGGTCATAGGGGTCATGACCATATATAGGCAGAGCGTTGAAGCGAGCATAGACTTCTTGCATTCTACTTCTTGGTCAGGGAAAGTGCTGTCAAATGACTTGTGTATCACTCAGAGACAAAATTGAAACGGTTTTAGAAACTAGAGTTTGTTTTCTTTCCAATGGTATTATTTATATGCATATAGTAAGAGCAATAATTGAATAAGAGGCAGTTTAATCTGTAGAGCAAATTATGCTAATGGGAAAATAGCACCCCCTGTATTCTCAAGAAGTTAAATAAAGGTGTGAAAAAAAAAAAATCTGCAAAATCGGCGTCCAAAAATACCGATTTCCGATTGTTATGAAATCTTGAAATCGGGCCTAATTAATCGGCCATTCCGATTAATCGGTCGACCTCTAGTCTGAACCTATAATCAACAACATCAGCCACCATTACACAGCACTAGAGCAGAAATATAAGGATTATTAGGTTTAGTTACCAATCCTTATAACCATGGTGTTGAGGCTAAAAGCAAAGCAGTTAAAACCTCTACCGCTTCTCTCTCCCGGATCCGGGATCCTCCTCATCAAAAAAGCTGACTAGCATAGCCTAGCCTAACGGGACAGGGATATCATATAATATAATTTTCATGAAATCACAAGTCCAATACAGCAAATGAAAGATAAACAGCTTGTGAATCCAGCCATCATTTCCGATTTTTTAAATGTTTTACAGCGAAAACACTATGTATTTCTATTAGCTAACCACAATAGCCAAACACACAACCGCATATTTTCACCATGTTTCCACCGCATAGGTAGCTTTCACAAAACCGACAAAATAGAGATAAAATGAGTCACTAACCAAGAAACAACTTCATCAGATGACAGTCTTATAACATGTTATACAATACATTTATGTTTTGTTCGAAAATGTGCATATTTGAGGTATAAATCATAGTTTTACATTGCAGCTACCATCAAAAATAGCACCGAAGCAGCCAGAATAATTACAGAGAGCAACGTGAAATACATAAATACTCATCATAAAACATTTGTGAAAAATACATGGTGTACAACAAATGAAAGATAAACATCTTGTGAATCCAGCCAATATTTCCGATTTTTTAAGTGTTTTACAGCTAAAACACAATATAGAATTATATTAGCTTACCACAATAGCCAAACACACAAACGCATTTATTCACCGCAAAGGTAGCTTTCGCAAAAACCAGCAAAAGATATAAAATTAATCACTAACCTTTGGACAACTTCAGATGACTGTCTTATAACATCATGTTATACAATACAATTATGTTTTGCTCGAAAATGTGCATATTTATAGCTACAAATCCTGGTTATACATTGTGAATACGTAGCATCGATTCACCAGAATCTCCGGAGATATTTTGGACACTCACCTAATCTGACCAAAGAACTCATCAAAAACTTTACATAAAAATACTTGTTGTATGGCAAATGAAAGATACACTGGTTCATAACTTCTTGTGAATAGGGGGCGCTGTTTTCACTTTGGGAAAAAATCGTGCCCAATTTAAACGGCCTCGTACTCTATTCTAGATCGTACAATATGCATATTATTATTACTATTGGATAGAAAACACTCGCAGCAAACTTCCAGACAGGAAGTGAAAAATCTGAAAACGATGCTCTGTTCCAGGGCCTGCCTATTCAATTGCCTAATATTTATGGATTTGCATGCACTGCATACGCCTTCCACTAGATGTCAACAGGCAGTGGAAGGTGGAATGGGGTGTCTAGCTTGATCTGAGGTCGAACAAGAGCTCTTGGAATGACGTGACCAGAATTTCCTTTCTCTACCTAGGCGCGGGAAGGACATCAACATTGGCTTCTGAAAAGCGTTCGGTATACACGGTGGATATCTCCGGCTCTGATTTTATTTGATAGATGTGATAAAAACATCATAAAGTAGTTTTTTTCAACAGGGTTGTATCAGTTTATTCAACGTTTATTGCGACTTTTGGAATTTTCCTTTCTTTGCGTCAGGAGAAGATGGGCATGTTCGCGCCACATGGCTAGCTAAGGTTGCTAATTCGACAGGAGAAAAGGACATTCTAAAACCAAACAACGATTTATTCTGGACAAAGGACTCCTTGTACAAGATTCTGATGGAAGCTCAGCAAAAGTAAGAACAATTTATGATGTTATTTCGTATTTCTGTGGAAAATGTTGAGTCCTATTTTCCGCCCTTTTTGCGGGCGCTGTCTCGCTATAACGTAAGCTATTTGTTATGGTAAAGTTATTTAAAAAAATCTAACACGGCGGTTGCATTAACCTCTACCGCTTCTCTCTCCCGGATCCGGGATCCTCCTCATCAAAAAAGCTGACTAGCATAGCCTAGCATAGGTGCTTACAAAGGGTTAAAGGGTCTGAATACTGGCTGTCCATTTTTTTATGTTTTTTTATACATTTGCAAAAGATGTATAAAAAACTTTTTTTGCTATGTCATTATGCGGTACTGTGTGTAGGTTGATGAGGGGGGAAAAAACAATTTAATCAATTTTAGAAAAAGGCTGTAACATACCAACATGTGAAAAAAGTCAAGGAGTCTGACTACTTTCTGAATGCACTGTAAGTCTCTGTTCTGTCCTAGGAGTGAGGGTAAACGGTTGGCATGTTCTCTGCTATCCACTTTGTTTTAATTATTATTTTGGGTCTAGGGGAGGGTCACTTTTTTTAAGCGTTCAGGGATATATTTTACTGAAGGGGGGGCTATCCATTTTCAATTCAGAGATGTCCAATTTTCTCCAAGTATCCCTCATTATGAATAACATACAGTCCTTTAGAAGCATAACTTTTGATGGCCTCTTTCTCTAGTGGAACCGAATAGGCATAGGACGCACTGCAACCTCCCAGCGCCCCGGAGACACAGCACGCAGAGCCGGCGCAGGATACCCTGGACCGAAACGGCGTACCGGAGACCAGACACGCTGAGCAGGCACAATACACCCTGGCTGGATGCCCACACTCGCATGACACTTTCGGGGGGCTGCCCTATAGCGCACCTGGGCTATGGGCACGTACTGGCAACACCGTGCGCTTAACCGCATAACACGGTGCCTGACCAGTAACGCGCTGCTTATAATAAGCACGAGGAGTGAGCTCAGGTCTGCTACCTGGCTTAGCCACACTCCCCGTGTGCCCCCCAAAAAAATATTTCTGGGGCTGCCTCTCGTACCTGTCGCGCTGCCGTGCTGCCTCCTCATATCGCCGCCGCTCCGCTTTCGCTCCCTCCAGCTCAGCTTTGGGGCGGCGATATTCCCCAGCCTGTGCCCAGGGTCCTTCTCCGTTTAAAATCTCCTCCCATGTCCAGGAGTCCTGATATTTCGGCCGCTGTTGCTGTTGCTGCCCGTTACCACGCTGCTTGGTCCTAGTTTGGTGGGTGATTCTGTAATGGCTTTCTTCCTGGGATGAAGGAGAGGACCAAAACGCAGCGCGGCTAGTGTTCAACATGTTTAATAAAGAATAATAACGTGAACACTACAAGCTACAAAACAATAAATGTGAAAACCGAAAACAGTCCTATCTGGTGCAGAACACAAAGACAGAAAACAATCACCCACAAACCAACAGTGCAAACAGCAAACAGGCTACCTTAATATGGTTCCCAATCAAAGACAACGTAAAACACCTGCCTCTGATTGAGAACCATATCAGGCCAATTAGACAAACCTAAACAACGAAACACATAACATAGACTACACCCACCCAGCTCACGTCCTGACCAACTAAACAAAGACCAAACAAAGGAAATAAGGTCAGGAACGTGACACACGTGTCTTCCATGTGTTTGATTCCTTTCTATTCGCTCTGCTTATAATCCCACCCACAATTCAAAGCAGAGAATAGTGTGTAGGCTGCATTATAGTCCATGCACTCTCCTGTCACACACTGGTAGCAGTGCACAGCCAAGCCAGGGTTAAATCAATTAGATAAAAATGCATTCAGTATCCCTGGATAATATAATCAGAGAAATATAGCTTAACAGAACTCTTGACCAAAAAGCATGGCAACCATTTCCCCAGTTCTATATCATTAGTCCGCTTAGTATCGCTCACTTTCTCTAGCTCACTCTCTCGCTCTTGCTCTCTCTGCTGTCTGACCCTGGTGGCATGGAGAAACTAATTGCTCTTTAAATTGGCTGGAGCCTAGCTAACAGAGTATGGACCACATTCAGGGTTCAGTAGGTTACTTTCTAAATGTAATCCGTTACAGTTACTAGTTACCTGTCCAAAATTGTAATCAGTAACGTAACTTTTGGATTACCCAAACTCAGTCTCCAGAGGGTGGTGCGGTCTGCACAACGCATCACCGGGGGCAAACTACCTGCCCTCCATGACACCTACAGCGCCCAATGTCACAGGAAGGCCAAAAAGATCATCAAGGACAACAACCACCCGAGCCACTACCTGTTCACACCGCTATCATCCAGAAGGTGAGGTCAGTACAGGTGCATCAAAGCTGGGACTGAGAGATTGAAAAACAGCTTCTATCTCAAGGCCATCAGACTGTTAAATAGCCATCACTAATTCAGAGAGGATGCTGCCTACACTGAGACCCAATCACTGGACACTTTAATAAATGGATCACAAGTCTTAAAATGCCACTTTAAATAATGTGACTTTAATAATGTTACTCATATCACATGTATATACTGTATTTGAAACCATCTACTGCACCTTGCCTTGCCACAATCACAGTCGGATGTGATACAGCCTGAATTCAAACCAGGGACTGTAGTAAAGCCTCTTGCACTGAGATCCAGTGCCTTAGAACGCTGTGCCACTCGGGAGCCATGACCTATATATATATATACATATATTTAAATATATATATACAGTTGAAGTTGGAAGTTTACATACACTTAGGTTGGAGTCATTAAAATTCGTTTTTTAACCACTCCACAAATTTATCGTTAACAAACTATAGTTTTGGCAAGTCGGTTAGGACATCTACTTAGTGCATGACACAAGTAATTTTTCCAATAATTGTTTACAGACAGATTATTTCACTGTATCACAATTCCAGTGGGTCAGAAGTTTACATACACTAAGTTGACTGTGCCTTTAAACAGCTTAGAAAATTCCAGAAAAGAATGTCATGGCTTTAGAAGCTTCTGATAGGCTAATTGACATCATTTGAGTCAATTGGAGGTGTACCTGTGGATGTATTTCAAGGCCTACCTTCAAACTCAGTGCCTCTTTGCTTGACATCATGCGAAAATCAAAAGAAATCAGACAAGACCTCAGAAAAACAATTGTAGACATCCACAAGTCTGGTTCATCCTTGGAAGCAATGTCCAAACGCCTGAAGGTACCGTGTTCATCTGTACAAACAATAGTACGCAAGTATAAACACCATGGGACCACGCAGCCGTCATACCACTCAGGAAGGAGACGCGTTCTTTCTCCTAGAGATGATAGAAAGTTACAAATTATTTGTAGCAAGTTGGGAAGGGGGGTGGGTTCACACCTAGCTCAAGTTGGGGAGGGGGGGTTTCACACCTAGCTCAGCTATTAGACAATTCTTTAGTAAAGGTTGAATAGTTTATTGTTCAGCTAATAGCCCATCCTGCTACGCTTGTGAAAATCTAGTAATAATACTTTTTCCCCTTTCCACATGTTAAAGATTCCAATTGATAAAGTGTTTTTAGCCACAATCGGCCCAAACAATATATTTGGGCACAGTCAATAGCATGCTGGACTTCGGGCTAGAATGTTGAGAGTTCGAAACCTGCTCCCTGCTTGTTTCATTACATTATTATTCCAGTCTCAGAGCAATTAGCCTGGATTGTTACTCCCATCTCGTTCCTCTGTCTCTTCGACGCATCATTCAGCACACTTGTGTGCTTGCTGGCAGGATGTACTGTTTTTTATTCTGTATATATGAATTACAAATCAGCCTTTACTTAAATCATGTTTCTAGTCTATTGCATAGTTACAATGTGTAATCATTGATGTCCCAGGAGCAGGAGTGGTAAACATTGTTGAACTGTATAATTGTAGTACATGCATGCAGACACAGCATCAGAATGTATTTTTGATACACCTGGTATTGGATATAACAACAACAAAAAACTTGCTAAATAGCGATTTTTGTAAATTAACTTTATGACAAAAAAATATGCACAATCGTTTGTCTCTACATTAACTAACATATTCCTCTCAATTGTACATTTTTAGCTTGACTCGTTATGACGTTATAACTACTTACATTTGCTTCCCCGTAATGTTTTGTCAGCCATCTTTGCTGAAGAAAGTCACCAGGGAGAGGTGGCTGGCGTCAAATTTGTCATTGGAACCACTCGATATGATTGGTCATATAAAAACCTTGGGACCAAATGCATAATTAGTGCTTTAACTCCCCCTTGTCGTGGTCTGGAGCAATGAAGCCATGACACTGGGTACCTCTAAGTCCCGCAGTGTAAGCTTGCAACTTTTAAAGGAGGAACCACTGTACATAACATACTTTTTTATTTTATTAATCCAATCTGTTAGTAGTTGGATTATTGCACCCTTTGAGATATTTGTTGCAGTTTAGAGGATTTAGCTAGTCTCTTACTCAAGCTTCCCAAACCTGGCAGTCATTCTGAATGAAGGTTCCGGGTGATTAAAAGTAACCTCTCAAAGATAAAATTGTTATTGTTAGAACAGTTCATATAGGGTTTTAGGAAGAACCCTTCAAAAAAGGGTTCTAGGAAGAACCTTTAGATGATTAAAGGGTTCTTGGTAGAAACATTTATAGAGGGTTCTAGGAATAACTCTCCATATAGAGTTCTAGGTAGAACCATTTACAGGGTTTTTATGATGAAGCCTACATAAAGTGTCTAGGTAGAACCCTCTGCAAAGGATTTTACCTAGCACCAGAAATTATTCCTCTTTGGGGACAAACCAAAGAACCCTACATGGTTCTACTTAGCATATTTTTTTCTAAGAGTGCACACACACATTTTCAACATTTTACTTCAGTCCTCAGTGTTTGTCTTTAACGTAAAGCACGGATGATTGGTTCAGGCAGTGAACTGTTCAAGGTGATGAGGAGTGTGTTGCCTTGAAATGGATGGACAGGTCTCCGCTCTCTCTCTCTCTCTCTCTCTCTAGGCAGGAATTTGTTGACATAGTTTGAATGACGAGAGGATTCTTGAGAGCCTGACCAGTAGGTGATCAGTAGGGGATTAGTAGATGACTAGTAGCCGGAAGAACAAATGAAGATATAAACACATGTTTTTGAAACACAATCCAATGACTATTTAAGAACTTAGAACCAATACTGCAAGTCTCCTACTCCTCGGTATTGGCCAATAGTCACATTGTGGTGACCCTTACCCTTTCCAGAGGGCTGGTCTGATTCTATGTTGATGAACAGTGTTGTCTGTCTGTCCCTAGAGGGGAAACACTGGCCATGTTGGAATTAGACTGAGAATGAATTGTTGCCGCTTGTGGAAAACTGAAATAGATAACAACAGATGCATCAGGATATTCACATGGTGATCTTTCAAATCAATTAGTTGGCTACATTTGTCGACTGCAGTTTATTTCATGACCCCCAATTCATTGTATTTACCAGCCATTGTATTCTCTACCTCAGATCTTTAATGCTTGTCCTACTTTCAGCCTTTTATTAAAGGCTTTTTTTCATGTATTTAATGTGTGCAGTGATTTATCGGTGTGGCAGGTATAAAAATACTTTTTGAACGGTGCTTCTTGCGCTCCAGATTAACAAATGATCTGCCTTCTTATTATAGCAATTCATCAAATCAGTGGTTCCCTTTGATTAAATCAGTATGGTAGTAAATGGAATTATTTATTTTAGACGTTAAAGTCCTCCCTCTAACTTGCTTGATTAAAATACTATTTGTCCCATTAGAATCCATAAAATCTCACTTTAAACAGAGAATAGTGTTTAAAAGTCATTACTTTGGTAGATGCCTTAAACTAGGTGGACAAATAAGGACACATGCACACATCCACACATAAGCTTTGTGCAAATAAAAAAAGCAGTTTTTTTATGCGTTGTTGAGTCTTCTATCACTTTGTTCTAATGTCTGATTGTTAATGGTGCAACACTATCATCATACAGACAATAAGTACTGATTAGATGTGTCATCCTGTCTCAATGTCGGTCTAATCTGATTGTCCGGGTGCAACACTGCTATAATCATACAAACACCCAGACTCATTCAATGTTTTTTGTTTTTTTACTAGTAACCAAAAAAGTGCTTAACAAATCGAAATATATTTTATATTTTTTTATATTTTTTTTTATTTCACCATTATTTAACCAGGTAGGCTAGTGCGACCTGGCCAAGATAAAGCATAGCAATTCGACACATACAACAACACAGAGTTACACATGGAATAAACAAAACACACAGTCAATAATATAGTTGAAAAATAAGTCTATATGCAATGTGAGCAAATGAGGTGAGATAAGGGAGGTAAAGGCAAAAAAAGGCCATGGCAAATACATTATAGCAAGTTAATGCAACCGCCGTGTTAGATTTTTAAAAATAACTTTACCACAACATACAGCTTGCGTTATTACGAGACAGCGCTCACCAAAACGGCAGAGAATAGGAATCAACATTTTACATAGAAATACGAAATAACATCATAAATTGTTCTTACTTTTGCTGAGCTTCCATCAGAATGTTGTACAAGGAGTCCTCGATCCAGAATAAATCGTTGTTTGGTTTTAGAATGTCCATTTCTTCTGTCGAATTAGCGCCACAATGCTAGCCAAGGTTGATAACGTTCCCACCCTCTCTTGACGCAAAGAATGGAAAACTCCAAAAGTCCCAATAAACGTTGAATAAACGGATAAAACTCGGTTGAAAAAACCTACTTTACGATGTTATTATCACATGTATCAAATAAAATCAGAGCCGGAGATATTCGCCGTGTAAACCGAAAGCTTTTCAGAAGCTAATGTCGACCGCCTCGCGCCTTGGTAGACAAAGGAAATTCCTGACCTGCCACTCCAAAAGCTCTCATTCGACCTCAGATCAAGCTAGCCACCCCATTCCACCTTCCACTGCCTGTTGACATCTAGTGGAAGGCGTATGAAGTGCATGTATATCGATAAATATAAGCCAGTTGAATAGGCAGGCCCTGACACAGAGCCCCATTTTCAGAATTTTCACTTCCTGTCTGGAAGTTTGCTGCCAAATGAGTTCTGTTTTACTCACAGATATAATTCAAACAGTTTTAGAAACTGTGTTTTCTATCCAATAGTAATAATAATATGCATATTGTATGATCTAGAATAGAGTACGAGGCCGTTTAAATTGGGCACGATTTTTTCCAAAGTGAAAACAGCGCCCCCCTATTGACAAGAAACACTGGAATGGTAGATTTGCAGTGGAAGTAAAGTAGAGATAGAAAAGTAGAAGCAAAGTAGAAATAGAAATAATGGGGTGCAAAGGAGCAAAATAAATAAACAAATAGAGTAGGGGAAGAGGTAGTTGTTTGGCCTAAATTATAGATAGGCTATGTACAGGTGCAGTAATCTGTGAACTGCTCTGACAGCTGGTGCTTAAAGCTAGTGATGGAGATAAGTGTTTCCAGCTTCAGAGATTTTTGCAGTTCGTTCCAGTCATTGGCAGCAGAAAACTGGAAGGAAATACAACCAAAGGAGGAATTGGCTTTGGGGGTGACCAGTGAGATATACCTGCTGAAGCGCGTGCTACGAGTGGGTGCTGCTATGGTGACCAGTGAGCTGAGATAAGGAGAGAATTTACCTAGCAGAGACTTGTAGATAACCTGTAGCCAGTGGGTTTGGCGACGAGTATGAAACGAGGGCCAACCAACGAGAGCGTACAGATCGCAATGGTGGGTAGTGTATGGGGCTTTGGTGACAAAACGGATGGCACTGTGATACACTGCATCCAGTTTGTTGAGTAGAGTTTTGGAGGCTATTTTATAGATGACATCACCGAAGTCGAGGATCGGTAGGATGGTCAGTTTTACGAGGGTATGTTTGACAGCATGAGTGAAGGATGCTTTGTTGCGATATAGGAAGCTGATTCTAGATTTAATTTTGGATTGGAGATGCTTAATGTGAGTCCGGAAGGATAGTTTACAGTCTAACCAGACACCTAGGTATTTGTAGTTGTCCACGTATTCTAAGTCAGAGCGACGGGCGAGCAGGTGCGGGCAGTGATCGGTTGAATAGCATACGTTTAGTTTTACTTGCGTTTAAGAGCAGTTGGAGGCCACGGAAGGAGAGTTGTATGGCATTGAAGCTCGTCTGGAGGTTAGTTAACTTCTTGAGGGCAGGGGGCAGCTTTTTCACTTTCGGGAAAAATAGCATGCCAAAATTCAACTGCTTGCTACTCATCCCCAGAATATAAGATATGCATATTATTAGTAGATTTGGATAGAAAACACTCCGAAGTTTCTAAAACTGTTTGAATTATGTCTGTGAGAATAACAGAACTTATGTAGCCTGAGGACAAACCATTCAGAACTTGTATTTTTTTGATGTCACTGTCTTTTCAATGAGTTTTTTAGAGACACCAGATTTCTAATGGACTTGCTTGCAGTTCCTACCGCTTCCACTGGATGTCACCAGTCCTTGAAAATCGGTTGAAGTTATTCCTTTGTGTAGTGAAGAAGTAGGGCTATCGTAAATGAGGGTCACATGAAGTAAATTCTTGGAGAGTGTCACGTTATGAAAAAAGTTGCGTCAGTTTGGTTTCTTTTTGTATTGAACACAGATCATCCCGTCTTCAAATTGATCGTTTAAAAATACCTAACGTTGTATGACAAAAGTAGTTTGAAATGTTTTGGTAAATTTACATGTAACTTTTTATATATTTTGTAGTGACTTGGCGAAAGTTGGAAGCTGTGTTTTTCTGGATGAAACGGTCCAAATAAATTGACATTTTGGATATATATCGACGGAATTAATCGAACAAAAGGACCATTTGTGATGTTTATGGGACATATTGGAGTGCCAACAAAAGAATTTCGTCAAAGGTAAGGCATGATTTATATTTAATTTCTGTGTTTTGTGTCGTGCTTGCAGTGTTGAAATATGCTACTCTGTTTGTTTACTGATGTGCTATCATCAGATAATAGCATCTTATGCTTTCACCGAAAAGCTTTTTTGAAATCTGACATGTTGGCTGGATTTACAACGAGTGTAGCTTTAATTTGGTATCTTACATGTGTGATTTAATGAAAGTTTGATTTTTATATCATGTTATTTGAATATGGAGCGCTGTATTTTCCCTGGCTATTGGCCGGTGGGACGTTTGCGTCCCACCTGCCCCAGAGAAGTTAACACAGTGTCCAAAGAGGGGCCAGAAGTATACAGAATGGTGTCGTCTGCGTAGAGGTGGATCAAAGAATCACCAGCAGCAAGAGCAACATCATTTATGTATACAGAGAAGAGAGTCGGCCCGAGGATTGAACCCTGTGGCACCCCCATAGAGACTGCCAGAGGTCCGGACAACAGGCCCTCTGATTTGACACACTGAACTCTATCAGAGAAGTAGTTGGTTAACCAGGCGAGGCAATCATTTGAGAAACCAAGGCTGTCGAGTCTGCCAATAAGAATGTGGTGATTGACAGAGTCGAAAGCCTTGGCCAGGTCGATGAATACGGCTGCGCAGTAATGTCTCTTATCGATGGCGGTTATGATGTCGTTTAGGACCTTGAGCGTGGCTGAGGTGCACCCATGACCAGCTCTGAAACCAGATTGCATAGCGGAGAAGGTACGGTGGGATTCGAAATGGTCGGTAATCTGTTTGTTAACTTGGCTTTCGAAGACCTTAGAAAGACAGGGTAGGATAGATATAGGTCTGTAGCAGTTTGGGTCTAGAGTGTCACCCCCTTTGAAGAGGGAGATGACCGCGGACGCTTTCCAATCTTTGGGAATCTCAGACGTTACGAAAGAGAGATTGAACAGGCTAGTAATAGGGGTTGCAACAATTTCGGCAGATCATTTTAGAAAGAGAGGTTCCAGATTGTCTAGCCTGGCTGATTTGTAGGGTTCCAGATTTTGCAGCTCTTTCAGAACATCACCTATCTGGATTTGGGTGAAGGAGAAATGGTGGGTGTCAAGGCTGTTGAAGGAACTGGACCAAGCTGCAGCATGGTGAGCGTACATTTTCTTTATTTTTAACAAAACAATAAACACTACAAAAAACAAACCGTGAAGCTCAAAGTCTATGTGCCCTAAACAAAGTCAACTTCCCACAAAGACAGGTGGGAAAAAAAGGCTACCTAAGTATGGTTCCCAATCAGAGACAACGATAGACAGCTGTCCTTGATTGAGAACCATACCCGGCCAAAACATAGAAATAGAAAATCATAGAAACACAAAACATAGAATGCCCACCCCAACTCACGCCCTGACCAAACCAAAATAGAGACAAAAATATCTCTAAGGTCAGGGCGTGACAGTGGGGGCTTTGGCAGGTTGCTGTGGAGGGTGCCGGGCAGTTGGCACTTTTAAAGAATAGCTAGGCATCATCTACTGACGGGATGAGGTAAATGTCATTCCAGGATACCCCGGCCAGGTCGATTAGAAAGGCCTGCTCGCAGAAGTGTTTTAGGGAGCGTTTGACAGTGATGAGGGGTGGTGGTTTGGTCGCAGACCCATTACGGATGCAGGCAATGAGGCAGTGATTGTAGGAGTAAATGAGACGTATAGGACAGCACATGGATGTATAGGACAGCTGAACATTAAGAAGCAGACCACAGGAAGACAGGGAGACACATAGGCGCCTAAGACAATTGGACACACTAAGGATAGGGGAGAATAAAACAAAGAGTAGATTGACACATTAATGAAAGGGAAGAGACACATGGTCTGCTGACCTGACACATAGTCAGCTCCTTCTAAAAAGAAGGCTTATAGGATAGAGTCTGCTGATTCCAATAAAGGCAGAACAAAGAGTACATTGACACATTAATGAAAGTAAGAGACACAGAATCTGCTGACACACTAAGATAGAGGGTCCGGCCACCATTATAATCTAACTGAAAGCAGATATGGGCGTTATTGGGCGTGAACAAGCAGGAAGCTTGAACTAAAAGATAATGGTGGCGAATGACTTAAGAAAAGAAACTTCATTTGCATAAGGGATGGACATAATACTATGTGTGTATAAATATAAGAGCTAGGGCTCTGGGAAATTGGGTGTTCCGCGGGGCATTCCGGCTTGCTATACAAATTGTATTAAAAAGTCTATTTGATTTCACAAGTTCTTACGAGTGTTATATTTCTGAGACGATGTTCCACGACATGATCGCTGAGATCTTGATTGAAAACAGCAGAGGTGTATTTGGAGGGCGAGTTAGTTAGGATGACATCTATGAGGGTGCCCGTGTTAACGGATTTGGAGTTGTACCTGGTAGGTTCATTGATAATTTGTGTGAGATTGAGGGCATCAAGCTTAGATTGTAGGATGGCCGGGGTGTTAAGCATGTCCCAGTTTAGGTCACCTAGTAGCACGAGCTCAGAAGATAGATGGGGGGCAATCAATTCACATATGGTATTGAGGGCACAGCTGGGGGAAGAGGGAGGTCTATAGCAAGCGGCAACAGTGAGAGACTTGTTTCTGGAAAGGTGAATTTTTAGAAGTAGAAGCTTGAATTGTTTGGGTACAGACTTGAATAGTAATACAGAACTCTGCAGGCTATCTTTGCAGTAGATTGCAACACCGCCCCCTTTGGCAGTTCTATCTTGGCGGAAAATGTTGTAGTTTGCAATGGAGATTTCAGGGTTTTTGGTGGTTTTCCTAAGCCAGGATTCAGACACGGCTAAGACATCCGGGTTGGCAGAGTGTGCTAAAGCAGTGAGTAAAACAAACTTAGGGCGTAGGCTTCTAATGTTAACATGCATGAAACCAAGGCTTTTACGGTTACAGAAGTCAACAAATGAGAGCACCTGAGGAGTGGGAGTTGGGCTAGGCACTGCAGGACCTGGATTAACCTCTATATCACCAGAGGAACAGAGGAGAAGTAGGATAAAGGTACGGCTAAATGCTATATGAACTGGCCGTCTAGCACGTTCGGAACAGAGAGTAAAAGGAGCAGGTTTCTGGGCTCGATAGCATAGATGTACAGAAAAGGGTAAGGTAGGATGTGAGTACATTGGAGGTAAACCTAGGCATTGAGTAATGATGAGAGAGATATAGTCTCTAGAGATGTTTAAACCAGGTGATGTCATCGCATATGTAGGAGGTGGAACAACATGGTTGGTTAAGGCATATTGAGCAGGGCTAGAGGCTCTACAGTGAAAGAAGACAGTAATCACTAACCAGAACAGTAATGGACGAGGCATATTGATATTAGAGAGAGGCATGCGTAGCCAAGTGAACATATGGGTCCAGTGAGTGGTTGGGCATGGCGATTCAGACAGTTAGCAGGCCGATGCTAACAGTTAGTAGGACGGGGCTAAACAAGCTAGCTGGGGCTAAACAAGCGAGCAGTTAGCAGACCGGGTTAGCAAGCAAGCAGTTAGCAGGGGCTAGCAGTTAGCAGACCGGGGAAGGCAAGCTAGCAGTTAGCAAACTGGGTCAAGCAAGCTAGCATTTAGCAAACCGGGGCCGGCAAGCTAGCAGTTAGCAGACCGGGGCTAGCAAGTTAGCCTTTGGGGGACGTCGCGATGGGGGTAAGTCTGTTTTTGCCTCTTCGTGCGGTGACGTCAATAGACCAGTCGTGGAATTAGTAGGGTTCCGGGTAGCTCTAGGTAGCTAGCAGTCCTAGCAGATTAGCAGAATGGGCCTTCAGCGGGCGTTGCGCCTGAGGGGCCAGTTGGAGTCCTAGGGCAGATTATGTCGGTATTCCAGTCGTAGAGGATCGGCGGGGTTCTGTGCCTCGTACCGGCAGTAGAAGGGGTCCGGATATTGTAGCCCAGGAGTGGGCTTCGGTGGTAGCACAGGAGCCCTGGCCGGGCTAGCTTCAGGCTAATTGGTGCTTGCTGGAAACGCTAGCCAGGAGTGGTCACCCAGGATTGCGGTTAGCTAGTTGCGAAGATCCAGATGAAAATGTTCAGAGTTTGCGGTAGGAATCTGGGCATATGGAGAGAAATAGGTCCGTTATGCTCTGGTTTGAGTCACGTTGTTCGAACTGGCGAGAGCTTTCCGAGCTAAAGGTTAGCTGATGACCGCTAGCAATGGTTTGCTAACTGATAGCTGGTAGGTAGTTAGCTGGCTATCTTCAGTTGAGGGATTCCAGATCTGAAGTAAATAGAAATACTTTAGAAAAAAAGCAGATCCACGCCACATTGGGTGAGGCGGGTTGCAGGAGAGTATTTAGAAGTTGCTGTTTAGGAAAATATTTTTAAAAGATATGCGAAGAAAAAAATACATACAAGAGACAGGACAAAGATAAAGAAGTCTGACTGCTACGCCATCTTGGATTGTAGATTCTTCAAATAGCCACCCTTTGCCTTGATGGCAGATTTGAACACTTGTGGCATTCTCTCAACCAGCTTCATGAGGTATTTCATTTAACAGGTGTACCTTCTAAAAAGTTAATTTGTGGAATGAGTATGAACTCATTAATCAGTTGTGTTGTGACAAGGTAAGGGTGGTATACAGAAGATAGCCCTATTTGGTATAAGACCAAGTCCATATTATGGCAAGAACAGCTCAAATAAGCAAGGAGAATTAATTAATTAAAAAAATGTCAAGAACTTTGAAGTTTCTTCAAATGCAGTCACAAAAATGTTGTGTTGCTGACATCAGATGACCTGGCCTCCACAATCCCCCGACCTCATCCAAATTGAGATGGTTTGGGATGAGTCGGACCGCAGAGTGAAGGAAAAGCAGGCAACAAGTGGTCAGCATACGTGGGACTGTTGGAAATGCATTCCAGTTGAGAGAATGCCAAGCGTGTGCAAAGCTGTCATCAAGGCAAAGGGTGGCTATTTGAAAAATCTGTTTGTTTAACACTTTTTTGGTTACTACATGATTTCATGTGTTATTTCAGAGTTTTGATGTCTTCACTATTTTGAACAATGTAGAAAATAGTACAAATAAAGAAAAACCCTTGAATGAGTAGGTGTTCTAAAATTGTTGATTGGTAGAGAGAGAGAGAGAGAGAGAGAGAGAGAGAGAGAGAGAGAGAGAGAGAGAGAGAGAGAGAGAGAGAGAGAGAGAGAGAATTAGTAATTGAGCATTGCTTTTTGTGTTTAAGACATTCCATGCCAATGAAGCCTTTTGAAAGAGAGGAGGGGAGGAGAGCGACAGAGAGACAGAAATCGAATAGAGAGAGAAACAGAGGGACAGACAGTCAAAGAGAGAGGGAGAGTAAACAAGCGAGAGAGAGTTGGACATGATGGTGTTCTATGATGGCGTTCTCCTCCCTGCTCATAGTATCGCTGGCAGCAAGAGTTTTACTGTCTGTCTCCACTGTGTGATGGTCATAATGTTTAATGCGCGGTCTGGGGCTCTGTGTGTGTGTGTGTGTGATTACTCCTCAGTTTCATCAGCTGTCATAAATCATTCATTGAGAGCATTCTGTCCTACTGCTTGACCTGCTGGTTTGGGAATATCAAGGTTGCACAGAATAATAGGTTGGGCAAGATAGTCAGGACTTGTGGGGAAATCATGTGGCAGCAACAACAAGAACTGTCATCTCTACCTGGGTAGAACCCTCCAGAAGACAAATAAAATAGTGGTTGACTCTTCCCATCCACTCCACCCCGAATTCCAGTTCCTTCCCTCTGGCCGCAGGTACAGACTACCTAAGGTAAAAAAAAAATAGGGCTAAGTACTCTTTTATTCCGAATGCAATTCCTCAATTTAACAAAATGTTGGACAAATTGCACTTAGAACTTGCACTATGAAACGGCACTTACCCTGCCTATTATATTTTGATTTTTTTAACGTGATATGTGTTATGACTGCTGCAAAATGAATTGCTTCTCTGAGGACATTAACGTTTTCTAATTCTGAATCTGAAATAACTCCAAACATAGCCTATAGGCCTAGGACCCCTGGAACACAGTTGGAGAGCACATAGCCTACAGAGCCTAGTGAAATGTGTTCTTATACGCCCAGTCATTGAAAACAGAGTTTTGACTGGCCACTATTTAAAAGAGGATACCAACTTTCTCGTGCTGCTATATTTATTGCTCAATTCTTAAAAATAAGCACATTAAACCGCTTTACAATCGGTGAAGCCTACCTAGCATTGGCATATTAAAAACGTACCCGAACATAACCTCCATTCGCTATTCGAGTGCAGGCTGCAGATGACATGTTGGTTTTCTTCTGGGCCATTCTAAATAAAAAATATTTCCAAACATACATTATAAGAAAATCGTGTCTTCTAAATGAATTAGTGTAACCCTTAGCTACGTGGCATAGCCAGATCTGGGCCTAACATAAGGACCACTCAGAATATCCTATTCTGTTTTTCTGAAATAAGGTACATTTTCTTCATATCACGGTTCTTTAGAGCGGGTACACAGCTGGATAAATATTGTGATGGTGTTGGCCAGTGATTCCCAAATTTTTCATAGTCCTGTACCCCTTCAAACATTCAACCTCCAGCTGTGTACCCGCTCTAGCACCAGTGGTGTGATCATCATAACAACACACAGGAACTCAAGTCATTCTGTTCACCTGATCTAGAACTCCTCACAATCAAATGTCGACCGCATTATCTACCAAGGGAATTCTCTTCAATCATAATCACAGCCGTATATATTCCCCCCCAAGCAGACACATCGATGGCCCTGAACAAACTTTATCTGACTCTTTGTAAACTGGAAACCACACACCCTGAGGCTGCATTCATCGTAGCTGGGGATTTTAACAAGGCTAATCTAAAAACAAAACTCCCTAAATTCTATCAGAATATCGATTGTGCTACCAGGGCTGGGAAAACCCTAGATCA